>NC_044303.2:38333234-39533234 GCF_007474595.2 Lynx canadensis
GAAGCCAAACTATTCTCAGTAAACTCTTTGATGAAATACCCTTCAATTCAATCTGACCCATTTTTCCCCTTAAGTAAAATGGATTATTCTTCACTTTTCACCATTTATAACTAATTGCCATTTGATGTTTATATCTTTTATACTGTTATGTCTTATACTCTTTCTCTATTTTAAATGTTATAAGACATCAGAATATCTTATTATATAAGTCTCATGTAACTTAGCTTTTGAAGGATAATGGTAGTTTCGTATTTGGCTCTCACTTTAATATTTCCTTTTAGTATATTACTTATATTTGTTCTCTCCCAGTTAGGCTTAACCTGACACCAGTGCCTTTTTGTTCGGTTATGAATTTCAGCTAATAAAAGGGATATTTTACTTTTTAAAATTTCCCTTAATAGTTTAACTACTTTGAGAATCAGAAGAGAATATATTGGTTTAAGAATTAACATAAAACATATGGAACAGATGTCATTTTGATTTCATAAATTGTCCACTTATTCATAAAGACGCCACTACTGGCCTTATTAGCTCACTGCAAATTAGACAAATTGCAGGGTGTTCTAGTGCCCTTCCAGACATCCTACTTTGAATTATCATGCCTTGGGGAATTTCAAGTTAATAACAACTTAAACTTCATCTCTTCAGAAATAGTTTATATCTAATTATTATAAAGCATGCTCAATTCCCTATCTGAAGTTGCCATCAATACTGTTAATGGATCTGTTACTTCCTACTTCAGTAAGTGGGGAATTTCTAATATACAAAGGATGAAGTTACTGATTCTTTCCACACAGTGCCCTAAATTTGCCTTTTCTTAAAAAAGAGCTGTATAGAATCAGTCAATAAAATTCTTTTTGCTTTAATGTAGCAGAAAAGAAAAATTGCATGTCAAAAAATTCTAAAATTTTCTTTTAAAAACATGAATGCAGGGTTGCCTGTGTGGCTCAGTTGGTTAAGCATCTAACTTTTGGTTTCGGCTCAGGTCGTGATCTCACAGTTCATTAGTTTGAGCCCTGCATTGGGCTCTGCAGTGACAGCACTGGGACTGCTTTGGATTTCTCTCTCCCTCTCTCTCTGCCCCTCCCCAGATTGCATGCGCTCGCTCTCTCTCTCTCTCTCTCTCTCTCTCAAAAAATAGATATATAGACATAATTTTAAAAATTATAAACAATGAATGCAAAAATAAGACCTTCTTTCCTCATCCAGTGGCTGGTGTTCCAAAGTTTCAGTAGTTTCTTAGTTCATTCAAAAGTATTTTATATAATCCAGTAATAACAACTATTCTGATTTAGAAAGGAAGAAAAATGTATGATGTGATGTGTCCTAAATGTGTAAAAGTTGGGGCGCCTGTGTGGCTCAGTCAGTTAAGCATCTGACTTTGGCTCAGGTCATGATCTCAAAGTTCATGGGTTCAAGTCCTGCATGGGGCTCTCTGCTGACAGCTCAGAGCCTAGAGCCTGCTTCATATTCTGTTTCTGGCTCTCTCGGCCCCTTTCTCGCTTGCACACGGTCTCTCTCCCTCTCTCTCAAATATAAATAAACATTAAAATTTTTTCTTAAAAAATCTCTAAATGTTTAAAAGTCAATATTTATAGAAAACAGAGTAAATTCTATTTTTAGCACTGCTTTCATTATTCCTACAGTTACAATATCCGGTTTATCACACCTTCAAGCATAATTCTCATTATGTTCTATATGTGCATTTAAGAAAAGTTGATTTTTTTCCAAAACTAAAACTAGTTCAGAGAAATAATTCACAGACTAGAGCTGTTTCAGTATCCAGTCCCACTTCGTATGTTTAATCATTTAAAAACATATCCATAGAAATATTAGTGATAGGCTCTAATTGGGGGTAAGGCAAACGTAGGCTTTTCCAACAGAACAGTACAAAGGAGTTGGCTTTGTAATTTCTTGCATATTACAAGATGTAGTAAACATAATAATTCTGGAATGATATTAGACAATGTCAAACAGCCGGTTTATTTCAAAGAGTATTGATCTGTTCTTTTCACTTGGCTGGAATGACTCACAATCTCTAACCACTCTTTAATTTTCCTTTAGCTCGATCCTTATCTTTAGTTTGGAGTGCCCCAAACTCAAGCTGTGGACCTCTTCACTTTCTATTTGTTTCCTCCTGAAATTACCCAATATCTATGCCATCTGTATGCCAGATACTTCTATTGCATAGCCAGACTCAAATGCTCTCCTAAACATAGACTTCAAGTTATATATAACTTGCTTCTTGAAATCGCCACTTGAATCAGTAATAGAGTTCTCAAACTCAAGTTGTACAATATGAACTACTGGTCTCCCCCTCTGTTTTTCTTTTTTTTTTTTAATCACACTTTATGTTCAGGTCATTAACACATTCAGCTGACATTAAGTGCAAAATATATTCATAATTAGAGCACTCTCTTACCCTCCACCTCTACCATCAACATTCTGGTTTAAGTGGCCATCAACTTTTGATTGATTTACACCAAAATTCTTTTTTAAAAAATTATATTTATTTATTTTTGAAAGACATAGAGACAGAGTGCGAGCAGGGGAGGGGCAAAGAGAGAGGGAGACACAGAATCCAAAGCAGGCTCCAGGTTCTGAGCAAGCTGTCAGCACAGAGCCCGACATGGGGCTTGAACCCACGAACCGTGAGATCATTACCTGAGCCAAAGTCAGATGCTCAACCGACTGAGCCACCCTGGTGCCCTACACCAAAGCTTCTCAATTCATCTCTGATAGCACACTTGCCATTTTATAATATTTTCTGTGTTTGTTTTCCAACATGTGTAATAAAGGAATTCTTTTAAAATGCAGATTTTCTTCTCAAAATCCTTCATTGATTTCCAGTAATGTATATAATTGTTGAATCACTGTATTGTACATCTGAAAGTAATGTAACAGTGCATGTTAATTGTACTGGAATTAAAAAATAAAATAAAAAACCCAGTATGTTGTACAACCTAACTATATTACATTAATGTCGATCATATATTAATAAAGCTGGAAAAAAAAGAATCTCTCTAAGATGTAAGTTATATACTAAATATCCAAAAAGAAGAAAGTATTTAGAGAGAGAAAGCGCTCAAGTGAGTGTATACACACAACCATACATTTATATTTTATGTATACATACAACTGTATCATTATATGTAATGATATATATAAAATGTTTAAATTCTTTTAAGTTCATTAATGAGCTATGGTTGATAAATAATTCTTGGACAATCATAAAAATGGCCAAGGCAATGTAAAAAAATTTTCATGCCAGTGTTCTTTAAACTATAGTATCATATTACACACTTACATAAGCAACAAATCAACAGTAATACTACCACCACAAAGAAAGTTTTGAGATGTATTTTGATAACTACACTTACTCACAAGAAAGAAAGAAAGAAAGAAAGAAAGAAAGAAAGAAAGAAAGAAAGAAAGAAAAAGAAAGAAAGAAGAATATAAAAAAGAAGAAAAAAATATATAAAATAAAATCTACGTAGAAATGAGCCATTCATATCACAACTTGGACAAACAACTGGATTCTGAAAATGAGTTTATTTATTTATCTTAAATGACCACTAGTTCAAATCATTCTTATTTCTTTAAAATAGCTATTCAAAATATGTACATATGAATTGTCTAGTGGTAAAAATTATGGATTTCAGTTTCTCTTTATTTAAAAGCAATAACTAGAGAGACAGTATGATTGCACGTATATAATTTCCTTCCTGGTTCAAAATGCTTTACATCATTTTAGCCCCATTTGGAATTACGCACAACATTCCTTTTAAATATGTTTAGGGTCGCCGAGGTGACTCAGTTGATTAGGCGTCAGACACTTGATGTTGACTCAGGTCATGGTCCCAGGGTCTTGGGATCAAGCTTCATGTGATCAAGCTTCGTGTCAGGTTCTGGCGCTAAGCATGGAACTTGCTTAAGATTCTCTCTCTCCCTTTGCCCCTCTCTTTGTTCACTCTCTCTCTCTCTCTCAAAAAAAAAAAAAATATATATATGTATATATATGTACATGTTTAAAACACTATGACTAGGAAATCTTTATGAATGAGTATTTTTATATTTTATATAAAATGTGTATTTTGATGATTTATTAATGTACCTAAGAGTTTTTAAATAACATATGAGGGAAATATTTATGAAAATATTTTCTCTTACATACATAAATAGAAATATTGGGTTATTAGGGAAAAATAAGATTTGAACAGAGTTTTCTCAGTTTAAATATATCAAATTTCTTTCTTTTGGCTGCACATAATACAACGCTTATCCATTTCTTTTCTAATATTCTCTTCTTTTGTGTTATATTTAAATCTCCAGGGGCTTTTTAGTGACTAAAAATGAGGGAAACAAAGGCAAGAGAAATGTAGCTTAAATGAAAGCTCTGTACAGCTCGCAGCCCACTGATAGACACTTGGAACACACAGAGCGTGACCTTCCTCAAGGGACTCATGGCTGCCTTACTTCCTTAATGTTTTTGTTTTATTAAAGACTAAAAGTGACCTTATCTTAAAAGCAGCTAGCCCCTCAAGGTCCCGAAAGCCTTGCTTTCAAATTCCTTAGAGACTTAACGTCATCCCTAACCCCCACTAACTTAAAAGTATATCATCAATCACTCCTCACAACCCCAGTGCAGCTCTTTCTGCCCATGGGTCCTGTCCCCGTGCTTTAATAAAATCACCTTTTGGCACCAAAGATGTCTCAAGAATTCTTCCTTAGCTGTTTGCTCAAGAGCCCCATCGAATAATGCACAACACTGACTAGGTCTGAAAGAAATAGGATCTATAGATTATTATACCATTTTAAGAGATTTTCATTGTCTAATTTCTCAGTCCCAGGTGAAATAAGCACCCCTAGTGTGTAGATTAATATACCCTGATCTGCCAGTGAAAGCATTATGGTTATTAAATGATTAAATTAAAATAATAGAGGCTGCTACACTCCTTACATTTTTAAGCCATTTTTCAAAGAGTGAAATAGGAGATACTCTCAAAATCAATCCGTGAAGATAAAAATATAATTATGGTGTAACTATTGCTCTATAGACTATTTTCAGAAGGCTTGAATCATTAAACATGTGAATTTCTGATGCTCAAAGTATGCACCGATGTCTGAACCAATAAATCAGGAATGGCCACTGCTTTAGACAGATGGTATCTCTAATTACACATATAGATAATCAATAGAATAATTGAAAAAAATGAGCACAAAAAAACTTTCATTGCAACCTAGTGAAATTAGGAATTCAAAATTCTCATATAAAGTCATTTCTTAGGTTACAGTCATAATGTAACAGCGTAAATTTGGATAGTACATTAGTTTCTGTACTTTAGAGATTAAAACAGTGTCACCTAATATCTAAAACCAGGACTCTGGAATCAGATATCCTTGAGTTTACAGCCTGGCTTCAAAATTTGCTATTGACTTTGTGTAAGTCAGAGCAAAGTCAAAATTTTTAAAACTTGTATAATGGAATAAAGCTACTATCTACCTGATAAGGTAGTTTTGAGAATCACATGAGATACTGTGCTTAAGCAAATAAAAACAAAATTAAGCATAGTTCCCAGAACATATTAAATACTATAAAATGAGTTAGCTTTATTATTTTTTACAACCTGAAAATTAAAGGTAACAATAGATCTATCTACATCCCAGAATTCTTGTCAAAATTAACACATCAAGAGAATGGAAAATTGCCTTTAGAAAGTTAGAACAGTTACCTGTAAACTTTAGAACACTGACCTGTTGTTTCCCTCTCCTGTTTTTTTTCTCTTTTTTCCAGGCACTCCTTTTTAATCCAAGTTTATCATCTCCATGTTAATTCCCAGCTCCATGTTCTTGTTGATTTTTTCAGCCTTACCTCAGATGTCAATTTCACTCTTGTTAGGCTAGTTAAGCTCTGACATTCCTACAAAGCAAAACGCCAGTAATCAGTCCTCTTGAAAAATTTTAAATACAACTTTTATTTCTTCTTATATCTGCTTCTCTCCTCCTTTGTATATTTTACAAAGTTCCAAAGACTTAACCATCTATGATGCCATTATTGCTGTAAGATCTTTCAGTATGGTATCTTGTCATTCAAACTTGGTTATAAACTCACTGTCCCTTCCAGAGCTGACATCTTCTGGATATCCATTCTTTCACATTTTCACAAGATCTATATAGTGTCACAACTCTTACAGATTGGACAAAGGGGACCATATTTATGTAATGCCTATGATTTCCTTAATGTTCATTGAGCCTTAAAAAAATATTCGTTGTGCTTCTTTTCAAAAGATATTTGCAAACATTGGTCCTTCCTTGTTTACATAATTCATAAGCATAACAATCTTATCTGATGAAGAATAAAAAAATAAAACAGAATCAACTTCCATGTACTCCTGAACTGTGTCTTTGCCTATTGCATTCCAGTAGAATAGAAACCACATTCTCCTAGAAGATATCAAAAATGAATTTAACTGTAATATATGCATTAAATGTTAGCACTGGTTGTTTTAATTACTTTATTTTTTACTCTCATTTGTTTTTCACCCAAAAACTGCCATTCCTCTATAAGCTCAGGGATAATTCAGGCTATTAATCCTCCAGAGCGCTAGATCTTGACCTGATGAGTGACTATTGACAATGAGCAGTCTCAAAGAAAAGTAACTTGGAGACAGGCATTAGGAAATCTGTGAAAATATAGAAGGTCCAGTGTTAGTGTGCAGCTCAGGAAGATAGTTTCTGGATGTCAGCTATATGTCAATACTTCTGGTTATTATCTGTATATAAGGAAAGGGTTTGAGGATTAGAACTGGTATATCAAGAAGAATCTGTGGAGATCAGGTAGCACTCAGTTTTTGTCGACCAGAGTAATATGGATGGATAAAAAAGACAGGTAGTGAGTACTACAACTTAGTGTTCTCATAGGTGTTCAAATCCACTTGTCATTCGCTAGCTACCACAGGGATTCGATTGGCAAAAGTGTATATCTTAGGGGTGCCTGAGTGGCTTAGTCAATTAAACTGACTTGATTTTGGCTCAGGTCATGATGTCAGAGTTAGTGGGATTGAGTCTTGAGTCGGGCTCTGCATTCACGGTGCAGAGCCTGCTTGGGATTCTCTCTCTCCTGCTCTCTGCCCCTCCCCCACTCTCTTTCCTTCTCTCTCTCTTAAAAATAAATAATTTTTTTAAAAAGTATACATCTTAGGAAGAAAAGTAGCCTGGAAGTTGTGACTAGCATTGGTTAATGACTTATTTTAAGTGTGATTCTGAACAGCCCACACTACCAACCACATACCTTAAATCAACCACATGCAAAAGAAACAAACCAACAACAACAAGACATATGTCTATATGAATGCTATTGTTAATGTTATGCTATCCAGCACACATACTTTGGAATTAAAAGAATTGTGCCCAAATTCTGATTTTGGCTCAATGCTACCTGTTCAACCCTATGCAAGTTACTTATTCTCTAAGTGTTGTTTCCTCATTCATGATCCAGAATTAATAACACAATCATACAGATTTTTTGAGGACTAAATAGAAAAATGGATAGAATGTGCCTAGAACAATGCATGGTACATAAAATATAGGATTCACTATGAGGACTCACAGGACTCAGCATATAATTGTATTCATGGCTAAGATTTATTTGGAGAGAACCAAGTGCAAGTTGCCAAGAATCCTCTCCTAGTAGAACCACAAAGGAAATGCTCACTTCCTCCAGCCACAAGTTGTGACAACATTCTAGAATTTTTGTCTAGCCAGAAAGTTCATTAGAGACAGTACTAAGAATTTTACTGAGAACTAGTCACATAAATACCCTCTGCCTACAGTTATTCCAGAGTCCAGAAGGAAAACAGGTGTTCAGTTGTTTGTATAAGCAACTTAGGCCCAGCAGGCCAATCTTATCAAGGTCCTAGATGCCAACCAAGCACAACCCTGGAAACCAGGCCTTTTTAAGATTAGCACTCTCTGTACTTCTATGTTAACTCTTGTCTGCAAAGTACTTAATACTCTCATTGCTGTCAAAAATATCATTACATCCTAAATAATAAAAGTAATATGTAAACAAGTGTTAACTAAAAATATATCCCCCATTACAACATCAGGAAATCTTGAAGAATATTATCGTTAATAAACAACTTCTGGATATTTATGACATTTACCCTTGTTAAAAATTTATAGCATATTGTGCTATCAGTAATAGGCTACAACACATGTAAAGATATTCAAGCACTGAATTGAAGACTACTACATTCTTTGTATTCCCTGATGCAGGTAATAATGGCAACACCAGAAGGACAAAAATCACCCGATAATCCTTCTATAAGTACAAAAGCAAAATCAAGCATCTTAGGATATAGTGTTTTCATTTGTCCCTATCGACATACTGTAATATACTATGCTATGTTCACCGTATAAACAGAGGTGACATACTATATGAATAGTTAAGAGAATATTTGGTTCTCTTTGGGTATAAATAGTATGTTGCTATTTCATAAAAAAAAAACATACTCTATTATACAAAAACACTATACAATTATAGTTTCATTTTAGATGCACTAATTTCATTATAGTAGTTTGATTTTTTTAGAATATTCTAGGTTCTTCCAAGTAACCTGGTTACTCCAGTTCTTAAGAAAGACTTTAATGGAGGCATCATTAATTCTTTTATGATCTTCAGATTATTAAATAGTATCTCTAGATAAGCAGGAAAGTTCCCAAAGATGCTACACTTAGAAACAATAACTTTATCATAATAGGAAGTAATCTTTAATGGTTAAAAAGTTCTGTGCAGGCCATTAAGACACAAGCTTTCCTGCTCAAAAATAATCATAAGGATAATTTATCATTGTATCTAAAGATACAGTCAGCATAGTGTTCTGTTTCTTTTTTTTCCCTAGCTGGAAATGCCTTTTTTTTTTTTTTTTTTTTTTTTGCCACATAATGTATAAACACATTGGCAAGTCACAGCTTGCAGAAAATAAAGGTTACTGACCCCTAGGTACATAGGCCTCATCTTGAATTTTGTAAGGCTTTTGGAAGTTTTCCAAATCTTAAAGCTTTTTTTTTTTTTGGAAGTTTTTATTTAAACTCTAGTTAACATATAGGGTAGTATTAGTTTCAGGAGTAGAATTTAGTGATTCATCACTTACGTATAAAAAACACCCAAAACTCATCATAAGTGCCCTCTGTAATACCCATCACCCATTTAGCCCATCCCCCACCCACCTCCCTCCATCAACCCTGAATTTATTCTCTATAGTTAAGAGTCTTTTATGGTTTGCTTCCCTCTTTTTCTTTCTTTTCCCTTCCTCTATGTCCATCTGTTTTGTTTCTTAAATTCTACATATGAGGGAATCATCTGGTATTTGTCTTATGCTGACTGACTTATCTTGCTTAGCATAATACACTAGCTCCATCCATATCATTTCAAATGGCAAGATTTTAATCTTTTTTATGGCTGAATAATATTCCATTGTGTATATATACCTCATCTTCTTTATATATTTAGCAATCAATGGGCATTTGGAATCCTTCCATAATTTGGCTCTTGTTGATAACACTGCTAAAAACATCAGGGTGCATGTGCCCCTTCAAATCAGTATTTTTGTATCCTTTGGGTAAATAACTCACAGTGCAACTGCTGGGTCATAGAGTAGTTCTATTTTTAACTTCTTGAGGGATCTCAAAACTGTTTTCCAGAGTGGCCACACCAGTTTGCATTCCCACCAACAGTGTAAGAGGGTTCCCCTTCCTCCACATCCTCACCAACATCTGTTATTTTCTGTGTTGCTAATTTTAACCATTCTGACAAGTGAGAGGTGGTAAGAAATTGAATTAGTAATCAAAAATCTCCCAAGAAACTAAAGTTCAGGGCAAGATAGGTTCCTACCAGACATTTAAAGAACTGTTAATACCTATTCTTCTCAAACTATTCCAAAAAATAGAAATGGAAGAAAAACTTCCAAACTCTTCTATGAAACCAGAATAACATTAATTCCAAAACCAGACAAAGACCCCACTAAAAAGGAGAATTGCAGGCCATTATCCCTGATTAACATTAATGCAAAAATTTTCAGCAAGATACTAGCAAATCAAATCTAATAGTACATTATAAGCATTATTCACCACTATCAAGTGGGATTTATTCCTGGGCTGCAGGGGTAGCTCAATATTCACATATAAATCCAGATGATATACCATATTAATAAAAGAAAAGATAAGAATCATATTATCCTCTCAATAGATGCAGAAAAAACATTTGACAAAATACAGAATCCATTCCTGGTAAAAACCCTCAACAAAGTAGGGATAGAAGGAACACACCTCAACATCATAAAGGTCATATACACAAGAGCCACAGCTAATATCATCCTCAATGGGGAAAAACTGAGAGCCTTTCCTCTAAGGTCAGGTACCAGACCTCACCACTGTTATTTAACATAGTGTTGGAAGCCCTAGCCTCAGCAATCAGACAACAAAAGAAACAAAATGCATCCAAATCTGCAAGGAAGAAGTCAAATTTTCACTATTTGCAGACATTATATTCTACGTAGAAAACTGGAGACCCTACCAAAAATTTGCTAGAACTGATTCATGAATTCCGCAAAGTTGCAGGATATAAAATCAACATACAGAAATCTGTTACATTTTTATACACCAATAATGAAGCAGCAGAAACAGAAATCAAGGAATAGATCCCATTTACAATTCTCCAAAGCCCTAAGATACCTAGGAATAAACCTAATGAAAGAGGTAACACTATAGTTTTCTTGAATATTTGCTATATATAAAACACCATCTTTAATGTAAATAAATGTCTTACTTCAATTATGACACTATTACACTAATGTAAATAAATGTCTTACTTCAATTATGACACTTCAATTAAGACACACTATGTGACAGATATATGTGTGTGTGTATACATGTGATCTTAATATTATAGGATTTTTATTTATTTATTTTATTGTGGTAAGAACACAACATGAGATCTATCGTCTTAAATTTTTCTGTGTACAATATAGTATTTTTAACTATAGGCACAATGTTGTATAGCAGATCTCTAGAACTTAATTTATGTCATTAAGAAAGAAAACAGGACTCCCAAATAAACCAAGAAACAATGCTTTCTTCTCACGTGGCATTTTATTCTGTATTTATGAAACAGCTGTTTTCAGATATATTTAGCCATATATGTTTATCTTATTTTACTAAGATAAACTAATTTTGTGAACTAATCAAATCAATGCCCTCAAACGCATCCAGAAGTACCATAGTGGGTGGTTAGTTCGAGCTCTTGGACTTCTATGAATGAAGAACTTTGCTCTGTGCAACAGGAGCTCAGCCATCATCTATCCACTTGTTTTGTTTTGTTTTTTGTTTTTTGTTTTTTTTTTTTTTTTTGGTCCTTTCACAATAAGATGGGGCTATGATTTCATTCTGTGGTTTAAAATTAAATCTGGTAGCAATTTATTTTTGGAAATTATTAAGCAGAACCTCACAGTGATGTGCTTTTTCTATATCAATCCTTATAATCTTGATCTCTTAAGTACTTTTAGCATTAATACTACATGTTTGGCATGTTGAAGAATACTGAGTATTCATTAACATTTCCTCGTTGACTAAACTAATGCTATCACTTTTCTCTGATTAAATTACTTGTCACTGTAAGTTAAGAATATTCTACTCAAATCAGCATGAAATATCTGGAAAACTTATTTTTGAGGCTTTAAATACAGTTCTGTGAGATGCATGAATATGTCACAACAGTCTTTCTTCCTTTGAAAATTTCAAGAATTTTCCAAGGCATTTTGAAACATCTTCTGGCCTCTGTCACATTGCTTAGTGTATGATATTATTCCCTGATAATGTTTTATAGGAAAATATGAAATTACAGTCATTACTCCAAAGAAGAATATTTGCTTCACTAATATCTTATTGGTATTTTACTACCATTTCCATACCTACTTCTTTCTTAAGAAAATGTTGTTTCATGAATAATCATCCTTTTAAATGGTACCTCACTCATGTGTCATAGCTAAAATGCATGTAGCTCAGTCGCCATTACAACAACCACATGAATAGGTGTGACTCAGTATACCCAAGCATAGGCAATGAGAACGACGTTCCTATTGTCACCTGGTCAACAGCTATTATAAGACACCATTACATATGAAATAAATTCCAACTCCAGACATGTGAAATTATGAATACATATGTAGATGACCCAAACCCAAAGATAGAGCCCAAGAAAGCCGATGAGCCTCATGAGGAATAAAACCTGAAACAGTGTTTATATATATTCAGTTTCTAGTCTCTACTTATCTCTCTGCATCAGGTTGATTTTTCTCTTTCATCAGGCCAAGAGCTGCATCTCAGGGCTCATGTTCACCCTATTGTTCCTGGTTTTCATAGCCTGCCTATTTTAGTCACCTAGACTATAATTCAACTTTCCAATTCTGATATATCAGGACTAATGGGCTGGCTCTATGGCGTCAGCTCACCACTCCTCAACCAGTCGCTTGGGTGAAGGGGAGTGGGTCACAAATAGGCAGATAAACTGATGTGTATTTTGGAAATGACTTTTTTTTGCCATTTGGATCTTCAGCTTGATATTGTATCCTGGAAAATAGTATATATCCTGTTTACTCTATCATGCCTTTTGCATGGTTCATGGTAAAAACATTCACTGAATTGTTGAATTCATTCATTCGTTCACTGAGAGAGTAGTGATATAAAATTATTTCAGGAATCTTTTCTTACTCTTTGAATATGACTTGCTGCTTTCAAAAAGTGAATTTTTCTAAAGGATATTACTGTCATTTGTCAATTGGAAATACAACATTTTTAAATGAAAGTAGTTACCAGGTAGTACTAATCAAGCATTAAGGAACCACTTGATAGTTTAGGCATTTGATTGCCTAGGTCAGGTAAATGTCTTGACAATCAGTCACTTCTCCATAAATGTTATGAGAATCAAGGAAAGGCCTATTATTGACAAACTGTGTGTAAGAGAGATACAATTAATGTGTATGAGATAGAGCACAATTCTGTATGTTGAGAGCAGAGATATAATTAGTGCAGTATTCTCAGTTCCACAAATGATCTGGTAAAGAACTTAGCCAGAGCCATCTCTTAGCTCCCACACAAATAAGGAAAGGGAAGTACTTATGCCAAATGGAGTAATTAGAGCCATTGTGGCAGGGGGTCTTCTCCTCACCCTAGAAAACATCTGTTAGGAACAGAACTGCATTTTGATGCCTTTCACCTGCAGTGCCTATCTATTTACAAACTCAGAAAAAGTCCAGAATTGTCTTTCTTTTTCAACACTGTGTTGCCCATTAGTAGAACACTTGAAACTGTGCTGTTGAATTTGGAAGAAAGATTCTGTTTCTGGAAAAACTAGTAGGGTGGGTGAGGAGTCCATCCCTGGTAGCTCAGCTCTTTCCAGCTCAGCCCCTGACAAACTGGTACAGCAAACAGGGGGTGAGGGTGGGATGGGGTTAATCAAGATCAAGCACACTGCCATTCTGGAGGAGACAGCCTGAAGATCCCACACGGGTAGACTTGCTATCAAAGTCAATGGGGGCACTAAAAAGATGCTACTGGAAACTTTGCAAGAGTCTGAGGCTCCCTTGAGCACTTTGCCAGTCAGTGAGTCTTTGGAAGTGCTAGCAAGAGCACAATCATGGATTGTTTATATAAGTTTTTCAGTTCTGAGGAGGGACCATTGATCCTTCTCTTTAGTCCCTGACTCCCCTGGCTCAGCACATCTAATGATCCAACAGAGGGGTTCCCAGAAAACGAGGGAAACTTACATCATATGTTTGATCAGGCTGTCTGTCCCCTTCCTTCAATTGTATGATCTTGCTTTATAGCTATTGACACCTTGGGCACCATGGGGAACGCTTAATTGGCCTTCCATCCTTTTTGATCTTCTTCCTAGAGACTCAAATAGATGGGAGGCCAGCATGGCTTTTAAATATCAAAGGTGGAAGATGATGTAAACCCATTTTGAAATCTTTTAAAAATTCAGGATTTTTTGCTAATTCTTTACAATGTGTCATTCAGGTTAAATTATATAAACACATTTTTCTGTAAAATGCTTTTGTCCTTTTTTCATATGACTACTTCAGATGAATAACATAGATGGATGACAGTAGGAAATGACTGAAAAAATATGAAGTTTTGACTACTAAATGGGACACACTAATAGCAACCACCATTATAAGGAAAACCAAAACCCTAGCACCTGGGCAGTTGTAGGAGCTTGAGGGGAAGGCATTAATATCTTCATTTATCAGAACTGCTCCTGAAAGCTCTCCGTCCTGAAGAAAAACTCCCCATGCTGCTTTTCCAAGCTGTTGTGACTACTTTTGAGGACAAATTAACTTCTGAGCCTGTGGTCACATGTGGCAATATAGTGACACGATGGTAGATGGCCTCACCTCCTGCACTCTCCAACAGAACATCTCTAAATGTCATATACACTCATGACACTGACAACTGATGCCACGGACAAACCCAAGTTTTGGAAACTGAATTCCTCAGGCAGTCCTTCCAAAACCACAAACTGAACTAAATGATTTGGTCTTGACGGAGACCTTAGGGTAGGAGGCATCTTGATGGCAGGCTATGCTGGAGTTCCAGTTAACCTGACTGCCTAATTAATGTATGTCCTTCTTGGAGTGCCCTAACCCTGTGAACTCTTTGTCTTCAGGAGACCACACATACCCTGTGGGATTGTATTTATTGTGTGTGTACCCTGACTAGCATGAGATCATCTAAGCCCTGGAAAACATTCATATCAGCTTCAACTTACCAGCTGGAGCTGTGCTGTGCCTCAGTTGATGCCTCAAGGCAGATAAAAAAAATATTTATTCAGAAACTTAAGGAATAAATTTCCTGGTTCTCTAAAATAGACTCTAATGGGCTATGGGACATCTTTTACTGGCTGGATAATAGTGTTCATGACTGTGTTCATTCCACCAGCAGGCTTGATCATCTTGATTGGAGTGATCTTGATTATGACCATGGTCTCTGTGGCCTAAGACTATATACAAGGTTCCTGCTATAGTCCCTCAAAGTCTGACTTAGTTGGGACCACACAGGGTAGCCTATGTTTCTCACTTAGGCACCGAAAACCCAAGTAATGGAGTTGAGGAGTCTAGCTCTTGGCAAAAACCATTATGAATGATATTTCAGGCTCAATCAGAGGCAATAACAGAGGTTCTTCCTGTCAGGGCTCCCAGCATAAAGCTTCCCTCCCCACACCCATTTGGTGTATGGACTGTGCATTTCAGCCTCTGAAAGGAGTGGCAGTGAAGGACTTAGACTCCTATTGTTGGACATGCTCTTACATTTATCTGCATTCCTAGCCCAGGCCCCACCAAGTGCAGGCTTCTGCATTGGGCCCTGGGATGAGGTCTTCCCCAGGTGCATTTGCAGAGATGTCTTTAAAGACATTTTCTTCCCTCAGACTCAGAACCCAGACTTTTGCCCTCCTAGCCCTTCTCCTTCTGCTTCCATGTAGCCCCGGAGTCCATAAAATGTCAGAAACCTATTATTTGGGGGCCTTGTCAGCAGTGAGACTGTTCTCCCATCTGTGCTGATACATCTGAACCTTTTCTGGTGTCATCCACGGGAACCTTACCCCTCTTTCTGGCCTCTTGCTTTTACCACAGCTTCAAGTAAAGGCTTGACTGATGCTTCATTTCGGCTTGTTGTCTTAACCAGCCTGACTCCTGGAGAGTTTCTCTTTCTCCTGTTCACCTGTTGACAGTGAAAATGGGTAGAAGGTTCTCTATATCGTCTCACCTTCTGACTATAGCACCCTAATACAAAGATGAGTGTTTCAGGGCTTATATATAAAGAACACTCAATTTGATTGCTTTTGCTCAGTTAAGAGAAGAACTCGAGGTTAGAAAACATATCAGTTTCTTAGAGGAAGGGAGGAAGGAAGGAATGGGAGAAGGAAAAAAAAAGAAAGGGAAAAGGAAGGAAAGTTAGACTATGGGCCTTATGAAAACTAACATTTTTAAATAAAATCAAGCTATACGCTAATTGATATGATAACAAAAACAATGCTACACATCATGACATCCTGATCAGAATGGATAAATAATGTTGTCCCCCCACCCCCAACACTGAATATAATACCCTATTTAAAATATATAGGGCTCTCCAGGTGCCTGAGTGGTTCAGTTGGTTAAGTGTCCAACCTTGGCTCAGGCCATGATCTTGCAGTTTATGAGTTCAAGCCCTGCATCAGGCTCTATGTTGTCAGCTCAGAGCCTGGAGCCTGCTTTAGATTCTGTGTCTCCCTCTCTCTCTACACCCCCCTCTTTCTCTCAAAAATAAATAACATTTAAAAATTTTAAGATATATAGGGTTCTGAAAAGGAAGCGAGCATAAAAATTATAAATATCGTAGTTATACTATAACCAACTAACAACCAACTTTGCAAATGATTTTTTAAATCATATTTACCCACAAAACACAAGGGAAGAAAAGTTCTCATATGATACTGTTTTGTCATCCCTGCAACATATTGTATTATACCTAAATCATGCTCACAAAATACTTGATAGGCCCTTGAATGAATAGATAAATCTATGATGTTAATATGGTTGGGGGATGGCGTAAAATAAACAAAAATTTCCAGAAAGGAAAACTCAAACTTCTCAATATAATCTGCAATCTACAGTTATGGGTTTATGTCTACCCTACATGCATCGCACATTGATATTAATCTCATATCTCAACTATTCTAGTCAGATCATTTTTCAGTAGAGTACAAGTCCCAATATCTATCTAAGATTATTAACTTTTTGCTTCACAAGTAACACTGTCCCTCAGTATATGTCCACCTCCGAATGCTTGGTGCCCATAATTCTGATATAGACAAAATAGAGAAGAAAAAAGAAAAAAAGTTTTTGTCACTTAATCTATTTGTTGCATCCTAAAGACTGAAGATGATTCATCAGAGCACTCCCTAAGAGTAAAATAGATAATTTAGGAAAGAATAAGTACAATGACTCCACTAATTAGACTCTGGTGAACAATCAAGTATCAAAGCAAATCATTAATGAGCAGAAGCAAAGAAGAAAGAAGGTACACAGACCTGACAGTTTCTGCAGTAGAAAATTCTGTCTGAAGTCCTTACCATAGCAACCAGGAGGAGGTGGCTAAAGAAATGAGCCTACTATCTTGCAGTCTTTAGATAACATGGTTGTGGAAACTTCTGCAATTGTTACTGTTGTCAGGAAGTCACTAGTATTGACTAAGGTGGGGTAGGGAAGACAAATATCAGAGCTAGGCATATTTCTAAAAATTATCATATAGCATATTATTATGTTATTATGTGTATCTACTTTTGAAATATTTTTGATTAAACACTCACACATTCATATTTTGGGAGTGTTCAATGTACAAACCTTCAAAGATGTATTAATTTATTATTTCCAGTAAGTGTTCTTTTTAATGGTGTCCAGAATCTTCACCATTAGAAACAATACAATATTGCTAAAGATTAGGTATACAACCTAAATATGTATTAAAATTGAAGTCTATAAATTAGACCACCTTCCCGGTGTACTTTCCTCCCTGAATCTCATTTCAACTAGTTTTAATGTATACTCTATAATCAGAATTTAGCTTATAAATCTAGACAAAAATTAATGTTGTTCTAAATGGGAGCAAATCAATTTAATTCAATATCTGGGAGGATTCAAACTACGCAGCGATCTTCTGCTACAGATATTGATTCGCACAGCCTAAACCATCATAAATAATTGATTTGAATCCATAGTTGTACACTTGGAATTGTATTTCTCTTTTCATGTTTTGTATCTTGAATGGGTCATCCTTCATTTTTTTTTTACATAAAAGTTGTAGATTTTTTTTTAAACTTCACATTCTCTGAGTCGTCTTTCTCATCCCTTATACTGGAAAATATGTTTTAATCTACTTTGTTCCTGAGGTTCAGGACTGTGCTTACAGTCACTCCTGAAAGTCTAAGCAGTTGCCATGATCTGTGATTTAAAATAATGAAGAAAATTTCTCCTTTGAAATAGTTACCATATAAATTTTCCCCAGATTTCTTCAATTTCAAGACAATATTCCTCTGACAATGTATTTTTATGTTAATATAATATTCTTCATTACAAAGTATTCTGCTTTTTATGTAGTCTCCTGTTTATTCTTTTTTAGTGTTTATTTATTTTTGAGAGGCGGAGAGAGATAGAGTGCAAGCGGGGGAGGGACAGAGAGAGAGGGAGGCACAGAATCCCAAGCAGTCTCCAGGCTCTGGGGTGTCAGCACAGAGCCTGAATGGGGCTTGAACCGACGAACCATGAGATCATGACCTGAGCTGAAGTCAGATGCTTATCCCACTGAGCCACCCTGGTGCCCCGTCCTGTGCCACATTTTTTAAAATTGAAAAACACAGAAAAAATGTATTTTACTGAGTGTTAACATATCACTTTAATATAATTTTAAATGATTTTTATATAGGATAATTATAAGAAACTTTTTTATACATTCTTATCTTCCTGCATCCTTTCAACAAATAAGAATTCACTCTGTCCTACTTAACATGTTAGATACATGAGATACAAACATGAACAAAACATAGTCCTTGTCCTTCAAATGTTCAAAGTCTAGTAAGGGGAAATAGGAAGGCATGGGGGAAAAAAGGAAAATTATAATACAATCTAGTTAGTACTGCAATTAAATGTGAATAGTAGTTATAATTTTGATATTACAAAATTACTTGTAAATATTGTTTTGAATAGCCATCACTGAAAGAAGATATTTCCTATAAGAAATAACTAAAATATTCTTCAATTCTAAATAATATTTTCTGAAATGGTTTTGATTTAAAGTTTATTCACAACTGGCAATACTCAAAACTAAAAAAAGCAATATTAAAGCTTACCGTGTAGGGCATTAAATCCTTTACATGAGTTTTTCCATTTCATCTCCATTCTAAGCTTGAGATATAAGTCATATTAAGTTTAATATGATGATTAACACATAATATTCAAAGTTTTGCAAACCATGGATGTTTGAGAAAAGACCTTGAAAACACTTTACCACAAGTATTCATATCACAAATATGAATATTGATGACTTATGTGCTGTAATTAAAATTATAGTGAACACTTGGATAGAAGTAAAATATATTACTTATACCATGTGAGAGAATAACTGAACTTAACCTAAATTTGAGTAATCGCTTTAATAAAACTTGTATGTAAAGAAAATAAGTACAAAGTGTTTTTATTTTCAGAGGGGAAGAAGTCCCAATATTATACTTTCAACAACCGTGAAGAGTATGAGGTTTAGGCCTACTTGCAAGCTCATATGTAAACCTGATGTTTCACTGGAGACGAGTCTGGTGAGTTCTTGACCACATGTACCACTTAACATTGGATAAGGGAGGCTTTGGGGGTCTTTTCCGACCTTGTCATGGTTGTATTTGGAATTGATCTACCCCCAGACAGGAATATCAGGCTACAGAGTTGTAAGTCCCTCACGGGCAGGTATTTATTTTCAGTAAGAAGACAGCAGCAAGCTGATAGCTGCTTTTCCAAAGGTGCGTACCAGTGATCCTGTCAGGGAGGATACAAGGCAAAACCTCAAAGGGGGTTCTCTGGATGGAGGCTAATTCCCTTTGCCAGAGACACCAGTCAAAATCACCAGTCATAGACCCTTGTATTGTCTCCATGCCTAGTGTGCAATAGGGTTCTGGGACTCCAATTTAGTAGTGGGAGACTGGAAAAGACAGCAGTTATTCTTTGAGAAGGAATTGCTAATCTCCTCGCATAATTTCAAGAAAGTTTACTTGCCGAGAGGACCCCCAGAACTTTGTCAGGGATTACCAATCACCCCTTCTGAAGGAGAAGTGTTAACACTACAGTCAGGCCATTGAGACAGACTTGTCACTTGCCAATGAGGAGGGAGTCACTCATGTTGAGAAAGCTTTTGACATCAGAGGGAGACACATGAAATTCCCATCCACTCATTAGCGGCAAACACTAGGGGAATGTGTCACATTAGCATTTCTCTACCTGTAGCTCTTTACAGTTCAGGATAATGTCCTCTGGCACTTATGGGATGGAGAGGACAGGCACAAAACACATCAATTCCTACTGAGTATTCAGATGTACAAGCAATACATTGAATTGGCCCACAGGGTTCCTTCTATAAGGTCACGTTAGTTCTCCTCCTCCATGTCTGATTATTTAATATTCCTTTTTTTTTAATCCTAGAGACAAAGGTTTGTTACAGCACAACAGGCAAATGAATTTCATGTTCTCATCCCTGGAGTCCCACCACAGAGATGGAGGGGTGAGTTCAAGTGGATGTTGTGCAAATAGTGGGTTTGTGCCACAATTGGAAAGCCACGAGTTTAGAAAACCCAATTTTTTAGAGAAGGCTGCTAGGAAACCTGTTCAACCTTAATCTTGGAGAATAGTGTTTTTGTTATTTTGGTCAGGAAACAAATTTGCTCTCCACCCTGGAGGGAGACACTTTTCTATCTTCCAAGATTGTTTGCTATCCCCTAACATCCATGAAAATATTGTATGGCTCTAGAGCTGACACAACACATGCAGGAATATGTCAGACTCACGGAGATCCGTAATGGGAGACATATTGTAATTCTGGATTTCTCATGGACTATAGCTTCACTAAGGCAAGGACCAACTTTCCTGTGTCCATTGTTTTAATCGCAGTTTTCAAATTCATTGGAACATAACAGGAACTTGATATTTGTCAGTAAATGAATGAACTAAAGTGTAATAGAAACAAATCTGTATTTATAATACAGGATGATATACTTTAGAACTATAGTGGTAGTGGTCGTCTGAAACACATGAGCTTCACAGTTAAAAGCTATCAGTATTAGGCATAATCTATTAAGTTTTATCTCTGATTGTTGCATGGCTAAAATTGAACAACAACAACAACAAAAAAAAACTTGAAAACTAAGCAGAAAAAATTCCATGGTAAATACTAAAGAAAATGCACTTTTAAGCCTAGATAGGAAATTGCAAAGAGGAAATAATGTTTCTCTATCTACTATAAATATATTATTTATAAAGTTATAAAGTACATAAATACCTAAATTAAAAGAAATAATATTAAAATCAGAGGACTTATTGGTTAAAAACAAAGACATTATTTATAATAATAATGGTGAGATACCGTGAAAATTTGTGTCTGAAGACCAATAAGATATATACTCAACATTATTTATGTCGCCCATGCAATCATGACTAAAACCCTCAACTTACCCTTTAAAAATCCTTTCCAAACATATTTCTCAATGCTTGGCTGTATATTGTGTGTCCTACTAAGTATGACCTAGGCTTCCAAATTTGTTCCTAAGCTCTTGCTCTACCTTCCATCTATAATATACTCCTGTTCCGACTCTGTGTGTTAAAATCTTAACATTTCAAGGCCACTTTCAAATGAAAATTGAAATTTTCAATTGAAAATTGAAATTCTTAATGAAACATGTCCTAGTCCCATAGTGTTCCTCTCTGGGATCCACAGAGCATAGTCTTAGATTTTCTTCCTTTCTTCTTTCCTTCATTCCTTCCTCCTTCCCTCCATCCTTCCTTCTCTCTATTTTTATTTTCTCTTTTATCCTTTTTTATTTTATTTTATTTTTTTTTTAATTTATTTATTTTTGGGACAGAGAGAGACAGAGCATGAACAGGGGAGGGGCAGAGAGAGAGGGAGACACAGAATCGGAAACAGGCTCCAGGCTCTGAGCCATCAGCCCAGAGCCTGACGCGGGGCTCGAACTCCCGGACCGCGAGATCGTGACCTGGCTGAAGTCGGACGCTTAACCGACTGCGCCACCCAGGCGCCCCTCTTTTATCCTTTTTTTAAACACAGAAGTAGTTCTTTCTTTTAGGTTTACACTATCATCTATTGCATTACATAAATGGGTTACTTATAAAAACAATGTTAAAAATCTGTAGAGTTTATAAGGGCACGTTCTATCTTGCTGTATTAGATGTAAATTAAAACAATAATTAAAATAGTGTTTTCCTTATCTTTATTTTAGAATTTTAATTCACCATGCCTTAAGACGATTAAGATAGCGTTTGGCACTAAACTTCACATATATAAATTTACTTCTAATATTGAAAATCAATAAGTAGAGAATCAAGGCTTTGGTATTATTTAGAGTTAATATTATTCTAAAAAAAAGAAGAAACTAATTAAATGATGATTATGAGTAGCACATCGTTTCAGATAATTAGCAAATAGTATAGCAACAATAGGAAGCATACAAAAAATTATTCTGTGAAATCTAACATTTAACATTAAGTGGCAAATTGTTACATCGTATAACTCACTCTTTTCAGCACGTTTGAAGGGTTTCTAAATGTTGTTAAACTTTGAACTTAGTAAGTCCCATAAATAAACTAAAAATGTATTCCTGAGGCTTTAGGGATATTTTACATTCCTTCATAAAACTAACCTAAGACAAGGACATGGCTTGTATTCTGAGGAATACTTATAATAGTATTTGTATAATTATCTAGAAGATACACATGTAAAATTTTCATTGGTAGATAAGAATTAAGGAGTCCTTAATGTAAATACAAATGTTTGCATATTTAATCCTTGTTGGAAATTTCATTTGTTCCTCAGTCCCTTATGACATCCTTTAGGTAATTTTCATATATTTTCACTAGCTTGGAATATTGTATGTGTATACAATAACAAATAAAATAGGGGAGTGTTTCTTAAATTTCTAGACAAACATGGAAGAGATGACAGCCATAATATAAAGAAACATCCCTCTTATCATTGTCTATTTTTAAGAACTCTCCAGAAAAAGAAGTGAGATGTTTTATAGCCTTCCTTGTCAACAATGATAAATGCAACTGGGAGAAATAATTTAAAAATATAAAGAACACCCCTGGGGTACAGAAACAATGATTAAGTTTTAGAGTAATGGCATAATCTCTTACTTATTGAATATATTAGAGAAATTAAAACTATCTGCAAAAAAATAGGGTGAAAACTAAGGAAACCTTAAGAATCTAATCCCTCATGAATGTGTGAAAGATTTCTGTACAAATATCTGAAGCCAAAGCATTATCACCACAATCTGTTAATTATAATTTATAAAAGATAATTTAATTGATTTTTGAAAAAAAATGCATGCAGTAATAAAGTATGCCATACTTAAAAGTTAAAAAAGTAAATTGAAAAAAATCTTCCAGACATAAACATTAACCTTATGTCAATAATATTCAAGATATCTATGTTTATATATATAGAAAATTAAAAAAATAGAAATACAAATAGTGAGGAATATCTTATACAGATAGCTTTATTAACATGAGATAAATTTCATCTGATAATGACCATAAGGGAGAGACTGCAGTCCAACAATGGCAAGTTTATTAAATTGCCAAGGCAAAAGGGGATATCTGAGAGGAACCACTGAATTTTTATCACCAAACAGAAGAAGAAGCAGTATTGACATAAGATTTGGGAAAAGGATTTGTGTTGTAGGTAAAATTTAAATAAAGCAGTGGTTTGACAATCTCAGCAAAGATGGCTGTTTGTAAAGTGTTTAATGTCAGGTCTTGGAAGCTGAGTTGGAAGCAGAATCCTGTTTTTCTTAGGAACTAGAAAGTTAAGATAAATGTGGAATACTGTCTTTGGAAACCCCTTGGCTGAAATCCCTTTCCCGGCTGATTCTGCTTATGCAAGTGACTAAGATCCTTCAGGCAATAGTGTAGAGTTCCATTACATACTTCTAATAGTCTATGCTTTTAAAGAATGTTCCCCTGGCATCATGTCTTTTGTTAATTGACATAAGCGGAATTTGCATGTTTACAATGGAATCAAGCAGTACACACATTTTAGCAAACATATCTGATTTCTTCTTCCTATATATTTTTTTATTTTTTTATTTTTTTTTTCAACGTTTATTTATTTTTGGGACAGAGAGAGACAGAGCATGAACGGGGGAGGGGCAGAGAGAGAGGGAGACACAGAATCGGAAACAGGCTCCAGGCTCTGAGCCATCAACCCAGAGCCCGACGCAGGGCTCGAACTCACGGACCGCGAGATCGTGACCTGGCTGAAGTCGGACGCTCAACCGACTGAGCCACCCAGGCGCCCCTCTTCTTCCTATATTTAACAAAAGAGCGGAGCTATCACAATGCAACAGGGCTAAGAGTGATAGGATTCAGTAACAAATCTCTCTGGGAATAAGGTAATCACCACTCTGTTGTCTTCTAACATTGAATCTTCTGTGGAGAAATCAAAGATCAGCCTGATATTTTCCTTGAATTGATACTTTTTTACCTCTGCACTGGATAATTTTTTTTATTTTAATTTTTGGTGTCTCTGTTTGCTGAGGTATTTTAGTGTTTAATCCACCTAGCCATGAATATCATAGTCCTGTACAAATATAATTTCTGGCATCATATTGGCCCAAAAATTAAGCATAGACCTAGGAAAGTATACTTTTATCTGAACATTAGTTTAGTTATTTTACCTCCCCTACTTTATTTAACTGATTATCCAGAAGCCGTCACCATTTGACTCCAAAGATGGATTGAGGTAACAGGACTTAAATATTTATATCTTATTTTTAATAGTTTGCAATGCAGAAGGATCTTTTCCTGGGAATCTCATATTGTCTTCCTCCTTTCCAGAGGATCACGTGCTGTTTATTGTATCTGTTTTTAGTTCTGCAAACCCCTGGCTTATTGTTGGTGTTGATTACGTCTGTGAAAACATAATCATTCTTCCTTTCTTTGCTACTTACCTACTATTAAAGCAAGCTAGACGATGAGTTCAGGAACTCATTCTCCTGAGATCTTGGTGGGGGAACGGGCATGTTTACACTCATGGGCTTTCTTGGACATTACTCTTTTTCCTGAGCTACCTGCTTATCTTCTCCTTTTGATGATCTTGAATTTGGGGTATGTTAATAAGCAGTTCCATGATTTGGCCAACTTGCCTTCTTTCACAAACTTTATTTCTATGGTGTTTGTGTATAGATATAAGCCAGAGAGTTCTGCCAAAATCTCTCTTTGCCCTTTTATTGCATAAGATTTGGGTAGCTTTGCTTTTTTGTTGCAGACAGTAACTTTCACTCTGTTCTTGTTGTTGTTTGAAAAAAATAGTGCAGGTGTGGGAGGATTCTCTCTGATAGGAAAAGTGAAAATTATGTCAAATCTGGAATCATTCTTGCATCTTTACTCAGATCTTAATTTATAGCATTTAAAGTATTAAAGGCTTAAGACTGGTTAACAAGAGGGAGTATAAAATAAGGAAAATTTTATTTCTTTTATCAAGGCTGCTAGTATGTTTTATTAGTTTCATTTAACTCTATCTTTTGTATTACATTCTTATTTTTCAAGGTTTTAAGTAAAGCATGTACAATTTTAAATTCAGTAAACAAAATATATAATTATAATCAATTTCTTAACATTGTTTGCTGTTAGTAGTCTTTGTAATGAGTGTCAGTCTATTTTCACTGTTTCTTAAAAGCAAGTATTTTTAAACCATTTAAAGTATTTTTATGAGTCATATTTCAGAATGATGATTATGTTATTGAAACATTGTAGATAGCAGATGCGAAGTGAGCGTCTGATGAAATATTAGAGTACCTAAATGCTCAAACATAATTATTGCCATTTTCCACATAATAGGAAAAATATTCCACATTAATATTAACCATAATTATCAAGACTATTTACCTTTTCTAAATAGTTCCCATAGTATTGATTATCCAATTATTTCCCACACACCTCTCTCTTTTGTTATGTTCAATAGAATATTACTGAAAGCTTACAAAGCTTTTTATCATGTTATCATACTCCCTCAACTTTTTCTGAGTAATATGACTTTGATTTATCCTTCACCAAAGTATCCCTAAACACTCCTGTTTTTATTGCGAAGATTCTTGACAATTCTAGAACCAAATCACATGTGTAAAAATGTTCATACTGTTTGGCAAAACTATGTGTTCGAATTTTACTCCTCCTTTTGTTTAATTATTAAGTTTATTATTAAGTTCATAGTGCCCTACCTCTCTTGTACCTCGTCCCCCTTTCACAGACTCTCTCTCTTTCCCCCCTTTCTCTCTCTCTCTCTCTATATATATACATATATATTTTTTATTTTACTTAAAAATATTTGTAGAAACAATCTTTATATTACATAATATTTTCTTTCAGTTTTGGCTTCTGTTTTCTTAAATATACTGTGAAAAATAAATACTATTTTAGAACTTCAGCATAGGTAGTGTGTCAATTTCACTTAATTTTCTTTTGATAATATGACTTGACCTACCTCTGAAATTCAAATATGAACTCTCTAAAAACCCCTGAAATGAATTGTCTGAAGCAACAAAAGCTTTTAATCACTTTATTTTTATAAGTTCATATAATTTGTTTAAATTTAATGGTTTTCTAAATATACAATTATATGCCTCAAATACTCATTTCGGATTACATATAGCCTCTGCCTTCCCATCTCCACTCCCATTGCTTGCCTGAAATAACTTTGTTACTTTTTTCCTTACATATAATCTTAACTGTGGGGACTCAAATATTCTCAATGGGTTTCCATTTTTTTTTCTTTTTTAAACTAGAACTTCTCTTTGTTGGTTTTCATTTTTCTATCTCTTAATTTTTCTAGTTCAAACTTCTCCCAGAAGCTTAGATCCTCTCCCACCAACTATTCTTGCTAAAAGTCTTTCCAGTGAGTTCAGCTGGTTATTGTTTCTTTGACAATAATTTTCCTTATAGATATATATAGCTTTGTTAATAGTAAATAACTTGCAAAATACTAATATGCCAAATTATGCTTTCACAATTTTATGTAAAACCTTTATTATATACTTGCTTTCAGTTTATCAGAAATGGATATCTTTAATTTTAGTATATCTATTTTTATATAATGGAGATTTCTACATGACTTAGTTTTATTATTTAACATTACTTCCTACAGTTGAGTTAATAAGTTTAGGTTTAAGTGGGAGAACAACAGAAAACAATGAAAAAAATAACCTAGAAAGCTGAAAATACTTATCCTGGTCTTTGTATAGGATATGGTCTCAAATTACTACATTTGAACCTGTAGCAATATGTTTACCAAACAGACCTCTTTCAGAAATTACAAATATTCAGTATACATTTTAATAATATTGAAAAATAGGAACTTATAAAAAATGCTATACTCAATGTACTAAAATGGTAAAGCGTTTTCTGTCACAAAGTACTGTACTAGGAAAAAGTCATTCCTTCATGTTTGCATGTATTATGAATGACCTCTTTGTGAGATTAAGAAGGTCAATGTCATGTTTTCATAAATACTAGAATTTATGTGAGAACAGTGGCAGTGTGAGGTATAGCAAAATTAAAAATCACGAAAATCATAAATCTTATATTATCTAAGTGTTATAGGTAATTATTACACCACTTATTTGTATTCATTCCTACATCAGTAAAGCTATGTAACAGTTGTAATGAATTCAATTAGGGCACATAATAAAAACTTGAGTGAAAATAAAATATTTAGCATTACCTTGGGTATGAAAAAGCCAATAACCCTATTTTTATTCTTAAATTTGCAAAAGCATGGAGTGCCTGGGTGTCTCGGTTAAGTGTCTGACTTCAGCTCAGGTCATGATCTCATGGTTTGCAAGTTTGAACCCTCATCAGGCTCTCTGCTGTCAGCACAGATCCTGCTTCAGATCCTCTGTCCCCTTCTCTCTCTGCCCCTCCACCACTCGTTTTCTTTCTCTCTCTCTCTCTCCTTCTCTCTCAAAATAAAAACAAGCTTTAAATTTGCAAAAGCTTAAGCTAAATAAATGATTATTTTTAGCATCTAAAGTGCATTAACAATCTAAGCAAAAAAAAAAAGAAAGAAGGAAAGAAAGAAAGAAAGAAAGAAAGAAAGAAAGAAAGAAAGAAAGAAAAAGAGTGAAATGATAACTAGGAAAATCTAAAACATTAGTGTGCTTTTCCATTTTATACATTTCAGTACAATTTCCATTTGAACCCACTGTTTGCACAAAAATATGCTCTAGGGGTACCTGGGTGGCACAGTCAGTTAAGCATCCAACTCTTGGTTTCAGCTCAGGTCATGCTTTCATGGTTCATCTGTTTGAGCCCCGCTTTGGGCTCTGTGCAGACAGCACTGAGTTTGCTTGATGTTCTCTGTCTCCCTCTCTCTACCCCTCCCCCCAAAAAATAAATAAATAAACTTAAAAAAATATGCTCTAATATAGAAATGTATGATTTTTCCTTCTGAGTTAAGACTATGACATTTTTTAATTAAGTTTTTAAATTTTAATTCTAACATAATTAACATACAGTGTTATCCTTTTCTAGGATTTTTTTAGTTTTGGGTTTCACATGTGGGTCCTTAATCCATTTTGAATTTATTTTTGTGTGTGATGTAAGGAAGCGGTCCAGGTCCATTCTTTAACATGCAGCTATCCAGTTAGACTATGACTTTCTTAAAAAAATAAATATCATCTGAAGCCTCAATGTTTTATAATATCAAAATACACCAGGGAATTTTTATCTCCGCATTATGTACATATTTACATTTTTAAAAAGGACTTTAAGATTTAGACAATATTATAATCCTTTTCAAAGCAATACTTAGAATATTAATAGATAGCTTCAAAAGATTATGAATGATAACTTTATGTTAATGTATGAGTTATTTTAAAGTACCATGTATAAGAAGAGACAAAAACCTCATTGGCAGTTATAAATAAAACTGGTTTTAACTAAAATTTAAATTTTTTTTCCATTTTGAGCCATGGCATCACTTCTAAAGTTTACTTATTTATTTTGAGAGAGAGATAGAGTACAAGCAGGGGAGGGCCAGAAAAAGAGGGAGAGAGAATATCCCAAGCAGGCTGGAGGGGAGGCAAGTTGTGGATGGGCTAAATGGTGATGGGTATTAAGGTGGGCACTTGTGATGAGCACTGGGTATTATATGTTAAGCAATGAATCACTAAATTCTACCCTTGAAAATTTTAAAAAGCACAATTTGTTAAAAAAAGGAAAAGAAAAAGAAAGAAAAAGTGCATTTGTTAATTCATCAAGTGACTAGTATCATACTTTTAGCATTATAGGAAAGAGCCATAACTGTCAACCATAATTTACTCCAATAATAGTCAATAATTTTAAGTGTTATTTGTCTAGATCTAGAAATCATGATTACTGAAATTTTAAAAAACTATCAGAAATCTCTCAATATACATTTTTGTAGGCTATCTGTAAATACAGCTGATTCTCATTATTCACATTTGTAAGTACAATTGATCTTCATTATTTACAAATTCCACATTTGAGAATTCTACTCATTCAAATTAGTTTGTAATAAGTCAATAATCACAACAAAAACTTTTTAGTTGCCAGATGCATATATTCCCAGCTGAAGGAGAACAAACTGATGCTCTGCCTTCTTGTTTGAGCCCTCATCCTGTAAACAAGTGTCCTTTTTGCAGTCTATTTACTGTCATGCTTTTCACATTTTTTGAGTTTTCTGTTAGTGCTTTCACTGTTTAAAAGAGTCCCAATCAGCTGAATGAAGTCCTGTTTAGTGTTCCAAGGCATAAGTGGCCTGTTGTTTGTTTTAGGGACAAAATACATATGTTCATAAAGTTTGGTCAGGCACAAGCCATAGTACTGTTGGCCACAAGTTCAATATAAACGAATCAACTGTATATTAAGTTAGATATCATTGGACACAAACACACTAAAACAAGTTTACTTATATATCAGTGGACAAAAGTATTGTGACTAGAGGTTTGTAGGAACCTAACTTTCTATTTCCGTTGGGAGCAAAGGATCAGTATTCATTAGTAAATTCAGTGTTCATGGCAACTTTATGGAATATAACTATTGCAAGTTATGAGAAGCAATTGTATATTTGTATTAATTTCATAGAAATTCAAGTGAATTCAATTCTTGATGTAATTTTTAAGAGTAGGAAATGTGGTAAATGCAACATTACTTGCTGGGCTCTCCTCCCCTCTCTTTTACCTTTGTTTCTCTTAACCATGTGTGTTGATGGTTTCTCTACTTCTATGTCTCTCTTATCAGTTCCTTTTTTTTTTTTTTTTTTTTTTTTTTTTTTAGAGAGAGAGAGAGAGAACATGCAAGTAGGGGAGGGGGCAGAGGGAGAGAGAGGATCTTAAGCAGGCTCCAAGCTCAATGGAGAGTTCAATGCAGGACTTGATCCCATGACACCGCGATCAGGACCTGAGCTGAAACAAAGAGTCAGACACTCAACCAACTGAGCCATCCCAGCACCCCTCCCTTACCAAGTTTTTATATAAAGGATACTCACAAACGCCTTACTTTTAATAGTCATTTTTAAGGATTAGAAATCTAATTAGTTTCTCATAGAAGTATTAAATCATCATCTATTTATCATTTTTCTACTGTAAATTATGTCTAGTTGATTATGCTCTGAAAGAAAATGGATTTTGCTTTCCTTCATTTATTCATTACTTACTTGCCTACCAACTACTTTGAATTGAAGTGACTATTCAAATACCTTGCCAATTTTTAATGGGACTGTGTGCTTTCTTATTATTTAATTGTAAAAGTTCTTTTTATATCACCTGGATACCAATATTTTGTTAGATATATGTTTCTTTAACATTTTATCCCAGTCTGTGGATTTTATTTTCACTGTCTTAGCGTCTTCTGAATAAGCTAGAGCTTTATATTTTGATGAAGTCTTATTTATCAATTTTCAAAATGATAAATACTTACATTTTTCTGTTCTCTGAGCAATCTCAGCCTAGCCCAAGGTGACAGTGCCATTCATCTACATTTCCCTCTACAAATTTTAGAAGTATTTATTTACATTCAAGCTTATGTTTAAATCTATTATTCAAGTTAATTTTTAAGTGTATTGTGAGAAATGGGTAGAGGTTTATTAATTTTTAGAAATGAATGTCTAATTGTTCCAGAACCATTTGGTAAAAATCCCATTTTTTTTCCACTGAATTGGCTTTTTCAATATTCAAACATCCTTATACATGGGTCTATTTCCAGAGTTAACTACGAGTCTTGCCTTTTGACCATATGATACCATTTATGTTTATAGTAAGTATTGAAATCCCAATCAATGTCATCTCATAAATTTTTAAGTTAATTTTGCTTTACCTATTCTATCAACTTATCAATCAAATGAGTGCACTTTGATATGTCTGTTGTGTCATATATATATTTTTTAATCTTATTTTTTTTATTTTATGAGAGAGAGAGAGAGAGAGAGAGAGAGAGAGAGAGAGAAACTGAGCGGGGGAGGGGAAGAAAGAGGGAGACAGAGGATCCAAAGCCAGCTCTGCACTGACAGCAGACAGCTTAACGTGGGGCTCAAACCCATGAACTGTGAGATTATGACCTGAGCCAAAGTTAGACACTTAAGAGACTAAGCCACCCGGGTGCCCCTGTTGTGTCATATATTTTAATTTCTCTGCCAGTTCTAAATACTTAGGTTTTGTGCAGTTTTCTCACATAGTAAGATAATTTTTAAATAATAATAGTAATGACAATAATAATATTTTTAAAAATTAGTTTTAATTTAAAACAAAAATAAAACACTATATGCAAGATTCATTCCCGAGTGTATGTATGTTTGTGTGTGTGTGTGTGTGTATATACATATATTATGTATGTATATGTGTGAATGTATATATGTATGTATGTCTTGTATATATAGTATGTATAAGCTGTGTATGTATTATATATATATACACTATACAGAGAGTGTATATATACATATAAAGAGAAAGAGATTAATTTACTCAGAAATATCTGTATAAATATAATAATGACATATCTTAAATTTATTTCAGTGTCCCTCATTCTAATAATTTCTCAAGTACATTCACATGTTCTTTGAATAAGGTTAAATTTCTTTACTGTAGACACAACCCTATAATGAATGCCCTAGAATATATTGAGAACACATAATTTATTGCATATATGGTTTCATGTGAACACTTCTCTATTTAAACAATTATACTACCTTGAGCATCACTTTATTTCTAACTTCTCACGTTTCATCAAAAAGGTTATGTTTATCCCTTAATCTATATTTATTATATATCTGTAATTTTATTTAACTATATGTATAGGTTTTTGTGTATGTGTATGAAATGAAAATGGCTTTAACTACCATAAATATCTATATCTTTAGTCTTTCTTAACTTTAGAAACATGGTTAAAAATATAATTATGTCCAAAAATTCATATTGCTATAGCTTCAATGGGAACTAAGGGCATGAGGTAAAAAATAGATTTAAGAATTGTAAAAAATAAAATTAATAGTTTTAGCTTATTATTAATGTCAGTATTTAAAAGTGTTATTAAGCATTGTCCAAACTATCCTGCAGTTGATTATGCCTTACTAGTGAGACAAAACATAAAGCATAAGCATGATTTGAATTTAGTTGTTTGAAATTAACTCCAAAGGGAATGTAGATTTGAGAACAAAACCTTACATTTGGCAAAATCAGAAGAGAGAATCAGGAGGAGTTGTATGTGAGATTGGTCACTTGGGATTTGAGTATACCATTAGCGAAACTGCTGAATGTTAACCGTGTTGAAAAAATGAGTTATTTTCAGGGATATCGGCCTTTGTCAAGAACTACATTTGACACCCACTGAATCTAGGGTAGAGACTTTCCTTTGTAGTTCATAAGATATTTTTTCCATAAAAGGATCATTTTACTGTTAAAACAAAATTCAACTGACCAATTTGAAGATCGTTTCTTGGCTTTATTCAATGTATCATGAATTGGGCAGCTTCTCATTTAGCAAATAGAAAGGAACTCTGAGGAGCTGTGCAAAATGGAAGACTTTTTTAAGGCAGAAGCGGGTGGGAAAAGGAAGTTTACTTACTTGGGATAGATTGTTTCACATAAAGTCACCTTCTGCTAGGGGAGGGCAGGGGGTCTATCAGGCAGATTATCTCACTAGTGTTGACCAGATAATTCCAGATTAATTGGTTAAGATTACATTTCTAGGGGAAACTAAAGCTGCAATGAGGTTATTAGATATTAAGTCTTGGTTTGATGACATGAGTGACTCCATTTGGGATCTGCAGTCTCCTTTTAACAATACAAATTTGCTCAGCTTCAACTCGAATGGTTTATTTTTCATGTATCTAAAATAGAATTCACATTTTTTCTACACTTATGTCTTCTTTTTTGTCAAATTTCTCAGTTATAAATCCCAAGTGCATGATTATTGTTATTACCACTTTCTAACTTAATCAAAAGTTACCATTGAGTGGCTTGAGTTTGTCTTGTCTCACCAGCATTAGATATTGCTAGAAAAGTCACTAAGTCTAGAAGCCATATGTGAGAAGTTAGATGAATAGAACCAGATAATATTAATATTTATGGTGATTATTGGTTATATCATGCTAACAATTGATTTTCTCTATTTTAGAGATGTGCAAGTATCTATTAGAAAAGTATGGGGTTAAGAGCAAAACCTGGTTCAATGATTTGTGAATTATATGTTCCTGAGTAAGGTTCTATAAATTCTATGTCTTGGTTTTCCCATCTGTAAAGCAGATAAAATGTTATGATCTCAGATCTCAGAGCTCTGTTGCAAGGATTAACTGAGTCTCTCTTTGAATGCCTCTCATTCAGTGAGCACTTGATAGAGAATAGCATTCTTTCTTCTTATTATTAATTATTAAGGTTTTAATTCTCATATCAATACAATTGTGGAGTTAGTTGTATTTATGTCACTTTACAGAAACAGGTTTGGAGAGGTTAAGTAATTTGTCCAGTACAAATCTTTTAAGAGTTAGCCTGAGTTTTAACAGGGTTTGGAATTAATTGAATTAGATTCCGTTTGGGAAACCCATGTATTTTTTGTTTTGTTTTATTTTTTAATTTTTAATGTTTATTTATTTTTGAGAGACAGAGAGAGAGAGGCAGAGCATGAGCGGCAGAGGGGCAAAGAGAGAGAGGGAGACACAGAATCTGAAGCAAGCTCCAGGCTCTTAGTTGTCAGCACAGAGCCCAACATAGGGCTCAAACCCATGACCTATGAGATCATGACCTGAGCCGAAGTTGGACGCTTAATCCACTGAGCCACACAGGCACCCCCACCATGGTTTTTTTTTTAAATAAGTTTTAAAATATTTGATTGTAGTGAATCCTAATGCTACCCAACCCCTGGCTATCACTTGTATATTTCAGGGAGTGCTATTGGACTTTAAAATGTACTTGAATTGTACTTGAAATATATATATATATATATGCATATATATATATAGGATTGCATATCACTTGGATATATATATTATATATTGGATGCATTGGATATCACTTTATATATATATTATATATATATAATACATATATATATACACACACACACTTATATACACATATATATGTATACATATATATTTCATGTATATATAATACATATATTATGAACAATTACATATATTTATATACATGTATATATACTGAATATATATTTGAGTGAATATTACATATGAGTATATACTGTGTATGAGTGCATATATATATATATACACTGAATATATATTTGAATATATGTTATACTACATGATAGCCCCTAAATTAATAGTTATCCTTCCCAGTTGGATATACTATGAGAAGTTAGCAAATAGGCGATGTTACCTCTCATTTATTTAGAAATTATTAGATTAGAAATTATTTCAGACTTAGAAATCCCATCTGGCACAAAACAACTTATTCAAACATTGACCAACTACTTCTTTTATTTCATTCCATACATTCTGGTCAACCATGAACCATCAATAACTCCTTTTGAGTACCACACTTTAACAACTTTTACATCAAGCCAATAACTACATGACCTAACCCATATTTTCCTAGCTTGTTGATGAGTATGCCATGTGGGACAGTGTTAAAAGACTTCCTGAGGTCAAGCTCCATTTCACTTATTGTAGATTGAAAGAATCAAGTCCATTATTCTGTCATAGTAGGAAATATGTTTGGCTTGACAATGATTTGTAACTCAAGTCATGCTATTTAAAACCCAGCACTTTGTGATCCTCAAAGGGTTTGCAAATTGCCACTTGGATGATAGTATACAGTATGTTTCCCCATTTAAGTTAAAGTAGCTAGTCTGTAGTATCCAGCACTATTTTTGTCCTTTGAGAGGTAGTTTCTTTTCCTTCTTAAAGCTTGTGAAAATGGTAATCAGACTCTGAACTTACATGGCACTAACTATAAAAGCATTTGTTTTTACAATAAAGAGTTTTACATATAAACTTGCTATATAATAAGATAGATGGATAATTTAAACAGTTTATGAATATAATTTGTCACCTTTTGAAATGATTCTACTAAGTATTTAAATCGGGTATTTCTGTAAACTCTCAACTGATTGTTTTATAATAGCTAGCAGAATACAAGATCCTAATTTTCAAATCTGTCCTTGCAAGTTTGAAGGTTACCTACCGACTGATTAGAACTGTCAGGCCTCATGACATTTATTATATAGTGTTCCTGTTAAGGTTGCTTATGAAACTATTAGCCTTTTCCTTCGACATTTGCTGTTCTGCATGAATGAGTATATTTATATTCCTGTAAACTTTGTATTGCTTTAAAGGTAGTTTAACAAAACTCAGGTTAAATGAGTTGCTAACAAGTTATCTTCATTGAATTGCTTTTGTTTACACTTAAAACCTATTCTATTCCCTAATGTTTTATTTTCTTTTATAACTGCTAATTTAATTTACAGGCAGTTGAAAATTTATCTATGGGAATTAGAGCAATAATAATTAAAATTATGTTAAGTGGCCATGAGAGGATATGGGTACGATGGATACATTTTTAAAATTTGCTTTAAAATTATAAAAGTTTTACTCCTTCTCAGAGGGCTAACTTGATAAACCAAAATATTTATTTTTATATTATACGTATGTAATGAGCCATAATTTATGCCCTAAATAAGAACTTATCTCTTTTGCTGTCATATTTCAGAAATGATATATATTTATATATCACATATCATATATTTGCCTCATGGATAAGTAGGCATGCATTTGTTTGATTAACTTGATTGACTGTGAAGGTAGGGTAATAGTTATATTTTTACTTTCTCTGTTCCGAACACAGTGTTTTTACTTACATTCATCCTTAAATTTAACTAAAGTGAATTAAAACGGAAATGCTTTCTTTTAAAATTATTTGCAAAACTATAATACACTAATATTTTCCTTTGAGTGACTTTGAACATAGAGGTTAGCTAGGGGTGCCTGGGTGGCTCAGTCGGTTAAGCATCTGACTCTTGATTTCGGCTCGGGTCATAATCTCACAGTTCATGAGATCAAGCCCCATGTCGGACTCTGTGCTGAGTGTGGAGCCCTCTGTGGTTTCTCTCTCTCTCTCTCTCTCTCTCTCTCTCTCTCTCTCTCTCTCCCCCTCCCCTGTTCATGCATGCATGCACACACTCTCTCTCAAAATAAATAAACATTAAAAAATAGAGGTTAGCTAATAATTAGAAATCATGTTAAGAACTGCAATAGATTATAATTCTGATATGTATTTGTACTTCTATGAGTGAAAAATCTGATTTCAAAAATTAGAAGAGTATTTAGCATGAGGCTAAAGATTTAGTTCAGCAATCTGCTTTAGTGGAATATATAGTAAAATAATAATATGTGCCTAATTTTATCCAGAAGAGATTTGAAAATTAGGAGAATATTTCCATCTAAATACAGACTGATTCTCTAAATCTTATTTAACATTCTCTGAGGGCTAAATACAACATAAATTTTAAAAAATAAGGGTGGATCACAGATTTTCAAAATCATTAAAATAAAAAAGAGAAAGTGTTGAAACAGGAGAGTAGGACTTTCTAAGGTATTATTATCTATTTAAATCAGATATATTCAAGTACATTCTACATTAAACTTTTCTCAGCCTAGCAGGGAGAGACTTTGCAAGGGGTCATTTCCTGTCTGGTAAACCCATATAATTAGAAACAACAGCCAAGAAAGGCACATTTCATTCAATGATTGGACCAATAAATGCGTTCAAGCAAATGAAAAGGAGATATTTAACTAGTTAAGACCAGGAACAAAGGAAAAACAATTTAGAAGTTGAGCTCAGAGCAGTCTTTTGGGTTTATAAATAATCAATTTTGGGTCCTTGGAGAGGTCCAAGGGTCATAGCTTCAGAACAACCAAAACAGATCCTTTTTGTTTGATGTGGAAAGAGAGAAATAGAGAATATCAGAGAAAGGATGAATTTAAGATTAGAATAGTATTAAAATGAAAAACTAAAATTGCCAGTGAACCGAACAGAGAAGGATCTACTCCAGAAAAAATAGGGATTCTGTAACTATCTTTGACTTGTTATTTGGAATTCTTTTACATAGTTTGTTCATGGTCTCTCAAATTGTACATATTGTTTATTTTTATAGACTACAGTGTTGGATAAATTTGCTCTTTTCTAAGATTTACTGAACCAACTCACCACTTTATCCTCCAAGCTGTAGTTTTACATGATGACAGTACAAGTGAACAGTTGTTAAATTAAGAATCCCGTGTGATGCAGAGGGAGTTTTATTGATTTGTACAAATTCTGCCCTGGCTGCACCATTTAAGATGTCTTGTATCACTTTTGAAAACAATTTTGTAAGATTTCTTTATTGTTGAATAAAACTACTATGGAATAGATTGCTATTTACAAGGAACAATGCATTTCTTAATCCATTCTTTGTATTGACTCATATTAGTGACATCCATAAACAGAAGTCTATGACTTACAATTAAAATTCCTGTACAATGTGGTGTAGTTATTAAGGGAGAAGGGATTATTGCCTATATTGCCCAAAGCTCATTAGCTACCTGATGTTCAGAGATATACAAGCCTCAAAGGGTAGATGAACAAATCTCAAAGCTTGAGATAATTTCAGTATGGCAGATGCTATAAGTTGAATATGCTTTTTCTTAAGATAAAAAATTAGATAAAAGTAATGAATATGAATGTTCAATTTTATTTTCAAGATTCACATCTATATCATTACCTATTGAAATCTGAATAATTTGTAGATTTAGTGGTGTCAACATGGAAAGGCCAACTGGACATTTACTAGGAAGACCATGCAGGATGGCACTGCTCAGATTATAATTATCTCAGTTTTGTTTTCCGGTTTATAAATCCAGAAAAAAAATGCACACACATACAGACGCATACATATATTTATTTATATTCAAGTTGATTAAATTCCAATTGGCTAACTCATAATATCCAAATATCAAAGACATGCAAAAGCTGTTTTGCTGAGATATTCAGACATGAGATGCTCTGATAATGCTAATTCATAACAAAATGCAGAATTGTTCCATGGACAAGAATTCTAAGGGAAGAGGGGCACCTGGGTGGCTTAGTCAGTTAAGCGTCTGACTTTGGCTCAGGTCATGATCTCACGGTTCGTGAGTTTGAACCCCCTGTCAGGCTCTGTGCTTGACAGCTCAGAGAATGGAGCATGTTTCAGATTCTCTGTCTCCCTCTCTCTCTCTGCCCCTCCCCTGCTCATGGTGTCTCTCTCTCTCTCAAAAATAAATAAACATTAAAAAAAATTTAAAGAATTCTAAGGGAAGAATCTATTGATTTCCTAGGCTGTTTAGCTTCCAAAATGTTTTTTTTTTGTAATATCAGAATAAATGTACTGGGTTGTGGTTTAGAACCAAGACTTTTTAAAAATATAATTTATTGTCAAGTTAACTAACATACAGTGTATACAGTGTGCTCTTGGCTTCGGGAGTAGATTCCCATGATTCATTGCTTATATGCAACACCCAGTGCTCATCCCAAGTGAGACTTTTTAATAAAGCTGGTGTGGTTTAATCTGGCTTTGACACATGCTAGTGATAGGACTTTGGACAAGTTGCTTAACATCTATTTACCTCAGCTTTGTTGCCTGTAGAATGAGACTATTTATACCCAACTTCAGCATGGGTGTTATATGTTTAAATGCTTGTTTGTGGTAACTCACATATGAGCATCTATATGATGTAAGAATATACCTATGTCCTGGATGACTAGTGATGAATGTAAGATGCAAAGTGCCTTCTCCCCAGAAGCAAACAGAATGGTAGAGGAAGAAACAATGGACTAGTAATCATGGTAGTAAACATAATTATAAATTATAATGCATTCTATAAGGAAATAAATGGGTCCAATGAATAGCAGGAATGGAGATCCTCTGATTGAACCACGTGGTTAAAGATTGCCTCTATGAAGCAATGATATTTAAACTGCAAAAGAAGGGACAGGACGGAGCCAGCTTCTTTACCAGAAGTAGTTAGAAAAGTGGGATCTGCATAAAATTCAGTACCTGTCAAGCAACTGGGGCAGTCAAGGACTTTGAGTGTTTAAGCATCTGAAAGGTCAGTTTGCCTAGTCTGGGTTGAGGGGGAACGGAAAGAAAAATAAGAGGGGGGAGAGAGAGGGTTTTAAGTAGGAAAGTCTCTCGATCTGACTTAGTTTAAAAATATGACTCTATTCACTATGTAGAAATGGTTGAGAGGCAAGACTGGAAGTAACATACTGATTAGGCTAAATACAAAGGAAATATAAAACCTCCCACATACCTATCCTTAAATGATAGCTATTATCATTGCTGAAACAGTATTTTACATATAATTAGGAATTCAGCATCACTATGACTTAGCTAATAGGCTTACAGGTCTTTGACAAAAAGGTCAAATTATCTGTCCTTTTGTTTCCTGCTACTAGAATGCTCAGCAATTCTAGAAAATGTCATAATTCTGATATTGACTATATTTAATTTTACTATAAACCACACTCCGATCTTCCTCAATCCTGCTTTCCCATTCATGTATTCACCCTGAGAATATTCCTTTCGTGTTGTTCATAGCCACGCACACAAGCCACATAGCTCTTCTCACTGAGTTGCCACTTTTAGCAGATGACCCCATCCCCTTCCTTCATTGAAAAAAAATGTGTTTTTCAAATTAAAACAGACTCAAAGAAGTATTATGTTTTAAGGTAAACTTTTATCCTTTCATCTTTCTTCTAAAAATCTTTTTCCTCCCCCCCCAACCTCCTAAGGCTAAAACCTATCTAATATTTGTTCTGGGAACTCGTGCCTCCACTTATCTGCCATATTTACCATTAGGTTGAAAGCTATCACAGTACTGTTTTTAGAGGATAAGAATCGAGTGTCATCCATTTCCCAGATGCAACTTAATATATTTAACTGTAGTCTTCTGTCTCCCTTTCCCTCTACTCTCTTATAGGATACTTTTAATTTAAACAAAGAGTATGATCTCTCTTTTTTTTTTTTTTTCAACAGAAAGAGAGAGAGAGCACATGAGCAGGGGAAAGGGGCGGGGGGGGGAGAGAGAGAGAGAGAGAGAGAGAGAGAGAGAATCTTAAGCAGACTCCTTGTTCAGTGAGGAGCCTAATGAGGGACTGGATCCTACAACCTTGGGATCATGATCTGAGCTGAAATCAAGAGTCAGACACAACCAACTGAGGCACCAAAGCTCCCCAAACATGATCTCTTTGTATAAATAATCTTTCTATACCAAAACAAGATAACATATTATTTTGGCAGATTTTGTGTACAGGATAATGTTTTTCCTATTTTCTTCATCACCGAGGTTCTAGAAAATATAGTCTATATACTCTGCTTCTAATTCCTCCATCCGGTAAAATCTAATTCTTCTTCACCATTCTGCTCTCAGGAAGGTAATTAGTAATAACCTGTATTGCAAAATACAAATGTGTCCCATTACTTCTACTTTCTTCTGTTTTATTATATCTGACTATGCTGAGATGCTCTTTATTTAAGGGAAAAGGGTTAATAGTGGGCAGATGTATATTCCAAAACAGAATGTCTGGGTTCAAATGCTGGCTTCACAAATTACTTGTTATTCTTATTACCAGTTTTTGCAATCAAGTAAATTGCTGGTTATTTAAGTTCTAGTATTTTATATGCAAATGTGGGATAATAATGGTATCTATTCATTAACTTCTGAAGATTAAATAATTGAATAAAAGTACATAGCCTAGAACAGTGTTTGCTTCATTGCAGTTCCTCAATGGGTGTTCCTCAATATTGCTATTATTGGTGGCACTCTTATTGATAGTACTTCCTTTTTGTGGCACTGCTCCCTGACAGAGCTCCTTCCTTCAGGTTGGTAAACCTTCGTGGTGACCTTAGTTATCTCTGCCATTTGCAAGTGACTTGCCAGACTAGAAAACGTTTCCAAGTTTTTCAAGCATAATGAAACTTGGTGAAAACAGGGGCTTCATCTATATCTGTTTGATGTTGTGTATGTTATGTACAATAGAGTGCCTGGCAAATGGTGGGTGAAGTCATACTATCACATGCAGGAAGAAATGAACTCTATTCAGAATGTTTAGCCCAGAAAACTCTGATACAATCTCAAATAAAATCTTAGAAATGATTAATGGTCATTAATTTATATCAACAGGTACTTGATCCAGAGATGGTAAGAATTGTTGTATTCATTTCCTTCTTTGGTAATGAAAAGCCCCATTTCTGATGTATAAATTGCCACACGGTTTTATTTTCTCTAATTTTATTATTTCCTAAAATCTAGTGTCACAAAAACTATTTAAATATACTTTTCAGTTAATTTGGTACATATGCCTTGCTAATTTTTATGATACATGAGAGTTCACAAATGCATAAATACAGTTTCTCATTTTCAAAATACACTAGCTCTCACTAGTTACTATGAAAGGTACTTTCATGAAAATTAAAACAACTGTGATAACAAAATCATCAAACAAAATATTATTTTACCACTTGCTATTAACTATATACCAGGTAAGGTGGTAACTAACATCTGGTTTATTCACAGACTACCTTCCTCCCTCTGACTTCTACCAACATGGCCCTTCACGAATTTTTAGATCAAGATAATGACTGAAGTACAGTCATCCATTGGTGGTTAAGTCAAAACTGATGTACTGAAGAAAGCCGAGGCACTATGTGAGAAAAGCATAATAGAAGATCCCATATACAGAAGGGTAAAGGTTGGGGGGTAGAGGAAAGAAAGGAGGATGGTTGGGGTAGAAAAGGGAAAAAATGCAACCTGAATTGTGGAGAATTTTAGGGAGTTTTGAAATAGCAGAGAGATTTAAGACCAACTCTAGCTTCTATACATATGAGATACACAGACACAGGAGGGACAGAGAGAGGAAAGAGATATTAAGAACAATGGTTTTAAAGGATTTGCTTGTGTTGTAAACAGAATCTTCCCTTTGAGTTTTTGAGAACCTTTGTTAAAGCTAAATGCTTTTGCAAGTACTTTACATTATTGAACTGGGGTGTTCTTGAATGTGATTCCATGCCAAAGCTGCTTTAAAGCAATGGCAAGGCAGATTTTCCTCCTTATTTATGGTGTTGAAATAAATTTCTAGGCCCAAATGGAGTCTCTCTTGCACAAGGTGCCACATCAGCAAACTGAAATTCATGTTCCTGTAAATTCTGAGCTGGACCAGCAATTCAGTATATCCAATCAGCCAATCCCCAAAAGCCAAGCCAACTCTAGGACTCTGTACTTATATCCTTGTTCCTTGATCTTTCTTTATAAATTCAGATTACCTAACCCCAACCAATCATGCTCTGTCTCTGCATTGTTGCTTCTAACACTATATAAAACTTGCTCTTGCCCAAAATCCCTCCAAAAGGAATGCTCCACTGCTCGCGAGATACTGTACTCCAATAATCCATGGTTTGTTTTCCCTTGAGTAAAGACATTAAACTCATTACTAAATTGTTTTACTTTTTTTTGTTGTTGTTGTTTATTTATTTTTGAGAGACAGAGACAGAGACAGTGCGAGCGGGGGAGGGGAAGGTAGAGAGGGAGACACAGAATCCGAAGCAGACTCCAGGCTCTGAGCTGTCAGCACAGGGCCCCACGCGGGGCTCGAACCCATGAATTGTGAGATCATGACCTGAGCCAAAGTCAGATGCTCAACCGACTGAGCTACCCAGTCACCCCAAAATTGTTTTACTTTTTAATTCGATGATGGAAACAATAGTTTAAGAACAAATAGTGACTGGCTCAAGAGTTAAAACGCTTGGAATAGAATATACAAAGAGAGATTTGACAAATAAAAGTAACAATTAAGAGAAAGAAGCTTTGGGGGCACCTGGGTGACTCAGTTGGTTAACTGTCCAACTTTGGCTCAGGTCATGTTCTCATGATCTCATGGTTCTCAAGTTCAAGCCCATATCAGGAGCTCTGCTCTCAGCACAGAGCCTGCTTCATTTTTTTTTTTTTTAATTTTTTAATGTTTATTTTTATTTTTGAGACAGCAAGAGAGAGAGAGAGAGAGAGTCAGATAAAGAGGGAGACACAGAATCCAAAGCAGGCTCCGGGCTCTTAACCCACTGAGCCTCCCAGGCACCCCAGCACAGAGCCTGCTTCAGATCCTCTGTCTCCTCTCTCTCTCTGTGCCTCCCCAGCTTGCACTCTCTCTCTCTCTGTCAAAAATAAATAAACAACAACAAAAAAAGGAACTTTGTGGAAGTATGGTTAATTTCTTACAGGTAAAGATAGACATTTTTCTTTTCTCACACATAAATCAAGTGAAATGTACCCAAATGAAATGACTGCCTTAGCAATGATTATATGGATACCTCCATGTAAAGGTTATGAAACTTTATGGAATATATTTTAAAATAAGTTTTTAGGGGCGCCTGGGTGGCTCAGTCGGTTAAGAGTCCGACTTCAGCTCAGGTCCTGATCTCACAGTTCATGGGTTCGAGTCCCACATGGGGCTCTGTGCTGACAGCTTAGAGCCTGGAGCCTGCCTTGGATTCTGTGTCTCCCTCTCTCTCTGCCCTTCCCCTGCTTGTTCTCTCTCACTCTTTCTCTTTCTCAAAAATAAATAAAGATCATTAAAAAAATTAATAAATTTTTAAATAAATAAATGAGTAACTAAGCAAATGTATACTGTTAACATAATAAAGGGGATCAGATTTAAGCAGATTATTTTTTTTTTAATTTTTTTTTTCAACGTTTATTTATTTTTGGGACAGAGAGAGGCAGAGCATGAACGGGGGAGGGGCAGAGAGAGAGAGGGAGACACAGAATCGGAAACAGGCTCCAGGCTCTGAGCCATCAGCCCAGAGCCCGACGCGGGGCTCGAACTCACGGACCGCAAGATCGTGACCTGGCTGAAGTCGGACGCTTAACCGACTGCGCCACCCAGGCGCCCCAAAGCAGATTATTTTTAAATAAAATGATTTTTAGATTCATTATAATGTTTTCTATATCCATTCTATTAGGAATGGGTTTGAATTTATAGAAGAAATGTTTTTATTAATTTTACTATGAGTCATTTAATGTATTGGAATAGTATAATCTTTCAACTATCTTAGAATAGGTATCAAGAAGATGATACCTATTTTTTCTCAGATTAGTTTTTTCCCTAGTTACCAAGACCATTAATTTCCACCTCAGAATGGTTAATTAGGTGATGGCTTTCTCTCATTTTTTGATTCTTTAGTGAGATCACACACTGTCATCTTCCTTCTCATTATGAAACTGCTATGGCAGTCTTGTGTTTCCACTAATTGCTGGTATCTGGATAGATACCATTGTAAGTTTGCATGGAACTATTCTTCTCTAGGTTTATCACAAAGAATGACTCAATTCCTTACCCTAGGATTGACAGTGGGTCTTGTATCTTTCACAGTTTTAGTAGGAGGAGAAGCAGAAACGGGAGGGGTGGAGATCTTTGGGAGTTCTTCAGAGACAGGCTCTCTCTCTCTGATGTTGGTAGTGAGCAAGAAGGCAAAGCTTATCTTCTGGGGTATTTTTTTTAACGGTCCCATAATGTTATTGGAAAAATCAGTAAAGCATCAGTGGGGGATATACCTTTAGGACCCAGCAGAGTCTGACTTTACCAGAGTAACTGTCTTTTATGTCATTCAGTTATATTTGGCACTTTAAAATTATTTTACTTTCGGGGCGTCTGGGTGGCGCAGTCGGTTAAGCGTCCGACTTCAGCCAGGTCACGATCTCGCGGTCCGGGAGTTCGAGGCCCGCGTCAGGCTCTGGGCTGATGGCTCAGAGCCTGGAGCCTGTTCCCGATTCTGTGTCTCCCTCTCTCTCTGCCCCTCTCCCGTTCATGCTCTGTCTCTCTCTGTCCCAAAAAAAATAAATAAATGTTGAAAAAAAATAAAATTATTTTACTTTCTTTGTTGTGTTTGCTTTTATAAGTTATTAGTGTATGTGAGTAGATAAGAAAACATAGGGTCTACATATAAACACTGAAACTTTCACTGAAAGCCAACAATTAAGGAAAAGTTTACTATTACTTTCCCTCACAATCTCCTTCTACTGTTGGACTTTTTCCTGAACTGAAGTTAAACTGGGCTAAGCTGACCTTAATTCTTCACTTTCTATGATGTTGCCTACTTCCTACTTTCTTAATTCCTGTCCTGAATCAAGATTTTATCTGCTGGAAGGCACAGATCAATTCTATCACCTTTTTTTATAAAATCATGCACAGATAAAATCCTATGGTTTTTAACTTTACAATTTATAAACTATAATGATTACATGGCACCCTAAAGAAATTATATATATATATATATATATATATGAATAAGGTAAAAGAATAACACATATCTAATACTCAAATATTATTTAATTAAGTAATATAGTACTAATGGAGGGTTCTAATGATGTAGAAACCTCCACCATTAAGTAAAACAGGTGTTTGTTTGTTTGTTTGTTTGTTTGTTTTAATTCAAGTATGTGGTATGGTGTTAGAGATCATGAAAAGAGGGTCCTAATTGAACTGTCATAAAGGAAAAATTGGATCACTTTAAGAATTCTTTAGTCAACCTACCAAAATATAAGCTTTCCCTCATCTTTTCTAATTTTTATTTTTTTCTCTCATTTTTTTACATTATGTCAGCCGGTCAGTCAACAAATATTTGTTGTGTCTGCTCTTTTCACTCATTGTGTGAGGACAGGGCTAGGGACGTAAATAAGATGGAAAAGAGAAAATGAGTACATGCCAAAATGAATTCCATTATGGATGTCAAAAAATATGAAGGCTCTGAGATATTACCCTACATGCAAGCCAACAAGTTACCCTGCCACAGTTTCCTGAATCCTGACAGAAGGCATGAGACTCCTGGGTCAGAGAAAAACTACCATTGTTCAGAGGAAAGCAGACAGCACAATCTCTGTTTATACCCATTCCTACTGCCCCTCAAGTCTTATAGGGTCAATGTGAATGGGGCCCACGTAGATGCAACACACACAGCTTGTACTACAGCGGAGGAACCCTGAGTTAAAAAAAAAAAAAACAACCTGGACATTTTTACTTCTTGGACTTCATTTAGATCATAAATATATTTTTTTAAAAAACTAGTTTTGAGATATAATTTATATACCAAATAATTCATCTATCAAAAGGGAACCTTTAGGGTTTGTTTTGTTTTGTTTTGTTTTGTTTTTGGTATATTCAGTTCTGTGAAACCAACACCACAATCAATTTTAGAATACTTTCATCACCAAAAAAATTAATTCATTACAGTAGTAGGTACTCCCATTTACCCAACCCCTTCCCACCGACCTAGGCAACCACTAATCTACTTTCTGTCTCTCTAGATTTTCCTATTCCTGACATTCCATGAGTGAAATTATCCTATATATGGGTCTTTGTGACTGGCTTCTTTCCCTTAACATGAAGCTTTCAATATTTATCAGTGTTGAGGAGCCTCAATTTTGTATCAGGGCAGCTAGTAAACCTGCCCAATCTTACCTGTAAGATGAAGAGAGGCTTTATCTTAATTATATTGGTAAGGAAACCTGTCTGTTCTCTGGTCTAGTGAGAGACAGTTTATCTTTGAAGGCTGTTTGATATTGATATGCAAACTTCCTTGAAAAGATAGTCCAGGATAAAACCAGATACAAGATGTAAAAAAAAAAAAAAAAAAAAGAAAGAAAAAGAAAAGAAAGAAAGAAAGAAAAAAAGAAAAACAAGAAAAAAAACAAAAAAACAACCTCCCGAAGAATTGTTCCCCAACAATCACAAGTAGACAAAATGTTGAGAAAGGAAAGGCAAGTTGCTATGAGAACACGTAAGAAGGGCACAAAACCCATCTGAGGGCCCCCTGAGGCTTCCTCAAGAAGTTGCTGTTGAAACTGGAATCTGAGAAAAAGATGATTAAGTGAAGAAAAGCAGGGGAAAAATAACTTCAGGCAGCAGCCCAGGACATTTTTATTTCTTTATCTTTACCCAGGTTATAAACACATTTGTAAAAATAACAGCTTATTTATATAAAGATCATGTACGAAGGTGGAGAGGCAGAAAATAAAAGGCACAAGGGTCAGGTATGGGTGGAAAGAAAAGCAAGAATGGAAGAATGTCATGAGGTGACTATCATCGCAAGTAGATGACAAGTCTTGCAGGACCCTATGGGTCATGATTGGACATTCAAATTCATTCCAAAATAATGGGACACAATTGAAAGAATTTAAGCAGGAGAGAGGCATTATCAGTTTTGTTTTCTGAGGAAAGACTCAGAAAGTGGTACAGTGTATAAAAATCTTGAAGAAAAAAAAAAGGATTTCTTTTTTACAGAGATGAAAAAGAAAGATGAATTCAGCTTGTGTTGAAGTTTTGTTTAGTTCCTTGAATTGTGTTATTTTAAAAATGACAACTGATCCCGGACTGAAAATTTTGGTTACGGTGTTGTTAAGTGTCACCTATAGACCATAATACAATTATTGATACATCATGCAGGAAAAGACTGTGGAGTGAAAACATAGGACTTGGACTAAAGTTTGAGAAATGAAAAAAAAAAAAGAAAGTAAATAAGTATGTGGCAGAGGAGGAAAAGAGAGGAGTCTACAGAAAGACATTGAAAGAGGAAAGAAAGAAAACCAGGGGATTGTGTTAAAATGAAAGGAAATTCAAAAAAGTGTTTCCAATTTCCATCTTCAAGCCTCAATCAACTAACCAAATCTTCTCTTATGTTTTCTTATGCTATCTTCCTTGTCTTTTGATCCACCCAATATCTTTCTCGATTTATGAGAAATTAACTTTATTCTCAATTTTCCAAACATACCAGTTCAGTATCCTTTGCTAGCTTGCTCTCCAGTATCATATTTTCACAGTCACATTTTACATAGTCATAATTTAACCTTTTTAGAAAGTTGACTGTTTCTTGTAAAAATATACCGATGTTCCCCTGTGTCTGCCAGAAACTCTAAGAACCCCTGTCAGGTTTGGGAAGCAATCACGCCCTGGAAGATTCATGAGACTATGAGGCAGAGGTGCAGGCTGTTAAATTCCAAGTCTGCCACTTAACCTATAATATGTCCTCAGGCATAAACTATGCACCTCGATTTCCCTGTATGAAAAATAGGATAATTATACCTTTACAAAGATTGTTAATAAGTCTTAGAGGGCCAATATTTAACATGGAATGGTGCATATTTTAGAAGAGCAAATCAGAGAGAGTGGGGTTTGGCATTTATTGAATGCCTTTTAAATGCCAGGTATCCTGGAAAATAAAGAAAATTGGTTCAGAGTCTGAATGAATTAGGTTGCTTAAAGTCCATGTGAGAATTTTCACTTCATACATTTTGAAATCAATAATTATACATACCTAAAGTATTATACATACAAAACCTATGTGTTATATATTTGTACCTACATCTACCTATATCTACCTAGTATGGACATGTACTAGATAGATAAGCAATCATATATAAAATATGGTTTCTATGCCTAACTCTACAAACACACCGATAGCATTCTTAGTGTATGTTGAATGAAAGCTACTCTGTATTATTTCTGCTGTAGTTCATTGAAAACCATTAAAGAGAAAGGATAGTTGGAGAATAGAAACAACCATTGCTTAACAGTATGTTTTCAATTCTGCTCAGAACAAAAATAGTCTCAACATATTTGCAGGTTGTAATTATGACTGGATAGACCATAATGGTTTACTTTGTCCATAAAGCCTTCAAAATGAGTAGTTCTAGTACTTTTTGAGTCAATTTGTCCCACTCCACTGGAGAACAGAAATACCAAAATGCTAAATAAACTAAGAGAACAGGACATACGCCAAATGAGATAGCGCCTAAGTGCTTTCTTCTGTGTAGAAGAAAATCACAACTACTTGTCTGTCCAGAAATGTTTCCATTGCCAGTTGCAAATAGTACTCTGCAAACTTTCCCAAAGGGAAAATAAGTCACTCAATTTGATTGACTAAATCTTCCTTAATGTTTAAAATAAAGTAGCCAGGCTATGTACCAATCTGTTTGGCTTATTTCCACCCATACCCGGTCCAGAAAGCAATGCACCCATTTATTTCAATATGCCAGCAATTACCAACCAGAGAATGTCTGTAATGAGACCATTAGTAACAAAAAAGGCCGTGGCCTGTTTTCTCTTCCTCTGCTGCTTCTAATGCAAGAGAACATTTCAAATATCAGGTCCAAGAACTGTTCAAAGCCAAAAAACATTCAAAGACGTGCAGCAGGTGGGAGTACCACCTGTTCATGTCTTATTCCAGAAAAAACAATTGCCTCTCAGAGTCCCCAGCTGTGGTGAATTCAAGAGCGACTTTGCGAGCAAATACTGAGAACAGCTTTCTTTGAAAGACTGAGCCTGTTAGGGAAAGTGATCATTCACATATTATAGGTAAAATGAAGGGTTAAAAAACCACAACTCAGAACAGTAGGCAAAAGTGAAAGCCACTACAGGTGTGAATCTTAATGGTTGTTAATTAGGTAGAGGTTCAACACAAAAAGAAAACGAAAAGCAGCAGGTGTGGAGTATGTGTTTTTGCTGATATAAGGAGCAGTGTAAATATTCAACTCTGTGACAGAAAAAAAACAAGTTCATTTTTATTTTCACTGTAGTGTAGACTTTGTTTCAATTAGTGCCAGATGATTACTTCCTTTTATGATTCAACAAAGGTACAAAATTCTTCCTCGTCTAAATAATACCAACTAGGAAATACCAAGTGGCACATCTGTGTGTATTTAATTTTGATTCACTTTGAGGAGAGGGCAATTTTGCACGGATGGGTTAAAGAAAAGAGAAGGAAATTGTAACCTCGAGCACTAATAAGGGTTTAGTAGAGTCTTATAATTTTTCTCTGGATGATGAATTAACCTTCTTTATTGAGCTAACCTAACTTGTGGCACTCTGCATCTCTAACCAACTCACAGTTGATCCAAGATAATGTCTTCAAAAAAACAACCATGCCAGTTGTCTTCAAAGTTTCCTATTTAATATAGTTGCAGGCTGTTTTAGTATATTTAGTATATTTTTATCGCTTTCTTAGCTAGGAATAAGCTCTTAATACAATTTCTTCATCAAACATTCTTGTCCATTCCTAAGTAATTAGGCAGTTATGTGTATTCACATTTACTTCTGGCGACGTGAAACTGTCTTTGCGTTTATGAAATACTTTGTCATTAAAGTAATCAATATGAACTGTTATTAAAGACTCAGAATGAATTAACACTGATTACTGAGAAAATATTGTAAAAGCATTGAATCTCTACAAATATAGTCTGCACAACATCTATACTACAAACTAAAAAAAATATGTAGATACATATGGACTTGATATTTGAAATATGTTTTTAGTTTGTTTTTTATTTTATCCCGTGTCAGCATTTACAAGGCAGAGGATCTGTGTTCACATAAGGTATACTAAGGAATTAGGATGTACGGTCACATATATATCATCTATTTCAGCTCAAAACAACTCTGTAAGTTAGGCACTACTATCACTATTGTCCAAACAATAAAATGACACGAGATATGAGACATTCAAAACATACTTGCACAACAAATAACTGGATGGATTAATGAATGATTTATTCCAAATCCCCATAATGCTTATGTCAAGACATGCAATCAGACTTCTGCCACTTTTATCGACATTCTTTCCACATGTTAATCACATTTTTTTATTGCACCTATGCAAAAGGATCCTTTTGCCAATATGGAAGACAAATTTCAAAAAAATGTTTTGAGGAGTTGCTTCACACTCTACTCTGTAAAGTAGCTAAATGGGGCCCCTGGGTAGCTCAGTCGGTTAAGCGTCCGACTTCTGCTTAGGTCATGATTTCGTAGTTCATGAGTTCAAGCCCCGTGCCGGGCTCTGTGCTGACAGCTCAGAGCCTGCTTCATATTCTGTATCTCCTTCTCTCTCTGCCCCTCTCCGGCCCATGCTCTGTCTCTCTCTGTCTCTCTCTGTCTCAAAAATAAATAAGCATTAAAAAAAATAAAGTAGCTAAATAATCATAACCACCTTCACTTCCATGTATAATTGGGCTAAATGACTGGGATATATGATACTTGCTTGGGATTTTATGAAACATATAACTAGACTAAAACTTTCAGTAGCTGCGGATTGTCTGTAAGATTGTCTATAAGGGAGAAAATGCCACCATTTTTGCAGAAGTAGTTCAGTTGTCACATCTACCTGATCTGTTAATATTAGATGCAGCTAAATATTTTTCCAAATGCTACTTCTGTATGTATATGCTGCGTTAGTCCATCCTATTGGCATTTGGAAACAACTTCATATACAATTAACAATTTAAGAATTTAAATTTAAGCCCAGAGAGATCTCCAAAACTCTTTGTGGAGTCTCTTATGATGATGTGTCTCTTTTACCTGGAAGAAGCTTACTGAGTATCATCTGTTCCCAAACGTGGATTTTATGTCTCTGTATTTTCACATTTGTATGCCATAATGGAAACATTCTACCAATGACAAACTGTTCTGTTTAATTAACAGCCTGCTAAAGTTCAGAATTTGTAATCTTTGAAGAGCGTTATTAACCTTTAAGAATTCTGTGCTCATTGTGTAGGCCAGTTTTGATGTAATACTGGGGAACTCAGTATAGTTATGTTCATTTCACTGACTTTACTATTGGCCTATAAATTAATAGATGAAAAATAAAATCGTATGGTTAAATAACATGAACATAATTAAACCACATAACCTTTTCTATTTTAGGAATGACATTTTGATAAATTGAAACTCTAATTTCTTTAACTTTTAGCAGGAAATGATATTGGACAGAAACCTTTATTCCCTTTCCATGGAAAGAATGTATTCAAACTTTTTAAATTTAACTTAAAAAAAGATTTGGAAGGGAAGATTGTTCAATCTGGTAGGACTGTAAACTTTATGATAAAAGGTAACAGCAGAATTTTAGTCATTTGCTTCATTAAGAAACAAGAAGTGTCTCTCATATTGACTATCAACACATCAGTGTCATTTTAGAAATTTCATTGTAGATCTTTTAAAAATTTGACTTACATAGCAATTGGTTAGACAGAATAGAGCCAATGAAATTGCCCTCCTTTAATCTCATGCCATTTTTTCATGGCTTATTTGTGCATTATGGAAAATATTAAATAGTGATGATACCTCTAATATTTTGGATAAAAAATAATTTTAACATAATTAAATGAATAACTTAAATAAAGCATATTTTTAAAATATCTAAAATCTTTATCCAAAGTAATGGGCAGATCACAATCATAAAATACAGTGAGTCATTTTGGTTTTGTTACTTTGAGCTGGCCGCAGTTTCTTCCTTAAAATTGTAAAGTTAGAGTAAATCACCTAAAGACATCTTCCAAGAGTAAAAATGAACAATTAATGAACAAATAATAATGTATTGAACTCCAAATATTATTAATTTTACTACTTTCATAATCCTCATACGATCTCTCAGATTTAAGTATTATTATAAATCACATTCTAGAGATAAATGAACTTAGATGGCTTAGGATGTTCTTATTTTAACCCAGGTTTTTCTGTACTACATCTCCGTAAATGCTACTTTGCTTTATCATTTAATGTCCCTGGACTTTGAGAATGATATTCAAACCCTAATTTAAATTCTGAATTGCCAACAAGAATTGTGAGATTATGTTCTGCTCTTGCAGCCCTGGCCATTTATTTCTTTTGAAATGAATATTCAATAGGACATTCTCTTCCCAAAAAGGGCTGTTTTATTAATATTGAAATGTCTTCATTTTTTCTTTTATCCTTCATTCATCTGACACTAGAATAGTACTTATCTATTCTATGCTTTCAATCTTTTCCTCACATTGATGCATCCATCACAGAGAAGGGTCTCTATAGAAATTGTCCACACGATACATCCAGGCTTCTGTCACATAGCCTGATAAGTTCTGGAAAGGATGGAAAATGATATCTGCATAGTTCTTTCTGTTTAGATCTCTAGTAAATTGATATTTATATCACCAAGCCGTATTTTTCCAGCACTGGTACTTACTCTCCGATCATCTTCCCTTACTAAAAATGATTTAAAAATCATTGTTATTAATTGCATGTGCTTTTCTCTTTTTTTAATGTTTATTTATTTTTGAGAGAAAAAGAGAGAGTGCAGGGGAGGGGCAGAGACAGAGGGGTGCACAGGATCTGAAGCAGGCTCTACCCTGAGAGCAGAGAGCCTGATGTGGGGGCGTAAACCCTGGAACCAGGAGACCATGACCTGAGCCAAAGTCAGATGCTTAACCAACTGAGCCACCCAGGTGCCCCAATTGTATGTGCCTTTCTGATTTTAATATACTTAGTGCAGGCAATACTAGAAATAAAAGATACTAGAAAGATTATACACTGACACTAAATGGAAAAGCTTTTCTACATATCTCAAGTTACAAGGTGAGATCCAAATGTTTTGAATGTGCTAATATAATCACACTATAAAATAGTATACATGATAATAATTATAGTCAAGTATTATTTTAGGACAATTTTTTTTGTTCTCATTAAATCTTCATTAGTCTGACATTCAAAATTAGTTCTGTTGATTGGAAATAATACACTACTTGGGCTTAATAAAAATTTTAGTCATAATGTGAAACTACTTTTTTTTTTAACGTGACACTACTTTTAATTAGACACATATTGTTCTTACTCTTGTAGTAAAAACAAAGGTACAAAAAATAAAGGTACGTTCACCTAAAATGGATGTGTGAAATATTTTGTTACTATTACTGCCCGTTAGTTTTGACTTGGTTTTTGACAAATTTTGAAACACCAGTGTATCGCACAAGCAGGGTTTTCAGTCAGTGATTACTATAGGATGTATTACTTCCTCCTTTTAACAAGAATAGGCTCACAGCTAGTCAAGGAGACAAGCAGTAAAAACTGAGCAGCCATGTAATGCCCTTACTATTATACATATAGTTACTCACAAAGTGAAATTTAAAATACTAGCATGCATACACATTTTAGTTTGCATATATATTTAACAGCTCTGTATAGGGTGTTACTTCTTTCCTCTATTATGAAGTCTAACCAAGTGAGGAATCAGCACATTAGACAAAAGTGCTATTTAGAGTCAATTGATCCAATATGTTTTCTAAGAAATAATGAGATTTTTTTTTTTGCTTTAACATGGGAATTCTAGAACATAATTAAAATATCAATTATAAATGGCAGAGCTCATCTTAGGAAATTAACTGTTCATCATTTTTAGTTAACATAGATAAATATATATTAGACAGAAATCTTCTAGACTTTACCAGCTCGTTTGATCGTGTTTCTTTCATTTCTTGCCTCTGACAGAATCTCTTCTTATAATATACTTGCATTATTTTGGGGGACATATCTTTTGATTTTCTTAACAATATGATAACCTTCTGCAGAGGCAAATTCAAACCTTTCCTTCTGAGGTGGTAAAACTGCCTGCAACTTTACAATGACAATTTTTCCAGGTTGTATTTAAGATTATTATTTTAAAAGCTCTAACATTTTATATCAGGTAGAGTCACTTTCTTGTATAAACATGCACATTCTCCTGCACTAAAATGGCAATCTCTTATTTTATCTGTTTAAAACATTTACTATTTCTTAGTAAGTAAGGTACAGATAAAACCCTAAACCAGACTGGCTGTGTACATTTCTAGGTTCCTATTTTATCTTGTTCTCGTCTGAGTCCTCTTTAATTTCTTTGTAAACTGCCTCAAATTCTCTTCTCTGTCCAGTACAATTAAACAGACATTAACTAATCTAACAATTTCTTTAAATTAAAGATTGGGTTTTTGTTGATCAAAATTATGCCTCACCCATGCCACATTCTCAGTTTTGGCTGTTTCAATATTTTTTAATATTCTTTTAACTTTGAGATAAATAGATTGTTTTAAAACCTTTTAATGCTCTCTTATTATTGGTTTTCTCAATATGTATTTACTCTCCTTATATCTTTATGGCCTTCATATCACACACTCATACCTAAAACTGATGCCAATCCAGATGAAATAAAATGCAAACTTCTATTTCTTACTCCCCATTAACTAGAATTCTTTCATTTCTGACTCCTTTGTCCCATGGCAAAAGGCTCAAATTTCTTCATAATTCTTTTTATTAGCAAGCATCCCTAATGGTATAATACAAAGAACATTAGGTTTTTAGCAAAATTAACAATGAAGAAGAACAATAGTAATACCTAATCTATAAACTCTGTAGCCTTAAGTAAGAAGACTACTGTCTTATCTCTTTAATGCTTTGTTCCTCCCTTGACATTGAAAGTCATAATAATTCTCCTTTGAGGACTGTTATAATTCAAGGAATGAATCAATGACAGTATTTAGCAGAATCATTAAAAATCCATAGATACTTCCTAAATGACAGTTCTTTTCCCTTCCCCATTTACAACACTCACAGGATGCTGAGTTTCTGATACCTCGTGTGTGTCCAACCAAAATTACTTTGAATACTAAAGACCCTAAACGAGGCAATCTCTGGGTCAAGACTGCCATATTGAAGGCAGTCATTCAACAGAGGAAATTATCAGAAATAGTTCAAGGGCAATGCCACAAAAGAGGTGATAAAGCAAAATGACATTGGAGTATCATTTCTTTTCATCTCAACATCTAGGTACAGAGAAATCAGCAGAGGGATGAAAGGATTGCAAAGGAGGATATGATTCACTTATGCTCTCTGTTCTTCCTTCTTTATCCTATTTTCCTTTTCAGTCATGAAGACTACCAGTACTGGCGAGGGGGCATTTGGAACAAGCATTGTTGTAAACTACCTAAGACAGTTATTGCGGTCTAGCCCTTAGGGAAATAGAGTCTTAGGTACTTCATGAATAACTGTTAAGAATAAGAAAATGTAGGTTGCATTCTCCACCCTAACGCTGCCTAAATGTGCGATCTTGAGCATTTCATCTCTACTCTCTGGGTGTTTGGTTGCTCATGTAACATCCACATAAAATGAAGGCATTTCCGTTAGAGGTCATCTCTGAATTCTAATTCTTATATTTTATTAGTTTTGAACCATTTTTATGCCTATCATAATGTCAGAGACAAATGAAGCCGAAGCATAAAATACAAGTTTAAACCATCAATTCATCAACAATCTTTCAATTTAGATTTTAAAATATATAGTTCATAATAAAAAAAAACATGATATAGTAAGTGTGCTGATTATCATTATTTCACTTGACTTATACAAAAGATTATCTCACTTGACTTTTTGTTTATTTTGAAATAGTCGAGAAAAGAGATGAGGAAACAGGAAAGTGGTAGAGTTTATCTGTGGAGAAGAGTTCAGTAGGTACCGGGGATACAACGATTAGCTTTACAGACACTGAAATGCTAACTCTTCATGAAGCTAGCCATATAGCTTTTTCCAGAATGTGAGCAATGCAAACATCCAGAAGAAGAAAATGACAGCTTGAGTGAGTGGATAACAGTTGGACAAAATTGAAATTAATGATGATATATGTTTTCACTGAGTCCTATAATTGCCTGCTTTATCTGTTGGAATCTCATTAGTTTTGAGCACTTTCCTACTTCCTGTCTCCTTTTATCATTAGTTTTCTTTTTTCCCCCTTATGATTTGCCACTATTTTTATTACTTCAATCTCCTCAGTTAACCCAAATAATATAACTTTTAATACACTTGTTAATTTGAAAGATCCTTTTCAAAATTGGGAGCCATTTTAGCGCTTCTTTGGAAAATAGTGATTGCAAATTAGTGGCTGTAATGGATAAAAACCTAAAGGAAAAGATGCAAAATACAAAAAATAGGCACATATCAAATTGCAGTATCAGAAGGAAATATCTTAGTAACCGTATTTTAAAACTCACCTAAGAGTTATTTAAAAGATTTTTCGAATGTATTATTTTGTTTTGCTTGCTTAAATGATTTTCAGCATCATAAAGAAACACTGCAACAACTGCAAAAATGTCTTCATAGTATAGGTTTTAAATGTATCCTTTTATTCCTTAATGTTCTCTGGAACACCTAATTTAAGGAATGTAATGGCTGATTTCATGCACTTCTTCTGACACAGCTGAAAGATCCAGATAAAAATAGACCAAAGATATACGAACAGTAAACTTGCCGTCTCCATTGGTTTAACCTAAAAGTTCGGGATTTGACAAATACTTTTATTTAATTATACAAAAGTATATATGTGACCTTTGTGTCTGTTTGAGAAAAACACATTTCTTGTCTTTTTGATAATGTTTGGACTAAAGTTTGAGAAAGAATGCTTTTTATACAAATAGGGATATTTTATTTTCATGTCTGTAACTGACTTTCTGCTTCTATATCAAGGATTATCATCTGTCTTTTATTGGTAACAAGACTGATTTTTGAGGTTAATAGTATAAGACAGTGCATAAACTCAAGTGCAAAGGAGAAAACATCTTTTTGTTATATTATTATTTTCCATAAAATTTAATTTCATAGTTGAAAATAAATGTGATGAATTGATGCTGTTGCCATTTCTTTTATGTGTTAAGAAAATAGCTTTAAAATTATGTAATTATAATACAGGCATATTACAGTTTTGCATTTGTATAATAAAACCTTATATATTAGACTAAGTGAGTAGAGCTATTCTAATGAACAATTACCTAAATTAGCAGATATTATTAGGACAATGAAAGTTATTATTCATATGTTTACTATACATAAATGTTGTAAACTAGAGATTCAATTCATGTTGATAATTAAATTAGTCATTAGGCAGTGATTTTACATTATGGTGTTTTGAGTATTTACGTTGCTTTATAGGTTATAAGCATTAAAAATGGTAAAACAGTTTCAGAACACATACACGTAAATTTTTTTTTTCAATGTTTATTTTTGAGAGAGAGGCAGACAGAGCGCGACTGGGAGAAGGGCAGAGAGAGAGGGAGACACAGAATCCGAGGCAGGCTCCAGGCTCTGAGCTGTCAGCACAGATCCCGGCGCAGGGCTCGAACTCACTACCGCGAGATCATGACCTGAGCCCAAGTTGGACACTAACCCGGCTGAGCCACCCAGGTACCCCTAAGTGTTCATTTGATAGCCATCCTCTGATAGACCCTAAAAGATCATGATAGGATTAGTTTTCCATGCATCTGAATTAACTCATCCTATAGTATATGGATCTTTCTTAAAAGTTTTTGAGCAGAAAGATGGTCATAATTAATTAAACTTTGTACTAGATAGAGCACTCAAGTGTCAAGGATGATAATGAAGTAATGTACTGAAGACAAGGAGTAGTAGTAAGACATTGACACAGTCAGGTCAAGAGCTGAATCAAGAAAGAAATAAGAAGGTTATATTGGAATAAACAAGAAAGTAAAAAGGGGTTACAGTTCTTCTAAGATCATTCACACAGACTGGTTGAGTCTCACTTCCAAGATCAGCCCAGGAGAAATTAAAGAACATGGAAACACGGTTTTCAGGGACCGACAAAAACAACGAGTAACAGCAAGACTAAACCAACCAACTTTTGAGAAGACAAGTGGAGAGATTAAAAGCTATCTTGGGCACCTGGGTGGCTCAGTCAGTTAAGCATCTGACTTTGGCTCAGGTCATGATCTCCCGGTTCGTGTGTTTGAGCCCCACGTTGGGCTCTGTGCTGACAGCTCAGGGCCTGGAGACTGCTTCAGATTCTGCGTGTCCCTCTCTCTCTGCCCCTTCCCTGCTTGTGTTCTGTCTCTCTCTCAAAAAATAAATAAACATTTAAAAAAAGAAGCTGTCTATTAAAAGTTTGTGTTGGGAGGTTATGGGGGAAAGTAAGGCATGGTTGGTAATCGGGGAGACAGCAGAAACAGAAGTGAAAAGAATGGTTGAAGAAATATTGTTGAAATCTAGTCTCTGCCTGAATCTACCCTCTCTCCTTCATAGTCTGGAAATTCAGTCTGGGCATTAAATTGCCACAGCACAGGGCTCATTTCATTTGTTTTTCATCTCTGAGGGATCATTTTCTTTTCTTGCCTAATGTTCAGTGCCTTAAAAACTTTTGTTTTCCCTCTATTTTTGTCTGACTTTTTTAGTTGTTTTAAGCAAGTGACTATATCTGACCCCTGTAACTGTCTTGCATGGAAAAGCAGTCACATTAGAAATTGATATTTTATTTTCTATGGGAGGGCTAGACAAACTTTTTCTATAAAGGGACAGATTGTAAATATTTCCATCTTTATGGGCCACACAGTTCCTTTGACAACTATTCAGCTCTGCCATATTAGAGCAAAAACAGCCAAAGACAATATGTAAATGACTGGCATGGCAGGATATGGTTTATAGTGGGCCAGAACAGCTTGCTGAACCCTGTTTTATGACAACCACTAAAATGTTGGAAACAGTACATAACTTATAAACTAATGGAAGTAAAATAATAAAATGAGAGAGTAAATTTTGAAATGCAATTCCAGAGGAAGCCAAACTTTGTTCTTTAAAAAATGAAAATTAGAGGGGCGCCTGGGTGGATCAGTCAGTTAGGTGCCGACTTCAGCCCAGATCATGATCTCATGGTTCATGAGATCGAGCCCCGCATCGGGCTCTGTGCTGACAGCTTGGAGCCTGGAGCCTGACTCAGATTCTGTGCCTCCCTCTCTCTCTCTCTGTCCTCTCCTGCTCACACTCTTTCTCTCTCTCTCTCAAAAATAAATAAACATTAAAAAAATTTTTTTAAATGAAAATTAGAACATAAACAAAAGGACAATTAGAAGGCACATAAAAAGATTTAAATAAAACATATCTGAAATGACATTAAGCATGTATGCACTGAGTGATCTATTTAAAAGACAACATCTGACTCTTGATTTCAGCTCAGGTTGTGGTCTTGGTTCGTGAGATCAAGCACCAGCTCGGACTCTGAGTGTGGAGCCTGCTTGGGATTCTCTCTCCCTCTGCCCCTCTCTCCTGCTTTCTTTCTCTCTCTTTCAAAATAAATAAACTTAAGAAAAAAAGCTATATACTGGTTGTGGCATGTAAAAGATATACAGAAATTTTACCTTTTTTTTTTTTTAAAAGGACAATATTTATTTTTTAATTTTTTTTTCAACGTTTTTTTTTTATTTATTTTTGGGACAGAGAGAGACAGAGCATGAACGGGGGAGGGGCAGAGAGAGAGAGGGAGACACAGAATCGGAAACAGGCTCCAGGCTCTGAGCCATCAGCCCAGAGCCTGACGCGGGGCTCGAACTCACGGACCGCGAGATCGTGACCTGGCTGAAGTCGGACGCTTAACCGACTGCGCCACCCAGGCGCCCCAGAAATTTTACCTTTGAATAATGGGAAAAAGACTTTGCAAAAGTGAGTAAAGGGAAGGTTCTGTAACTATATTGGTAACAGACAAGATAGCCTAAAGGGGAGAATAATTAGAGTGACTTCGTATTGATAAAAAGTTTAAGATTTCTCGATATATGTAAACACTTTAAATTTGCATACCTCTAGCAATATGATCTCAAAATGTATGAAGCATATTTCAACAAAGCTACAAGGGGAAATAAGCAGATTCACAAAGCAGGAGATGTTAACACTAACACTACTCTCAGCACTTGGTAAAATAAACAAGCAAAACAAAAATTCATCAAACAATCATAATAATGAAAATAAATGACTAGTGTAAGAAACCATTTTCAGGAGTATTATAAACCCACAAAATTTGAATGAAAGAAGAGAGAAAAGAAAAACTATTATATAATTCCAATAAAAATTCCATTTCCTAGAAAGAAGACAAAATTAAATAAAAAATTTTAAAAAGCACAAGATTAGGGTAAAATCCTAGATATTTGTGATGTGGCACTTGGGGTAGGAAGGCCGTGCATTTCTGCAGTCTGAACACATGTCCTCCTGGTACCCTAAAGAAGTATCGTATATCGACAGCCCACAAACCTTCAGTGCACAGAAAAAGAATGTGGAGAAGCGTTTGGACCCCTGATCATGTTAATCACAAAACAGAATACTTAGGTTCACAGGTTGCCCTGTACCAGAACCTGTACTAGCAATCTCCCCGTTGGCTGAGGTGCCCAAGTGGTATTTCATAAATTTTTTATATGTGTTTTTTTTCTGAAAGGTAGCGCCCTTTAAAACATGGGATCGCGGCAGTCGCCACCCTTGCCCAGGGCAGAGGACAATATGTCCTAAGAATATAGAAGCAAAAGCAGATAGGAAAAGGAAGGTAATTAAAGAGGCTTGTGAGTGTTCTATAACAGTTGTGTAGAGAATGTTGGATATCTTAGATTGGAGAAGATGCAGATTTATAAACCATCCTGCTGTGAGGTTACTGAAGCTTAAGCAGGCAGGTGTGATGAAAACAATGTAGGCTGAGTAGACAGCAGAGCTGAAGACAGCTGTATGGGGCACCAACATGGAAGAGGCAAAAGGCGGAAGAAAACTCCTTAACCGTGAGTTACGTTAAGATAGGAAAGCAAGAGTTGTAAGAAGAGAACAGAGTTCCTGGAAAACTGAAATAAAGATAATAAAACTTCCTGTTCTGAAACTCGCAATGATCAGCAATCTCAAATGCTGTCATGAGGACTGACAATTGCCCACCAGAGATAGCACATAGTCAATAGTGAACTAAATGAGATCACTTACATTAAAACACTGAATTTATACGACAGGTTTTGGTGTTTTGATGAGTAAATGAGATAAGAGGAGCAGAGGTGTTAGGTACAAAAAAGTAGAAACACGTATATGTTTGAGTGTGTCAAACATATGTATGATGTGTGTCCGTGTGTGAGTGTGCATGCGTGTGTGTATGTGTGTGTGTGTGTGTTTATGTTTCAAATGTAATAATATTGAGGACATTTTTATTTAAGATTAATGAGAACCAGATAAAAACCCTCAGTGACATGTAAATCTCCGGAGGGCAAAAGTCTGTCTCCTTGATCAGAAGAAGCTGATGAAATAATTCTGACATGTGTCATTTGATCAACTCTTTATTTAGACAGATGAAATGTCCTAGATTACACAATTATCTAAAATTCATTAAATCCGAGACTCTGCTGGTTATGAGATAAATCATCATTTTATATATCACTAGGGAAAACATAATACTGTCAAACTATTTCACAATACTGTTGTAACACTTACAATTTTCATTAAATATTCACTGAAAAATGGAGTCCTTTAGAATAGATTTTTATGATGTATCACTTGTAACTCTATGAAGAAGAAAATACATGCAAATTAAATTGTTTAGAGTAGACCTAAAATACTCTTTACATTCAGTAACTATATCTTCCGAAATGCTTTTCAATTCAGGATTTCTAAAATCTGTGTTTTATCATATGGCATCATTTGCTGTGCCTTCTGGGTATAGCCACCACAGCATTTCTCAAAGAGTTCTCTATTATTCTGCACCGGACCTGCCTAGAAGCCATTTATATAAAGTATAATATACACTGAAGGAGTTGACCATTTCCTTGGTGATAGAATTGACCACTACAACTTAAAATCAGAGCAACAGAAAAACAAAAAGTGATTCTTAAAATTGATGAAATGCACTAGGAAAAACAAAGCTGAGATATAAATGAAATTGTCCTTAGTTTCCACGCAGGGCTCTTCTAAAATATACCATACCTGATATTTTTGGAATCATGCTTGCTTTTCACATTTAGAAATAATATTAGATATTAAGAATAAAAATGTTGCATTCATAAATTATATACTATTCATCCATTAAATGACACATTAAGACTTGGAAATATATTTATATTGAAAATATATACAAACATATACAAGTAAATATGCAAGTATATATGTATTCATATACATATCTGTACACATCTGTATTCATATATATGAAAACGATAAAGGCACAGACTAAAATATTAAGTGTTCTCTCTGACCTAGGACCATGGATAACTGCTTTTCCTGTTTTCTTCATATATTTGTATTTCCAATTTTTTACAGTTCATCTGTATTACTCTTACAACATTAAAATAAACAGGATAGATTCTACTTCTAAAATTCTCACCATAGAATTTTCATAATTTTTTGTTATAATTTCTAATAATTTTAAACTTCAGGTTTACATTAGAATTAAATATTATGGCATAATATACTATAGATATTGAAGCTTGCACTTTCTGAACCAGAAATTTATTGCATATTTCCATATTGTTTTCTATAATTTTATGGTAGTCAAGTGAGTGATCATAAAAAATTTATTGGATTATCTTTTTCTTTGAAACAAATATATATTCAAAATCATTCAGGGAAAGTTGCACAAGACATAGTTCCTGTGGTTGTAACTTTTTTATTGCTAATTTACATTTATAATTATGCACTAAATAACTCAAAGTACAGAATAATAGTCACATAATGCAAATAACTGCAGGGACATATTAACCATTGTTATGCATTTGCACTTCATGCTATAATATTAAAGATGTGTGGGACTGAAAGTATATACTGTATAAACATTTTTGAGTCTTTGTTAGTAGACACTTTGTTGTTCACTGAACATGGAATTTTCATTTGTGTGAGTGTTTGCATACATATTTTAAAATTATCTGTTTTTTACAAACTTAAAAGAAAGCTACATAATTATTTACTTTTGTCTTTTCTATCACATCCTCTTCCCTCCTCTTCATGGCAACAGATTTAAGTAGTCAAATCTATGTAAAATTTACTTACTCGTTTCAAGCTGTCTATCCTCTGAAGATAGATTTTCCAAAAGCCATCAAATTCAATGGCAAATATATATACTATTTTCACTAGAGTAAATATTTCAAAATCTGAAAAATGAAATAACCTTTTTTAGAACACTAAAAGAATATGTGAACATCCTTTCTCTGTCAGATAAAAACCATTTTTTTTACTCAAAATGATTTATAAACTCACAATGCATATAAAATTATAGGAGATGAAGATGATCAACTCTGTATCCTTCTTGATGTTTTAAATTTAAAGTGTCTTAACAGGAGAAATATCACTGCTCTGCAAGTATTACTTTCTTACTCTTCTAATTAGTCTAACATGCTGATGAATGGGTAAATATTTTACTAAAGATATTTTTTAAAATATCACCTTGGAATCACAGAAATATATTTAAGTGATTTGTTATATAATAATACTAGTTACTAATCATATTTTACCACTGTGGGGTGGGGGTGGCTTGGGGTGGAGGAAGTTACATGCTTATGCATTGTCAATAACAGTATCAAGAAATCTATCAATCTTTAATTCTATTATTTGGGATGCTTGCATGATTTTCAGCATCCTCCAAATCAGTAAACGAATCTTAAAACTTTGTGTATTTCCACAGCACCTAATACTCTGTGAGTAGATGACAAGTATTTAATTAATATCTGTCCATCTGTAACTATTACTATATTTTATCATGAAAAGATGATTTTAAATGGAACTCGGTCTCATGAGTAGGAAAAAAGGCATACTGTAACTGTTCTATTAAAAGTTGTAATTACTGAAGGGGAAATTACTTTCACCTAAAAGATAAAGGAGGCTTAATATTTGCTTTCACATTGGCAGACTAGGCTATTGGGTCCAATATTCTCACAAAGGACAAATAAAAAATCCAAATGGAACATTTTTAAAAATTTTAAAATATTAGGAATAAAAAAGGATTCCCACAACCACTAATAATATTCAACATTGCACTTGAGTCCTGTCAGTATAGTAAGCCAAAAAAATTTTTTTGAAAGATTTAAGGAAAGCAGTGGGAAAAAAAATTATAAACAGATGATAAGAGTGGATATGGAAAAAAGCCAAAGGAATTTATAGAAATTTGTTAGGAACTAAACAGTATTTAGATGTAAGGTAGTTAGGTTGATTTACCAAATTTTAAAGTGCAAAATGATAGAGGTTTTAGACTATAAGCTGTGAGATAGTCATGATTTTGCATTTTGGGGGGATGGTTCATTTAATAAGACACAAAAAATCACAAACAAAATGATTGATAAACAACTACATTAAAAGTAATGACTTCTACAATCAAGAGATGAATGTGAATCACATTTTATATGAACTCACAACTGTATGGTCAACTAATCTTCAACAAAGCAGGAAAGAGTATCTACTGGAAAAAACACAGTCTCTTCAGCCAATGGTGCTGGGAAAACTGGACAGTGACATGAAAAGAATGAAAGTGGACAGTTTTCTTATACCATATACACAAATAAATTCAAAATGGATGAAACCTACATGTGAGATAGGAAACCATCAAAATCTTAGAGGAGAACACAGGCCACAACTTCTTTGATGTTGGCCACAGCAACTTCTTACTAGATATATCCCATAAGACAAGGAAAACAAAAGCAAAATTGAACTACTGTGACCTCATCAAGATAAAAAGCTTCTGCACAGCAAAGGACACAATCATCAAAACTAAAAGCAACCAATGGGATGGGAGAAGATATTTGCAAATTACACATCAGATAAAGGTTTGTTAGTATACAAAGTCTGTAAAGTTCTTATCAAACTCAAAACCTCACAAATAATCCAATTAAAAAATGGGCAGAAGACATGAACAGACACTTTTCCAAAGAAGACATCCAAATGGCCAACTGACACATGAAAAGATGCTCAAATTCACTCATCATCAGGGAAATACAAATCAAAACTACAATGAGATACCACCTCACACCTGTCAGAATGGCTAAAATTAACAACTCAGGAAATAACAAATGTTGGCAAGGATTTGGAGAAAGGGGAACACTTTTGTACTATTGGTGGGAATGCAAACTGGTGCAGCCACTCTAGAAAACAGTTTGGAGGGTCCTCAAATAATAAAAACTAGAGCCAAGCTACAATACAGCAATTGCACTACAAGGCATTTATTCAAAGGATGAGAAAATGCTGATTTGAAGGGCACATGCACCCCAATGTTTCTAGCAGTGCTATCAACAATAGCCAAATTATCAAAAGAGCCCAAATGTCCATCAACTGACGAATGGATGAAGAAGAGGTAGTATATATATAGAATGGAATGCTACTCGGTGATGAAAAAGAATGAAATCTTGCCATTTGCAACAACGTGAATAGAACTAGAGTATATTATGCTAAATGAAATAAGTTGGGCAGAGAAAGACAAATATTATATGATTTCATTCACATGTGGAATTTAAGAAACACAACAGATGAACATAGGGGAAGGGAAGGAAAAATAAGATAAAAACATTGAGGGACGCAACACATAAGACACTCTTAAATGTGGAGAACACACTGTGGGCTGCTGGAGGGAAGGTGGGTGTTATATGTTAAGTGGTGTAAGCACTGGGTGTTATATGTAAGTGAGGAATCACTGGGTTCTACTTCTGAAACCAATACTACACTGTATGTTAACTAACTTGAATTTAAATAAATAAAATTAAAGAAAGAAATCCATACTAAGTAAAAGAAAAGTAAGAATTAAAAAAGAAAATCTGAGAAGGTGTAAGAGAAAATAAAAAATTCTAGCTCTTTGATGGTCACATCCTTTTTATAATGGCCAATCGCTGATACCTTGATTTCATGAATGAGACTCAAGAGCAAGTGTATAAAGTGGGCAGTCTTGAAATTTGGATTTCATATGGCAGTTATATTACATTATCTGAAATGCCAGTTGATTAAGAAAAATACATTTTTTAGCTTTGACTACCATGTAATGGACAGGTAACTATTATACCGTTGTTACACCTAGTAGATACCGCTTATTGGAAATACATTTCTTACAACTCAGCAATATATGAATGAGTACGTATTTATTACAGAAATGTTGAAACTCTATCAATTTGTGCCAAAAACACATCTCTGTTCATTTGAATTTCATAAGGCTGAAGATACTGTCTCAGATGGACTATGATTAAATCCACAATAAGTATCTCTGTGATAAATAATGACCCAAAAAGACAAAAAACAAACAAAAAAACCCACAAACAACAACAATAACAAAGGAGAATACTGATGGTGGACTTAAAAACTCAAGAGAGTGCAGGAAAGAGCAAGTACCTGAATCACATTCCAAGTCACTAACAAGGGCCAGCTATGCAGTCTCTTCTCTGGATTCAAGGAGAAAAACAGACACAGAAAGACTTTCTACACTGAACCTCAAAAAAACGAATGAAAATCCTTGTCAAAAAACCCAGCAGTATTACTGACTAAATTACAATGTATTTTGCACTTCGATCACACAGACTGAAGTGTGTGATTAAACACTTGAACCACACTTTTACACTCAATCCCCATATCATGCTTGCTCATTGATCAAATCATGTCAAATTATTATATATATTACAACTTAAAGAATCATAGTTTTCTCTCGTGTAGGATTAGGTCACATTTACATGAAATCTCATGCCACTCTATGTTTTTTCAATTTTCAAACAATACAAAGCTGTTTGACATACTCTAAAAAAAAAAGGCACCACAAAATATGACAGGATACAGATGGACAGAAGATACTGCAAAACATAAATTATTAAGTAATATAATCATGAATACATAAAGAAATTATCTTAGTTAATACAGAAAATTCAAGGAGAGATACCTATGGGGAAAATAAATCAAATGACTTAAAAAATATTTTCCTGGGGTGCCTGGGTGGCTCAGTCGGTTAAGCGTCCGACTTTGGCTCAGGTCATGATATCGCGGTTCGTGGGTTCGAGCCCCGCGTCAGGCTCTGTGCTGACACCTCAGAGCCTGGAGCCTGTTTTGGATTCTGTGACTTCCTCTCTCTCTGGCCTTTCCTATCTCTCTCTCTCTCTCTCTCTCTCTCTCTCTCTCAAAAGTAAATAAACATTAAAAAAAATTTAAAAAAATTTTTCCTAAATAAAGTGTCCAACTGAGCAATAAACCTGAAAAGGTAGCCAACTTTTATCATAATGTATTTCAATCAGTTATGTTGGGTAGTTACTAAGGCTCTCAAAATACTGCATTTTTGTGTCATGGTAGATTTTCATTACTGTTTTCTTTAAGATCTTAAGGGAAAAAAGAGAATAAAGGAGGAAAACAAAGTGAATGGGAGGAAAAGAACAATGGCAATAAGAATGAAAGAAATGGACGATGATCACATGCAAGCTAGGTACTATAAGTCCAACAAAACATCCACATGACATATATGCTTATTTCTCATTGGACATAATTGAGTGGCGTGACAAATGCAAGCATCAAGGGAAGGTGACACATCTATTCTTTATGCTAAACCCTATAAAAATTTAGATTTCTTTTACTATGGAGAAAGGGAAAACAGATACAGAGGGTAAGTAAATAGTTGATGTTATAAATTATGTAATTTCCCAAAAGTTTACAGGTATTTATATTTTTAAACTGTGCTTCTAGCCCTTATTAGAAATATGTGGCTCTTGACTGGTTAATTTTTGCCTTGGATCAATCTGTGATCCGCTCATTGTTCTATCACACATAGCTTTTTTAATGAAGGAGAATAAAATACATATTTTGAATTTGCATCTGTGTAATGTAGCCATTTATGCTGCATGTTTTCTCCCTTGTTTATAAAAAGAAGTTATCCTATTTTGCAAACTTCACAAATGAGTAAGAATGCCAAATATTTTATTTAATTAATGTTTTTGCATCTCAATGTTTGATTTACTGAATTTATGCATTATTTATAGAATGAAAATAGATATACTATTTTTTTAATGTTTCTTTAATGATGTATAAACAGACATTATCCCATTTCTGTTAGGATCCTATGTTATTTCTTGATAATATCAAGAAAGCAAGGCTAATGCAAACAAAATAAATTCTCTAGTGATGTGAATATCTAAACAACTTTTATCTTCAAAAACTTTCCCTGAAAATACTCTTTTCATAAGTTTTCAACATAGGTTTAAGGAGATCAGGTGAGGGAATTGTCAGAAGGTGGAATAAATCACTGTACCATCTAACCAAGTCCAGGTATGAAGGCATTATCTCGCTCCTTAAATTCAAATTCACAAAACCAAATACCATGAGGAAAAAAGCAAAGCATTATAAATAATTTTCAGTATGATATGTAAAGATACCTTCAGTATGAATTGAAAGATTCTATTGTGTCTTGCAGATTGGTTTATATGTCTGCTTGAATTAATGACTAAGAATATTTATTCTTTTTTTTTCTGATGGCTATGATGTCAGATGCTTTGCTGCCTAATCCATTCATTCTTGACATCAGTTGTCACTTAGTGTCTCCAAATCATGTAATCAATCCTTACAATGCTGTGAAAGAATACTTCAAAGTAAAACTGATCAATTTTTAAGAATCAAACCAACATTGCACTATTGAACTCAGATTTTTGTAACACATACATTCACAATATGGATCCCAGCCATCAAATATTTACAAGCTTCCTGGAGCTCTTTATTAAAAGGTGCATGACTGTTGTCCAGAGTATGAAGAAATTTGGGGGCAGGGATTCTCAGGACAACCTGGAACAAATCCCTGGGTATAGAAAAGAATGTTTTATGAATACTATAAGTTGTTTAGTGTTATGTGGATCTGATTTCTATGGTTGACACTGGACGGGATTCAGATTATGAAGGGTTTTGAAAGTGAGATTCAAGAGATTAGATACTTCACGTAAAAGCAAAATGTATGGCAATGGGAATAGAGAGAATAGAGAATACAGAAGGTGCAAAGATGTTAATATGGTTCATTTGTTAAATATACCAGGAATGTCACAAAGGGGATGGAGAGATGAGTGCATGTTTTATGTTGTAAAAGGATAACTTCCCCTATACATGTAAAAAAATACTGGAGATACGGGATAAGAAGAAAGAGAAGTACAACACGAAAGCCACAATTCTGGTTTGGATACACATAGGACATACAAGTAGACAAGCATAATGGAGTCGCATGGGAGTGACTGAAAGAGTTGGATGCAGGGAGAAACAGGACCAAATCCTCACTAAAGATATTTAAATTTTCTGTTACAGGAGGTTGATTGTTTTTCCACTGTGCAGAATCATCTCTATAAGATAGGAGTTGGCAAACTGTGGTCTGTGGACCAAATCCAGACTAACACTAGTTTTTATTAATAAAGTTTTATTGGAACACAGCCAGTGTCATTCATTTACATGTTGTCTTTCACTGTCTCTGCACCGCAACATCAGAGTTGAGCACTTATGAGAGCGACCATTTGGCCTGCAATATCAAAAAATATTTACCATCTGGCCTTTTACAGACAAAAAGTTTGCTAATTGCTGGCCTAGGAAATGATTCCAGTTATGAAAAACTAAGCTAAAGTGGCTGGACAATTATGGTCTCACTGTCCAAAGTGAATTTGATATGTAGATCTGAAATTCAGTAGAGACCTATCCAATATCATTTGGGGAATAATCAGTTTTCTGATTCTGTAATAACTATAATATAGACAGTTCTATTTATAATAATTATGTATATGATATACAAATATCATCCTAATATGATACTTTATAAATAAATATATTCATATATTTATATTCTGGAAATTTATATTTATAGTGTATGATGAATAAATAAAAATGTGCTTTAAATCAAAATCTCTTGCTTTGGTTATTTTTATTTTTTTTCCTTTGCCCAATTGATCCATATGGAATAATTTTCTGCAATCAGTTATCCTAGAACATTTGTATGGTCTCTATAACTTTGTCAAGTTCAGTTTTCAAAGTACAAAGTCTTGGCCAAATTTATTTGGCTCTGGCTATGTTATGTTTCTGTTATTTCCTAGACAGTTTTGTGCAAATTCTGGAACTAAGGACTTGTAATTCTTTTCCAATTATGTACAATGTCTGCTGCAACTTCCTATTCCAAATTGCCTTCCCTGTTTTGTGATAATGGTGATGATGGACAAGACTTCATAGACTAGCACTGGCTTTTTGGCAGTAATAGAGTAACTTTTTTTTTAAGTTTTTATTTTAATTCCAGTTAACATACAGTGTTACATTAGTTTCAGGTGTAAGTAATAAAGTAACTTCGAAGCGGAGAACTGCCAGAAAACGTCTAATCCCAAGTGATGTGTTTTGTTATTACTTCATATATAGCATTTAAAAATATTTTCCTTAACAGTATTTTAAGTTTGTGGTTTGCTTTTCTTTCCCATGTCAATTTTGTTAGTTTTTATACAGAAAAATAAAGCAAAACAAAACAATGGCTTATTACCTAAACCTATTACCTATTACCTAAAGTAAGATGTGATAATGTGTTTTTTTAATATGATAATGTTTTGGTTTTCCTATTTTAGTTGAATATGTGTTAAAAGTTTGCCATAATAGGAGAATGCATTTTTCTCATTGGCATGCTGCTCATTTCATATCTTAGTATCACTATATCCATAAATAAATTAATTTATAAAAGACTTTTGGCTAGAAAGTAATTAAAGTAATTCTAGCCATATAAATATATTAGTTAACTGGTCAAATACTTGGATAACAACAGGAGTGTGAAACATATATTCTGTTTACCTATCCTCAAATAAGCAGTATTGTACTAATTTATAGGGTAGGGAAATTACTTTTAATCTACTCCATTATTCCATTTTGTAAGTTTCTATGTGCTATTTAATTGAGATAATGTGCATTTTTATTGTTTTAGTCACAATTTATACTAGGATATATCCAAATTTGTGCAGGCAAAAGGAGTTTATAGATTTAGTGAGAATAAATGTAGACACTAGTACTAACTTCAGATATTACTGTTTAAATTTCACTTATTGATAATTTTCAAGTATGGACTGACAAACCCACAAGAGGATAAATATATAGTATTTTGCCTTACAATATAAAACTACAGAACCAAAGAGATAATATAAATATACATTAATTTTACAAAAATGGATGAATTTTTAGCAATATATAAGTATCAACAAGACATTGACAATTACTTTTTTTAAGTACCATTTTGAACAAACACTAACCATTCTGTTTTGCATCAGACACTGTAACAACTTTGCATATCTTCATAAATTTATTTCAATATGTGTAACATTTACATAATTTTATTAAAAGGTGATTTGGTTAAAAAATGTTTATTTGAATCATGAAAGCACTATTTTTAAGTGGCTGAATTTAACGTAAAGGGGAATCTCCATAGTTTGAAAAATAAAGTAAAAATCTATATTTGAAGAGTGGACTATAAAAATATTAACTTTCTATAAGCTAGCCATGACCCTGACTTTATTTTTCAGTGGGCACATTAGTTTATACTTTCCATAGACAATCCATGTGTTAGCAGCTTCTAGGTCCATCTATTCAGAACACAATTTCAAAACAGTTTGTAAATTTTAAAGTAAGGTTTTTAAATATATAAAAGTGAAAAATGAATACCTTTTACTGGCCATGATGTGATTAATACCACTAATCTTAAACAACACAAGCAAATGAGGAGTAGCGTTATTTTGCTATTGTAGGCAGTTTTGCTACTGGTGTTACCTCTTAGATTCCTAAAGAGAATCCTTCAGGAGAAACTTGATAATAGATAAAAAAATTACATCCTCTTTAAAATATAAGCAGCTGAGAACAAAAAGAGGGTTGATGGGGGAGTGGGAGGGAGGGGAGGGTTGGTGATTGGTATTGAGGAGGGCACCTTTTGGGATGAACCCTGGATGTTGTATGGAAACCAATTTGACAATAAATTTCATATTAAAAAAATAAAATAAAATATAAGCAGCATAAAATTGGAACTATAATAAATTGAAAGACACAAACATTAAATTATACTGGTTTATTCTGGATATTGTATATATGGATAGTTGTAATATTACTCTTTACATAATTCTATATGCCAAAAATGTTTTATACTAAAAATGGGGTACTTGATATATACAGCATAATCCTTCAGTGTGATATAAAGCAAAAGAAGAAATAATTCTACAAAATTATATAGGCTGCCTGTAAAGATAGCCTTAAAATTAGCAGAAATTATGAATTATTAATATCATAAAGAAATTTAGTTCATGTTATACATATATATACATATACATATTGTGTTTTTAATAGATGCCATACTTTTTTCCTAGTGCTAAGAATTGAGCAGTGAATAAAATAGATAAAAATCCCTGTTCTCATGAAGTTTGTGTTATAGTGTAGGAGGATAGAACATAATAAGAAAAAAAGAATTTTAATGCACTGCATTCATTCATTCCATTAGGGAAATAGAAAAAATTTAAATTGGGAAGGGAAGGCTGGATGATAATTTTAAAAACTGAAGAGTCAAGGAAGTCCTCAGAGAAGAGGAAATATTTATATAAAGACCTTAGACAGGGTGAAGGAAGAAACAATGCTGACATCTGCATATCTATGGAAATAGGGACCCAGTTAGAAGAAAAAGAAAACAGAAAATTCCTAAGGAAGGTGATCCTGAAGACTTCAAGGAGGTCATTATAGCTGGAGCTGTGTGAGCAAAAAGGAGGATTCCAGGAACATATTTCATATTTCATAGCCATGAGGGGACAGACCTGCTACAGTCTTATAGTCCATTAGAATAGATTATTTGTTTATTGTTTATTTTGAGTGAATTGAAAAGCTATTATATGGTAACTAGCAAAGAATATCATGATTTAAAATATACAAACAAGATTATTCTGACTAATGAAATAGACTCTAGAATACTATGGATAAGAGAGTAGAGTGGTTTGGTCCACATTATAAGTGGGAAGGAATAAGTGATAGTCAGGCGCTAGGTATATACTAAGGGTAGAGACAACTCAATTTGTAGTTGTCTTGAACTACAGAAATTGAAAGAAATGAGTCAGGAAATATACCACTATTTTTGCTGCAAGCTATGTAAAAATGGATTTGCATTAACCAAAGTGAAAAGGAATGCTAGAGGGAAAGTTTTGGGACAAAATATTATGGGTAATTCTTGAACATATTTTTTGCATACAGGACATCTACTTCTGGACATGATGGTATATAAAAAAGTGATTTTACCTTCCCTCCTGAAGTAAGCAAAAAAAAAAGAAAGAAAGAAAATGAAATGAAATATATAAAACAAAGGTTATCAAGACATGGACTATACCCAGAAAACTAGGAAATAGATTCCACACTTTGTCCCAGTGTAATGCCTTGAGAGTATCCAGAACATGGTGCAGAGAGAGGGAATCCAGGCAAAGCCTCACACATTCACTAATTTGAGTAAAGGAAGCAGTTCAGGGAGACCAAAATAGCTAAGAATGATGGGACAAAGTACTACAGAAGATAGACTTGTACAAAGACAGCACTCTAAAGATTATCTAAATGTCCCTTCACATTCAGCAAAATACTTCTTTTTTTCATTTATTTATTTAAATTCAAGTTAGTTAACATACAGTGTAGTATTGGTTTCAGAAGTAGAAGCCAGTGAGTCATCACTTACACATAGCACCCATGATCATCTCAACAAATGCTCTCCTTAATGCCCATCACCCATTTAACCCATCCTCCCAAGGACCTCTCCTCTAGTAACCCTCAGTCTACTCTCTGTATTTAAGAGTCTTTTATGGTTTGCCTCCCTCTCTGTTTTTATCTTATTTTTCCTTCCCCTCCCCTATGTTCATATGTTGTGTTTCTTAAATTCCACATGTGAATGAAATCATATAATATTTGTCTTTCTCTGCCCAATTTATTTCGCTTAGCATAATACACTCTAGTTCTATTCATGTTGTTGCAAATGGCAAGATTTCATTCTTTTTCATCACCGAGTAGCATTCCATTGTGTATGTGTATATATATATATATATATATATATATATATATATATATATATACCTCTTCTTTACCCATTCATCGGTTGATGGCCATTGGGCTCTTTTGATAATTTGGCTATTGTTCATAGCACTGCTAGAAACACTGGGGTGCATGTACCCTTCAAATCAGCATTTTTGCATCCTTCAGACAAATACCTAGTAGTTCAATTGTTGTGCTGAAGGGTAACTCTTTTTTTTTATTTGAGGAACCTCCATACTGTTTTCCAGAGTGGCTACACCAGTTTGCATTCCCACCAATGATGCAAAAGTGTTTCCCTTTCTCCAAATTCTCGCCAACATTTGCTATTTCCTGAGTTGTTAATTTTAGCCATTCTGACAGGTGTGAGGTGGTATCTCATTGTAGTTTTGATTTGTATTTCCCTGATGATGTGTGAATTTGAGCATCTTTTCATATGTTGGTTGGCCATTTGGATGTCTTCTTTGGAAAAGTGTCTTTTCATGTCTTCTGCACAGTTTTTATTGGATTATTTGTTTTTTGGGAGTGGAGTTTGATAAATTCTTTATAGATTTTGGATACTAATCCTTTATCTGATATGTAATTTGTAAATATCTTCTTCCATTCCATTGGTTGCCTTTTAGTTTTGTTGACTGTTTCCTTTGTAGTCAGCAAAATACTTATTAATGCATGTATAGGCAGAAAGTAATGAAGGCCTGGGAAAGAACTATCTGGAAGGATTAGAGAGAATTGAAGCTAGTGCTCACTCATTGCCTGGAAAAGAAACTCTTTCCACCAACCAGATTATAAAATCTCATTGTATACTGTTTAGAATACTCAGAATGGTCCTGCTATAGTAGCAGGAATTAATTAAAGTAGACATTGCTCAGATTTCATCTGACAGGTTTTAAAATACCTAAGGGAATTAAACAGTTTCCAAATTTCTATCCACAGAAAATCTTAGAATATTTGTAGTAATACTAAAATATCCAGCACTTGAGGTGAAATTAATAACACTTATATTTTAAAAAATGTACAAGGCATGCAAAGAAGCAGGAAATAAAATTCATTTGACAAAATTCGCCATTTTTTCTGATTAAACCAACATCAAATGTAGCAATAAAGGAAAAATCTCTCACTTGATAAAGAGTATCTATGAAAATCCTGCAGCTAATATTTATGCTTAGTGATAAAATACTATATACCATACAAGAAAGAACAGCTATAAGATAATGAGGTCTACTCCCACAATGTTTATCCAACACTGTTTTGGAAGTTACAGTCATTGTAATAAGGCAAGAAAAAAAAAATGAAATGAGTAAAGATAAAAAGGAACAAGGAGAAATTTATAATCTATAAAATAAAGATTTTAGAGGATATGAAGCTATCTTTATTGTTGGATGACATGATCACCCATTAGAAAATTTAATGGAATCTTAAAACCCACCCAAACAAATAACAAAATCAAAAAACAAAAGCCTTTGTAGACTAAAGGAGTAAGCACAAAGTTGAAAAGAAAAAGTCAATATACAAAAGTCAATTGCAGTTCTGAGTAACAAAAAATAATTTAATGAACAAAAAAATTTTAAACAAAAATGATAGTGTTTAAATATTAAATATTATTAATAAATATTAAATAAATATTTAAAAGACTATTTTTGTAATAAATCTGACAAAAGATGTGCAATATTTGTTTGCTGAAAGCCTCAGAATTGACTTGATAGAAGTTAAAGAAAACCTAAAAAATGAAGAGTTGTACCATGTTCCCGGATGATAACATTCAATATTAGGATGTCAATTCATTCCAAATTGATTTACAGTTCAACATAATCCAAATCAAAATCCCAGCAAAGAAATTGAGAGTATGATTTTAAAATTAATATGGAAATACAAAAGAGTCTTATGGCCAAAATAAGTTTGAAAATAAACAAAGTTGGGTAACTAACATTACCTGACAGGAGACTTATTCTTAGGCAACAACAATCAAGAGAATGTATTGTTGCATAAAGACAAACATGTAAATCAATGGAACAGTTTATAGTGTCCAGAATAGACCCTGAAATATGTGTACAACTGAATTTCACAAAGGTACAATGGCAACACTGAACAGAGTTTTTTTTTTTTCCCCTGAAGAAAGTTGCTGAAACAATTGCATAATAATATGCATAAACACAACTTTGATCCATACATTACAGCTTATATAATAATAAAATAAAAATGCATTAGAGATCTAAATTAAAGCAAAATGATCTAAAACTTCTAGAAGAAAGAGTTGTTATGACATTAGGTTGGATAAAGATTCAAAAGTATGATATTGGTAGTGTTATCAATAGAAAAAAATGGCAAGTTGGGCTTAAAAATTTCTGCATTTCAAAACATAGGATTAAAAGGAGGAAAAGACAAGCCACTATTGGAAGAAAATATTTTCAAATCACATATCAGAAAAAGTTCAATTCAAAATATATAAAATCACTTTCAAAAACCAATAAAGACACCAACATCTCAAAAGAAAAATGGGCAAAAGGTTTGAACAAACACTTCAGCAGAAAAGGTATAGCATGGCAAATATGCACATGAATAGATTCTCAACATTATTAGACATTAGCAAAATGAAAATTAAATCCATAATTACATACCACTACTACCTGAATGGCTATAATTTAAAAACAATGATGATTCAGTTATTGGTGAAGATATGAGAGAACTGGAATCCGTATACACTACTGATACAAGTATAAATATTTACACACCTTTGGGGAACAGATTGCCAGTTTTTAGGGTTAGACATATATCAATTATATGATTCAGCTATCCTACTTCTTGGCATTTACCCAAAAGAAATGTAAGCCTCTGTCCATAAAAATAATTGTACTCAGCTGTTATAGGGACATAATCTGTAATAACCCAAAAATGGATGAGAGGGTTGTATATTATATAAACAAGTAAATGAATAAGTGATGTTTCCATATAATGAAATGTTACTCAGCAATAAAAATGCATGAACTATTGATACATGCAACAATACACATGAATCTCAAAATAATTATACTGAGTGAAGGAAACCAGTCCAAATAGAGTATATATTATGTAATTACATTTATCTCAAATTATAGAAAATAAACATTGATCTACAGTAGCAGAAAGCAGAAAAAGCTGTAACCTGGAGACCAGGGCTGGGAAGTGAAGCATGAGAAAGAGAAGGGATGGAATTCAAGTATTATGAATGTTGTGATGAAAAGGGTAAAAGATGTATTCATTATCGTGATTGTAGAGATGGTTTATGGATATATACATATGACAAAACTTATCAAGTTGTGCACATTAATGACTGAATTTTATGGTAAGTAAAACTTACCTCAATCAATGTGATAATTTCTTGATATATCTATTGGACTTCCACATTGCAATGTCAAAAGTGTAGTTGGTGTTCACAGGAGTATAAAACGCAGAAAATATGAATGTTGAAAATATCAAGTATAGATGATGTTTAAAATGATTTCAAAAATGTATAAGATATGAGAATAGAAAGAAAGAGAAATGATCTAAAGACCAAGTCTTGGAACTCTAATATTTTCAGTTTTAGACTATGAAGAACTAACAAAAGTGACTGAAAAGGCATATTCAGTTAGGAAGAAGGGATTTCAAGAGAGTATGGTGTCCTCAAAGCCAATTAAAGCAGCTATTCAGTGAGTAAAAGAATGATCAACTACGTCAATTGCAGCTAACAATAATTCCTCAAAATGAAGTCAGAGTCATTGGACATACCAATGTAGATACCAGGAGAAAAGAGTGATGAGGAGCCTGACTAAGTAACATTCAAGAGAGAAATTGGAGCTATAAGGGAGAAAAATTGCGGAGCAGAAGCAGGAGAGAGGTAGGTTAAAGAGAGTATGACTTTTTATCATTTTATTCTTTTAAGTTTGGGGAAATCACAAATTTATTGCTGCTAATGAGAATGATATAGTAGAGAGGGGAAAAAAATGTTGATCCCAGAGAGAGAAGACAAATGATAAAATGATGTTCCTGAGGGGAAGGAATCTATTCACAAAGAAAGGGATATAGATATTAATTAGGAACATAGATATAGTTCATCCACAGCGGCAGGTGGAAAGGCAGAATATATCATCCAAATGTGGGTGGGTGGATAAATGTCTTGGCAGGAGCCTGTAGGAGTTCTTTTATGATCTATGTTCTCAGAGGAACAAGAGGAAAGCTCAACAAGTAAAAGAGAAGAAGGAAGAATAGTTTCTGCTTTGATAAAAAAGAATGCAAGAAATAGTAGCTCAGAAAAATGGAAAGTTAGTGGACTATGAAATGCAAAGGAAACTAAATAAATGCCCTCTCGTGTTTGGAAGTATAGATTTAAAGTGACATTTGTTTTCAATTTTTTTAAAAAAAAATGTCTTTCCATTAAGAAATGTTAAAATGTTTTTCTGAGTTTAGTTTCCAACCAATATTAATAAATAATAAAAACAAATACTATGAAAGGTTTGCATTTTGTGAAATAAAATCAATGCCCTGTAATTTATTTGTGCTTTGCCTACCTTTAATTTGATTTATATTGCTAACATATTTTATTGGGAAATATGCTTGTTTTGAGATATTTTAAGAATACTATCGTCCTTCATGTTGACAGAAAAAGACAGCCAAATGGCATGCTGTTCTTAAACAGTATTTAACTAAAACCATCTACTAAGTGAGATACAATTCTTCAAAAATTGAAAAAACTCTAGACACTACTAATATCTAATGTACAAAGTTTAAGTTAAATTTATCTCCCTTATTATTCATAGAAAGAGTAGGCAATCAATGCAAATGTGATAACAAAAATGCTGGTGCAGTATTTTTTCAGAATTATATCAGTTTCCATCTATAGAAATACTAGACTGTTAATTGTGGGTTATAATGAATAATATTAGGATTAATTATGTGATAAATTTTAGCAACAGAATTAATAGAATTGAATGACAAAATTGATTTGAATAGCTAATTATACCTTAATCTTAATAATTCTGAATCTGGGTTATCAAGGTTTAAATACCTAATAGGATAGGTGTGACTAATTAAAATGGAAAGCTAAACTAATTTCTTTTTGTTTTATGTGATCCTTTACTACTTTAACTGATGAAGCAATGATTAGAAATGTGAATCAGCTACGTTTTCAATGTAGCCAGGGTTCAAATAATAAAATACCATTTACAAAAAGCCATACAAAAGGTTTTTCATATTTATGTTGGAAGTATTAAAAGTTTATAAAACCATTACAAGGAAACTTTGTGTATATATCACATTTTTGCTCATATATGTAGCATATTGTAAAGACAGATGGAAAATTAAAATATATATTTTAGAATATGAAGGATCAAAGTGAAAGAAATGTGTTAGGTATTTCCATTTTAAAAGGAGCATAAAAAGAACTGCAACATGTATAAATATCTTATAAAATTATTTTTAATGTTTTATATGCATACAGGTTGACTATTACAGAACAATTTTTAATATTCAGATAAAGGCTCCTATGTCATTCTTGTAAAATACTCTCTGATTTAGATACTTTCTCTTTTAGCCTAGTGAAATGAAATAAATTTTAATATACATATATTTGCATCATATAATTTTACCTTATACTCTATAGGTTTCTTGAAATATCATTATACATAATATATTCTACATATTTCTCTTAGACTTGAATAACTGATAGTTTCATTTTAACTGATAGTTAAAGGAGTAACTGATAGTTACTGAGGGAAAGGGTAGCCTGAGGGAACAAGTGAGATCATCTCAGTGCTTAAATGTTGTTTGTTTATTCTGGCTAGGATATTAATCAATAATTATTTAAATAGCTATTAGGAATATAAAAAACTAAAAGACACAACCCTTTAGACATAATAGGTATTCTACATTGGTTTACTATGCATTTTTATTAATTATTAGGGGATTTGAAGAGTGGATATTTCCTATGAAACCAAATGTTACAATCTTTTCATGTAATCCTAGAATTTTATCTAGCAAATTTTAACTGAATACAAAATAGTTGTGGCGTCTACTTGTAAAATGAGTTCTCTAATATGAACTGTTCATACTATTTTTTTCATTAGAGAGCACAAATGCCATTGATTGGTTACTCTATGCCATTTTTTCAAAGTACTATGTTTTATAGAATGAGATTTTTATTCTATTAAGGCCACATTCTAAGTGAGGATTTTGCTTGCAGTTTTGATTTGAGCTTTTTTTTTTTTTTTTTGCACAAAATTGAAAACCAAAAGCCAAACAAACCAAAATTAAAAAACAACAACAACAACAAAAATCAGGAAAAGATTAAAAAAATAATAAAAACCACACAGAAACCAAAATAAATATATCATAACATCGTAGCTCAAGTTTGACTTCATCTCTATTTCCATTTACAAGATGCTTATCGCTCCTTTACTTTCTTCAGTAAAAGAAATACGCATACAGGAATTAACAAAAATCAAGCACATATTAATTTTGTATCATGTTCCCAAACCTTCGATTGCTCGCCTAATCCCCAAATCACCTTCATTCCATCACTTTTATGTACACAGTTTAATACAATTAGTACAGAAGAAGTTGAATTCAATCTCATTATAAGCACAGTAGTGAGTAAAAACATATCCATTCTCTAAGAATCTGTTTATTTTACAACTAGCAACGAAATCTCTATGGCCGCTCTGTGGTACTATGCCTTCTTGTAGTTTGAAAAGTCACTTCCCCAAAGAAGCATTTTATATTAGCTGGGGAATTTTTTTAATTACTTGCTGAAATTAAATGCTTTTGTTGGCATGGATTTGATTTACCATCCTTTTGTCCTATGAGATAAAAATAAAAGTGACAACAATGACTGTGGTTTAACGAACTCACTGCATATACGAATTTCTGTTGTTTCTATCTCATTACTGATTTTATTTCCTTAAAGAAATAAACTAATGAAACCTTATTTTGAAGTATTTTAAGATTAGAATGTGAGTGTTTGATAGTAGAGCAAAGCAAAAACCATGACTTGAGTATAGGATACAGAAATGGGGCATTCATGTAAATGAACCAATATCATTGGGAATGGGAATGTTCAAAGTGATTTGCAATGATTAATTAGCTCTTATTACCTGAGATATTAGGTCTTCTTTGTTTTCTTGTTTTAAAATTTCCTTATATATAATATAAACTGCAAAGTTGAAAGTTAAGCAGTAGGAAAAATAAAAGTAAAAACACATATTGTTTTATGTTTTTGCCAACCAGCAAACTGAGTTTCTCCACTTACCAATGTTTCTCTTATTTTTCATTACTTTCATTTGATACTTTGATTTAATGATGAGGCTCTATATCCTGTTTGTCTTTAAAATTTGATGACTTTTTTTTCCCCAAATTTTGTTCACATTCTCCATCCTCCATAAATACTTATCTGGATTTTACTGTCTATAATATTTATTTCATTTTTGTGTTCCAGTGCTCAAATTGCACACTCAGTCTTGCTCAATGGTACTTACATGCTATCTACTTATTTTATGTTTTTTTTTCTCCTTCAAGCTAATTTGCAAACTTCAAAAGAAACTAAGTCATGTTCCTTATATAGAATCACACTACATCCAAAATAACAAAAAAATAAAACTTTATTCATTTTTTATTAATGAATATACAATGGTGTCAATAATATTACTGGATTTCTTTATTTTTAAGAAATGATTCAATGTCTTATAAAAATTAGAATGAGTATCTCATTCTGAGATTCTCAACCACTAACAACATAAAAATATAAGAGATCACTTGAATTCTAAACTTGAATTGAACATACATATCTTTGTTAAAGACTAAGATAAGAAATCACTGTATTTGTGCTCGTCCCCAGCAGACACATTGTAAATCCCACCATCGTATATTGATCCTGTCACAATAAAATGTGCTAGATACACAAAATTAATGATTGTTCTACTTGGAGTACTCTTTAAAGAGAATGGTGTTTGCCATCATAGCCTCAGTTGCGGGGGGAAAAACCCACAGGGCATGGCCATGTGACCTGATGTGCTTTACATCCCACAGCAGGATGAATGTGGCCCTAAAATCAGTATCATGTGAATGCTTCCAAAGCCTGTATTTCCTGGGAAGGTTTGAAATACTATTTTTAGATTTTTTATGTAGGTTTTGTTTTTGTTTTTTAATCTCATGATTTACTATATATATTTAAAGGAATCTCATTGGTAAAACTGGAAGAAGATATACTCATCTCTATGTATCTTTCTGTTAACAATACTGAAAAATCACAAATTGGTTGGCATGGTACTGAGGGCAACAGGGATCTAGGTGACTTCTCAGTTATTAGCTCGCCTTCTTAAAAACATCTTTCTCTGTGTCAATTCCTTAATGGTTTCTAGTATTTAAAGATGCAACCAATAGTTGCATCTCCTCAAAAATATCTTAATTTAAATAATTCTTCCCCCACCGCCACCTCATAGTGTACCAAATCATTCCCAATGGAACTGAAAGTTTAACTGTTTTGATCCTCATCTGGACCTTCAAATTTCTGACTGCATCATTTTACTGCATATGCTGTTCTTCCACATTTTTGAGGCAAATTCATTTTACTCCTTCTTGGATTACTTTTTCACACACTCTCCACTCTTTAAACTTCCAAATCTCTCTCCCTAAGCCCTCACTGCCAATGGACACAGTAACAACTTCAGAAGAGAATTAGCTTGACTTATCCCCACCAAATCTACCAACATGGCTAACTCTTCATCTACATTCTGCCTGTCCCCTTGTTCCAATGGAGGAATTACTCTGCTTTTAAAGGCCATAACAATTCCTGTGCAGTTTTTCCTACTCAAGGACTTGGCTTGAGAAGTTACCCCCCCTTTTTTATTCTGTGTTACCATTTTTTCCTTCTGCACTGGAGCATCATCCCCATCCAGTACATAAAAATGTTGCATGTTTCACATATTAAAAACAACAAAATACTCCCTTGGGTACCATGTTCATTCCTCCAACTGCCTCATTCCTCTGTAGTTGTTTATAGCAATACTACTTCTTAGAATTGTCTATACTCACTGACTTTTATGACCTGACCTACCATTCTCTCATAAACCAACAAGAACTAAGATAAACTCTACCCTAAAACCTCCACATCCCCCTCTTTTTGAAGAGGAAAAATAAACTTTCAACTTGCGAAATTCAATGGCAAAATCTTGTTTGTGACCTTAGCTAGCTTCTCAGTACTTGACCTTCTCTAATTCCCTTATTCTTGAAAAACTCTTGCCCTGGCTTCAGGTACCATATGCATATGCCTGGCTTCCCTTCTACCTCTAGGTCAGCTCCTTTTAGCCTTCTTTTCTGGTTCATTCTCCTCTTTCTGAAATGACTTCCTATCCTTTTTATTTCCTTTCATACTAATAACACTAATTTGCTATTGTTTTACATACTATTTATGCACTGGTATTGGCTTTATATGTCTAGGTTTTGCCTCTTAGAATCATGTTAGATTTGTAATGTTTACTGAGAACTTCTCATCACATGTTGATAGAGGTAAAATGAATTTCATGTTGAAAACAGAATGTTGATTTCCCTTATCTTCATCTCAACTGTTCTACAAGTTTTCAGTGGTCCTAATAAAGGATATTTCCATATGCTCATAGTGCAGATGAAAAACTATGCATGGTCTTGGAGTTTTTAAAAATTTCCCTCTTACTGCACAATTAATAGGTTGATACCAATGGACTAATCAATAAATGAATCAATATTGATTAGACCAATACTGGTCAATGGACCAATATTGGATCAATGGATCAATGAGTAATTCAAAAATACACTGTATTTAACCCTTATTTACTTTTCCCATGGCTACCAGTATAAGCAAAGTTAGTAGTATCCTTCCTTGGGTAACTCTAATAGCTGTCTAACAGGGTTAAATTAATTCACCTTTGCTCTCTTGGAGTAATATAGTGACGTTTAAAATACCACAATGGTATCTTATGTTCAAAATTAATAAAATATTACTCTTCCTATAATAAAACTCCAAGTTCTTAACTTGGGTGATAAGGCGATATCTGGTCTTGCCCCGTTCACCTATCAGACTCATAGTACTTGCCATTTTAACCCTTTGCACCAGCCAATCTGTTTCACTATCTTTTCCTCAAAGTTGTTTAACTGTATTCCATTCAGGGGCTGATTATCTGCTCAGAATATTCTTAAAATGGATGTTTATGTGTTCTTGCTTCACTATTTATGTGTCCACTCAAATATGTTTTTCTTAGAGAAACCATTATTGTCTACCTTAACTAAATATACCCTACCTACAACTACTTCCTGTCATTCTCCATTGTGTCTCCTTTTGTATTATGAATGCAATGCTACCTGCTTTGACATACAGTCTCCCTACCAGTATCAGAGACTCAACACAATAGATATATATTTCTCATTATATGATATCCAGTCAGTACCAAGGCAAAGGGGCAGGATGGTCTTTTCTTCAGAAGGTAATTCTGGGGTTCATGTGATGGATCTCTCTCTAACATGTGACTTCTAGGACAACTAGGCTCAGATATCTAGCCATTGTTACAGCTGTGCTGACAGCTCAGAGCCTGGATCCTGTTTCAGATTCTGTGTCTCCCTCTCTCTCTCTGTCCCTCTCACGCTCATGCTCTCTCTCTCTCTCTCTCTCTCTCTCTCTCTCTCTCAAAAATAAATAAAAATATTTTTAAAAATTAAAAGAAAAGAGTATTAGTTGAATGAGATACAACTGAATCCTTCGCCATTATTTTCCCCTCTGTATAAGAAAGATTCAAATCCAAGTTTAGCCCCTTCCTGGTGGCAGCCTGCATGCACGTGATTAGTTGAAATGGATGTACAAGAGTCTTCTTTGCTTTTTCTCTCAAACGAGAACACTCTGAAAGGCCGTGCAGGCTTCAAACCTTGCTAAGGGTTTTACTGAGCCTCTGTTGCAGTTTCACTGCAGTTCAGCTTCTATGTTAAATACTGCCTCCTTTATTTCTTCTAGGTATTATTCTTTCTCACAGATATATAACCTGTACTCAAATCTAGAGTCTCAGAGACAGATTTCTAGCCAATCCAAGCTATAATTGATACCAGAAGCTGTTCTAGGAGGTAGACTCTAAAGTGGGAATTCTAGCTGTAGTACTCACCAGCCATCTGGCAAGGAGGACCATAGCATTGCTGCAAATGCAATATTGATAGCTCCTTGTATAACACTACAAAGCAACCGATCTACACTTTATGGGTGGTAAGGTGGGAAGGGAACCCAATAAAGAGAAATACACTAGCCATTGAAACATCTTAGGCATTTGACTAATTATAGTCAGTAAAGGACCATGGTATTAGTCTGCTGCTCAGTTCTCAACACACTGGGGATAAACAATGAAAAGTTGAGCATCATTCCCCAAGTAGAAGTGTGCAAGTGAATGTGTAAGGGGTAGCACAAAAGCCAGAGAACCTTCTAGGTAGTCTTTGAAGGGACAAAAATTTCCTGCAGCTGGAAGGCAGAAAAGCTGAGGACCAGGACCAGGACTTAATTAGAAGAATAACAGACCACTAGAAGAGGTTGAATTCACAACCCTGATGAGTCTTCTAACCAAAGTTAGGCTTTGATTAAGAAAAAGCAGGATCTTAAGAGCTGGGATGAGAAAAATCTTGGTTAGTGTTTTGCAATTTCTGAAAACTCAAATTTTTTGTAACCCTCTGAGCCAACAGATGGAACACAAAACAGGTGAATAAAAGATAAAATAGTAGCATCCCAAAACAGATTGACAAAAGATGGTACTACTTCTTTGCTCATTGATGAAAATGCCTGCCCTTCAGGAAAGACTGGTGACCCCCTCAAGATCTATCCCCAACCCCCCGCTTGGTTTTGAGATTAATAACTGGGTAAAGACATAACACAATCCAGTTTGAGAAGTGCTAGTTTTTTTGGTAAAGAGAGAAAAGGAACTACACACTCAAGGAGATGCAGTCCTAAAAAAAAACACGCACCAACAGGAGCTTTAACGTGCAGGTAACTGTTTCAAGTGAGATGTAATCTGAAGATGGATAAGAGAGATGATTGATCAGGAAGTATGTTTCTGAGTTCAAGAAAACCATTTGGGAAGCAACACTAGTACAGTCTTGGCTCTTGGAAGCTTGGCAAAAGTGGTTGCCATTTAAAATGAATTAGAAAGGTGCCTGTGATATGCGTCTGGGTAGTTCAGTCGGTTAACCATCTGACTTCGGCTCAGGTCATGATCTCATGGTTCCTGGGTTCAAGCCCCAGGTCGGGCTCTGTGCTGACAGCTCAGAGGCTGGAGCCTGCTTCAGATTCGGCATCTCTCTCACTCTCTCTCTCTCTCTCTGCCCCTCCCCCACTCTCTCTCTCTCTCTCTTTCTCTCTCTCAAAACTGAATAAACATTAAAAAAAATTTAAAAAAGAAAAGAAAAAAGAAGAAGGGTGCCTGGGTGGCTCAGTTAGTTAAGCATCCAACTGTAGTTCAGGTCATGATCTCATAGTTCATGAGTTGGAGCCCCGCATCAGGCTCTGTGCTGACAGCTTGCTTCGAATCCTCTGTCTCCCTCTCTCTCTCTGCCTCTCCCCACCCCTCTGGAAAACAAATAAACGTTTAAATGAATTAACAATTCTTCATCTGCCATTGCAAATGGTAGAGAGAGGAATACATGGTAGAGAATAGAAGTTTTAAAAAATGGATTTTACATAAAGTCACATTCAAACAAGGGTCCCACTTTACAGCAAAGGGGGTACAGCAGTAGGTATATGTTATGAATCTCATCATCTAGTGCGTTGCATGACTTAAGACAATCTATATTTTTAGAGTAGTTAACACTTCTAATATATCATATTTTTTAATTGCCTAAGATATACAAATATATAAGTAATTTGTACTTTTTTCTCCATGCTTCTTCTCCCTCTTTCTAAACTCTATTTTTACTCATAAGCATTATCTGTGTCTATGTTTAACATTAATCATTAAATTGTGTATTTGGCTTCTAATTGATTTTTCTCTTACATACAACCATTAGATATAAAATATAAATATAAAAGGAGCTTATCTCCTTTTCACCTTCTTCTCTTGTCACCCTTACATTTTTCTTAGGTGTATTAAGCCGTCCAGTCACTGTCAACCAGCTCTGGTTTAAGCATCCCAGAGTACTTCTCTATCATCCAGCAGGCTACAACCACACCTTCTTCCCTGGTTGGGGAGGGGACTCCTTCTTCAGGAAGTCCTCCTTAGGTGTAAGAAATTCTTTAGAATTTTGTTTCATCTTTAAAGTGAGAGCTCTGCCATAGCTAGTAATTCTTTATATTAAACTTTCTGTGTTCAGATTACTATGTCTCCTGGATAAGTCTTGATTGACAAGGGTCGTTATCAGATATTGTTTTGTCTCAGATATACTTAGACAAACAGTATACTGAATATCCTCACCCTCAACCCGGAGACGTGTGTTTGATTCAAATTTTTGACATCTTCAACAGCCAGCACACACTCTTTACGTAAACTGACTTCACCATTGTAAATTCCCATGATCTTTTCATCGATTTTTATTTCAGATATTGTCAGCAGCACTTACATAAATATGGTATTTGCAGGTTGTCTTATAGTTTTGTTGCAAATGTGTTTGAGTGTTTTCTTTGTTTGTATCCATTATTCTCTTTGTGGTTTTATAGGTCTCCAGGAAGATAAGTGCTGCAGGTCCCTAAGTGGAAGACTCATTCTGTGGACTTATTTATTTAGTTAGAGACCTATCTCATGTAACCCTGTGCCAAAATTCACCTGGTTGGACAAGAATGTCCAGAGAAAAGGTGAGAGTCTAAGGTTTGTTGCTAGATTTTGCCTGAAATGTTGGTAGGAAATGGAAGCAGTATGGAAATGACTATCTCATTATATAAATTTGGTATGAACAATTCAATTCTAGAATAGGAACCAATTAGTTAAATATAAATTCAAGCTGTGATTCCTGAGGAGCTTAATTTTAGGGCAAAGCCCTGAAGCTGAGACAAGCAATGGAAATAGTAGAAAGATTCTGTCTGGAGATGGGGTTCTCTGGAAACCTGAAGTACAGAAGAGATATATTATTCAAGAATATTTTTAGTGGGCATGGAAGCACTTATTTAGACAGTACAGAGAAAAAACCTCCTGGTAAAAAGTAATTTTTTTATTCTTTATAAAGCAATCATATTCTTTTGAGTGGCCAATTCCCCGCTAATTGTAAATATATAATAGTTGTTGATATAAGGAACAAAAACATCTAAAATTCATATGGAACATTTAGATTTATGTAAGTTACGACACAGATTTCTTTTTTCCTGCAACGGGCAAAAATCCACCATTTAACTATAGGTAATGTGACTAGATGCTTAGCTTTCTAATCCTCTGGAAAAAAATCTCACTCTCCTTCCAATATATACTCTTACTTGAAAATAATTTTATTTATTTGAGCAGGTGGTCTATGTTTAAATTTCTCTCTAACATAACTTTCTCTCTAACTTATAACTTTTGTCTTCTCTGCATATATAAAATATATGGAAAATGACATTAGATACTAACAAAAGATATCTGGCTTCCACAGAAGTTATGTAATGAGGTTTAATTTGTGTGACAACAAATATATTATAAATTGGAAATATGAGCAATACAAAACATTGTACTAATAGTGGGAGGCTATCATCTACCCAGCAAATCACTCTGTAACTATGGTGTATCATTATTATGAAATATACTAGAGTTCTGGTTTTAAGTAACAGATAATTAAAGTTTATAGAAAAGTGAACCATAAAGAAAAACATGGAGACTATCAAGGAAATTAAATCCTTAAAGAGATATTCCAAATTTGCACCTTCTTCAGAGAAAGAAATTCAAAAGATGCAGGAGAAGAGGGGTGAATTGGAAGACTGGTTTTCCTTTTTTGATTCATTGAATTTAAATTTCATTCACATGGTAATAGTCTCTTGCAGTCTGTTAGGACTGAATAAAGATATCTCTGGGTAAGTTAAAACCCAAGGCAGATGAGAGGAGCATTGTTTGAAAAACCTTATTAATATAAAGCAGAGCCCAAGGGTATAATAACGATCAGGACAAGCATTGAATGTGAGGAGTCAGGAAATTCAAAATAAATAATAAAAATACGCTGAAAAAATAAAAACTATTTTGGATGGAAGAAAATGTCACAGGAACCTCTTCCTGGCTAAGATGCAATGCTCAACACAATGAAGATGCTTCTATCTTTCATGGTACCATTATTGCACTATGTCTATGGATTGACAACCAAAAATAATACTGGTAGGACTGAATAACACACATTAATTATGTCATTTCAAGCATAAAATAACAAAGAATGCAACATGACTAGTAAAAAACCATTATAGACACTGAAACACAAGAAATATATAGAAAGTTCAGAATACCAGTACAATATAGCTGAATAGCACTCAACCTACTTTGTCTCTATTTGCTAATTGTAAAATGACTGGGCTCAATTAGATATCTCACACTCATTCCAGTTCTAAAGGCCTTCGATTCCATTTCAAAAATTAATGATTTTCTTCCGAGTATTCCATATTCAAAAGCAGGTATCAGAAGATATCATAAGAAAAGAGACTGTGGGACACCTGAGTGGCTCAGTAAATTGAGTGCCCCACCCTTGATCTCTGCTCAAGTAGTAATCCCAGGGTCCTGGGATTGAGCCCCACATTGGGCACCATGCTGAGCGTAAAGCCTGTTGAAACTCTCTCTCTCTCTCTCTCTCTCTCTCCCCCCCCCCCCCGCCCTCTCCCCTGCTCGTATTCTATCTCTCTAAAATTAAAAAAAAGAAGAAAAGAAAAGAGACTGTGTAAGAATATAGATGATCTTTCATAAGTCTACTTGTTTAATTACATTTTGTTGCTTAATTGGCATCTAAAGCAGATTATAATCTTCTAGTATTTGAAATATAAATATAAATATCAGTATATAGAATACATATGTATATATTTAAAAATCTGCTGCAATATGTTAGGTATACATTAAACTGGCTTTATCCAAAATATGTTTATACTCTCAAAAATATGAAAGACACGTACAGGAAAATTCAAGATGAGATGATATAAACCCAAGAGACTAGGGATGTAGAAGAAATAGTAAAATACAGATTACCAGCAGAAAATAAGAAATGAATAATATGTGGACAGGGCATTAAGGTAAATTCCTTTTGGAATCACGTTTAAAATGTGGGATAAAATTTAAAAAACAAGACTTTAAATGCACGGATGACTTGATGGAAAATTAAAGGAATTCCCTGAAGGCTGAAAAATTCAAGAAAAATGCAAATCTGGAAGAACCAGCATACTAGAAGAAGGGCTAGAATACTCTCTGAGAGCACCTTCCACTCCCTGATATCTGGACTTTAATGAGCTTTTTGCACAAAGCACAACATACAAGAGAAGGGTTTTATTAAGATCAGAGACTCCAGATTTAAGTCTAGATCCATGAAGGGGATCTAAAAAAGACCCCTGATTGTTTGAACCAGGGTAAATTCTTGCCACACTGAAACAATCATGCTGTAGCTCTTGACAATCCTCTCCAGAAGACTCCCAAATACAATCAGACTCTCATGTGGGTGAATTGAAACTATGTATGGTCCCAAATCCCAACCTTACAATTCAGTTTAAAAAGGTCCCGGGTTGCAGTGCACTTAACAGGCAGAAAGAAAATAAAAATATTTTTGGAATAGTGTATTTTAAAATTAGGTCAAAAAGAATCCCCAAAGAAAAGTTTTCAAGAATATTTACATTACCTCAAAATATCTATGAAAATATATGAAATATGAAATGTCTATTGGTAGGCTAGATAAAATTATAGCTCTTAAAATATATAGGTATTGAACGTTCTAAATTTAAATTATTTTAAAATGTTATAGTAGGCAAGTATGAATTGAAAGAAATATGTGCCATGGACTGAAATGTATGCATCTTCCCTTCCATTCATATGTTAAAGCCCAACTTTCCATGTAATTGTAATAAAGATAGAGTTTCTAAAGAGATAATTAAAATTAAATAAAGTGATAAGGGTAGTGCCCTAATGTTTAGAAAAAAAAAAAAACACCAAAACCTGGAGTCCTTATAAAAAGAGGAAGAAACACCAGATCTCTCTCTCTTCCATGTGAGGGCATAATGAGAAAGCTGTCTTCTGACAACCAGGAATCTGATCCTGTAGGCACGCTGATCTCAGATTTCCAGCCTCCAAAATTGTGAGAAAGTAAATTTCCTTTTTCTTGAGCCACCCAGTCTAGGGCATTTCGTTATCCTAGTCCTAGCTGACTAATACAGATGGCATATCAATTTGTGTCCAATCAAGAAAAGAAAAAATCACATAGAGGGACGCCTGGGTGGCTCAGTCGGTTAGGCGTCCGACTTCGGCTCAGGTCATGATCTCGCGGTTTGTGAGTTCGAGCCCCGCGTCGGGCTCTGTGCTGACAGCTCAGAGCCTGGAGCCTGCTTTGGATTCTGTGTCTCACTCTCTCTCTGCCCCTCCCCTGCTCACTCTCTGTCTCTCTCTGTCTCAAAAATAAATAAAACATTTAAAAAATTTTTTAAAAATAAAACAAAGAAAAAATCACATAGTAATTTGAAAGAGAGAAGTTTAGTATCATGAATTATTAACTATAACAAGGTATTGGAGAAAGAAGGGATTAGAAAATAAGAACTAAAGAGAACTCTAAAAAATATAGAAATGCCAGACAGATATAAGGAATATCCACTGCCCGTAGACAGAGATCGAGCATTGAACGAAGGTCTCCCCGTAATCCGAGACTGAGATACAGACTGTTGTAGAGGGCACAGACACTGCTCTTTGAAATGCAGAGACATCACTGTGGTACAGTAAGGGAATTTGCTGGCACTCTACCCTCTAGGTACCAAGGGAAGGCCAGAGGAACTCTGCTACGTAACAACCCAAGGTAGATGCAGGGGACAAAGGGCTGGCCACTGTGCCCTGCAGATGGTGGAAACCGCAGAAGCCACTCACACCACAGGGGACAGGGGCCGGGGACAAGCTGCACGTGCTACAGGAGCTTGACAAGTGGGCAAGCCCTTTACTCCTACGGTGTCTCTCCAGGGCTCCCTCCTGACCAGGCTTAATGTAGCGCCAAGTGCAAAGAAAAAGTAAGTGTTCAAAGGGCATATTTTCATTTTCACAAAGTGGGCAAAAGGATGAATTTGCGCAGAGAAACAATACTTTGAAAGCTGAAATACTTGGTTTAATACTTCTATTAATGCATCGCTAGTCTTTAATATGCAAATGTTTCTCAGAGATAGTGGTACATATTGATAGAAATTTCAATTCAGTTGAACAATGTTAACAATTGCAAGTAAATTAGATTTCAATGTATCCAGTAAACTAGCCTCAACATGTTTGAAGGAACAGTTAAGAAAACTCCAAAGAGAAATGAATAGTTCCATAATTGTTATGGAATATTTTTAACATAACTCTTTCTTTAGTAAAGAGTAAAGAGTAATAATAGTAGTTTGATTATAAAGGATTTGGATAATGAGATGAACAAACTTGATCTAAGGGACATCTGTAAAACACTGGATTCTATACCTGTCAAATATACCGTTTCTATCATTCACAAGTAGTACATACACAAAATAACTGACCATATGGTAGATAATAGAACACATCTCACAAAATTTTAAAAGTTGTATGTTACCAATCTCATCCAATGAAAGTAAGTCGTTTTAGAAAGCAGTTACAAGGGCGGAGGAGGGGGAGGCCAACCTCAGTTGGTTAAGTGTCTGACTCTTGATTTCAGCTCAGGTCATGACCTCATGGTGGTAGTGAGATTGAGCCAGGCATCGTGCTGGGCATGGAGCCTGTTTGGAATTCTCTTCCTCCTTCTCCCTCTGCCCTTCCCATGCTTGCACACTCACAGCCTTTCTCTCTCTCTCTCTCTCTCTCTCACTCCCTCTCTCTCGCTCTCTCTCTGTCTCTCAAAAAAAATTTTTTTAAATAAGTAAATAAGTAAATAAATAAAAAGAAGTTACAAAACAATAATAGTAATGATAGTTATGGAAATCCCATCTGTTTAAAAACTAGAACACATACTCCTAAAGAATTTATGGGCCCAGAGAATAATTTTTTTAATTTAAATTTTGAATTCTAAAAAAAAATAAAATAACAATCCTAATAACTCTAATACTTCTAATAAAACTTCTAATAAAAACTGGAATATATTTATAATTGAATAATAATTAAAACAGATGATATCACATTGCATATGACACTGTTAAAGCACTGTAAAGTACATAGAGGGGAGATGCCAAGCACCCAAGTTCCCACGTTCCTTGAAACCAGAAAAGGGACATTCTCTCTGCTAATATGATATAGAGAATATTAGTATAGGAAGGTAAGAAATGTGTGGAATCATCCCGAAGGTGGATGATAACAGCAGCAGCATGGCATCTGATTCCCTTGCATGGCAGGTGCATTGGTGTTGTGGCAGAGCAATGGGGCCAGTGTCACTGCTGATGCTACAGCAGCTGGTGCTTAGAGGCAGTCATCTATCCTGCATAAACTCATTTAGGGCTTCATTTGACTGTGATCTCTAAGGCCTGTTCTCCAGCTTTGCAAGAGACTCTGTAAGCACTAGGTTTCCTTTCTGTAAAGCTCATTTGTGTTCTGATTTCCCACAGTCAGATTTTGTTTTCCTGAAATTTAGCTTTAATTTCTTTGACTGTATCTTCCTCAAAAAGGTTTTCCATTAACCCTCATATCAATGAAAGCTCTTGCAAGCCTCATTTCCTTAGAACAGTGATTAGGTTTGTACTTACTAGCAATACCAGAGATGGACATTTTTTAATTAATGAATCCATTGTTTGATATGAATGGAGAAATTTACCAGATTTATGATTCTGTCACTTTACGTTTATTGAGGGCAGATTCTTTGAAATCATTGTTTATCAGAAGAAACATGGGAGCTGAGCTCAAGCAGTCATAAGTTAGAATTTAAACTATGCCACTTAGTAAATGACTGATCTTCAGAAATCTACTTGTCTCCTGCTTTTAACCTGTTTCCTTGTTTAGGAAATGGAGATAATTACCTCTGAGATATTTTTCTTGCAAGGATACTCAGTGCTCTGCCCACTACCTAATTAGTTATCAACAGCAACTTGTTTCTTCCCCCATAACATCCTTCATGATGCTCATTGATCATCTCAACAAACTTCAGTACATTAATAATGTGTGAGTCCAACTACATATACTTTCGCTAACATATTTTCTTTTTTATGTGCTTTAACCCCATAGATTTTATTGACCATGTAACTTTTAAGGGAAGATCAAAGTTATCTAAAAGGTCTCTTGAAAGATCGGGTTTATATTCATACCTAGAAGTACACTAGTAAAACAACTATTTTTAATGTTATCTAAAGCAGAAGCGTTAAAATTTCTTTTAAAAATTCAATTTATTAGGTTTTTGTAATTTAAGTATGCTTTGCCAATCTGACATAACTTGTTTTATCTGCTAGTACCAAAAATAATTTATATATGATTTTGAATTCTACGGTCTTCTCTTCCTTATGGGATTTTTTTTTGTCCTTTGCTCATAAATCATGTAAGTATTTAATATTATGGATTTTAATAACCCTTGATTTTAATTGATTTTAATTTTTAAATCAATACTTGCATTAATTTATAAATTAATTATAAACAATAAATTGTTGATAAATAATTGCTATCTTAATAATTTTAATAACTATTAAGGGTTTCAATAATTGTTATTAATTTTCATGGTCTAAGAACAAATTCTGTAACATAATTGGTAGAAAAGTATTTGTTATTGTATCTCTCTCCCTTTGTATAACTTATGAGCCAAGATTTCCCATCCCAAATGTCTTTCAGAGACCCCAGGGAATAAAATCATACAACATATTCCATCTTTTTGATATCTATAATTCCTTCATTGATAATCCATGCCAAAGGAACTACGAGGTGTACTATCTCATGATTGTACTATGTTTAGGGCTAAGATGAGCTCTCCTAGCATCGTCTAAACCCACACTATCTGAAGTAGTGTGGTGAATTCCCTCCTTTACCAGTCCTTTTCACAATCTATTTTTTTCAAAATGTATTCCCAATGGGGCCACCAGATGAGTGGATAAAGTGTGGTATACATATGATTTCACTCATATGTGGATTCTACAAAGCAAAACAAGTGAACGCACAAACAAAAAGCAGAATTAGACCTATAACTACAGAGAACAAACTGGTGATTGCCACAGGGAGGAGGGATGGGGGATGAGCAAAATGGATGAAGGGGAGTGGGAGGTACAGGCTTCCAGTTATGGAATGAGTAAGGCATGGGGAATGAAGGGTACAGCATAGAGAATATAGTCAGTGATATTATAATAATGTTGTATGTTGACAGATGGTAGCTACACCTGTGGTGAGCACAGCATCATGTATAGAGATGTTGAATAACTATGTTGTACACCTGAAACTAATGTGACGTGTGTCAACTATACTCAAATTTAAAAAATATGAAAATAAAAAAGAAAGTTGTGGTATACATATATGCAATGGAATATTATTCAGCCTTTAAAAAGCAGGAGATCCTGCCATTTGCAACAAGCTGGATGAATATTGAGGACATTATGCTAAGTGAAATAAGCCAGACACAGAAAGACAAACACTGCATGATCACACTTATATGTGAAATCTAAAAAAAACAAGTGAAATTCATAGTAACAGAAAGTAGAACTGTTGTCACCAAGGGCTAAAGGGTGGGGGAAAAGAAGTGATACTGATGCTTAGTATCATTAGTCACTATGAAGAAGCAGAGAATTAGCCACACTACTTCAGGTAAGTAGTTAGCTCCTGTTAAGTATTCCACAATTCTATGTCATATATAATAACGTTCTTTTTACTGACATCAATAACACAGAAATAAAGTAGAAATTTCCCTTTATTTGCTTCTGAAAATAATTGCTGCCATCTCTCAAAGATTTTGTTATAAAGACCTATTCTTCTACTATTTAAAGGCTCTCAGGGTATTCATAATATGATGGTAAAACTGGATATATTCACTTTGCTGGACTCTTTCTCAACGCTCCAGGAACATACCACAGAAGTGCCTATTTTACTGTTGTTATTGTTTACCCTACCATACATATATCCTACATCTTATTCGATAACACATAGTATGACTGGAAAAAAATGAATCATTTCCAGAGAGACTGGAAATCTTTAAAAATTTGTTCCCTAAGTGCAGTAAGTCAATGAGACATCCCTATGAATCTTGTTTGCTTTTCTGGAAGGATAAATCCCTACGGAGGGAAAAGAAGCAATGATTCGGGGTGCATAAAGTAGTGAATGACTCCACAGCCAGAATTTCATCAACCCTGAAAAGTGATTATATATCTGAACTAAATATGTCCTTGTAGAAGGATTTGTGCTTCCAATCCAAGCCTAGATATCAGTGCCACCTGAACAAACAAGATGCTGAGGGATTTGCTTTTTGCCAAGAGAGTCCTGCTTCAGCATTCCCAAATCTACCAGAGCAGCAGGAAAACATTTTATCAAATCCTCAGGGACAACTTAATAGCTTAGAGAAACTATTTTTTAGTAGTCAAATATTCTACTACTATAACCTTACTCTTCCTACCATTCTGAATATTGCATGACTCATAAGTGGTGTCATTACTGTAAAGGATCACAGGTTTGCTAATTCTCAAACGTATACTGGGTTAGGTTTGAGAAGCAATAGGCAACTGAAGGAGAATTAAACTGAAGGGCCCTGGAGTTTTTCCACTGAGTCTAACCCTGGGAAAGCAGATCACCAGAGTTATTTCACTCACATGACACACTAAGATAAACTGTTCCTATGTAGCAGCATCTATCTTTCATAGATAATGCATCAAGATAGGCCCAAGGTAGATTTTATCTCCTCTCCAGTCATTGCCACAGCAATAATTACTTAGAACATCAGGATTCCTGTAATGCAGTGGGATTGAAAGCCTTGGATGAGGTAGATTGGACTTCAATAGACTCTTCCCAGTAGTTTCAAAACCACAGCATTTATATTCTTGGGATGAATTAGGGGACATTAATTATGCACTAAGTATTGTTGATAGACACTACAGTTACAAATATAAAAAGAAACGGTAGGCCAAATTTGTTTACATTCTTAAGAAAGCATTTTAAAAATCACTGTAGATCGGGGCGCCTGGGTGGCGCAGTCGGTTAAGCGTCCGACTTCAGCCAGGTCATGATCTCGCTGTCAGTGAGTTCGAGCCCCGCGTCGGGCTCTGGGCTGATGGCTCGGAGCCTGGAGCCTGTTTCCGATTCTGTGTCTCCCTCTCTCTCTGCCCCTCCCCCATTCATGCTCTGTCTCTCTCTGTCCCAAAAATAAATAAACGTTGAAAAAAAAGAAAATTTTAAAAATCACTGTAGATCATTATGATATTTCTTTGATTTATATCGTATTGTCTCCTAATTATTTAAAAGACAAAAAATATATACATAATAAATACTTTTACTTGAGTTTGGTTCCAGTGACTTTCATTGTTAAGTTCATTTCTTCCTCTATGTTTATCAATGAAGCAAGTTAGACTTCAGTTAGCCAAGATTTCTTCAGGGATCTCTCCTTTCCTTCTTCTACCCCATATATAACTTTTGTTTAGTTCTTCACACTTAAAGCATTATTTTAAAATGAGCTATATGTATTTCAATTTATCCTTTAAGATGGTGTGTTTTCATCATACTAGCTAACTATTTGCTGAGATGGCTTTTATTTCCATCTGAATAATACAGAGAACTGTGAATTAACTGAATTCTGACTATGCCCTAAGACTGGAGTCAGAAAATGAGAAGCAATTTCTATTTTTTTTTTTAATTTTTTTTTTCAACGTTTATTTATTTTTGGGACAGAGAGAGACAGAGCATGAACGGGGGAGGGGCAGAGAGAGAGGGAGACACAGAATCAGAAACAGGCTCCAGGCTCTGAGCCATCAGCCCAGAGCCTGACGCGGGGCTCGAACTCACGGACCGCGAGATCGTACGGACCGCGAGATCGTGACCTGGCTGAAGTCAGACGCTTAACCGACTGCGCCACCCAGGCGCCCCGAGAAGCAATTTCTTGTCATTGATCTGTATAAAAGAATTTATTTTTTTCTAACTCTTAAATATTCTCAGAATTCTTCAAATCTTATTCATTTTTTTTCTTTAGTATGAGGGACCATATTTTTAATATACTCACAACAGGTCTCTAAGGTTCAAATAGCTTTAGGTATTCTAAAATCCTTGGCAAAAGCAAATTTCAAGCTTTTTTAGTTCATAGGTCTTTTAATCTTTTGGACCTTCTATCTTTTAAGTCTTTGGATTTCCTACTATTTACGTCTTGGCTTGTTTCTGTCAAGAAAGTTTCCATATTCTTCTTGTTCTTTCAATGATTACAATCCATATTTTGCATTCATATAATGGTGTATACTGCAACCTTTATCACATATTGACTTATGTGAACATCCTTGTGATACTATATTGAGGAAACAAGCCTAGAGAAAGGACTTGCTCAATATCACATAGTTAATAACAGAGCCTAGACTAAAATCTTGGCCCTTTGTTCCTAAACTCTGTTATGACTCCAAGGGTAAATCTTTATCCTCTAATCTAAAGGTAATTCAGAAAAAATCTTTGCATGGTTTTGATATCAAAATTTTAATAGCCTAATAAAATGAGTTGGGAATACTTTCTCCTCCACTTTCCAAAGGAATCGGCTAAAATTACATTTATCTCTTTATTGACTATTTGTTAGAACTTCCCTTAAAATTCTCTAAGCTGATTGTTTCTTTAGGAAAATTTTGACCATTTAGTCCATTCACTTCATTATTAAAGATTCATTTAGTTTTTCTCTTCTTAAGTCAGTTATGCAATTTATATTTTTATAACACGCTCTTTACATTTAGTTTCTAGATGTTTTGGCACAAACTTTTGCATAATATTTTCTTTTTCCCTTCTAATATTTGCTGAATCTTTAATTATGTCTCTGTTTTATTAAAATAATTATTTTCTTCTTTAGTGTCACTAGAGAAATTTATTTTATTAAATGTAAATTTAAATAGCATGGTCAGATTTGGTGAGAGATAGTCCTTATATTTGAATAGACTCCTTCAATACTATCATGGACCTTCTCTTAATAAGTTCATTGACTAAATCCAAAAATTGGATCATTTTATTTATCTACAGTATTGAAAATTTTCTGCACAGAAGGGGCCTTTAGAATTATAGTCATATGGACTAAAATTTTTCTACTATTCTGGGCTATTCTGAAAAGTCTAATTAATATGCCTTTTCTGTAAATTTTCTTGTCATGAGTCACTACTCATACAGATTCAGGGCTGGCTTGTATCTCTGATCACCAAAGATAAATGTCTACTTTCAGATGTTCTAACAACTAATTTACAAACTTTTGGGGTTTTAAATATATATGTTAGCCAAAATTTAAGGTGTCAGAGGCACATTTATATAACTATCTGCTCCACAATTTTTTATAAGTGAATAAGTACTCTGACTTTTGGAACATAAAACACCCCCAGGCATTTCTTAATTCATAGTTTATTGTTTATGGATACCCAATCTGTAATAATCACTTGCTCTTCTGACATTCTATAATTAGGCTTTAAATATTATTCAAAGTCCTGTAGTAGTCAAATAGCTTTTCTTTAAGGGAAAATGATTATTAGCCTAAGAAGTTATAGCTTTATTTAAAAGTTCAAATTCGGGGTGCCTGGGTGGCTCAGTCGGTTGAGCATCCAACTTCGGCTCAGGTCATGATCTCACAGTTTGTGGGTTTGAGCCCCACATCAGGCTCTGTGCTGACTACTTGCTCAGAGCCTGGAGCCTGCTTCAGATTCTGTGTCTCCTTATCTCTCTGCCCCTCCCCTGCTCACGCTTTGTCTCACTCTGTTTCTCAAAAATAAATAAATGTAAAAAAAAATTTTTTTTAAATAAAAGTTCAAACTCACCCACTGTAATTTTCCCATGGAAATTTGCCAGAGGATCAAGAGAACTTCAACATTTACATATTCTTTTTCATAAACACCAAGTGGCAATGCTACTTGTATTATAGCCTGATGTGCTAAAGAAACTACTTTTACTTCTTGTCCTATTCAAAGTTTGTAGTCATTTCAGTGAATGGATCACAGGACATATAATAAATCATATGTTATTTCTAGATCAGAAAAGACCCATTTTCTAAGTGCAGAAGTTGTAAGCTGTAGTAATTTGTCCTTCAATTATAATAGAATATCCCATGCCCAGAAATGTAAGTGAAATGGCTCCAGTTTATGCATTGGATTTGAATGCTACTGTTTGGAATGTGTGCGTCTTACGACACCTACCTACTTTTCCTCATCATCCATTTTATAAGTATTCTGCATCAATGAAGAGGAACAGGTAATAGCCTTCATGTAGAAAGAAATTTATTTCTGTGGGTAAGTTATTGTTTTTTGGAACAACTAACATAATTATTTTTTAAGAATTTTTTAATGTTTATTTTTGAGAGAGAGAAAGAGAGAGTGTGTGTGTGTTGGGGGGCAGATAGAGGGAGACAGTCTGAAGCAGGCACCAGGTTCTGAGCTCTCAGCACAGAACCTGACATGGGTCTTGAACCCACAAACAGCGAGATCATGACCTGAGCTGAAATTGGAAGCTTAACAGACTGAGCTACTCAGGTACCCCCACAATTAATATAATTCTTAGGTAAGGTGGGAAAAAAAGTTTAATGATATTTCACCTTATAAAAGTAAAATCATATCATGCCAACTTTATTCAAACTGAGGAAATATTATTTTGCCACTTCAATAGCTATATTATTGTTTCTATGTGTATTTTCTCCAGGAAAGGAATAAAAAATTTAGAAAAGTATGGATGTTGCTTCCAGAGAAGCAGGGCAATAAATAAAGTGTAATATTCTTAAAGCTAACTGAAATAAGAGTTTCAAACAAAATAGAGATGTCAATTTGAGTAAATCCTATTTTTTAAATGTTTATTTATTTTGAGAAAGAGATTGGATAAGGGGCAGAGAGAGGGAGAGAGAGAGAGAGAGAGAGAGAGACTCATAGCTAACATCATACTCAATAGTGAAAGGTTGAACATTTTCTCACTCAGCTCCCTACTTCCTTTTTCCTCACATAAATAGTGCCTTAGTTCAGATATAACAGATGATGTCTCTGAGCAAGGCACACAATACATCATGTATACAAAAAGACTAGTTTAGTCATAAAACATATCCATACTATACTCTGATAATTACTTAGCTGACACTAATATTTTCTATAAGCCCATGCTCCATAAATCCGTAAATTATAAGTATGTATTCATAAATACCATCAAGAATTTTGATGAATATGTTTACAAGGAGTTTTGACCAGGTCATTCTTTCTCTATCTTCTTTGCCATTATCAAGTAAGGAAGTGCAGATTGCATACTATGTGCTAACACTCTAGCTATATCTATCAATTACTACTACAAGAGTATAAAAAGAGTACAGGTTCCATTTCTCTGACTTCCTTAACAATGCCTGTGTTGTGTCCTTTTGACATAAAAAAAGGAGGAGTCTTATTACAATTTTAAAATGCTTATTAAAAGCTGCTAAGATGAAGGTGCCTGGGTAGCTCAGTCTGTTAAGTGTCTGACTTTGGCTCAGGTCATGATCTCATGGTGTCTGAGTTCAAGCTGCACTTGGACTCTGTGCTCACAGTTTGGAGCCTGTAGCCTGCTCCAGATTCAGTCTCCCTCTCTCTCTGCCCCTCCCCTGCTAGCTCTCTGTCTATGTCTCTGTCTCTCAAATACAAATAAACATTAATTTTTTAAAAATAAATAAATAAATAAATAAATAAATAAATAAATAAATGCCTGCCTGCTAAGAGATGGCTTTAAATCAATTGCTTCACAAATAAACAGAAAATAACCGCTAGCCATTTTCTGTCATCAATAGCCCATTTCTGTTTCCTGGTGGGTCATTATAATTACAGAGAAATTAAATCGCAGGTATTTATCAAGAACAGCGAAGAGTCTGAGATTGTGTCCTACTTACAAGCTCACAACTTAGCCTGCCTCATTTTTCCGAGTCCTGGCGGAAGACATGAGATATCTGGGTCAGAAACAATGTACAACTTCCCACTCCTAATAGTGACGAGGATATGAGCATTTGATGAGGTTTCTAAAGTGCCAGTTCCCACATCATGACACAAAGTGGGCCAGGGGATGCCAACACATGCAATGGCTTGTATCACAGTTGAAAAATCCCAAGTTTAGGGAAACCAAATCTTTTATATTTGGAAGTAAGCCTGCCTGCCCCTTATTCTAGAAGAAAATGCAGTCTTTTTCTTTCAAAGATATCCTTTCTACTAACTTCCTTGTAATGACATCCAGAAGGAAGACAGTTTGTGCCTCTGCTTGTAAGACAAGCAAAAAGGTGAAAGACTCATTGGTGAATTGTCTCCCAAGAATATTATGGTGTTATCTGACTCATATATGTTGTTACTATTGAAAACACAATACTATAAGCAAATTTGAAAGATATGCATATTCCTAAATGTTACCATAAAGATTTAAGGGGCTTAAGCTATAATGAATTATGTTATTATCTTATTTATAGTTCTTTTCATCAGGCTGGTAATAAATGCTTGTAAAAATAGAGAAAAATGACAGAGTTCTTTTTAGTATTGTTGTTCACCAAAATTTTGCTATAAGGACCTGTGGTTATTGACGAGGAAAATCTTATTTTCATTAAAACATTTTAATATTAACCTATAAGAAGAAGTCAATATAAGCAAGAAAATGGTGTGTTTGACTCACAGTCTGGTGGTAAAACCAGATATTAAGGTTTTTCTCTGAGAAGTTATATTAGCAACAGAAAGTTTTCCACGTCCTGAAAAACTCAAATTTTGATAAAGCCTAAAGGAACTGAAATCTTCGCCAGATTAGCATAACATCTGAGGGTTTCTCCTGGCTGAGGCAAAATAACTGAGAGCCAAGGATCTGGTTGGTTAGGTAGGCAAAAGCCTTGAAAATATGCACATATGAAACTTAAAGGAAGCATACAGCAAAACCTACAGAGAAGAATGTTTTCTACATATCTGTCCTTGGTTGACCCTGTACACATGCATATTTTTCCCATTTGAAAAGTACTGTAAAGTTACAGTATTCCCTAGACAAAGGGAATATTTAAGAAAATATAAGAGAAACATTTCTTTTCAGGAATTTGCAAAAATTACATGCATGGTGAAGAGGATATGACCCACTATGGTTTGGGCTTTGACTAAATCCTAATCAAAGCTTACAGCTAAATGAAACCAAGCAACTCTTCCCCTGTGCTTCTAAATTATTAATATAATCATGCCAAGGTTTCCATTAGGAATAGTAGCAATGCTAGGGATGCCTCCCACTCAAAGAATAATGTGATGTGGAAAAACGTGCTTCAGCATATCATTTAAAAGTAGATGTTATATCTAAAGAGCCTTGATTTATTTTATTGGTTTTAGTGTATTTAGATGAATTCCAAAATGAATTTCCTAAAGGAGATATTAAAGAAGGAAATCAATGAAATGTGACTTTTCAGTTTATAATAGTGAACAAAAGTATATATTTTATTTAAAGAAAGCTGGGGACACCTGGGTGGCTGTCGGTTAAGAGCCCCACTCTTGACTTTGGCTCAGGTCATGATCTCACGGTTGTGGGTTCGAGCCCTGCATCAGGGTCTGTGCTAACAGTGTGGAGCCTGCTTGGGATTCTCTCTCTCCCTCTCTTTCTGCCCCTCTCCTACTGCCTCTTTCTCTCTCAAAATAAATAAAATTCAAAAAACAAAAAGAAAGAAAGCTGATTTTTTTTCATGCTTAGGAAAGAATGTTACTGAATCGTATGGCCCAGTGAAAAGGATGATATAGTCTGACTCTGGATACAATACTGCTCATAGCATAATGAAGATAAGGTAGAGGACCAGTAATGCATCCCATACTGGAAGATACCAGGTCCCTCAAAATCAAGGTTTCTTTGAGAGCTTGTAGATGGAGTCACTTAGTGAGCAAATTTGACCTGTAGTTTGGAGATATAAGGAAACGTCACAAAATATAATGACTCAAACACAGAAAAGGCAGGTGGATTATGAAGTATGTAACAGGTACTTCATCTGGTAAAAGTTGCTTTAAGAACCAAAAAGATACAGTGAGGTAAGATGTGTCAGTGGAAGTGTGTCAGCAGAACAGTAAAGTGATCTGACAAGAAGTAAGTGAGAAATAGTCATAATAAACCAGAGAGACTGGTTGAAAGCTTGGACAGTTGAGAATTCTATAACATAAACAACAGAAAGATGGAAGTTTATCACCCTGAGAAGAAAGGATGCAAATAGCAGGAGGTATCAGGCTTGGAGATACTGATTTCCATAATATCCTTAATTTCTTTTAATTTCCTTAATTTCTTCTCCAGTAGGAGAAGAGAGTCATCTTCCCAACTATTTCTAACCGTATCACCTTGCCATTTACATTAGACGTTCGTAGGAACTGTCTTTAGTGCAATGAAGAAAATTATTCAAATTAAAAAAAAAGCAAAGGGGAAAAAAGAGAAAGAGAGGCAAACCAAGAATTCTTAACTACAGAGAACAAGCTGATGGTTACTAGAGGGGAGGAGGGTAGGGGGATGGGGGAAATAAGTGATGGGGATTAAGGAGGGCACTTGTGATGAGCACCGAGTGAAGTATGGAAGTGTTGAATCACTTTATTGTATACCTGAAACTAATATTATGCTATATGTTAACTGGAATTAAAAAAAAACTTTTATAAATATTTAACATTCTATCAACATTTTCCAAATCAAATTTTGGACTTGGTAAAAAAAAGTCATTACCTTTAAATTCTCATCACTACCACATCATTATCACCATGACCACATCACCATCAACATTAGCACCATAATCACAAACAAATAGCTTTCTTCACTTCAAGCATTATTATTCTAATGATAGTACAAGGAAGGATTTTATTTTTGGAATTGATTAAATTAACCAGGGGAGAACTCACACCCTGAAAAATAAAAGTCATGTTCCTACAGTTGACACTGTATACGTGGATATCATAGAACAAATGTCATTCAACAAAGTAACATTCTTCTCTTCTTCAAATATAGTAATCATAATACTAGCAGTAATTATACTCAGTCTCTATAAGAGTAACAGTGTCAACAGTAATGAAAAAAAAAAAAAGAAGGAAAAAGCCCTATTATCTCAGTTTGTATGTAGTAGAATATGGAGCTAGTATATGGGCTGGAGGGATGACTTACTAGAGACTCGATTTGCACTCTAGTTTTTATTTATATATATATATGTATATATATATATATATATTTGGCTTTGCTATTACAGGAACTCACTTTATTCATGTTTAGCACTGATAGCTAATGATATAATATACTCTGCTTTCTAAATCAGATGTAGTTAGTTTATCAATAATACTCATTTTTAAATGAATAGGTATTAAAATAAAAAATACTTTTTCCTCTTTCTGGGAGGTAGGCAGAGGATTGTGTTCCTAAAGTTTTGATTCCTCTAACTTCTGAGGAATATCAATAGGTGCTTTGTAGATGCCAAAGCATCAGCACATCTTGATGAACCAAAAAAATGCTTGTATTAGAGAAACAATGCTTATATATTCTCTGGACAAAGACAAGGAGGAAATGGGATATCATTTCAAAGATATTAAAAACGAATGTCTGAATACTTGCTGATACCAGTATGGACTGGTTACACTGAACAAAGTTTGAGGACCTGAGCCAAAGAGAAAACCAGGATTAACCTTACCTTAGACAGAACGGAGTCTTCACGTGGAGGTTCTGATGTAAAAGCCTTGTCCTACTGAGATAGAAGTGGGAAGGTGAAACTTTACAATAACAGGGAACGGCATCAGGTAGGCAATGAAGCAAACTGAGGAGGTTTCTATGGAAAGAACAAACAACAAATGTGATACCTATAGTTTGAGGCACCAGACATCTTTGTGACTTGAGAGATGGATGTCTAATGGGGGTCATCTTCTGAATCAACAATAAACTAATATGGAAATCCATGTCCTTTTTGGTAGATGGATACTTTTTCAGGGTCCCTGGACCTAATGCCAACATGAAGTGTGGGATCCCCCACATACAACAGGAAGCAATTCTCAGATACCTTGCTGGTATCAGCTGATTCTGATACTGTCTACCAGCCAATAGTTCAGATTCCACAAGTCCTGAAACACTGCCTCCTGCCCCGCCCCAACTCAAATGCCAGCCACAAGCCATAAGCTGTTACCTGTGCTTCTGACCAAGCAGTTACAGTTTGGAGATTCAAAACATTTGCTAGAGCAACTCATGGAATTCAGCAAAACACATTTACCAGTTTATTAAAGAACATAAATCAACAGCCAGATGAAGACGTACATAGGTCAAGGTCCTCAACAAAGGATCATCTGTCTTCCTGGAGCTTAGGGTCTGGCTCCATGGCACCTGGTACATTCTGGAAGCTCTCTGAAAAGGGACCAAAAACTGTCCTCTTCAGTTATTATGGAGGCTTCCTTAGGCAGTTGTAATTTACTGAGTCATTGGATATTGGCTGATTCAACTTCTGGCCTCTCACCCCTCTTCAGAAGTGGGGGTGAGGGGGGATGGGACTAAAAATCCTAACCCTCTAATAACCTTGTTCTCATGACAACCAGCCCTGCACTTGGGTGGGGTCCAAAAATCACCTTCATTAATAACAAGACACTCATTTTATCTTTAAAGCTAGGAAATATTTTTAGGAACTGTGTGTGAAAACCAAATACACCTAAATATCATCTGAATGACCAAATACATGTTTCTTATAAGTCATTATATCACAGTACTACAACAGGTTTCACATCTTTTTACGGTATTGAGACCTGTCATTATATTTCACCATAATTGTTGCTAGCACCTTTCTCCTTTTTTTTTAAGTTTATTTTGAGAGAGAATGAGAGAGCATGCACACAAGCAGGGGAGGGGCACAGAGAGAGAGGGAGAGAGAGAATCCTAAGCAGGCTCCACACTGTCAGCATGAAGCCCAATAGGGGGCTTGAACTCACCAACCGTGAGATCATGACCTGAGCTACAATCAAGAGTTGGAATCTTAACTGACTGAGCCACTCAGGCTCAGTCAGCCACCCAGCCGCCCCTCTCCTCTTTTATATAATCCTTTACATCTTGTTTTGGAGGGCTGATGGAATGCTTTCAACATAGGCACTGTAGCTCCTTCTTCTAGAGTTTCATTATATCTTGAGCCAATCCAAGCTCTGCCAACTAGTAGTTACTTGATTATGGGCAAGTGATTAGATTCAATCTTCCTGTTTCCTTATATGGAGAATGGGGGGAAATAAGTGACCTCATGGTCTCATTGTGAAGATTAAATTAGTGGCTGGTGTATAGTAAGTGTCAGTTACCATTGCTTTTATTAAATAAACTTACACAGGGAGGAAGACATTCACATGGTAGTTAACATAAATAGAAAGAGGTGTGAGAAATTACAAGGAAAAAACCAAAAGTTTACAGTCTCACTTAAGGAGGTATAGTTAAAGCAATGATTTTAAACTGGTGGTTTCTGAGCCAGAATCAGCTAGAGGCCTTTTTGGGTGTTTCGTTTTGTTTTTGTTTTTGTTTTGTTTTGGCTAGCAAAATGTTAAAAATAAAATAAATATGGGGGAACCTGGGTGGCTCAGTTGGTTTTGGCTCAGGTCAAGATCTCACAGTTTGTGAGACTGAGTCCTGTGTTGGGCTCCATGCTAACAGCACAGAGACTGCTTGAGATTCCCCCTCCCCTTCTCTCTCTGCCCCTTCCCTGCTTGTGCACATGCTGTCTCACTCTCTTGCAAAATAATTAAATAAACTTAAATTAAAATAAAAATAAAACATAACAAAATAAAATAAAATAAAATAAAATAAAATAAAATAAAATAAAATAAAAATGAGTACACCTACCTGGGCAGAATTTATTAGGCTTCTCAGTCCAATCTACCACCATTAATACGGCCTAATTCACACTTTTGGGTTACTTATCTTGCCACTGTCTTAGTTGAATTTGTGAACCCAGATTTAAATACGTGCTCATCAACATGTGTTTTTCTTGGGTTAATGCCTAACATCTGATTATTGCTGTTTGTTTGGCTTCCTTAGGCTTTACACCTGCGTTACTATAGAAACATCATCATAAATTCCACATTGTTTTATTTTCATCTTTCCATTTTAATTTAGATGTCTGGAGTCAGAACTTGTGTTTGTCCTAAATTCTGTAGACTGTATGCTCACTATCGCTGTGTAGTTAAACAGTCTTGCTCCAGTGTCAGGGTAGTGGGTGAATTATTGGCAAGCATTAAGAGAAACAGCCTTTAACATTTTGTATGCACTTTTAAGATCAGAGAGGATTTAGAGGGGTGGTGTGTGATTTTCTGGACTGGAAGTTAGCCAAGAAACTATTATGTTTATAGTTATATTGAGAAATATCCCAGAGCGGCTTTAAGTACTAAAAATAGAGAGAAGAACCCATTTAATAGCAGCGCCAGTAGCCTGGTTTCTACCTACACCAAGTTGGGACTTTGGAAAAGTATTTATGAGTGAACTCTCCTGAATCACTGATCCCACTTACTGCAGTAACTGATGTTTCCTTGGAGGTTTCCCATCTTCTCAGTTCACTCAGTCAGGTTTATGAGATGTGACAGGATTGTAGTGCAAGGAGATGGCTGCTATTTATATAGCAGAGAGTAAAATTTGACAGTAAACTTAGGGAAAGTTTTGCAAAGATTGCATCCTTTCTCTAATTTCCTATGGTTTATTTTCTGTGATGTGTACTCAACTTCACTCACTCTGACATTAAACTTTATTTTCTCTATTCAAAACTATAAAAGTGTGTTTGGAATAGGTGTGTGTTTAAAGAATAAGAAATGGCTTCTTCTGTTTTATTTTTGTTGTTTTTTAAAAGCTTTATCAGGGTATTTTTGATACATGAGTAATTGTGTATATTTAATGTGTCCAATTTAATGAGTTGGGACACAGGCAAACACTTGTGATACCGCACTGCAAACAAAGTAATAGAACATACAATGGAGAAAAGATACTCTTTACAATAAGTAGTGCGGGTAAATATGATATCCATATGCAAAAAATAAAACTGTACCCTTATCTTACACTATACATAAAAATCAACTCAAAATGGATTATACACATTTGTTTGTAAGACACAACTGTAAAACTTCTAGAAGAAGATGTAAGAGAAAAGTTTCTTGATGTTGGTCTTGGGAATGACACGAAAAGCACAATCAACCAGATCAAAAAGAAGTGACACTATCTCAAACTAAGAAACTTCTGCATGGAGGGACCGCTGGGTGACTCAGTCACTTAAGAGTCCATCTTTGGCTCAGGTCATGATCTCACAGTAAGTGGGCTTGAGCCCCACATCAGGCCATCTTCTGTTAGTGTGGAGCCTGCTTTGGATCCTCTGCCCCCCTCTTTCTATGCCCCTCCCCCACCCATGTGTGCTCTTTCTCTCTCAAAAATAAACATTAAAAAAATGTAAAAAAAAAAAAAAGAAATTTCTGCATAGAAAAAAAGAAACAATCAACACAATGAAAAGACAACCTGGGTGGGGTGAGGGAGAATATTTTAAAATCATATATCTGATAAGAGATTAATTTCAGAAATATATAAGGAATGCTTACAAGTCAATAGCAAAAAATAGATAAAATTAAATAAAATAACCTGATTAAAAATGGGCAAAGGATTTGAATAGAGATTTCTCTAAAGAAGCTATACAAATGGATAACAGGTATATGAAAAGATGCTTAACACTATTAATTATCAGGGAACTGCAAACAAAAGTATAATAAGACTTCACCCCACATCTGTTGGGATAGCTATTGCTAAAGAAAAAAAAGATAAGCATTGGAAAGGTTGTGGAGAAACTGGAATCCTTGTTGACTCTTCATGGGAATGTAGAATGCTGCAGCCACTATTAAAAACAGTATGGAGATTGCTTTAAAAATTACAAAAAGAACTACCACATCCAGCAATCACAGTTCTAGGTATATATCCAAAAATTTTGAAATCAGCATCTCAAAGAGATATCTGCATTCCCATTTTCATTAAAGCACTATTCACAATCACCAAGATATGGAAACAACCCAAGGGTCCATCAACAGAGAAAAGGGTAAAGGAAACGTGGTATGTACATACAATGGAATTTGTTCAGCCTTAAAAAAGGAAGGAAATCCTGACACTTGCAACAACATGGATGAGCCTGAAAGTTATTATGCTAAATGAAATAAGCCAGTCACAGAAGGACAACAATTCCATTTATATGTGGTATATAAAATAGCCACATAGAAGCAAGAGTAAAATAATGGTTGCCCAGGACTAAGACGTGGGGGAAAAGGGGAGCTGTTATTCAATGGATATAGTTTCAGTTATGATAGGCAAATAACTTCTAGAGATATGACAACTTAGTGCCTATAGCCAATAATACGGTATCATGTACTTCAATATTTAAGAGGGGAGGTCTCATGTTAATTATTGTTACCATAAAAAAAGAAATGGCCTCTCTTAATAAAGTATGCTCCAGCACCACATAAGTAATTTTTGCATCACCCCATCTGAACTAAAACATATAAACAATGGTTATCAAATTAAATGGTGTCTTAAAAACTTAACTTTATTTCTTGCCCAGTAGTCTATTTGTTGATCTAGTTAATTTCAATTCAAATGTAGTTGCATGTTTTAATTTAATCATCTCACAGAAAGAGAAAAGGACCAAGGCATTTTTTTTAATGACATGTATTTTCCAGTCTTTTACTCTCTGAACATTACTATTAGTAAACTCAAATTTGAGGACCATGTATTGGTATCAATCTTGATATCAGTTAACTTTCTGTGACCTATAATGAAAATGTAATTTATTTTTGGTTCGCTGGTTTACCTTGATAGTCATAATGCTCTAGAAAACAATAAGAGGGGCGCCTGGGTGGCTCAGTCGGTTGAGCGTCTGACTTCGCTCGGGTCACGATCTCACGGTCCGTGAGTTCGAGCCCCGCATCAGGCTCTGTGCTGACAGCTCAGAGCCTGGAGCCTGCTTCCGATTCTGTGTCTCCCTCTCTCTCTGTCCCTCCCCCGTTCATGCTCTGTCTCTCTCTGTCTCAAAAATAAATAAATGATAAAAAAAAAATTAAAAAAAGAAAAAAAAGAGCAAAAAAAAAAAGAGAAAAAAAAAGAAAACAATAAGAAAATATCTAATTATTATCTTGATGCCCTCTATTTAAATATTTGAAGACTTGCTTTAATAAGCTGTACACATTTTTGTTTGATTTTGGGGGCCAATGCACAAGCCCATGAAAGAGGGACCCGTTGAAGTATGTCAAGTTGCAACCACCACCACTAAAAGATAATTCCAAACCTATCTGTTTTATGTCACTCAGATTGATTAATAACGATGGCTGGTTTAAGGCGAAATACCAGATATACTTTAAATTTTATATGAGACAGGGGAATTATTTGAAAGGCATAGAGTTTAGGATGTGTAAGATATCTGAGAGAGCTAGGGACTGGTAATAATTTAAGACATGAAACCCTAAGTCGACACCATGTTTTTCCCACCCAGCACTTTAAAGCATTGGTGCAACAGTGTCTTCTGGTTTGTATTGTTTTTGATGGGAAGTTGGCCATCTGAAATGTTTTGACCTGCATGAAATGCACTTTTATCTCCAATTTAAAGTTGTAGCTCTTTGCTCTGTTCCTAGGTTATTTTGTTGATCCTGCCCAGGGGTCACTGAGATTCCTGAATCTATACACTTATGTCTTTTACCAAATGTGGGAAATTTTCAGTTATTATTGATGTCTTAAAATATTTTTCTTTCTGCCACATTCTCCCTCTTGCTTTTCCCAACTCCAATGATATGCATGTGAGCACATGATATTGTTCCACATGGCCATGAGATTCCACTCATATTTTAAATCTTTTTTCCATTTGATCTTTTGTTCTCCATTTTTTTCTTTTGTTTCCTCACTCTATATGCCATTTCTTTTTTTCCTCTTTATTTTCTAGTCTTCATTGAAATTCCTATATATTTTCACTTATAACAAGTATATGTTACCTTCTCAAGTATTGTGACAATAACTTAAAAATCTTTGCTGATTTCAAAATTTGGAATACATCAAGGTCAGTTTCCATTAGTTGCCATTTCTTCTTATTATGAATAATATTTTTCTTTTCTCATGTAGAATAATTTTGGTTTGTATCCTGGAGTTACGAACTACACGTGGAAGAGATCTGAATTGTGTTGTTTCTCCAAATAAGCATTAATTTTTGTTATTGTTTTATCAAGCAGTTTACCTGCCCCAATGAAAAACTCATTGCTGCTGTGAGAAGCCACTGAATTTTCAGTTCAGAGTTATAGACTTAGTTGGAGATGTTTGTTATTCATCCCAAATATTCCTATTGCAAATATTAGGGAGATATTATATATAGCATTTGGTGCCATGTCTCTCTAAAGTCTCCTTTCCAAGATTCCTCTCCACACGTAATGTGTTGTAAATATTCGGAAATGCACCCGCCAGTCCATCAAGTCAGTAGGATGAGAATCTCTATATCAGTTTTATGGCTCTACATGGTGTGGACTAGGGACCCTCTTCATTCTAAAAGTCATAAAAATGGGAAACTCACCCATAACTGTTCTCTTCTTCCAAGTGTTGAACACTTCCAGAATCTGTTTGCTTTTGGTCACTCTCCAGAGGCTTTCGGTAAGTTGTTTTATATTTGTGTATTTGTGGGAGAGTTAGTTTAAATGAAACCATTTAATATACTTTAAAAAGTAAATTTGTTATCAAATGCCCACTCCCCTTAAAGTCCCTACAAAATACCTATTGATTTCATTAGGCTTTCACATTGAGGGAGAATGCCACATTGACAGAACCTTTCTACAAAAGGTAGAAATCTGGAAAAAATACTTATAAAATCTTGGGATATAGACAGAGTGACTTTAAAAGAATCTTTCAAGGTGGAAAGTTGGCTGAGAATGTGCACAGTTTATAATATTAAAGTTTGGTTTTGTGGGCAGAGTAAAACAAGGGTTTCTACATGAGCTTCATGAGGAAGGTGTTAGTTTTTGTAGTTTTGCTATTTTAATTTGTTCAAAGGCTTATCTTTCAGTAGCAAATATTTCCAGAAGCAAGTTGCTATGTTATTTTTATGTGATTCCAGTATTGATTAGCCCAGAAACAGAAAAGTATGTTTTTTCAATTCCCAATACTTAATCTTTCATAATGTATTGAAAGTGGTGAGTGGAATGTTTGTGAAAAGATACAGATTAATAAAAATAATATATTTGTTAATTAGTAACAGTTTCAACTGTTAAAATAACATTTTGTAACTTCATCTAAAATAAATATCTGGAAAATAACTCAAATATTTGGCTTACAAATAAGAAAAAATATTATTTTGATGCAAATTGATTAATTTACATTATAGTTTGCTCTTCAATTTGATGTATGTTAGAAAAATTTTAATGTTTATTTTTGAGAGAGAGAGAGAGAGAGAGAACCTGAGTGGGGGGAGCAGGGGAGGGGGCACAGAATCTCAAGCAGGCTCCAGGCTCTGAGCCATCAGCACAGAGCCCCATGCTCGGCTTGAACTCACAACTCATGAGATCATGACCTGAGCCAAAGACTGACTCTTAACTGACTGAGCCACCCAGGTACCCCAATTTGATTTATGTTAAATTTAAAATTGAATCAGTATATAGTTTGATAAAGTTAATTGGTAAACCTGGACCCACAAAACAGAGGTCTCTACAGTGGCCTGATCTTTAAAAATTTATTTTTTTTTAATGCTTATTCATTTTTGAGGGAGAGAGAGAGAGAAACACAGAGCATGAGCAGGGAAGGGGCAGAGAAAGAAGTAGACCCAGAATCGGAAGCAGGCTCCAGGCTCCAAGCTGTCATCACTGAACCCGATGTGGCCTTGGAACCCAAGAGCCGTGAGATCATGACCTGAGCCGAGATCAAGATTGGACGGCTCATCGGACTGAACCACCCACGCGCCCCTGGCCTGGCTTTTTAAATCTAGCAGCCCGCAATTAGGGGAAGCACCTGTGAAGGAAGCCTAATTGACACCACCTATTCCCGGATCTCAGCTTTAGCTCCTTCCCCCTCACCTTAGAAAATAGGATCCACCTGCCCTGGGAGGAAATCCTCGGCCTCCCAGCCAATCAGGCCCTGTTTCCTCCTTCCACTTCTACCGCGGCCGGCCCAGTATAAAGCTGCTCCGGGCCAAACTTCCTGCACCAGTCTGTGCTGTGCGGCAGGTGCAGGCCTCCTGTCTTAGGTGGATCGTTTCACCTCGTATGAAGGGCACCAAAGCCCTTCCTAAGTAGTTTGACAGTGAGGCAGACTTGGAGACAGCAGCCGAAGACGCCAGGTCGGCACTTAGACGCACGTGAAGCTACTGGACCCTCTGCTGAGATCTCGGTAAGCTTGTCTTCTATGCAGCTCGCTTTATTTCCAGTTCTGAGCTCTTTTCTGGTCTTCGGCCTTCCGGGGGGAAAACTGGGATCTGAGCCTCAACGTTTTTCAGTGAGACCCACTGGGGCACACACAGCATATGGGTTTGTGGCCCGCCTTGTGTGCGTGGTAGGCACCTTGGGGAGGAAGTAGCAAGTCTCAGGAACTGTGCTTAGGCAGCCGGAAACCTTTCGACTGGTTGAATTAGGATTATTTCCGCAGAGAATCACGGGTACCCCTGGCCTCAAAACTGCACTGTGGTGGTGTTGAGGCTTCACAAAGGCCTCACGATAAATCCACAGTTTAAGTAAGTACACGTGTTTTGTGTGTGTGTGTGTGTGTGTGTGTGTGTGTGTGTGTGTGTTTTCCATTTTGTAATGGTAAGTTTGGTTAACAATGGTGACGTCCGTCAGAAAAAATATAGTTAAGAAAATCTGCTTTTAGGTAAGTGCTAACAGCAGCCTACAATATGCGTTTTAAAGCCAGCATTAATTTAAGTACTATAAATCCACATTATCTTTTACTTCTTTCTGTTGTAGGCAATCTTCAAAGGAAGGTAAGAGGAGAGTATGCTATCTTATCATGATATTTGTTTAAATAAATGACTTATGGAGGAATATTCAGAGAGTGAGAACCTTTCCAGCAACAACAAAATAATTTGAGTTTAGCCCAGAAAAATCCCTTAGGGTCTTGATTAAAGGGCAAAAACAGCAACAACCAAACAGGCAATATAAAAATACCACCACCAACATAAATGTCACCTTTTGGAAATTTTGGATTGAGAAAAATACTGTGAGAAAAATATATATTGGCAGTGTTTATAATAAAGGAGAAACAGAAGTAGCCCATGTGAAAAGCCAAAATAAAGGAATTTTTTTTTTTTCCATTTTACTTATGAGAATGCCAGATTAACACTCTGCAGATATAAGATAGGAATGATTTGGGAAAATATTCTTTTTATATATCTCAACACTTTATACAGTTTCTGGAATCTCTGAAGTCTCTTCCTTTCTACTTGATCACCACTAATTTCTTGTCATGTTCCATATTTTAAATCAAAATTACCAGTTAGAATAATTCTTATTTTTCTTCTCTTACCTAAGCAAGCCCACAGCCAAAGATACTGTGATAGTGTGGTGATTTTTGCAAGTTTTAGTTGTTTCTATGTGGAAATATTTTGGAAAAACCATAGCATGTTCAGGTGCAAAGTGAGCCAGATTCTGCTGGATCTGTATAGATCCCAAACAAAACTGAAGATAGCAAATATGCCTTTATTCTTTTTCAAAGAAACCAACCTGATATCTTCTTTTTTCCTGTTTTTTTTTTTTAAGGTAATTAGACTTTTCTGTATTTCTCCTGGTTGTTCAAAATATGTAAATAGAAGCTCTCTAGCTAGAATATTTGGAGCTGGATTTCTGACTCTATTAGATTTACAGATGATGTTGCTGAGAATTCAGTTTTATTTTCCTGTTTCTAGGAGACATTATTTTTGTTTCCATTGCTTAACTGAGAAATAGGTAATCTATGGGGTGCCTGGGTGGCGCAGTTGGTTAAGTCTGATTTTGGCTCAGGTCATGAACTCAAGGTTCGTGAGTTCAAGACCCGTGTGGGGCTCTGTGCTGACAGCCTGGAGCTTGCTTCAGGTTCTATGTATCCCTCTCTCTCTGTGCCTCCCCCACTCGCTTCTGCACTTTCTCTCTCCAAAAATGAATAAACATTAAAATAAAAAAAAATAGGTAATATATAGTGTTTAGGTATATGAAATTTACTTTATTGACTATTAACTTGAGCTCTTAAATTATTTTGCTTTCACAAATAAGCTATAATGTTCTAAGATTAAGTTCAAATATGAAAAATACATGGATTCACTGTGTAGATAGAAACGAATACAATTTACTAATTATAAAAATATGGTAAACTTCCACTCTCCTGAAGAATTGTTGGGTGGCTTAATAGAACTGACCATTATTTTTCATCAACCAGTATTTTTATCATCCAAAATTTAATTGGATGTGTTGTTTTGAAGAAATTTGACCTTGTATAACATTTTACTGTTACCAGTGGACACTTGTGTCAATGGAGCTCTCAGTTCTTGGATTTCCCACCGAAGATTTACATGAGAAGTCACACTCCAATAAAGATAGCCAGAAGGAAAGTAGTAAGCACTAAACAGTTTATTAAGATTTAATGTTTTTATTTATTTTTGAGACAGAGAGAGACAGAGCATGAGCAGGGGAGGGGCAGAGAGAGAGGGAGACACAGAATCTGAAGCAGGCTCCAGGCTCGGAGCTGTCAGTACAGAGCCTGACCCGGGGGGTGGTGGTGAGGGGGTCAAACTCCTGGACTGTGAGATCATGACCTGAGCCGAAGTCGGACGCTTAACCGACTGAGCCACCCAGGTGCCCCTAAACAGTTTTTTAAGGACCATACACTCTCAAGATGGGAGAAGGGGCAGGCCCAGCAGTGGCAACTGCCCTGGGATTAGGGGTGTCTTTTGTTTTTATGTTTGCATAGATTATGGGCCCTAGCTAGGGCATCTAGCTAAGGTTGTTTCCAATTGTCTAAGTAACTTCTGGTTGGAAGGGGAGTTTGTGGCCTTATAAGGTTGTTTCTAGAACTGTCATGGCCATCTTCCCCCATGGGTTAGGGGGGGTTGAGAGGTTGAAACTGCAGGTAAATACATTGTAACGAGCTATAGGTTATTGTAGACCCAAGCTGGAAACACATGCTCTGCACCTGTTTGTTTTTTTTTTCTTGCTCTGATGGCCCCAGGAGCTGGGTGACCACAAACGACTGTTTACCACCACCCTTGCTTCCAGCCCATATTTAGCTAATGGCCTATGCCATCATTACTACTCGTCTATCCTCAATCCAACTTGATGTCTTCATTACTTTGAACATGAACATATATTGCTTTAGTGTTAGAATAGATATTTGAATCATTCCAATTTCCCCACTTTTGCTTTACTTTGCATCTCAGAATGGAGATACCAAGGCATATTTTGATTGCAAGAGGAAGACTTAAGCATAAAATATGTTCCTAGCACTGTGTTAGATACCAGATTTCTTCACCAGTAAGGTTTTACTGTTGAGCTAAACTAAATGTCTTCACCTAATCTGTTTTCAGTTTTTCTCAGGACTTTTTCTTAATACATGTTCTTTTAATAGGATTTATTGTTTGAAATACCCTTATAAAAAAGCAAGCAGTCTTTGAATCACCACAACAGGCTATAAAATCTGTTTCCCACATCATGAGGTAAGATTCAGAAAACACCATTAAAGCAGTATTTCAGTGAAAACAGTTATTACTCTTTCTTTCTAATTAGTATTTTTTTTCAGACTATATCCCAGTCTTCTGCTTTTTTATACCTGAAACCCTCATTGTCACAATATTTCAATCTTGTTGTCTTTGCTACCACTTGCAACATAATTCAATGTATCTAGATCAACCACAGCCATTCCATTTGGATGTATCTTTCTACTAGCCCTAAGACCCTGTTGCTTTTGGGGGAAATTCAATTAAAAACAAAATCTGCCTATTCAGAAAACCCTTCCACAAAGGTAGAATATAAATTGTTTTATTATTTAAGGGGCACTAGACCAGAATGTGATGCATATCTCAAGAAATCCACTAAAAGATTACAAAAACAGAAAGAAATCTTACCCTTTAATATACCCAGGTGTATACACCCCATTACTTGTTCCTGAGATGAACAGTAACTAGGTCTCAAGTAACAGGACTTGATGGCACTGTTTGTCAAGTGTACTTTATCATAGGTTCATTTGGTAATTGCAGTGGCCATCTGTGTTTGATTGACTTTATCCTAAGGAAAAGTAAACTACTCCTACCTTTGACAGGAGATGATTTAGCAACTTGGAGGGATGTCCCCATGGAAGTTAGGTTCTTAACATTCCACAAACTGGAGGTGAGAGCGCTATCTTCCTTGCTGATTACTTTTCAAAGAGATGCCCTGCAAGTCCTTGAGAAGACCATTCCTGGGGCATTAAGCCTGCGGGAGTTTTATTTACCTTTTAAGAAAAATTTACATACATTTTGAAGAGACAGAATTTACAAGTTATCTGAAGTAAATGGCCTAAGGAAAAGGTAGGGGAGAAGTCTTTTTCCTTACTTTCAACAGGTAGATTTCAGACTCTTTTAATTAGTATCTGCTGTTACACTACTGTATTAGGTTTATCCAGGGAAGAAGAATTGATAGGATATTGATTCATGTAGTTATGCAGGCTGAGAAATTGCAAGATCTGCAGTTAGCAAGCTGGAGCCCCAGGAAAGTTGATGGTGCAGTTCCAATCAGAATTCAAAGGCCTGCAGGGCACATGGATGGCTCAGTTGGTTGAGAGCCTGACTTCAGCTCACACCAGGATCTCAGGTTTCATGAGTTCGAGCCCTACTTCAGGCTTCCTGCTGTCAGCCTGTCAGAGCAGAGCCTGCTTTGGATCCTCTGGTCCCCTTCTCTCTGCCCCTCCCCTACTTGTGCTCTCCTCAAAATAAATACATGTTATAAAAAAAAAAAAAAAAAAATCCAAAGTCCTGAGAACAAGAAGGACCTGATGATGTAGTTCTAGTCTGAAAGCCAGCAGCCTCTTGATTCAGGAAGAGATGATGTTTTAGTTGGAGTTGAAGGCAGGATAGATGTATGTCCATGTTCCAGCCCAAGACCATAATACAGGAGACATTCTCTCTTCTGGGAGGGTCAACCTTTTTGCTGTTCAGGCCTTCAGTAGGTTGGGTGAGGGAGAGCAATGTGCTTTACTCAGTCTTGATTCAAATGTTCATCTCCTTCAAAATGCTCTCACAGAAACACACAGAATAATACTTGACCAGATATTCAGACACCTGCTGGTCGAGGCAAATTGACACATTAAATTAACCATTATGGTGATGAAGTTGAGTATCAAAGTACCTAACTTCTTTCTCATTACCTTAAAAGATTATTTTTCTCTCATGACTTCCATTTTCATGTTAGCATAGCACATTAGATAGCATTTCAAAAGAATGGATAATATTTTGAATAACAGTATAAGGAGCTCTTTACCTAGTAATATAGTAATATCCTATTGATATCCAAAAGAGACTTTTTCTCTAGGAGTATATGATATGAACTTTACCCTTTCCCCACCACTCTTAACACTTATTTTTACCAGAGAAATTATATAACTCTACTGACTTTTTTCTTGTAAAATTCCAACTAGTTAATTTTGACTTTGCTATCAGTATGACTTCACTCTCTGTTGGTATATATCTTCTTTACTACCATTTCAAGCTTCTTTCTGAACAACTCCAGGAATGTTTCCTTGGTAATTCAGGGAGTCAAAAATCAAATTCCATCCTAATTTTGTTGATGTATTTCCTTCCAGTTTCATCCCATAATGCTCCAATTAACTTGTGCCTTTTATTGCCTGTAAGAGCTGCACTTTCCTGTCTGTTTCTTCTTGAGCCATTACCACAATTGGAAATGGTCTCGCCGTTGTAATTTTGTTTTTAGTATTATCCGTCAGCGTTCATGTCTGCAGTTGAAATCTCCTTAAATCTTGACACTGTCTTCTACCTGGAAGTGCGTCTTTAATCTTTTGAATATTATAAGTACTTACAGTATTTGTCCTATTTTTTTCTCTCCTGCTGGTGTTCATATTTTTATTCTCCAAAATACTGTAAGTTCATAGAGAGCAGGATTTATTTTTTCTATCCCTCACATTCTCTAGCAGTGTATGTTCAGTTATGTGTTAAATGAATTGATGTGTGTTGATAGGTACACATTTTTCAGCCTCTGTATATATCTTGCATGTAGGTATTCCTCTGAGCAAATTTACAGTATAGAGAAAAATATTGTAAAGTTCAGAGATCGTAATATCAACAGGCCTTTTAAAAGCTGTTGTGTAGGAAAAAATGAGTAAACATTTTATTGTCTTTACTAAGCTTAACTGTTGAAAAGCAAGTGACTTTTATTAAGAGATGAAATTTCATTTTCATGGTAAAATGTTAGGATTTTTTTTTTAAGCATGACCTGATCATTATATGCCATGAGACTGGAAAATAATTTAAGATAGATTTCAAGGTGAGTCTTAATATTGTCATCACATAATAAGGAGCCAGCTGAAGGAAGTTGGGGAAAACAATTCTAAAAAACTATCTTAAAACAAAAAAAACCTGATTTTTCAACTGTAGTTTTATCGTATCATAACTTTATTTTTTCTATTTTTTTTTAAGCTTATTTTGAGAGAGCGAGCATGATCAGGGGAAGGGCAGAGGGCAAGGGAGACAGAGAATCCCAAGCAGGCACCCTATTGTCAGCGTAGAGCCTGACAAAGGTCTCAAATTCCTGAAAGTGTGAGATCATGACCTGAGCTGAAATCAAGATTTGGATGCTTAACTGCTGACTGAGGTGCCCAGGTGCCCCTCTATCATAATATTCAAGGAATTCCCTGGTATCAGTATTCTAGAAGTTGTGTTTAAAAAAGCAGGGGGGGGGGAGGTGCATTATTTTGGGGAGAGTTAAATGTGTAAGTTTGAGAAAGAAAACAGTATTATAATTATTCATTTTGTTTTGAAGTTGCAGTTTTGAATGCAGTTTAGCATACACGTTACATTATCATAGTTTAAATAACAAATGAAAAATTCTGTAGCAAAAATTTCCCCCTGAAATATCAAAGAACAGTAGAACAAAATGTAAATGCTATTACAGGCCACTGGTCACCACCTTGCCATTATTGGGTGGCTCCTTAAAATATGCCCTCCAGTGATTTGTACAGTGTGGTTTTAGCAATTTTAAATGGTTCAGTTGATGGATTTCACGTTTTTCTCCTGGGAAACCATTACGTAATGTAACTCAATTATGTTGCCAAGAAGATTTTCTTGTGTTGTTGCTTCCGTTTTCTGGCTTTAAAATCACAATTCAATTTTCAACTTGTATAATTTTGTTAAATATAAAATTTAATGATGTGTTCAATTTATATAATGTCATTTTATACATCACCTCTCCTAGGTGTTAATAATAGAACTAAGAATCATTGATTGAACATACTCTAGGTCAGACACTATTTTAAGCACTCTCTATGTATTAGCTTATCAGATGTCAAAAGCTTTTGAGGTAAATACGGTTAGCTCCATTTTACAGATGAAAAAGTAATACAAAGATTAAATATCTCTTGCTCAAGGTGACATCACTAGGAAGTGGAGAGAGAAAGATAGGGAATCCAAGCCTTATAAGACCTCTGTCAAACCTGCAGTCTTACCCGGTGTACTTCACTGCTTCGTGGCATTTAATTTTGAACACAATTAAGATACAAAAATGATCATGGGGCACCTGAGTGGCTCAGTTACTTAAGCTTCTGATCCACAGAGGCTCTCACAGTTTGTGAGTTGGGCTCCCTGACGCTGCAGAGCCTGCTTGGGATTCTCTCTCTCCCTCTCTGTCCCTCCCACATCCTTGCATGTATGCACATTCTCTCAAATAAAAGATATAACTTGAATTTTAATTATTATTAGGAAAATGTCTTTTTGTTTCTCCCCACTTCAAATGTTCCCCACTTGAAATCCTTCCTTTTTGGTCCAGACTTGGTACATCTCTTGAATACTTGAATGCAGTGTCAAAAACAACGTCTTAGGAAACTATATTATATATTTTTTTAAATGTTTGTTTATTTTGAGAGTGTGAGCTGTGGAGGGGCAGAGAAAGAGAAGTGGAGAGAAAATACCAGGCCAGCTCCATGCTGTCTGTGCAGAACCTGACATGGGGCTTGAACTCATGAATCGTGAGAACATGACCTGAGCCAAAATCAAGAGTCAGAAGCTTAACCAACTGAGCCACCCAGGTACCCAAAGAAGCTGTTAATTTTAAATCGGCATACCTCATTTTCTTATTTTCCTTCATCAACATCTCTGCATAACCTTCTCCATAAAATGGTGGTGATTATTCCAGAGATTATTTTCAAAGGGTAGAAGACTATATTATTGACCCATAAACCCAGAAAATATGAGAAAAGGCCACTTGAAATGTCCAAATTTCAAATTCATAAAATACTTAGATTTTTTTCTAAAATGAATATAATAAAGGAACCTAAATGGAATGCAAATATCCTGCCACAAGAATATTATGCACTGTAGTTGAGACTTCAAAAATAATTTTGTATAATTAGTCAATGAAATGTTGAGCTATTTATTCATTATTATAAAGCAAGAAATCTAATATAAGATATTTGAAAACATGCTTTTCTCTGCCAGATCCCTCAGCAAAAATTAGAAAACATAATTTGCTTCTTCCGCTCACAAATTTCTTGAATTCTGTTATACCCTCAAAGATCAACTTCATAAAATTGAGAGGAGACCCATACTTTGAGTGAAAAATTTACATTACAGTACCATTGATATTCAGAAATTATGTGGATATTATAATAGAATTTTATAACTTTCCCACCTTATACCCAAAGATATGAAAACAAAATGGGCTTTAATGCAGCAGACTTATGGCCAATTAAACCCAATTTTCTATCTTGGATAGTGTTACTCTAGCAATTTAAGTCATGATTGTCATGTGTAAGTATCAGATTATTAGTGATGTCCCTCAACCATTATTAATTCCCTGAGATAGCCTATTATTTATCTGCTGTCTCTACTCTCTTCTGTCTGCAATCTCTTTACCACTTTTCTCAAAGCACCTTTGACTGATTCCTGCTCATTCTGCCTGTGTCAAATTAAACATCCCTTGGAGATCTTCCTTGACTTCTGAAATTAGGCTAAATCCTAATAAAATGTCCTTTATGAAGTCATTCTTAATATGTTATTGAGATCACTAGTAAACTATTTCTTTTAGCATAGTAGTTGCTTGTCATGTACCTGTTCAATGAAAGAATTAATGCGAAGCGTTAATTTATTTTAAATCCTGCACTTTGAGTGTTTTCATCCTTTACTGCTGAGCAGTACTGTCATCAGCCCAAACTAGCTATATAAAATATTTTAAGTATCTTTATTACTAACAATAGGTATATTGTGATCTTCATGTTCTATGATATGGTTTAGAGTTCAATGTTCTTTTTGCACGTTATTCATTATTTTTAAGCTCTGACAATATCTGCCATTAGCTTTACTTACTTGAAACATCTAACAGTTTTCATCCTTTAACATGTCAGTGTCACCTCAAATCACATGGTCTGCTCTCAGAATATTTTGAAGTGGGGTGATCGTAATTATACACGGTATTTTGTGGTCAGTAAAACAGTTTCACTAAGGGAAGTTTTGTTCTTTTTTCTACCAACCTTTCTTCTGATTATTTGGTAATGATAGCACATTGGTTGATTATCTTCAAGCAATTATCAAATTCCCTCTTTACTTATGCTATAACTCCAAGGAAGATGCCCTATGAATGTTAGGCACTGTGTTTTCGTAAATACAACTATGTGGTAATCTCTCGTGAAATGAATAATTGATACCAACTCAGTGAATGGTTTCCTTTAGAAATACTTCTGGAAATAAACTTTTGTTTCTGATGTCTCCTGATGTTTTTGTAAGAACACACTGTTGAATTGGAAAAACCAAAAAATCATGCTCCGTGTACATGAAACATCTGTAATATTCTTGGGTATAAATCATAACTATGTCCAACTCTGGTTTAGTCTGTGAGCCCATATCCAAACTCCTTGGTGAATTTCAAACTGTGACTCTCTCATTCTTAACTGTCGTAATAGTTTTCCAGCTTGAAAGAAGGAAAAAATAGCAAAACAGTATTTGTGGGGAAGAGTTAACAGCCTTTCTCAATTTATAAATACAGTGAAAACTTACTGAATGCACAAATTAAAACTATACAGAAATTTATCTGGTGGCACTTAACATGGGATGAAAATGAGTTAGTCTTTGAAATTATTCACTTTCTGCCCTAAAAAAAAAAAAATGAAAAAAAACCCCTTCATTAATATCTTAATTCATTAGACCATCTACATTCTCAGCTATTTTAAAATTTAATCTGAAGCAACAACTGAAATTAATAGTGATGTTCTGAGCATTTAAATGCTGTTTCTCATTTTTTCTTTATTAATATTTCTTACATGTTACTAATTTTAGTCATTTCAGAAGAATGAATTTACCTCTGTTCTAGGATAAGAAGCTAAACTGAAGATTAAGACTCCATTCCCACTTGGGAAAAAAAAAAAAGTAATTTATAGGAAGTACGCTGCTAATTGAATACTATTGTGTTGTAGTCATTATTTCCTAACTTCAAGGACAGGACTCCTCTAGGATTCTATCCAGTATTGAGCTTGCATTCCTATTGGTAAGTAATGACCTCATAATTACTTCAAGCTCTACATCAATCACTACTCTGGTGACTCTTGATAGAGTAAAAACGTTTTACACATTGATTTTCTTTACTTAATTCATCTTCTTTCCTATCTTGTTTGGATTCCTTTATCTATTCAGTCTTTACTAAAATTCATTTAAAGATACACAGAAGATCTTTTTTCGTATGTTCTAAACAGTTCAAAAGATTGCTCTCATTCTACAAATCGTGTCAGAATGTACACAAATAGGATAGTGTGTGAATTGTGTGATTATGGATTCACCTACATTAGAGAAATGAAAGTGGAGTCTCTCTGAAGGACCCTTTCAGGGAGAAAGTGGTTAGACTTGGGATAGGGGTAAGCATTTGAGTAAGGGTGGTAAGAAACATTGAGACAGCTAGTAACTGTTTATTCAGGGTTGCAGTACTAAGAAAAATTGCCATCAATTTTACAAGTTCACTGAAATATTTTACTTGTCTAAATTTATTTAGAGACCGATTTGGTTGCAAAGACCTCAATTCCAGCCAAAAAACAAGTGAATTATTAACGCTGTTCTTTGTTGAGTATTCCACGATTTTTATACTGAGTCTATTTAAGCATACTATAATACTATAGGCCACAAGGAGTAAACTCCACAAGGAGTTATACTTTCTTGAAATATTTTAACAGATTATATCATTTGCATGTGGACCACTTAGAATAATTATTAATCTTGAACTCTGGAGACCTTTCCACATGTTTAGATACTCCTACAAATGATCAGTTGACAGAACTTGGTCCCATTATGCAACCCCTCTGTGCCTCAATACTAATGTTTGTAAATGGAAATGATAATGTGTCCTAAGATTACTGGTAAAGTGTGGTAGTTGCCCTGGTATACTCAGAATAATGCATAATGCTTAATAAGTATTCCATATAAATTACCTATCATTCTGAAATTTTTAGATGGAAGACTGAAAAGGTAATCAGGCATATTTTTACTAAATACAAAGAGTTAGTAGCTTGTTGCTTTTTGTTTCTTAGCAATCTATAGTCGGTCAATCTGATAAACACCTCAAAAAGTAGCTGAGCTGTTTGATCAATTTTTAGGGATTTTGTGGAAGGGATCGAGAAATTGAACTAAATGTTCAAAGTACTTTCTAACAGTAAGTTTATTAGTCAGAGTCTTTGTATTTGCAAATGACAGGATCCCAGAGAGAAACATGTTAGGCAAAAAAAATAGGGCACTTAGAAAGATAACCTGTGTCTGACTTATTTTACTTAGCATAAGTCAGAGAAAGATGTCCTATGTCTTCACTTATATGTGGAAGTTGAGAAACTTAACAGACCATGGGGGAAGGGAAGAGAAAAAAAAATACAGAAAGGGAGGCAAACCAGTAGAGACTCTTAAATACTGAGAACTGAGGGTTGATGGGGGTGGGGGTGGGGAAAATGGGTGATCGGCATTGAGGAGGGCACTTGTTGGGATGAACACTGGATGTTATATGTAAGTGATGAATTACAGGAATCTACTCCCAAAGCCAAGAGCACGCTGTATATACTGTATGTTCACTAACTTGATAATAAATTATATATACATACATAAGTGTGTGTGTGTATATATATATATGTGTGTGTATATATATATATATATATATATATATATATATAGCGTGTGTGTGTATTTATGATAGAAGCAATGAACAACCTCAGGGCACAGCATTTAGAGACATTGGCAAGTTTCAGACATAATAAACTCAAACACTATCATAATCCCATCACTCAGCATCTTATCTGTGTTTTCTAAATGTGAATTTTGTTCCTATCTGAAAATTGTTCAGGACCCCTCTATGAAGAATTTCCGAGTTGTATGTACTATACTATACAGGAAGAGGTTGATTCTTTTCTCTACCAGTTCCATCGTTTCTAGAACAAGTGGTCAGCAATTAGTATTCCCTCATCATCTATTTTGCCTTCTACCCACTCTTCTCTGATAACCACTTTCTCCACTTGGAAGGACTTGATCTTGCTAAAATCATCTGAATGCCAAATTCAATGATCCATATCCAGCCTGTATCAAATTTGACCCAATTTACTTCCTTAATTAACTGTAGCTTCATTAAATGTCTTGGTTTACTCAGAGCTCTTTCAGACTCTTATCATAGTTCATTTTTAGTCTTCTTTCGTGTTTGTTTTGTCTAGCAATCATATAGGACCCTTTTGACCTTTCTCACACACTCTGTGGGCAGTTTTGTTCACATGCTTCTCAACGAGTGGCACCATTTGCTTTAAAAGGAAGCATCTGATTTGCCTCTCTTACTCAGGACCATATGATTTTGATAAACTTTTAAATACCTGTTTGAAGTGGCAATTCCTACTGCCATTCTTTCATCTAAGTTTCTATGTGTTGTGCTTTTACAAATAGGCATTGTACATAGATGCTGGCAGAGAAACATGCATTTATGACAAAGCAGTATATATCTTAAACATGTAATCACAAAATAGTTCTTTACTAAGCATGATAGAGCTATGAGGGAGTGAGTATATAGTCTTACACTTGAACAACATAATAAGGTGATAATTGCCTTATTAGATGCCACATGAAAGCATATGGTCCCTTAATAGAGGATTAGGGTACATGAATTGGCCCTACTGTCTGTATTTTCAGGTTCTATCTGTTCAGGGTATCTTATGTTTGAGACTCGTTGCAAACAAAATTTGATTATTGGACACAATTTAAAATTTCTTTAGAATTTTAATTCCTAGAATTTTTATAAAAAACATTTCATTACTAGCACTATCTTATTTATTCAAGTTGGTTAACATACAGTGTAGTATTGGTTTCAGGAGTAAAACCCAGTGATTCATCACTTACCTATAACACCCAGTGCTTATCACAAGTGCCCTCCTTAACGTCCATCACCCTTTCAGCCCATCCCCCTATCCACCTCCCCTCTAACAACCCTCAGTTTGTTCTCTGTATTTAAGAGTCTCTTATGGTTTGCCTCCCTCTGTTTTTATCTTATTTTTTCTTCATCCCCTATGTTCATCTGTTTTGTTTCTTAAACTCCACATATGAACACTGTCTTCTTGCCCACCCTTATCTCTCATCTCTCTTCTATAGTGTCAACCTTTTTGTATCTCTATGAAAATACTGTACTAGGTTAGGCTTTTGTAATTTTCACATGTCCTGCTACATGATTTCTGCTTGAAAATGTAGACTCTTGTCTGATATTAATTAAAAAGAAACCTCAACCTCAATTTTTCATATTTCATAATCTTGGAAGTCTTAAGGCTATTATTTTCCCTTGTGTTTTTCATAGTTTTGTCTATGGCTTTGTTATTGAAATTATTTTTTTAAAGAATTAAAGGACGCTTTGTCTGCTGTTATGAGCTTCTTGAGGAACTTGGTGTAGTTTTCTTTTAAATATATCTTAGTACAACATATGGTATCTTGGTAATTCAAATATCTTCTTAATTTAAATTCTCATCAAATATAATTTTAATTAAATGTTTAAATATTTAACTATCTTATATAAATATATTGAAATCTCAGCATTAGGAAAGCTATTAATTAATGTTGATATACCAAGAATATTATTTTCCAGAGTTGAGTTATCAAACAATTTAACTTTTACTGAGCTTACATTTTTTGAGATTAATTTCTGTTGAGTTAAACTACCCCATTCAAAATCTAACCTGATAAAAGATACATGTATGAGTTAGGCATAACATGCAAGCCAATTTAAACTAAGTAATTTGTTTATATATTAATGTGATTTGTAGAGTTCTTTTTTTTCTTCAGTTGAAAAATGTACCCCCTCCTGTCTAAAAGGTGATAGTACATCCCATTTCTCTAATGAGGTGCCTTACATTTTGCAATTTCTGGCCAAATAACAAGGTGATGTAATTGTGTCATAGTAAAAATAATGAAGCTGGATTAAATATCTCTCCTAGTTGGATTCTTTTATTCTTTTTCTTTGCTTTCAATTCCCAACAGGTAACCTTATTTTAAGGAGTTTTGCTCTTTAATGATATCTGCTCATGAAACTTAACTGTTGGGGCTTACTTCCACTATAAGTTTCTGAGCTCTATTGCAGCTTAGGGAATAGTGAGATATAGAAAATAATGAGACAAATTAATTTTCTTTTCCCAGAGGTACTATATTCCCCATAGCTATCACTCAGAGGACAACCTCTTTTCTGAAAGATTGATATAAAAATAATTTATGTCAGGCTAAGAGGCAGAGCAAATCTGACTGAAAAAGCACATAAATGCCTTTAAGAAAAGAGTAGTAGCTTGTGGAGACAGTGCTTCTTGGTAATTAGGGGTGTTTATTATCCTTGTCAGGCTTTAACAATCAATTGTGGATATATATAATGAAAAGGATTTCAACATTTAATATATATCCCATCCAGGTCCCACTATAATTTAGCTTCAGGTAATTCAAGAGTTGTAGATTAGTAAACTAGAAGATTTTTTTTTGGGGGGGGGGATGCTTAAAATGCTGCAATGATAATGAGAATATACTGAAAAAGAGCATCTTACTAAGGTGCAGTTATTAATAGAATCCTAGACCTTGAAGAGCCCAGATGAGTTCATTTATTTCCTTGCTTTTAATAAAAGGAATAATGTCATGAAACCAAACCATCAGAAATGATAACTTTGTTGCCAAAACTATAACATACTTTATATTTTTTGTAGTAGAACACCAGATCTCTAGATATATAAATGAATCATTCTAATGTAGTTTGTGGCCTGTGGTTTTAAGGAATATACCCAGGAGGAATACCCCTGGAGGGAAAGTATCCATGTTAGATGATTCCAAGGCAAATGAAGAGAAATTAACTCACAAGAGCTTTTTGTGAAATAAATAAACTCATTTATTTTTTTCCAATTTGAAATAACTCCAAATAATACACCTGGCATTCATGGCTATAAAATAATTGTACCAAGATGTTTGGGTTTTTCTGTAGTCCTATATTGCAAGTAATAGTATTGACTTTTATGCACTGAGCCAGAGGGGTGTTCACTCATTATCTCTTGTTGTATGTATTTTCTATAATTGCCCAAACTGCAGAAGTTAATATACAGGTATCTATAGAGTAACTCCTTACTGAGACTATATTGAAAAATTTCTTTCTTACATTGGTAAATTTATTTTCATTTTATGTTTAGGCACAGAGGACTGTTTTCGGTTCTGAACTTGATACTATTATTTCAGCTTTTTAAAAGATACTGTAGTATACTTGTTCCAGTTGTCTGGTTCTTAATTTATCACCACTATTAACGGCATGTTCTTAATTGGCATCATTCACCCTTGTGTAGCAAAATAAATCTGTGTGTATGAAATTCATATGTATGTAGTTTTTCTGTTTTGGGGGTAAAAAGCAGTCATCATTTCAGAAAATTTTATGGTACTTTGCAAGGAGTGCAACCTGGGAGTTAAATATTGAATTTTGAAGTCTGCTGTCTACCACTGTAGTCTTCCAGAGTATTTGCTTAATTTAACATCTGAGACCTTTACTTGTTGAGAATACAAGCAGTTGTTGCTGAATCTTAAAATCCTTTTAGGGTTTTGAAGCTCCAACAAAATAACGAATCTCTTGCATGTTTACATGTATATGGCTGAATATTAACATCAGTTAAAATTCAACCAAAGTTACTTGTAAAGATGGAAGCACATGAATCTATCTCCAGCTTTTAGGTCCCTTCCTTCTACAGTAAACCCATCAATATTCTCTCCATATTCACTAAGAGTTACATTTTACACAAATTGGAAAAACTGGACGTCTGTTTTGCTTTTTATTTTTAGTAACGAGCACATTATTAGCCTTTCATATTATTGAATAAAAACAACAAAATCTAAAAATACAATAGGATTCTCCCACATTGCCATGTTTAAGACAACAGAGAAAAAAATAATTGACATCAGTTGCGTATACATAGATGTATATAAATCCAAACAAGCAAAACCCCATATTTAAGAAAAGACAAGTTGATTTGGAAATTTGATATTAGAATGTTAACAAAGTGACCACAAAATAAGACAGAGTAATTATAATAGGGAATAATTGCCCTTTAATTATGACTGAAAGGGTTAAACATTTAAAAAAAGTAGTCTTAGTGTTTTGCAAATACATTAAGGAGATAAGAACCCCCCCCAAATATCCCAAAAAGGATTTAAAATGTTTAAATCAAGTTGGAAAAGTTGATACAGACTTGTGACCTTAATTATAATTTAAAGCCCTGTCTCCAGAGTGTCTCAGAGTATCTGACTATTCTGGCCAATGTTTTCTCAATTTGTGCAGGCATGAATACTAGTACCCATATTTTCCTAATGCATTTTTACAATTAAAACCAGAGATAATTAGAAGGTAGATAAAAGCCACAAAAATCTATCAGAAAACAATAGTGATTCCAAATGTCTAGGACTAGGGCTGAAAACACAGTGCAGTCAACTTGTAGGAAGTCCTATTTACTAAATTGATGACCTGAGAAGAGAATAATAATTGTATTTAATTGGAACATGGTTGATCACAAGAAATGCCCACACTATTAAGAAGGAAAATGACACATATAAACAAAGGATATTGTCTTATATTCATTATTTTAGAATAAAGGTATTTTTATTAATATATGTCTAATTTGATGTAAGTGTGCCTTTAAAGTCTGTAAATACCTACTTTATATCTTTCTACCTAAGTAAAAAAGGAAAGAGTGATTCAGGGAATTTTGTATAAGTCAACCAAGACAAGAACCAAAATCAGGAGAGGCTGACTGTTACTACTTTGAATTTAGAAATAATATTCTGCAAATAATGTCTAATAGTATCAACATCAGATAATTTAGTGTTCTCAAAAGGGGGCACTAGTAGCATTGGGGATGAAGTAGTTTCTCTGCTACAACAGCTCTTTGTGGAAAAAAAAAAAAAAAAAAAAGGATGTGCCAAATAGTCATGTGCCTCCTGGGGAAAGTAGTACTCACTTCAAGTGAGAATCGGGAGGACCTCCAATTCTGCAGACTTCAATTTTCTGTCCTGAATTCGGACTGATCCATTAAGCTGATTCATTTCTGGCAAGGTATCTGGTTGAAAAACATTAAATCCTATATGAAAGACATGGGATTAAAAAGTCTTGCTTAAATGCAATTGTTAAAATCTTGTTAAAACAGTAAATGAGTAAGTTCAAGGGAACATCTAGGTTTGACAACCCAGTCAGTATTTAAATGTTTTCCTATTTTCCTATATTCTACTCTAAAGAACAATTCTAGTTAGCTTATAGATTTAATTTTAAAGAGAAAATATTAAAGTTTATGGATGACATTAAAATCTGTTAATCAAAATGGATTATGAAAAATATTAAGGATCTAGAAATAAAGTGCAAAGAAAGATTAATAAATTAGACTGCATTTAAATTAAGAACATAGGCTTATTAAAGAGTAGAAAAACAAGCTACAGAATGCAAAAAAAAAATGCAGTTTAACTGTCATAGGACTTTTAATTATAGTATTACAATTCAGTAACAAAAAGATAATCCACTAAAAATCAGCAAAAGACACAAGAGTCACTTCACAGCTCCATATCCCAAAAGCACAAAGGAAAATTAAATCTACGCACATAAAAGGGGATCAGACTTGTTAGTCATCAAGAAAATGTCAAGGAAAATCATTAGCAAACTTTTTACTAGGACAGCTTAAATTAAAAGGACAGACAATACCAAGTGTTTACAAGAATCTTGAATAATAGCTCTCATACACTACCAGCAGGAATATGGATTGTTGGATCCCTTTGCAAAACTGTTTGGTCTTATTTATTAACTATAGGTTTACCCTATGACACAGCAATTTCATTTCCTTAGTATATATTTACCAGATATCTACATGATTAAAATGTACAAGAATATTGATTATAACATTTTAGTAGTCCCAAACTAGAAACTTAAATGTTAATCAACAGTACAGAGAATTGTGTACATTTATATGTGTTATGTTTCAATATAAAAAAAATTAGGAATCCTGGAAGAAGATTCTTAGAGGTAGTGATATGGCAAATGTGATTACAGAATTTAGAATCCTCTATCTGTATATCTATATCTATATATATCATATATATCTAGGTCTATATCATATATATATATATCATATATATATTTTAAAAAATCCATTGTTTGATGTCTACATCATGTTTCCTGAGTTGCCATGAGATGCTGTTCTTTTCCTTTTGGGTCTGGTAAGAAAAAACAAAGGCATTATCTAATCCAAATAGAAGGCAAGGCCGTATATAATAGGACTTCCTGTTGGTACCTGTTTAAAGCACTGTGGAAAGGAAGTGTGACCATGACTATGGGTTATTTGGTTATTTGTAGGTGTATCTGTCACATTGTAGCACATGTTAAGAAATGCCATTTTTCAGATATAAATACTATAGTTAGAAAAAATATGGGCCATTTATATTTTTCTTAATTTTGGCTAACAAAGGACAACACTGATTTTTAAGATCTCTTTTTTGAAAGAAAATGGTACAGAGAATTTCAGACGTACTGATTTAAATAAGTGGCTACCTATTTTAAAACCAATGTAAACATAAACCTCACAGTATGGTTTGGAGCCAGAAGACAAAACTTATGAAAACTTTCAGTGCAGATGAAGTAATTGTTAGAGATGAGATGAACTTCTATTGTCTCTGAGAATGGGACAAGGAGCTGATCCCACACTGATGTGTCTGAAAAGGATCTAGGAAGTCTAGTGGGAACATTTGAGAGCTGGGCAAGTGCTGAAATTACTGGAAAGGAAATTAAGGAGCTTCTTGTAGGTATTAAGATTCTTCTTAGGCTAGCAGTTGTCCTGAAGTCATTACTCAGTGAAGATTTCCAGATTATGTTTTGAGAATTCTCTATGTGAGCATTACTTTGTGAGCATTACTCAGCATTAGATTTATTTTTGGAAAAAAAAAACCCAAAACTATAATTTATTTACATTTTATCTCTTAGAATTTTGACATCTATTTTTCAAACCAATAATTAATATGCCTTTTTTTCTTAATTTTTTATTTAAATTCCAGTTGGTTAACATTACAGTGTACTATTGGTGTTGGATGTAGAATTTAGTGATTTATCACTTACATACAATGACCCAGTAGTCATTACTTGTGATTGCCCCCCTTACCCCATCACCCATTTAACCTATCTCCCTGCTAATATGCCTTTTAATAAAGTAAATATTTGTGAAGGTAGTATTGGAATTTAATTATAAACTTAAGCATGCATCCATTTTTGAAGTTATGAGAGAGAAAAGTTAATGCAAGTTCTTTGAGTATGTGTAGCAATCGCAGACTACCAATCAGAGTGGACTTCCTCATCTGCCAGTGATAGTATGCAAATCACAAGCAAGATGCTTCTAAATTAGTCCAGATTGACTTAAAGCTTTAGAGTAGAAGAGATGAATTAGCATTGAGTATACAGATTTTATGGCATTGACTGCATGCTGAAATCTAATGGGAATTGTTGAGTGGGAAAATACGAGAAACTAGAATCATTTAAAATTCAGTTTTGATATCTAGTAAGATTCTATAAAGTTATTTCCTTTGTCATTATGCTGAAAAAAATCATGTGGGCATACAGGGATGTATGCATGTTCTTAACAATTGAGCTTTAACTTGTATTCTTATATTTTCCTTGGCTTTAACATTCAATAGAATGAGCAAGATAAATTCAACACAGAAAACTTTGTTGCTTTTCTGGACATCTACTTTATTGCAACATTGGACATCTACTTTGTCCCATTGTACCCCATTCTCCGGTTCGGTTTCCCAGTCTTTCAGAATAGGTTTTCTGACTCTCCTGGCTTTCAGATGACTTTAGACAATGGTTAGCCCCAAGGATTAGAGAGGTAGAAATAAAGTTTATATTCCTGAGTATTCCTTCTGAGAAGTCATTGTGGTATTGTCCTCCTCCTTAGACCAGTGTTTAATTTGGTACAGCCCATGTCAGTTGATCTTTGACCTTTTCGTATACAGCTTCACATAACTGTTCCTTCTACTTCTTTAATCATAAGAGTGGGACTATATTCTACAGATAGTAACCATAGGATACTACATTATCTCTTGTGGTTTCCCAATACTGTATACTTCTATGAAAATCTTTTTATGAGTTTTGCTCCATTGTAACATTTGATCCTCTGTTTCCTGATAAGATCCCGATTTATGCAGCCAGTTACTATCATTTGAAACAACATAAATTTTCTTTACAAGGAGGAAACCCCTTGCTGATGGTGTAGAAAGATAGTTACTAATCAGTGCTTATGATTTGAATCAATTGTGCAGATTTTGTTAGGATAATTTGTATCAGAATTTTAAGGCTTTCTCTGGTCTTATGCCAAACATACATGCTTTTATCTTTCATTTTAATATATCCAGATATTTCCCTATATTGAGAATAGGGCAGCTTGGATACTTCATGAGGTCAGTGAACTTACTCTGCTGCTTGGCATACATGCATTTTCAGACCCCACGACTTTTCCTGGGACATAAATTTACACAAGCAAAGAAAATATCCATTCTAAGAAAAAAAATGTAAGGGTTTTGCTTATAATGCTGAAAGCCTTGATTCAGCTACTCACATAGAAATATGGAAATAATGGAGGAGAAATTAAAACTTTAAATTTGCATAAAAGGAAAGAAACATGTTTTGGAGGGCATGCACTTTTTGAAGAAATAATCTTGTCTAAAGCATTGGGTTTGTGGAATTGTTTTAAGCCCTTACATTATTTTGGTTTTAAAGTGTTACCTTCCTTGAATGCAAGACTTCCAGTATACTTAGGAATGTACTATATATTAAATCTCTGGGCTATTGTGAAATGTAGAATACTATTAAATCTTTGTTTAGACATTTGTATCTGCTTACTTTGTTGTCCTGCCATTTACCTTGTCAGTCCAATCATATCATTTTCTTTTTTCTTCCCTTTGTATTCAACCAGTGTACTAGGTAAGATATAGTTAGATGCCATAACAGATGCGTCTTGAAATTGGGTGGTTTTACACAATAGAAACTTATGTCTCACTCAAATTAAGTCCAACTCTAGGGATAATGTGACAGTGGGACCTTTCTTTATGTAGTTATTCAGTGGCCCAGGTTGATGAGGTCCTACAAGTGATTACATATTAGCTGTATTATGAGATTATGAGGTTAGGCCAATCAGTGGTGGACATTATTCTATTCAAATTTCATTGGCCTGAACTCATTAACACACTAACTTCAAGGGAATCTTTAAAAAAAAAAAAAAGGACTTCTGTGCCTAAAAAACCAAAGAAATAGGTTTAGGAAGAGCTTGTCAATTTGTTAAAATCAGTCCTCATTCAATTTGACCCTTAGTATCTTTGGTTGATAACATCTAAATCTCTTAAACTGTTCTACAGCCATTGGTCTCCAGACTATGCTCTCTGCACTGTTTTGCAAACACCCATATTTTTTTAGACAAAATTATTCACCCTCCTTAGTGAATAATTTTAAGGCTTACCTGTCTCTACTGAACAAATTCAAAACTTAACTAATATGTGAACAAGGTTTTACACTGAGTGGAAATGCCTTGTGTGCCAGCAATGTGTCAGAAATGTTTTCAGCAATAGAGCAGAGTAGGGAGGGAGCCAAAACATAAGAGACTCCTAAAAACTGAGAATAAACTGAGGGTTGATGGGGGGTGGGAGGGAGGGGTGGGTGGGTGATGGGTATTGAGGGCACCTGTTGGGATGAGCCCTGGGTGTTATATGGAAACCAATTTGACAATAAATTTCATAAAACAAAAAAAAAAAGACCAACCTAGCTAAAACCTGAATCAGATAGCAGTTGCACATTGAGTAAGAAGATAGATAAAATTGTATACATAATGTGACATTTTCTGTTAAACTGCTAAGGATAAAATCCTTTGGAATCTTACATATGCAGAAGTTGGGAACCATCACCCTAAGGATGATTAGGGTTTGCCTGGTAGAAAAAAAAAATAAAGGACATTTCCTGGTAGAGGGGAAAAAACACACTGTAAATCACTGATTTCCTTAAATGATTCCTCTCAAAGACATGGGGATAGATTACTACCAATAAGGGAGAAAGATTATATGTTTTATAGTTATATAATAGAAAGGTCCTACTGTATGTAAATGCTGACTGACATGTGTCAATAGTTGTTTTATGTGGTATAAAGAAAAGTTTAACATGCTGTGTCTTTCTCAACCCACTGTCCCTATTTTCAAATTACTAGCATTTAGAGAAGTTATCCATCTTTGCAGAAAACAAAGGTATCTGAGAATTTGTGCTTTTTTTGGAAGTGTCTTTTAAAAAAATTTTTTTTAATGTTTTTATTTATTTTTGAGACAGAGAGCATGAGCAGGGGAGGGGCAGAGAGAGAGGGAGACACAGAATCCAAAGCAGGCTCCAGGCTCTGAGGTGTCAGCACAGAGCCCAACTTGGGGCTCAAACGCAGGACTGTGAGATCATGACCTGAGCTGAAATCGGACTCTTAACAGACTGAGCCACCCAGGCGCCCCATGGAAGTGTCTTAATGAAAAATTTCCAATGGTCAAAAGGTATTTAATGAACAATGGGCATTTTAAAAGAAGGTTTGAAAAGGTAGGATGAGTGGTGGGAGAACTTGCCCTCCAGGGAAGATTTGACCTGCAGTCTAAAGAAACTTGAGCCTAAAACAGCCCAATAGAGGGTGGGTGGTGTGTGGGAAAGAGAGAGAGGGAGGACAGTGAGGGAGAAGGGAATGGGGTATGGAGATCTGGAATATCTGTGTAGGTTAAAACTGAAAAGAATTTAGGAGGTTTAGCTTGAAAATACCTAAATAGTTGGAAAAACTACCTTCTAAGGGACATTTGAGGAATGAAGGACCATGGGCTTTAAAAGGTGGTATGGAAATCAAGTAAATTGTATCAACTTATGTCCCTATTGCCTGAGGCATGTATAAACTCAAGGAGGAAAAGAAATACATCTAAAACCCTGAGTTCAGTTAATATATTTTAGTTATTTAAGAGCAGTTTTAGGTCCTAGGCGTGACCAAGAGACACTTTTTATTTATTTTTTTATTTAAAAAAAAATTTTTTTAACGTTCATTTTTGAGACAGAGACAGAGCATGAACAGGGGAGGGGCAGAGAGAGGGAGACACAGAATCTGAAACAGGCTGCAGGCTCTGAGCTGTCAGCACAGAGCCTGACGCAGGGCTCGAACCCACGGACCGTGAGATCATGACCTGAGCCCAAGTCGGAAGCTTAACCGACCTAGCCACCCAGGCGCCCCAAGAGGCACTTTTAAAGTGGAGGTACACTAGTATTTTTTAGCGCTCTCTTCTCCTTCCCACCATGCATATACGTGTCCTTCATTCATTTCTAGGCCAACTTCATGACACATTCCCACTTGAATCTTAATGTGTAACTGAGTCTTAAAGTTTACTTCCTACCCAGATAACTTAGGATGAAGCTTAGATACCAACTAAGATATATGGATTTTTGATAGGAGACTCCACTTAAGTGAGATCGATATTTCTTGCTGAGATAGCTTCGTTGGTTCAACATAATCATTGGGAAGCTCCAATTTTGTTTTCAATAACAGATTTGTCTTTTAATTTCTTACATAAAAAATATTTGTCGCTTTTAGAAAAGACTTATACATAGAAACAGGTTGAAAATAAAAAAAAATCACTCACATCTTAGTACCCAGAAAAATATCTCAATTTTTTTATTGAATTGTTTTTATTCTTTTTTAACTTGTTTTAATGTTTATTTAAATATCTCTCAATTTTAAGACATTTTCCATGTCTGTTTGAGTGCCTTCCTCATTATATGCATTTAAAAACTACAATCAACTGTCTTTACATAATGTTTTAATTAAATTATGTTATATCCACCCTATATTCTACTGTGTAAATACATTTAACTTCATAATGTATTTTAGTATTACTATGAGATCCAATAATTTGGATTCCCCAGAATTTACTAGTCCACATTATTGATCATTATTTTGTAAATATTTTTATCGTTATGAATAATAACCTGGTTAACGTTATTTTAGCTAAATATTTATGCATATCTTCATTTCCTGAGAAAAAATTCTAGATGAGTTTCTGAGGCTAAGTGTATGCATAACTTCTTGCATTTGATTCATAGTCTCAGATTTCCCTTTAGGAAAGTTACACACATTTACAAATCTCACAGGCAGTGTTTGAGGGTAACTATCTTTGCATTTAGTTGTAATCTTTGAATAAATGCATTTTAAATTCTCGATCTACAACATCTCCATTGCAAGATGTGAATAATTGTTTAAGTATCCTGCCACACACTCATTGGTTTGAATAATTATGTCAACACTCTTGCTTTGTTTGTACTAGGGAAATAATGCTGTGTTTTTCCATTGGTTAATATTTTATAAGGCTGAATGAGATTATCCAAAAACCTGCAAGGGCATTTCTTAGAAAATACAGGAGCTTCATAGGAAAACATGGCTATCTCAGTAGGCTGTACTGATTTACACTAAACCAGAGACTAGGGTGCTCGTCTGAAGAACAAAATGTGGCATATTAGGAAAGAACAAACATTCTCCAAAGTGTTTTTCACATAATAATGAATTTTATTCATTAATTCAAATTTATTTTGATATCTTACTGTTTTCATAAGTAATTATTTTTAATTTCTAAGGAAATAATAAATCCATGAAGCCAAAGCTCATCTCTCTAGTGTGCTTTTGAATACTTTTTTCTTTTTAAAAATCATAATAAAATTATTTGATGTACAATTTCAAGAGATGGATGAAAAGTTTTCTGACTACTTAGGTATATTTCGCATAATGGGAACTATTCATAGAGAGGTTCTTTTGCCCAGATTACAAGAGACCTTTCATAAAAATTGATAATGTATAGATCATTGAACTACTTTTTTGTGATAAATGGTTTGTTTAATAAGATATTATGAAACATGTAGTTAAAACCATGGGAGATTAAACATTAATCGAATAGAATATAGCCCATCCCTGCTCATGTACACATTCACTCAACTGTTAAGTTCTTGTCTGTCATATAGGATCGGAATGTTCTTCATGGCACTGTTTTCCATGAAAAGGAGTATGATGGGATGGAAGGAAGGTGAACTAATTACAGGCATGGTTTGTCCTTTGAGTAACAACTCTATCCCCAGCCTGCAGGGCCTGTCACTATTTGTAGCACTGCCTCCTAGTCTTGACAGTCCAAATGCAACTTGTGCTAAAAAAGAGCTGCACTACCTCTCATTTTTAGAATGCTGGTGCTTAAAATTTATCAATTTCTGTCATCTCCAAAGTATTGACAGGGATATTGTCATTTTCTCTATTATTCTATTTAATGATTTTAATATTTAATATGAAACAACAACAATTAAAACAAAAGTGGAAACCTATACAGCTATTCCCTCATTAGAGTTAGGCTATTCAAGAACTTTATTAATTTAACTTACATAACAATTTGCTTAACATTTGTTCATTTCAGGGACATACACAGGAAGTAACCTGACAGTAAAGACACCCACATTTTTTATTTATTCATCAGTTCATACTGTCACACATGCCCCTCCAGAGCTCTCAATCATAACTGATCAACACTTGCCAATGTGATAACTATCTGTCATTTGAAATGAAGGTTCCTAAAGTTGCCTTTTTCTTTGTAACTAGACTCAAATGCAACTTTCACTTGAGGAATAGAACTTTATTTCTGTATCAGAGTCTATTGGAAATGAGACTCGAGGAGTCATATGGTTCAGGACTCAGAAATGTGAAGACAGATAATGTTGGGTGTAATCCTCTATTAAAGTGGACACTAATATGTAAAATACCAGCCTTTTTTAAGTGGTTACATTGTGTTCTCCAGAGTTAAAGAAAAAAAAAAATATATATATATATATGAGAAACACATGTGAAACTGCATCAAACAACTGATTTTTTCAAAGAATTCACTAATTTAACTGAGGATTCCTTTAGGGTAACAATCTTCAGACCTTTTTAATTCTCACATTACTGAAATGAAACATGAACATTCCCTCATCACTGCTATTCTACTTTATACCTCTTTACCTCCACAAGGCTGCATGAGCCAATTATTTGAGTCAGTTGACAGGGACGATGAAAGATGCCTTAACTCTAGATTGAATTATTTTTCTGTCAGGATTGTATGCATTCCTGTCTAGAGATTAATTTACAAATTAAAAACTAAATTTGGAGAGAAAATTATTGGCTATTGTGTAGTGATTTGCTGAGAAAATAACATTTTTTTGAAATTTAAAAATTTATGTCATAGTTGGATAACAAGCCCTTAGCCCCAATTTGTACTCCTTACTCCTATCATCTGACAAGCCTGCATTTGATGTCTTTAATGTAAACCAGACATACACAAATTTTATTGGTAGCCCAGCCAAATCTGTTCTACATAATGGAATTCGTTACCATTTCAACATTTTTTTTTCTTGTAGTCTCCAGTAATGCTCTAGACCTATGTCCAACAAAATAGTTAAAGAGTAAAATTTAATGGATTTCATTAAATATCTGGTAAATAATTCAGGATATATCTAGGTTGAAATACTAAATCGAACAAATTCAGTATTTTGTGTGACTGATACAGTCATACATGTATAGATTTGCCATTCTTTGCTGTGTGTTTTATAAATATGTTAGTATAGGCTTTGAATAACCGAAAGACTTGAAAAATGACAGAAGTTGCTGTAGTAAAATTAGTCAGAAAATGATTGAAACTTCCACAATACACTGTCCTAAAACTATGATCAGGAATTAAAAGAAACTTACTGTCTGGTTGAAATTGTAAAAGAGGGTTTGTGGACCCCACAAATCTAAGCACTTCTCTGAAACTTGCATGAATTATGCATTAAAAAATTAGAGAATGGTGATTTTTAAGACCTTACTTTGTTGTTAGGGTTACTTGTAACCTTAAAACATAAAACAATTTGAATCTGGAGCAATGAAATCTCAGAACATCTGTTCTGGGAGAGAGAAGAATCTGTTATTTTGGTGATTTTTTCAAATTTGTAGTTAAACTACAAATTAAAAAAATATTTCTTTAAATACACTGATGCTTATCACTTTTTTCTTTGATTTTCAAGTCTATGACATTTTCATTTTTACATCCTCTAGTTTTGATAAGAATCTTGATTTTTTTTATTAAGAATCACTTATTGCCTATTTTACAGAAATTATTTGGCCTCTTGAAATAATTGTAAAATTTGCTATATTTGGATAACAATATACACTATGGCAAAATGATCTAGTAAGGGGTTTAACTGAAACAAGTTGGTTGATTTGTAATAATGGACGCTTAATGTTGCCAGAGAGAAGTACATCAGCCTAATATTTACTATTAGATAATTTTATAGAGATGTTAACCTAATACCAACATGAAAGAAAAACATTTAAGGAATTCAACAACAAACAATATACAGGTACCACAGTAAGGTTTCTACTGTTGAAAATAAATGTGAGTATTCTAAATTCAAGATTATGCATGTACACTGAGTATAACTTTGAGAGCAAAAATACACTAGGAGTACAAGATGTTAAAATCCAAATATTTGAATGGAACTGAGCAGTCTCTTTGTTGTCTGTTACCCTTGAGAAAACTTTCCTTCATTATATAACAAACATCCTATGCTGGCTGTATTGAATAGTAATAGAAAGTTTCAGAAATGCAAGTTGAATGATCTATTTGGCTACTACAAAACCTAACAGAAGCAATTGGCCTATATATATTTTGTCATGTAGTTCCTGGCCATTTCCAAATAAGTTCCCATGCTTTATTAAATGTTGAGGAAGAATAAAACACAGATATGTATGTATGTGTGTGTGTGTGTGTGTATGTGTATATATATATATGTATATATATTTCTATAAAACCTATATATAAACTGTAATATAAACATATGAAATATACTTGTATATATATAAAATTTTAAATATATAAAAATTATAAATATATAAAAATTTATAAATATATAAAATTATATATCATTTACATATAAATCATATGCTTACATATTATAGAATTCAAAGTTTATATGTATACTTAGTATATTTTATCAAATTAGAAATAATACCAGATTAATAACAATAATTATAATAAATCTAAGAAATTATCTTTAACCTAAAACAGCTAAGTAGTATGCTTATGCATAAATTCCAATTTTTGGTGAATTATGTACCTTTACAGACTTGTGAAATAGAATAACTCTAGGATAGACTTTGGTTTTCTGAAAGAAGAAAAAACTATGAGTAGATGGACAAAACTGTGTATTACATTTAAAGTAGGAAGAATGTCTGGAAATGGTATAGAGGTCTAAAGTAGAACTCTGTGGAGATCTTATGTCTATGTTTTGGGAAGGTGTATGTAAATAAAGATGATTTTGGTAAAGATTGGCCAGTTATATAAATAAAATCCAGCCAAAGTTAGTCTTAGAGAAACTAAGAAAACAGAAGTATCATGAATGAGGACTGTAAACAATGTCAAATGTGATTGATATTCTTTGTGAGTTATTTATGATATTGGGGAAATGTGGCTTACTGGAAAGTTGTGAGTGGGGGACAGATTGCAGTTAGATTAAAGGATAAAAGGTGAGATTTAGTCAGGGGATGAGTTAGTATAGTTGGGGCATAGTAATGGCGAGGGTAACCTACTTTTCCTAAAACTTTTGCAGTAAAATATTTTGAGGTAAATGGTAGATGCAGGGGGAATATTGAAGTTTCTGGGAATATTTTATTTTTTTGTGGCTGATGTTTTTTCAAATGGGTAGAATTGAGAAGAATATTGGGATGTTGAATTGAAATTGTCAGAGGAGAGAACCAGAAGGTTTAGACCATGGAAATAAGTTTTTGATAGAATGAAATCAAATGGTATTGAAAATCCAAGGAAATGAATTTATACAGAAGGAGTACTAATAATTTCAATGAGTACTAATAATTTCAATGCATGTTATAGCATGGTGAAAAAAGTAATTTCAATATGATTGAAATAAAGGAGAAAATATTTATGGAAGCAGCTGAATGTATATACTATGTGTAAGAAGAGTATAGAATTTAATTGTATTTTTCTTTTTTTTTTTCTTTTTTTTTTAAATTTTTTTTTTTTTCAACGTTTATTTATTTTTGGGACAGAGAGAGACAGAGCATGAACGGGGGAGGGGCAGAGAGAGAGGGAGACACAGAATCGGAAGCAGGCTCCAGGCTCTGAGCCATCAGCCCAGAGCCCGACGCGGGGCTCGAACTCACGGACCGCGAGATCGTGACCTGGCTGAAGTCGGACGCTTAACCGACTGCGCCACCCAGGCGCCCCATAATTGTATTTTTCAATGAAGTAGGAAAATATCACCTGCAGAGAGGGGTGAATTGTCAAGTGAAGAATTGAAGCAATATGGATGCCTTGAAATTGCTAACGTGGTAAATATGAGTGAAATTTTACTACAAAACATTGGGCCAATAGGGAGAAATCAGTGAACAAAGAAATAATACTGAAATATAATTGTTTCCTATTTTATCTCTCTTCCAACAATTAAATCATAGAATGATCTTGCTTTTTGAATTGTTTTTATTAAATATCAAACTCTATGAAATCAAAGAATGGAACACGATTATCATTAAAATTGGTACAATATTGCCACTTTAGTGATTAGTAAATTCTTTATAGATTGAAAATAAATTGACATATAAACAATAGCTCTCAATTTGGCAAGCAATTGCCAATGATTGTGACATCCGTAATGGTAGGAAACAGTAGTGAGAGACTGAGGAGTTTAAATTTGAAATTTCAGATGTACTTTTCTGGATCAAAAGAAAATCTAGTGGTCTTGTCAGCAAATGGCTTAAGCAAAAGAGACTGTCATTCTAGGTGATGACGGAAAGGAACTTGCAAGTTTTAATAGCATATTTCTTCCACAAATACATGACTATTACACCAAAGAGTGGTTGCACACGTAAGTAAAACCTATGTAATACAAGAGAGTCCATGATTTAGTAGATAATAAGGAAACAAAGCATCATTTTTGAGTTGTGAAATACTCAGAAAAGTTGAAAATCATGCTGATTTGGAAAGTAAGAACAAACACAATGCATGTTATGGATCACTTAGGTACTTCTAGTGATGCAGAACATTAAATAAGGGGAGAAGATAAGAGGAACAAAACAAAAATGATAGATTGAAAGGCAGTAAGTTATGTGTATGAGAGAAGGTATAGCCTAGTAAGACAAAATAAGATGAAATATGAGAAAATATTTTTTAGACTAAAACATAAAGAAAGGGACTTTAGAGAATTTCTGATGTAATACCAACTGTTAATCATTAGATAGCTGAAAACATGCCTGCTACCATGGTAAGAAATTTGCATTTATTAAATAATCCACTTCTTGCACAAGTCCTCTAAGTATTTTTATACTTTACAGATGAGGAAACTAATGTTTGAAATAATTAGATGATTCCCTCAAAGTTTTAAAAATATAATGTAAAATTGGGGATTCAACCTTGCCTGCCTGACTCCGAAGCAAAAGTGCTTAGCATTCCCCACTATAATTTGTCTATAATTAAAATGCTGTGCTCTTAATAGGCTAGAATATGGACTAAAGAGATAAATATTTGGCATGATAAGTTATATAAATATAACAAATTCACATAAATTATAACCTCTGTAGTAGAATAAAGGAAAGGCAAATTTGCATGTGAGAAAGGAGTATTGAAGACTAACAAAATTGACAAGAACAAAAATGACATTTTACATGAAATGGAACTGCTAAATACCATGTTCAAATTAAAAAGGCAAATTAAAGATCTAACTAATGTGATTATCTTAGTTTGAATTCTTATGGGAGCAGATTTTAAGAGAAAAATTTGAATGCAAATATTTATTTTGGACACCGGTCTACCTCTTTTTTTCCCATGGGAAAGTTGGAAGTGGGGATTTTCATCTTTAACTGTTCTGTGCTGAGCCATGGAGAGGGCTATGGTGACTGGCTAGTTCAAAATGGCTTTTATGTCCCTCCACCCCCTGCCACCCCCAACGTTGGCTTCCAGGAAGTTTAGAGTTTGCTAGCTTCCATTAGCACTCTGAGATAGGCTAGGTCAGTCCTCTGGGCAGCTTCCATAAAAGTTGGGGCATTGGATGCATGGTCTGCCCTTTGCCCTTTCCAGGGAAAAGTTGGAAGTTGGAGTTTTTCCTCAGTATTCTTTACTGGGCCTGCAGGAGGAGCTCTGGCAATTGTATCCAATCTGCCATCTTTTCACTCTGCCCCAGGTGGCTAGAGTGTGCCTCTTCTGTTAGTATTCTGAAGCAGACAGGGCAGAAGGCAGAAGAGCTGGAACTGTTGACTCATGGTCCAACTCTTGCCCTCCCCAGGAAAAAGTTAAGAGCTACGGGTTTCCTCCATTAAATGGTTATCCATTAAATGGTGCTGTGCCATGGATAAAGATTATGGCAAGAAGATTGCTCAGATTTCCCTGCTGGCCTTTTATGTAGCTGTTTTATGCTTGACTAGGCTGCAGGAGTCTCTTAGCTAGTTTTTGGGTTTCTCACAAAGGGAACTTATCTGTTGTTGAATTGTTGGATTATAGGGGTTATGTGGGTCTAGGGCTTCCTATTCTGTCATTTTGCTGATATTGTTTCCTAAGCACTATTATTTAAAGCCAACTGAAATCTTTAGTCCCTTGACCAGATCTTATCCTGAAGTTTTTCAGCATTTCTCTTCAATTTATTTTACTTTTCTTCAAAATGGGGTCACCTGGCTGGTTCAGTTGGTAGAACATCTGACTCTTGATCTCAGGGCCATGAGTTCAAGCCCCACATTGGGCATGGAGCCTATTTATAATTTTTTTTTTAAGGTTTATTTTTTGAGACAGAATGTGAGTGGGTTAGGGGCAGAGAGAGAGAGGGAGACACAGAAGCAGAAGCAGGCTCCAGGCTCCCAGCTGTCAGCACAGAGCCCGATGCGGGGATCGAACTCATGAGCTGTGAGATCATGACCTGAGCCGAAGTCGTATGCTCAACTGACTGAGCCATCCAGGTGCCCCTTGGAGCCTATTTATAAATATCTAGTATTCATTTTATACTTTTATCATTTCCAACAATACCCAAATTATGGAAAGAGCCCAAATGTCCATTGACTGACAAATGGATAAAGAAGGTGTGATGTGTATATACGATGGAATATTACTCAGCCATAAAAAATGGAATGTTGCCGTTTGTAATGACATGGGTGGAACTAGAGAGTATAAAGCTAGGCAAAATAAGTCAGAGAAAGATACCATATGATTTCACCCATGAGGAATTTAAGAAACAACATGAGTGAACATAAGGGAGAAAGAGGCAAACCAAGGAATAGACTCTTCACTATAAAGAACAAATTGATGGCTTCTGGAGGATGGGGGGGCGGGTAAAATAGGTGATGGGGATTAAGGAAGGCACTTGTGTGAGCACTGGGTGTTATATGTGGTGAGTCACCAAATTCTGCACCTGAAACTAATACTGCACTCAATGTTAACCACCTGGAATTTAAAAATTTGGAAAAAAATATTAGTGTTTGAGACAACAACAAAAATAAGGTTTTTCCCACTGCAGCTCTCCTTCATGGATTAAAATCTCAAAGTACTGAAGTAACTACTTACCAAGTGATTAGAATAGCATGTATTATTAGACTCTATTATAAATGACTACTTCAGCAAGATAAATCATACCCTAAGGTAAAAAAATTAATGCAACTTTCAAAATGTCACTCTTAACTTCCTTCTTGTTTGCCCTTAGATAATATTTGATTCAGTCTGTGTTATTTGAACAAAATTCTATTCTAATACTTGAAGCGACAAATGGAATACTGAACTGGTTAGCAAATGAGAGATTTCTCCAAAGAAAAATTATATAACAGTGGAATTATAACTAATTATATGTACACATTTGAGACATCCTAGTGTAGCTGACCAAGGAAATGTAGCAGAGCTGCTGTATTAACTGGCGTCTATTTTCTGGGTTAATCAATTAAATTATAATGTCAAGTAATGTCTATTGATTAACTCATGCAACTTTGTAGAAGACTTCTGTAGGGTTTATTTTATAACTCTTAAAGTCTGAACTATTTTCCTCAGTCTTTGATGAATTATTGTATCCACTTATAAAAAAAATAACAAAAAACTGTCTGCCAATGAAAGGAAGTCAGGTGTTCTAACCTTCAGTGGCTGAAACCATCTTAAGTGACCCAGAACTTTAGAAAGAACATTGGCTTTTTCCAAAAGCACTCAAAAAAAACTTCTTTAGTAAGACTGACTTTTACCCACTGCTGTACTTAATAGCTTTTGCTCTTAAGAATCTCATGCAAAATTCATTGGATATTATGGCAGAAGCGATCATATCTGCCTAGTGTGGTGAAGGAGGAAGGGGAGTGAGAATGGGCCTTATGCTCAATGCTTTTGACACATTGCGAGTGGCACCTAGACACACAGAGCTGAGGGGGGAAAGTAAAGTCGCTGGGCTTTGCAAATGAGCAATATTTCTAGAGTTGTCATATTTCATATCTATAAACGCTGATAACATGTAGTTCACTTTGTTGTGTAGACCTGAAGCAGAGCCAATTCACAGGGAAACTCGCAGGCTCAGATTGTTACAGGGAGAATATAAGGGACACATATACTTTCCCGTGAAAGGGATGGAATTAAATTCAGAGGCTGAAGGGCTATTTTTTCCTAATGCCAGCAGACATCAAGTTAAATTTAAATTTTCTCTTCTGCAGACCACCAAATATTTGCTGTTTGAAGTCAAACGAATCATAAAACAAAATGCCCACAAAGAGATAATAAAATAGTTTGGTATATATTGTTTTATTCTCAGAATCCATTTTAAGTTTTCATAAAATGACCATCATGATGAAAAAAATGCAGTCAAGCTGAAGCTGTGCTAGAATATGGAAGATAGTGCAATGCAGATGACAGCAAAATTCTGCTTTTTTGAAATTCCACTCTATAAGAGAGTATTGAAATAATACATTAAATGGTTTATTGCAAATGTACTTATTTAAAAAATTGAGATCTACCTTTGGAGATCATGATATAAAATGTAGGAACAGCTACTCTAAATTTCTCTGTTGAAAGCAGTTCCATTAACATAAGAAGGAAAGTATGAAATTTGCATGCTGAAAATCACAATTTCTGTTTTTCTACGCTCTGAGTGCTGATATACAAAAAAGTTACATGGATGAATGACTTTGAATCTAGAAATGTATCTGGAGAGGAAAACATGGTGCTGTATTGCTCAAATAAGCTGAACTTTCCTACTTCTAAAATATTTTAGGGGTGTCTAGGTGGCTCAGTCATTTAAGCTTCTGACTTTGGCTCAGGTCATGATCTCGTGGTTCGTGACTTTGAGTCCTGTGTTGGGCTCTTTGCTGATAGCCCAGAGCCTTCTTTGAATTCTCTCTCTCTCTCTCTCTCTCTCTCTCTCTCTCTCTCTGCACCTCTCCCACTTGTGCTCTTTCTCTGTCTCTCAATAAATAAACATTAACTTTTTAAAAATATTTTAAGGGAAGTCAGTATTTCTTTTAGGTTCAGATTTTTTTTTCTTAAATGTGGCCAAGGTGATATATGATCATTTAATAGCTTTTTTTCATACAGAGCTAGAGTATATTTATATAAAGCATTGCAATAGAAGTTGAATATATTTAAAGAAATTACAGAAGACCACTCTTCATGTGATATCTTGCCAACAGATTCCAGTATCTTCCATGTTAAGAAAGAAATTATGTTTTGAGTCAGACCTGGGTATAAATCCTAGTTATCTTCTTGGTATGCAGTACCTCTTGATTTCTCTTAAACTTCTGTATTTCCTTTCCTTTCTCTCCATTTTTTTTTTTTTTTTTGGAATTACTTAGGCCTCACTTTACATAGTGATGTATAATGAAGAGAGATGGGTGTGGTATATTCATTAGGAGAAAAGCAATGGCAATGAAAACTGAAAAAAGGAATCATATTCAAGAGACATTTATGAGGAAGTGTTCATAAATAGTTCTAAGTGTTCTAAATAGTTTTCATTTTTCTCTCCAGCAGCCCCTTCTCCTGTCACTCTTATTTTTATCAGTTACCTGGATTATGCTTCTTTGGAGTAAATACATATTTATCTTCTGTTCTTTCCTTCTTATTCACCCAAACATCATGCAATCTGTTACTAGTTGATATAGTCTGTAACATGTTTCTTTAATGTTGGCAAATTTGCACTTTTTTTCAATCTTAGTTTCTTGAATTTGATATTACTTATAAGCTAATAAGTTTGTTACTATTTCATGTGAAGGACACTTGATTGTGTGAGTATTGTGTTTCCATCTATTCAGAGTATCATGAGGACAGTGCAGAGCAACTCAAGTGGAAGCTGTGTATGCAGTGGTCCTGGGTCATAGCTGAGGAACCCTGAGCTTACAGAAGTGACTGTATTAATAGGAAGCAGTAAGCAAGTTTCTTCTTTGTCCCTAATGGAGACTGCCTCAGTCTGTTGGGCTGCTATAATAAAGTACCACAGACTGAGTAACTTATAAAGAGCAGGAATTTATTTCTCATAGCTCTAAGAGTAGAAGTTTGAGATCAGAGTGCCAGCAAGGTCTGATTCTAATGAAAGCCTGCTTCTAGGTTGCAAACTGCCATTTCGTCTCTATCTCACATGGTGGAGATGCAGATGCTCTTTTTCTCTTCTTATAAGGACACATCCCTTCACTGGGGCCCCAACCTCATGACCAAGTGATCTTCCAAAGGCCCCATATCCCAATACTGTCATGTTGGGAGTTAGGATTTCAAAATATAAATATTGGACAGTCCATAACAGAAACATTGTCTCAGTGTTCAAGGTCTGCCACTGGAAAAAACCCTGAGAAATGGCCCAGGTAGAGCATGTTCGGGGCTTATAGTTCTTGGCATACTCAGCACCTAGAGCGGACTTCATTGGCATGCAACCTATGCAGTCACATAGAGCCCTGTTGCGTGAAGTGCCTTGCGTTTGTTTTTGTTTTTGCATTCAGTCCTATAAGTTATTTATCTGGTCTTGCTTGTTAAGATCTTAATGGAATACGCAGCACCTATGCCAGATTGCCTTTCCCAACAGCCATCACCCTGGATCAAGTTTCAATCACTTCTACCTTAATTAATATTACAAAGATTTTTAGTAGTTTTTTTTTCCTTGTAGTTTTGTCCTCCTGTACAGTGCTGTTAAACTAAATTCCAAATTCAGTTGTGAATATTGCTTGCGAATCCATTATCCTTGGATTTCAAATGTTACCTAATATCACCCAATCTGTTTCTTTACTGTAAACACACAGGAGAAATCTATTTCAGTAATACACAACTACTCTGTTTTCCTTGAACATAATTCTTTCTGCATTACTTCACATATTCCTAAGAGCAGAGACTGAGATAGGATTAGACATATATGAGATTCAGTGGGAGAACTGCCTCCGAGAGACAAGTGAGAAGGAACTGGAAAAGGCGGGAAAAATCATTAGACTTTTTGTGCATCTGAACACTTAACATATCCCTATTAAGTTCCATCTATTTTTTTAGGGTCTATTACTTTGCGAAGCTTCCAAAATTAATTGGCTGTACATAACTTTCCTTTGAAAGATCATAATTCTTCTAACTGTACACACACAAATGCACACAATAGGACAAATTTAGTCTCTCAAAGTCGCAAATTTGCACTTTGTTTCAATTTTGGCATCTTGAATTTTATATTTCTTATCAGCTAATAAGTTTGTTAGTGTTATGTGTGCTGGTAGAAACATAAACTCTTGGTTGTGTGAGCATTGTGTTTGCATCTATTCATGTAGTTTCATGAGGACACTGCAGAGCAACTCAAGTGGAGTTGTTTGTGTAACTGTACACAAATGCACACGATAATAGGACAAATTTGATTTCAGTAGTTACGATATGGATATAGCTTTTTTGTGTTTATTTTTTGAGAGAGCCAGAGAGAATAAGCCAGGGAGGTGCAGAGAGAGAGAGGGAGAGAGAAATCTGCTGTGATGTCCGCACAGAGCCCAATGCAGGCTTGAACTCATGAATCTGGAGATCATGACCTGAGCTGAAACCAAGAGTCAGTCGCTTAACTGACTGAGTCACCCAGGTGCCCCTTAACAAGTATTTTGTAATGCCATGTTTACTATTGTGAAATGAATTTCAAAGATAGTAGAGCTTCATGGGTTGGAGGCCTGCATCGGACTCTGTGCTGACAGCTCAGAGCCTGGAGCCTGCTTCGGATTCTCTGTCTCCTCTCTCTGCCCTTCCCCTGCTCATTTTCTGTCTCTCTCTCAAAAATAAACATGAAAACATTTTTTTTTCAAAGAGCATATAGCTTATGTACACATGGAACTTAGAAACATTTTACAGGTATAAGGAAAAAAAATGAAAAACCTAATTCTACTTAGATTATTTCAATAAAATAATATTGAAAACACAAAATGATTGCAACTGATACATAAAATAATGTATAAATGGTCAAATCTAACATTACGAGAAGAATTTATATCCTTAGATACACCTCTGCCTAGATGTAATAGCTACAGATGCAGACTACATATTGTGTTGAAATATAAAATAACATTGATATTTGATCAAGTGACTTTCAAAATATTGAACAGTGTTTGGAAAATTTCTTTAAAAAAGCAGAATACAACTATTAGAACTGATAAATGAATTCAGGAAGGTCCTAGGATACAAAATCAATATACAGAAATCCAATGCATTTCTAGACACTAATAATGAAGCAGCAGAAAGGGAAATTATGAAAACTATCACATTTACAATTGAACCCCAAATAATAAAATACCTAGGAATAAACTTAACTGAGGAGATGAAACACCTGTACTCTGAAAACTGTAAGATGAGGGGCTGTTTGGGTTGCTCAGTTGATTGAGCATCTGACTTTGGCTCATGTCGTGATCTCATGGTTTGTGAGTTCAAGCCCTGCATCAGGCTTGCTGTCAGCTCACAGTCCACTTCGGATCCTCTGTCCTCCTCTCTCTCTCTGCCCCTCTCCACTTAGCACTTTCTCTCTTTCTCAAAAATATAAACATTAAAAAAATAAGATGACACAAATGGAAAGCTACTCCATGCTCATGAATTGGAAGAACAAATATTGTTAAAACGTCTCTCCTACCCAAAGCAGTCTACTGATTTAATGCAATCTCTATCAAATACCAGCAGCATTTTTCACAGAACTAGAACACATAATCCTAAAACTTGTACAGAACCACAAAAGACCCTGAAAAGCCAAAGCGATCTTGAAAAAGAAAACCAAAACTGGAGGTATCACGAACCCAGATTTCAAAATATACTGCAAAGGTGTAGTAAAGAAAACAGTAAAAGTATGGGCAGAAAAATTGACCCAAAGATCAATGGAAGAGAATAGAGAGCCTAGAAATAAACACACAATTATGTGGTCAATTAATCTTTGACACAGGAGTCAAGAATATGCAATGGGAAAAAGTCTTCAAATTGTGTCTGGAAAACTGGACAGCTACTTGCCAAAGAATGAAACTGTGCACTCAACACCACACAAAACATAAAATGGATTAATGATTTAAATGTGAGACCTAAAAATCATAAAAATCCTAAAAGAGCACAAGCAATAATTCCTCTGACATGGGCTGTAGCAACATTTTTCTAGATATGTCTCATGGAGTAAGGGAAATAATAAAAACTATTGGGGCTACATCAAAATAAAAAGCTTCTGCACAGCAAAGATAACAATCAAAACTAAAAGCTTACTACATGGGAGAAGATATTTGCTAATGACACATCTGATAAAGAGTATCAAAAAATTGTAAAGAACTTCCTCAATACTACCCCTGACACAAAATAATCCAATTAAAAAAATGGGCAGAAGACATGAACAGACATTTCTCCAAAGAGGACATACAGATGGAAAACAGACATGTGAAAAGATGCTCAATATCACTCATCATTAGGGAAATGCAAATCAGAATCATAATGAGATATCATTCACATCTGTCAGAGTGGCTAAAATCAAAAACGTAAGAAACAGGATTGGTGAGGATGTGGAGAAAAAGGAACACTCTTGCACTGTTGGTGGGAATGTAAGCTCATGTGGCCACCATGGAAAACAGTATGGAGTTTCCTCAAAAAATTAGAATTAACATGATGCAGTAATTCCACTACTGGGTATTTACCCAAAGAATACCAAAGCACTAATTTGAAAAAATATATGCACCCCTGTGTTTATGGTTGCATTATGTACAATAGCTAAATGATGGAAGCAGCCCAAATGTCCATTGATAGAGGAATGATTAAATAAAGAAGTGGTTTGTATATACAATAGAATACTACTCACCCATAAAAAAGAATGAAATCTGGCCATTTGCAACAATCTGGATGGATCTAGAGAGTATCATGCTAAGTGAAATAGTTAATCAGAGAAAGACAAATTATTTTACTCATACGTGGAATTTAAGAAACCAAAGGAACAGGATAAAAAGACAAACCAAAAAACAGACTGGTAAATGTAAAGAACAAACCGTTATCAGAGGAGAGATTGCTGGGGGAATGGGTGAAATGGGTGATGAAGATTAAGAGTACACTTATGATGAACAAGGAGTAATGTATAGAATTGTTGAATCCCTATATTCTACTCATGAAGCTAATTTGACACTGTGTGTTATATTGGGATTAAAGAAATTAAAAAAAAAAACCTCTTCATTTGGCATAAATGGTAGTTACATTTCTAGGAAATAGGGAGTATTTAAAACAGAAAAATTATTTTTGTGTTAAATATTGGGTCCTAGGCTCAGATGACTTAGCCTATTTATCGTATCCACTAATATATGGTGAGATATTTGGAAGTAGTGTGGAATGTGAAGAAATTCTTCACTAATGACAGGCATCTAAGCATTGTAGGATGCCTAATGTCTCTGACCACGCTCATTAAATGTTAGTAGGTTCCCATCATCATTCTCAAATGTCCCATGTGTGGGAACTCTCCCATGCAAACAATTATTTAGAGCACTGACCGTAGAGATGCTGCTTTCCTAATATAGTAGAGGAGCTGTTCCAGATATGCCTGGAACAAAGGGCCAGCATTATTTTATGGTTGTGAGAGCTGAAGTAGCTAAATATAACAGTAAATCTGTGTGATGGAACAACAACAACAAAAAAGACAGGGGTGATAAATGGGTGTTGTATCTCTACTTTTTTGATGGTGAGAAATTTCTAACTAAAATGTGTCTCATGAAAGAAGATAAAATGTCATCATACTTCTAAGTAATTTCCCATTCATGGTTAATTTATCTAGTTTCCTTATTACTCTATATCTTGAGTCTCCTTTTCTGGTCACCCAGGCTTGTATGTGTTCTTAGTAAACAAAAGTTAATTTCCAGATGTTTTCTTCCTAGGTATCCATTACCAATCAGCTTATTTACATTTTTGCCTAGGAGTAGAACCAAGTGTATTTTTCTTTCTTTTTTTCCCCCTCAAGTTTACTAGCGCGCACTCAAGCATGCACATGTGCGCAAGAGGGGGAGGGGCAGAGACAGGGAGAGAGCATCTCAGGCAGGCTCAGTGTCAGGAACCATGAGATCATGACCTGAGCTGAAGTCAAGCTTAACCAGCTAAGCCACCTAGGTGCCCCTCATTCTTATTTTTTAACCTTACCATTTTTAAAGATCAGAACATTCCCCACTCTCCACTTAAAACATTTTTTAAACAACACCTTCTCTATGATTTCTTTTACATGTCTATTATCAGTCAGGAATGAAAAAAAAATTAACAGATTTAAATGGGATAGGATGCTTTTATAATTGTTTTTCCCATAGAGAGCTTTAGGGCTCTATAATCAGTATGTGTTGTTTCCAATTCAGAAATTGTTCCCCTTGGTGTAGAGGGAAATTAGGTGATTAATTACATATATTTATTTATTTTTTCATATGAAAACTATAGGGGACAGGCTTTGTGAATCCTATATATAAATTTTTATGTAAAACACAAAACTATGTGAAAGTTTCACTGAAGTAGTAAAAACGGAAATGAGTCACTTGTTGAGGGTAATTACTGAAAAATTTCAATTAAAAATTGACATTTATGAGTTATTGTATGTCATCAATAGTTGAAATTGTAACACATCAAGTTACTTCTAAGAGAAAAAAAGCTTTATAAAAACAGCTTTTTAGATCTAAAGTAAATACATTTTAGAAAAAAGGGAAAAATGATATACTTCATACATTTTAGAAATTTCCTATTCATATCATTCATGATGATGATAGACTTGGAAAACAGGCATACATTATTTTATTAATATAAAGATATATCAGTTAATAATGCCCTTGGCTTCAAGTAATGCATGCATGACCAATACTAGCCTAAACCAAAAAGCAATTGTCTTTCTCGTACATGAACAAATCCAGAAGTTGGTTGGTGGTGGTGGTTGGCTGCTCCAAGGCGCCATCAGGGATCATCTCCTTTTGTCTTTCTGCCATGTTATCAGTAGTTGTTATCAGTAGATAACTACATGTTAACCACAGTAGTTATCAGTGGTTGTTACTTTACAATGAAGTGACAATAAGAGTGCCACTGTTGCATGATTTATGCAGATAACTGATAACTTCTGCATTGCCCAAATGTCCATGGCATGAGTTTCTGTATTTATTGTTAAACATAGCAGGATAAAAACCACCAGTTTAATTGCTATGATTTATTTGTTCATAAATAGTGACCTGAGTTTAAGAAATTGCCTTAATTATTGTGATTTATGCTACTGTTTTATAGAATTACTCATTTGATTACAATTTATTGGGGGTTTTCATGAAGGTAAAAACTGTGTGGATTTATAAAGTAGAAGTTAATACTATATTAATACTTTTAAGACTATTACTATATGTTTTCCAAAGTATAAAGAAAAGGGAAAATTCATGTTTGATTCTAAGAAGTTTATCTTAGGTCACATTTATTCAAACTTAAATTTACAACTAAGCTTAATTTTAAATGTGCACCAACATTGTGTTTCATTTTGGCTTTAAAATTTAGGCACTCTTGTTACAGTACTCCCAAGACTGTTTGCTAAAGAGTTTTCAACAAAATGTATTTAAGTTTTAACTAAAATGTGTTACTACATTTTTATGCTTCCTTGAGGGAACAAAGTTAACATTGTTTTGCAGTTAACCTGTAGAGTCTTGTCTTCAGAGATGGTTCCTTGAAATGATAAACTAGGTTTATTCCACAAATTATTTTCATTTGGTGTAATGAACTGAAATGTATTTAAAGCTTCTTTGAAGACGAAACTGTGATGTGCTTTAAATGTCTCATAGACATAGATTATTAACACGTTTGAAGACAATTTAAATATCCAAATTTAGGAAGTGGTTTTACATAAACTAGTATAGTATAGTATAAGAAATTATTACACACTCAGTGTTAAGAATAAAAGTACTAATCAGCTATTAACTCGATATTAACCAAATTGTGGATTAACTATAATACAAATTTAATCCAGTGTTGCTTTTTAGCTTCTAAAAGAGGTTTTAATTTACTGTGATCTCAGAAAATAAATAATAGTAATTTAAACGTTAACATAACTCATACATATTTAGGAAAATAACTCTGCGGCTAAAATATTTATATGAACTAGTGTTATTAACAAACCTTAATAGAAAGTTTCCCAAGGGTGATTCAGACAATAATTGGGGCACAGTTTTCAGATGGGATCCAAGTGGGAGTTGTAAAATCTAATAGAAATCTGAATATGGAAAACTGTTGAGAGAGTCTAGTCAGTTTTATAATACCATGCCCTGCCACTCTGGGAGAGTATATTAAGCAATGCCATAATTTATTGAAATCATTGTAATATATTTAGAACTGGTCCCACGACTATACAATAGTTTATAGTATCTGAATATATGATTTCACTTATTGTTACATGGATATTTGTTTTCCCAAATAATGAAGATTCTGAGTAGGACTATGAAGGTAAATTATTCCCCTGAAGCATTATGCAAGAAAATAATTGCTAGTAGCTTTTTGTTTTGTTCTTAAAGTGAAGATGTTGTTATAATATTTCCTTTACAGAATTCTAGAAGAATTGGTAGAGGTTTTCTATGAGAGATAAAACTATTAGGAACTAGCCATTCTCCTTGAGATTCTGGAAATTTAGAGCGTGTGAATTCAGCCCATTGGACCAGGTGCCATATATAAAACACAGTGATTTCTGGCCCAAATATCATTCACTTTCTTGTAAATTTCTGTAAGAGAGGATGAATAGTGGTAGAATTTCTGAGTGGTAATGTAGATATTTATTTACAGCCTTGCTGGGACTTAAGAAAAAGGAATATCTAGATGAATGGAATGGCTCATATTCTAGTAACTTTTGGGAACTCACATAAATTAAAATTATGCATTGTAATTCAACCTTCGAATTCCAAGAAGTGTCTGAGAGTATGTAAACTGAAAAAGGCACTCTCTCTTTTCCTCTCATCCTTCCCTTTCTTCATACAAGTGTTTTTTTTTTTTTTTAATGTTGGAATTCCAAAAATCCCTGTTCTATTTTTTATATGTTGGAATTCTAAAAATCCCTGTCCTTTGTCGTCTTCTACTCTACACACCTGACTTGTACAGTCAAGTGTATTACATGAGTCACAAAGTAAATCCCCCATTCTAGGATCTTTTGTGAACTGTGACGCCATACATGGGCGATTTTCGATTAAACACATTTCTTACAATAAAATATATATATTTTTAGAAATCACATTGAAAAGTTTTTAATGTGTTAGTATCGATTGGTTAAATGTGTAGACTTCAGAGGCATACTGCCATTGAATTATAGAAAAAAAATGGCTTTTTTCATGGTCAAGTCTTTCTGAGCAAAAAAAAATTGCAGACTGAGAATGTCTTTTTCCTTAGAAACATTTGCTTATGACATTCTAAGGTGATAGACATACCAGAGCCATGCCACATTTACTACATAACAGACATAATTCTATCTTAGTAAATACAAAATTCTCATAAAACCCTGTAAGATTGATATTCTTATCCACATTTTAAAAATGAGACCGGAAAAGCACAGAGTATTATGCAACTTTCCTAAGGTTACACAGCAGTAGGAGAAAGACCTGGAATCTGAACACAGCAGCCTTGGTTTGAAGGTCAAACATTAGTGTAGTAGGTATACTGTTTGTTAATAGGAGCTTGATAAATGAGTTGTTACTTAGTTTTATATTAGTACTACCATTTAAAAAAAAAAAAATTCACTTTCCCCAAAGCCTACAGATCTGTAATACAGGTGGTCAGAGTATTTTCTGTACCATCCTTAAATACGTACGCATCCTGTTATGTGTGGACTGCTTTAATGAAATGACCTCAAATGCTGATGGAGTAAGACTACCACTGAAACCCAGAATCATTAAACCACTGAAGAATCCCACTTTTTCAACAGAAGTCTGAACCTTGTCCAAACCAAAGAGGTCATTTAGATTCTGCTCTATGTCCTGCTTCGTGTTTTTCCTGAGGAACTGAGACAGACTAAGTATTTGAAAGAGGATATGAAGGGAGAAAAAAATGGAAAAAATTATCCATTAATGTCTAATACTACCCAAACACTTGTGTCTCCTTTCATTCTTGGTGTTTTCAATGAATTTATTCTCCATTTGCCCTTACTGTTGGTAATTAGTTTTGTTCTTGGGGAGTTTGGAGTCAAGTACATATATTTCCTTCCATAAACCATTATACTTGTATCCTTAGTAAATCTCTTTGCTGAAACACAAAAATACTGTGGTCCTAGTATCTGAATTATTGACAGAGGTCCCAATGCCTTGCAGATGATTTTTCATTATACTTGTTCCTACAGTTTCTGCCATCTTTTCTTGGTCCATGGGGGAGGACTGTTAGAATCCATATGGAATTCTCAACAGTCCTTTGCCTCTGTCTTATTGACCATCTCTGGGAGCTTGGTACTAGAAACAGGAACTCAACCATTCTTCATGTTACTGATTGCAGCACTAAACTTTCTAGAGAGATCAATCTACTTGCAATTTGCAGTTATGACTGGCATTTTGTATAAGTCCTCTTGGTGACAGAGAATGGAGTAACACTAGTTCAATTCTGAAATGTATTGTTCTTCTGTACTGCTCTCTCCTTGTTAACAAAAAGCACAGTCATTTTTCCATTTCTGAAGGATGTTAGCAAGTTTATAACAATGACTTATTATAGGTATAACCACTGTAGCTCTAAAAGTATCAATGTCAACATTTGTATTTTTAATTTTATAAAATAGTAACGAGATTCAATTTACTTCTTGTCACTTCCATCCAAGTCACTAATGATCATCATTGTTTTAAAGTATGTGGAAACACCTATTTAGATGACATGGGTCAGTGCCAATAAAGATTTTGATTTCTGGGCACAATACAGATAGAAAAAAATAGTATTCCTTGAGTAAAGCAAAAAGCCAGAGTATAAGCAAAACAGGGTCACCTGCTTCTGTCATTTAAATTGACACCCTGTTAGTCAGACTTAAGTGACTGCTAGTCACTTATCCACAGCATCACCAGCACAACCAATTCCTCATCAGTATGACCTCAGGAGGGTAGTTAAAACTTTGTCTTTTTATCTCAAATGTTCAAATGCAATATCTTTATAAAACAATGAAGCATACTATTAAACTATAGAGGATTCTCAATAATTAATTCCCCATAAAGACTTCCAAAGGTAAAAATGAATAATTAGCAACGATCATAGTTTTAAAATATAAGTACACAAATACTCCTTATAGTAGGTATAATCATAAATTCTGTGTAACTTTTAGACATAATTTATGTCCAGATCTCATATCTACCATATAGTCGGTTTCTTGTGCCTTGTGTATTTTTATTAGTTTTGTTACTGTTGTTTAAACAAAACATGGCAGTTTCTAACTTAATATCCTTGATCTCTCTTGTCTAAATGTCATTGAAGACCAGATGTTAATTCGGTGAGGAAACAGTAAATGTTGGTTTGGTAATTCAAATGACAAATACCTTCTCCGAGTTTTGTCCTTCCTGCTCACCTGGCATTGCCTGTGTTAATAGTGTACCCTGTATATGCCATTCATTTTGAACAGTATGCTAGCATTTGTTTGCATTACTTTGAGATCCTATAGCAAATGGCATTTGAAAAATGATCTCCCATTTCTCTAAAAAGTATATATTTTTTCTTTTTTTTCTTTTTTCCCTCTCATTTCCCATATTTTTGCATTAACTTACCTGTCATTCTTGCCAATTCTTACCTATATACCAGGAGTCAGCAAATATTCATCATAAAAGGGGAGATAGTAAATGTTACAGGTTTTGTAATCTCTTTCATTATTCTTCCTCTACTGATTATTCTTACAACCATTTAGATATGTAAAAAACATTCTTAGTTTATGGGCCACAGACTGTGGTTCACAGGCCATGATTTGCCACACTAAGCCACACGTTCATTTTATACTTGGATTCGTTTTACACACAAACCTAATTATTAGTGCAGTTTGGAAATGAAGACAAAACATAAGGAATAATACAGATATATGTAAAGTTTTACTAATGTACAGTGGAAAGAAATCCTTGCTCTGGATGCCTATTAATAATGACGGTTATTATGACAAGTTGACAAAAAATGAACCTATTTTTTAAAATATTTGTTTATTTTTGAGAGAGCAAGCAGGGGAGGGATGGGGGGTGGTGGACAGAGGATCTGAAGCAGGCTCTATACTGACAGGACAGCCTGTTGCAGGGCTCAAATTCACAAACCATGAAATCATGACCTAAGCTGAAGTTGGATGGTTAACCCACTGAGCCCCCCAAGTGCCCCAAAAAGTGAACCAATATTTTTATGCTACATGTTTTCTCCTTGTCATTTTTGCCCTATATACTGTATGGTCTTCTCTTTGTCTTGCAGATGTATTTTCCTAAACTTTGTACATTAGTATATATCCTCCTTTGCATATTCTTTCTGCTGCTTCCTTTGGTCACTTTTGTGAGTGTGAATGATCCAACAGCCAAGGTATTAAGCATTTACTATGTGCCAGCCATTCTTCAAAGATCTTTATTTGTATTAACTCATACTTCTACTAACCTTGGGAAGAAGTTGTATTATGCTCGCCATTTCACATGAGACAGAAGTAAGGAATAGTGAGGCTTTGTGAACATCCAAATAGCATTTCAAGACAGTGGCAGATCCAGTTTTTTGTAGGTTCAAGTTTTTATTTAAATTCCAATTAGTTAGCATATAGTGTAACATTAGTTTCAGGTGTAGAATTGAGTGATTCATCACTTAACATACAACACCCCGTGCTCATCACAGTAAGTGCCCTCCTTAATTCATATCACCTCCCCTCCAGAAACTCTCAGCTTGTTCTCTATAGTTAAGAGTCTGACTTGTGGTTTGTCCTTTTCTCTTTTTCTTCCTTTGTTTCTTAAATTCCATCTGTGAGTGAAATCCTGTGATATTTGTCTTTTTCTAAGTTATTTTGCTTAGCGTAATACACTCTAGTTCCATCTATATCATTGAAAATGGCAAGATTTCATTCTTTTCTATGGCTAATATTCTATTGTATGTATATAACACCTCTTTTTTTATCCATTAGTTGATGGATTTTTGGGCTCTTTTCAGAATTTTGCTATTGTTGTTAATGCCGCTATAAACATCAGGGTGCATGTACTCCTTTGAATCAATATTTTTGCATCCTTTGGGTAAATGCCTAGTAGTACAATTGGTGGGTCATAGAGTTGTTATATTTTTAATTCTTTATGGAATTTCCATACTGTTTTCCAGAGTGGTTGCACCAGTTTACATTTCCATCAATAGTGTAAGAGGGTACACTATCTCACCAATATTTGTCGTTTCCCGTGTTGTTAACGTGACAGGTGTGAGGTGATACCTCATTGTAGTTTTGACTTGCATTTTCCTCATGATGAGTAATATTGAGCATCTTTTCGTGTATGTTAGCCATCTGGATGTCTTCTTTGAAAAAATGTCTTTTCATATCTTATTTTTTAACTGAATTATTTGTTTTTTTAGGTGTTGAGTTTGATAGGTTTTTTTTTTTTTTCCTATAATTTGGATACTGTGTCTTTATCAGATATGTCATTTTCAGGTATCTTTTTTTTATCCCAAGGGTGCCTTTTAGTATTGTTGGTTGTTTTCTTCACTATGCAGAAGGTTTTTATCTTAATGAAGTCCCAGTAGGTGATTTTTGCTTTTGTGTCCCTTGTCTCAGGAGACATATCTAGTAAGAAGTTGCTAAGGCCAATGTCAAAGAGGTTGCTGTCTGTGTTCTCTAGGATTTTGATGGTTTCCTTTCTCACATTTAGGTCTTTCATCCATTTTGAATTTATTTTTGTGTATGGTGTAAGAAAGTGGTCCAGATACAGGTTTTAAAACTGGGACTCTGGGGGCGCCTGGGTGGCGCAGTCGGTTAAGCGTCCGACTTCAGCCAGGTCACGATCTCGCGGTCCGTGAGTTCGAGCCCCGCGTCGGGCTCTGGGCTGATGGCTCAGAGCCTGGAGCCTGTTTCCGATTCTGTGTCTCCCTCTCTCTCTCTGCCCCTCCCCTGTTCATGCTCTGTCTCTCTCTGTCCCAAAAATAAATAAACGTTGAAAAAAAAAAAAATTAAAAAAAAAAAAAAACTGGGACTCTGGCATCACTGTCTGTATACTAAATCACTGTTGTTAACGCTATGTGAATTATGACATAGAGGCTAATTGACTCAAGAATTTCTTCAGCTGAAAATTGGCTACATGTAAGCTGTGGGAGAAAACCAAGCAACAAAATATCCCTTATTTTATAGGCCCACATTAGGTTTGTTTCAGTTTTCTTAATTATAAGCAAGTGCTTACGAATGTCACTAATGATAATACAATCTTCTATACAAAAAACAATTTTCTTAAGGATTTTTGTGGTTCATTACTTCAAATAGCTACCTTTACTGATGTTGTCATCCTTTATGAGTGAATTTTCTATTTGGCATAAGATTCTTTTTTTTTAATTGAATATGTGATTTCAACAGTTGGTTTTCCTTTCATATAGGTCTGAAAATAGATAAATGCTTATTTTCAGAGGTCCTTCATTACAGGCTCAGTGGAGCAATAAATAACTTGTCATCAATCAGAACATTTTAAAACTATTTTTAATTAAAAAAACAGACTTGTAATAGGTCTCTTCAGTTCTCCACTGGAATTTGCTGACTGGACAAAGCATGTGTTTGTGCTTGAGTCTGAATAAGATGAACACGTGTATCTGTTTTCCTCCTGTTGCACTTCACTAATTTCCACTGACATAAAGTTATGCTTGTGTATCACATAATGCTCTCATATTGGCAGTGGAGTAAGCCCCGTATTGCAAATGTTCAGTGATGCACCAAGGTGTATATTGTCCTCTGTGTAACGTAATCTAGTTTCTGTAGGTTTAACAGTCCTTTGTTCATATATTGTAGGTGGTGTCCAAGGTTGCATTGCTCAGCTATTTTTAAAGTTCACTTGAGGTTGATAATTAGGTTTTCTTTTTTTCCCTATTAATTTAAGTTAATAACTTCTGAATATTTTTATAAGACACCTACTTCAGTTAAGCAAGAGTAGTACCAACCTCATTGAACTTATATCCAAATCGAAAATTTTCCGTATGTTGAGTATGAGATTTATACCCAAAAAGAACACATGATCCACAAATACGTGTCTTTTTCATGGTGATATGATAATGATATGGTAACATTAATCATTATACAGAGAAAACACATGCAAACTTCAATATGCAAAAAATTATTTCAGAGTTTCCATTAGGAATGCCAGTAGTATAATGCTTAGCATAATATAATCCATTTACTTCCTTTCAAATAAACTCTAACAGAAAAACAATTTCCTATGTTTTCATTTTAACTTTTTCTGAAATTTATTAGTATGACTTATGTATTTGAGATCATCAAACATGTTTGGACTATTCAGCTTTTTAATGTATTAAAATTTTTTTCCTGTGTTATTAGATTACCTTAACTGTTTTTGAAATTCTATTTTATAATTAGAAAGCTGCTATATACAAATTAGAAATATACATAACTGCATGTACCTGAACGTACCTGCCTGTAATATTCCAAACACTTAAATATATGTTAGTATATTTTAATTTTTAAATGCCTATTGGATATTCAAATGGAGATGTTGAGTATGAGATTAAATATCCACATCTGTAATTAAGAGGTGGGACTTTGGGAGGAGATATAAATTTGGGCATCCTCAGAATGATCACATCGACAAGTGGGTGTCACACATGAGAATGCCAAATGAGTGAGTACAGCTAGAAGATAGATGTGACCCAAAGAACAAGCCCTGGAGTACCCCAGACTTTAGAAGGGTAATTAGGAGGAACCAGCAGAGAAAGATGAGTTTCAGTGAGATAGAAAAAAGAAAAGCTAATAGTGTAGTATTCTGAAATTTAAAGGATATTTGAAGAAGAATTATCTGCAGTGTTAAATGATAATAATAGTCAACCAAGAACAATGACTGAGATTTGGCAATTGTTTTAACATGAATGGAGATGATTGGCAAACTTGGTAATAGCAATTTCAATGGAGTGGTAAAGGGGATGCCTATTTGAAGTGAGTTTAATAATAGAGAAATTTGAAATAATATGGACAACTTCTCAGGGGTTTATATGATTGAAATACAGTGATAAATCTAAATTTGGTATAAATTATATATAATTTTTGTATTGTCCAAAAATGTTAATATAGTAATTTCATTTATGAGAAGTAAAAAAATACTACTCCTTTTTATGTAAAACTATAACAACATTCCCATAATACTCCAATATAGAATAAAATTTACTTAATAAAAATTTGAATGTGTTCGTATATTACATGGATTATCTAATTAAATTCTTAACACTCTACTGGATAGATACTACTTCTTTTTAATATTGAACAATGTCAATGTTATAATTGTGGTATTTAAAATGTACTGATATGGGGCGCCTGGGTGGCTCAGACGGTTAAGTGTCTGATTTGGGCTCGGGTTATGATCTTATGGTTTGTGAGTTCGAGCTCTGTGTTGGGCTCTCAGCTGACAGCTCCGAGCCTGGAGGCTGCCTCAGATTCTGTGTCTGTCTGTCTGTCTCTCTTTCTCTTTCCCCACTTGCTCATGTTCTCTTTCTCAAAAATAAATAAACATTAAAAGAATTTAAAATGTACTGACACATTTTCAAATGTACTTCTGACTTGTTTAGAGGGTATCTCCCTCAGGGTATAGGGCTGGTCATGATATTTTCTCAAATGTACAAGTAATCTAAGACATTAATGAGAACACCCTTAGAAATTTTTCTAAGATAATACTACTACATTTTGAAAATGGCTTATTTTTCATCTGTCATCAGATTTCAGTGGTTTACTGTCTCTTAAAAAATATGATGAACAATTCCAGGGGCACAGACCACATATAAGATTTTCAGACATTCTAGTCTATCCTATTCAGCCTCTTGGTTTTTGGAAACTGTAAAAAATTAGAAGCAAACCTAGTGTAAGAAATGTAGTGCTCATCCAAAATGCCTATATTGGTATTAAATGAGAAAGCATGACGTAATCTATATTAAGGAAAATATTGTAATATCTCAAGTAGTTATTTTAAAAGAAGATTTTTTGTTTTAAATCCATTCTCTTCTACTCTGTCAGTGAAAAGAAAAAAGTACGTCTCTGTGTTCTCAAAAAAGCTAAGAAAGTACAGGCTCCTTAAAGGAGGGTTGTAGAAGAAAAGAGTCATAGAATCTTTTCTAAAATATTGAACTCACACTTGATAGATTTTGCTAATCTTCTTACAAGTAGATTCAAGAATCTAAGAGAAAAAAATAAGTTCTTCAATGAAATTATTTTTTATTTAAATTCCAGTTAGTTAACATACAGTGTAGTCTCAGGAATAGAACCCAGTGATTCATCTCTTATATATGACATCCAGGACTCATCCCCAAATGTTCCCTCCTTAATGCCCATCACCCATTTAATCCATCCCCCCACCTACCTCCCCTCTGGCAACCCTCAGTTCATCAGTCAGTGGACATTTGGGCACTTTGCATAATTTGGCTATTGTTGATAGCACTTCTGTAAACATTGGTCACATAGCATGTGACCCTTGAAGCAGCATTTTTGTATCCTTTGGATAAATACCTAGTAGTGTAATTGCTGGGTCTTAGGGTAGTTCTATTTTTAATTTGTCTAGGAACCTCCATACTTGTTCCACAGTGGCTGTACCAGTTTGCATTCCCACCAACGGTATAAAGGGGTTCCCCCTTTCTCCACATCCTCGCCAACATCTGTTGTTTCCTAAGTTGTTAATATTAGCCATTCTGACTGGTGTGAGGTGGTATCTCATTGTGGTTTTGGTTTGTATTTCCCTGATGATAAGTGATGTTGAGCATCTTCTCATGTGTCTGTTAGCCATCTGGATGTCTTCAATGAAATTATTTAACTTTGGGTTCTGCTTTTCTTGTCAAAGGCATAGCTAGAGAGATTTTGATTGGAGCTAATTAGGCCAGAAGGCTTAAAGGATATCACTGGTTGAAACTCTAGATTTTTAAGTTTAGATTCTATTTTACTCAGGGATTTGAAGTGTCTAATTCTCTCAGGACTAAAGTGACTATGTAAGATAATGCCATCTTTGTCAATATGAACAAATTTATTCACATTTATAGAAAATCATGTAACAAAAAGTAAATATCTGAAAACAATAAATGTTTCATGGGAGATAAGCCCTAATATGTAAACAATGATCAAGAAATTATTCATTGCTCCATCATGTATAAATAGAAAAAAAAATTAAGAGAAAAATTTCACAAAAATTTTGAGCTTGAGGGTTTTGATTCATTATACAGATAAGACCATAGTGAGCTCAATTTTCAAATAAAGAAAAGAATCAGGGTTCAGAAATCAAAGGTACATAATCAGGGGTAGGGGAGGAGAGTACAAAGAAGAAAGATGCTTTAAACAGAAAATTAAATTAGGGAAGGTATACTAACATTTCAGATTATATACCAAGAATGGTGGTATTTTAATGAATGATATTCATGGAATAAACTGGAAATCCATGAGCAAGGAGTAATAGCTACAGATTCCATCTTAGCTTTATGGTGAGTGTGTCATGATGTGACTTCTCAATGATAAGGGAAAACTTACAAAGTTTAGAAATGTCATTTCTCTTTCCCTCGCACCCTGGCATAAATTATGCTTTAAATGATTATAAAGGTGTTATTAAATTCAATTCCAATGTGGGATATTCTGCCATCAAGTAAAAATAAAATTGTCTTCATAATGACCTGATGCTAAAAAAATCAGTTAAACTCCAGATCTATGTTAATATTAACATTCTATTTTCAGTAGAAAATGCCGTCTTCCCAGTTGTCACTTTCCATTCCCTTTTTTTCACCTATTGGTCCTACTTTTGTGTAATTACATATGTACAGAGCTGTTTTATCTACTTAGTTATAATCTCATATAAATAAACTAACCAGGTCCTATATATCTTTGTATTCTAAACCTTATCCTGGAGGGATTCGGGGAAGATGGCGGCTTAGGAGGACGCTGGGCTCACCGCGCGTCCTGCTGATCACTTAGATTCCACCTACACCTGCCTAAATAACCCAGAAAACCGCCAGAGGATTAGCAGAACGGAGTCACCAGACCCAAGTGCAGACGAGAGGCCCACGGAAGAGGGTAGGAAGGGCGGCGAGGCGGTGCGCGCTCCACGGACTGGCGGGAGGGAGCCGGGGCGGAGGGGCGGCTCGCCAGCCAAGCAGAGCCCCCGAGTCCGGCTTGCAAGAGCGGAGGGGCCTGACGGACTGTGTTCCCACAGCAAGCGCGACTTAGCATCTGGGAGGTCATAAGTTGACAGCTCTGCTCGGAAAGCGGGAAGGCTGGAGGACGAAGGGAGGGTGAGCTGCGGAGCCCCCTGACGACAGAGCTCAGTTTGGCGGGGAACAAAGGCGCTCACCAGCGCCATCTCCCCCGCCCATCCCCCAGCCAAAATCCCAAAGGGAACCGGTTCCGGCCAGGGAAATTGCTCGCTCCGCGCAAACACCCAACTCTGTGCTTCTGCGGAGCCAAACCTCCGGCAGCGGATCTGACTCCCTCCGGCTGCCACAGGGCCCCTCCTGAAGTGGATCACCCAAGGAGAAGCGAGCTAAGCCTGCCCCCCCCCGCCGCCGTGCACCTTGCCTTCCCACCCCAGCTAATACGCCAGATCCCCAGCATCACAAGCCTGGCAGTGTGCAAGTAGCCCAGACGGGCCACGCCACCCCACAGTGAATCCCGCCCCTAGGAGAGGGGAAGAGAAGGCACACACCAGTCTGGCTGTGGCCCCAGCGGTGTGCTGGGGGCAGACATCAGGACTGACTGTGGCCCCGCCCACCAACTCCAGTGATACACCACAGCACAGGGGAAGTGCCCTGCAGGCCCTGACCACTCCAGGGACTATCCAAAATGACCAAGCGGAAGAATTCCCCTCAGAAGAATCTCCAGGAAATAACAACAGCTAATGAGCTGATCAAAAAGGATTTAAATAATATAACAGAAAGTGAATTTAGAATAATAGTCATAAAATTAATCGCTGGGCTGGAAAACAGCATACAGGACAGCAGAGAATCTCTTGCTACACAGATCAAGGGACTAAGGAACAGTCACGAGGAGCTGAAAAACGCTTTGAATGAAATGCAAAACAAAATGCAAACCACCACGGCTCGGATGGAAGAGGCAGAGGAGAGAATAGGTGAACTAGAAGATAAAGTTATGGAAAAAGAGGAAGCTGAGAAAAAGAGAGATAAAAAAATCCAGGAGTATGAGGGGAAAATTAGAGAACTAAGTGATACACTAAAAAGAAATAATATACGCATAATTGGTATTCCAGAGGAGGAAGAGAGAGGGAAAGGTGCTGAAGGGGTACTTGAAGAAATAATAGCTGAGAACTTCCCTGAACTGGGGAAGGAAAAAGGCATTGAAATCCAAGAGGCACAGAGAACTCCCTTCAGACGTAACTTGAATCGATCTTCTGCACGACATATCATAGTGAAACTGGCAAAATACAAGGATAAAGAGAAAATTCTGAAAGCAGCAAGGGGTAAACGTGCCCTCACATATAAAGGGAGACCTATAAGACTCGTGACTGATCTCTCTTTTGAAACTTGGCAGGCCAGAAAGAATTGGCATGAGATTTTCAGGGTGCTAGACAGCAAAAATATGCAGCCGAGAATCCTTTATCCAGCAAGTCTGTCATTTAGAATAGAAGGAGAGATAAAGGTCTTCCCAAACAAACAAAAACTGAAGGAATTTGTCACCACTAAACCAGCCCTACAAGAGATCCTAAGGGGGACCCTGTGAGACAAAGTACCAGAGACATCACTACAAGCATAAAACATACAGACATCACAATGACTCTAAACCCGTATCTTTCTATAATAACACTGAATGTAAATGGATTAAATGCGCCAACCAAAAGACATAGGGTATCAGAATGGATAAAAAAACAAGACCCATCTATTTGCTGTCTACAAGAGACTCATTTTAGACCTGAGGACACCTTTAGATTGAGAGTGAGGGGATGGAGAACTATTTATCATGCTACTGGAAGCCAAAAGAAAGCTGGAGTAGCCATACTTATATCAGACAAACTAGACTTTAAATTAAAGGCTGTAACAAGAGATGAAGAAGGACATTATATAATAGTTACAGGGTCTATCCATCAGGAAGAGCTAACAATTATAAATGTCTATGCGCCGAATACCGGAGCCCCCAAATATATAAAACAATTACTCATAAACAGAAGCAACCTTATTGATAAGAATGTGGTAATTGCTGGGGACTTTAACACCCCACTTACAGAAATGGATAGATCATCTAGACACACGGTCAATAAAGAAACAAGGGCCCTGAATGAGACACTGGATCAGATGGACTTGACAGATATATTTAGAACTCTGCATCCCAAAGCAACAGAATATACTTTCTTCTCGAGTGCACATGGAACATTCTCCAAGATAGATCATATACTGGGTCACAAAACAGCCCTTCATAAGTTTACAAGAATTGAAATTATACCATGCATACTTTCAGACCACAATGCTATGAAGCTTGAAATCAACCACAGGAAAAAGTCTGGAAAACCTCCAAAAGCATGGAGGTTAAAGAACACCCTACTAACGAATGAGTGGGTCAACCAGGCAATTAGAGAAGAAATCAAAAAATATATGGAAACAAACGAAAATGAAAATACAACAATCCAAACGCTTTGGGACGCAGCGAAGGCAGTCCTGAGAGGAAAATACATTGCAATCCAGGCCTATCTCCAGAAACAAGAAAAATCCCAAATACAAAATCTAACAGCACACCTAAAGGAAATAGAAGCAGAACAGCAAAGGCAGCCTAAACCCAGCAGAAGAAGAGAAATAATAAAGATCAGAGCAGAAATAAACAATATAGAATCTAAAAAAACTGTAGAGCAGATCAACGAAACCAAGAGTTGGTTTTTTGAAAAAATAAACAAAATTGACAAACCTCTAGCCAGGCTTCTCAAAAAGAAAAGGGAGATGACCCAAATAGATAAAATCATGAATGAAAATGGAATTATTACAACCAATCCCTCAGAGATACAAACAATTATCAGGGAATACTATGAAAAATTATATGCCAACAAATTGGACAACCTGGAAGAAATGGACACATTCCTGAACACCCACACTCTTCCAAAACTCAATCAGGAGGAAATAGAAAGCTTGAACAGACCCATAACCAGCGAAGAAATTGAATCGGTTATCAAAAATCTCCCAACAAATAAGAGTCCAGGACCAGATGGCTTCCCAGGGGAGTTCTACCAGACGTTTAAAGCAGAGATAATACCTATCCTTCTCAAGCTATTCCAAGAAATAGAAAGGGAAGGAAAACTTCCAGACTCATTCTATGAAGCCAGTATTACTTTGATTCCTAAACCAGACAGAGACCCAGTAAAAAAAGAGAACTACAGGCCAATATCCCTGATGAATATGGATGCAAAAATTCTCAATAAGATACTAGCAAATCGAATTCAACAGCATATAAAAAGAATTATTCACCATGATCAAGTGGGATTCATTCCTGGGATGCAGGGCTGGTTCAACATTCGCAAATCAATCAACGTGATACATCACATTAACAAAAAAAAAGAGAAGAACCATATGATCCTGTCAATCGATGCAGAAAAGGCCTTTGACAAAATCCAGCACCCTTTCTTAATAAAAACCCTTGAGAAAGTCGGGATAGAAGGAACATACTTAAAGATCATAAAAGCCATTTATGAAAAGCCCACAGCTAACATCATCCTCAACGGGGAAAAACTGAGAGCTTTTTCCCTGAGATCAGGAACACGACAGGGATGTCCACTCTCACCGCTGTTGTTTAACATAGTGCTGGAAGTTCTGGCATCAGCAATCAGACAACAAAAGGAAATCAAAGGCATCAAAATTGGCAAAGATGAAGTCAAGCTTTCGCTTTTTGCAGATGACATGATATTATACATGGAAAATCCGATAGACTCCACCAAAAGTCTGCTAGAACTGATACATGAATTCAGCAAAGTTGCAGGATACAAAATCAATGTACAGAAATCAGTTGCATTCTTATACACTAACAATGAAGCAACAGAAAGACAAATCAAGAAACTGATCCCATTCACAATTGCACCAAGAAGCATAAAATACCTAGGAATAAATCTAACCAAAGATGTAAAGGATCTGTATGCTGAAAACTACAGAAAGCTTATGAAGGTAATTGAAGAAGATTTAAAGAAATGGAAAGACATTCCCTGCTCATGGATTGGAAAAATAAATATTGTCAAAATGTCAATACTACCCAAAGCTATCTACACATTCAATGCAATCCCAATCAAAATTGCACCAGCATTCTTCTCGAAACTAGAACAAGCAATCCTAAAATTCATATGGAACCACAAAAGGCCCCGAATAGCCAAAGGAATTTTGAAGAAGAAGACCAAAGCAGGAGGCATCACAATCCCAGACTTTAGCCTCTACTACAAAGCTGTCATCATCAAGACAGCATGGTATTGGCACAAAAACAGACACACAGACCAATGGAATAGAATAGAAACCCCAGAACTAGACCCACAAACGTATGGCCAACTCATCTTTGACAAAGCAGGAAAGAACATCCAATGGAAAAAAGACAGTCTCTTTAACAAACGGTGCTGGGAGAACTGGACAGCAACATGCAGAAGGTTGAAACTAGACCACTTTCTCACACCATTTACAAAAATAAACTCAAAATGGATAAAGGACCTAAATGTGAGACAGGAAACCATCAAAACCTTAGAGGAGAAAGCAGGAAAAGACCTCTCTGACCTCAGCCGTAGCAATCTCTTCCTCGACACATCCCCAAAGGCAAGGGAATTAAAAGCAAAAGTGAATTACTGGGACCTTATGAAGATAAAAAGCTTCTGCACAGCAAAGGAAACAACCAACAAAACTAAAAGGCAACCAACGGAATGGGAAAAGATATTTGCAAATGACATATCGGACAAAGGGCTAGTATCTAAAATCTATAAAGAGCTCACCAAACTCCACACCCGAAAAACAAATAACCCAGTGAAGAAATGGGCAGAAAACATGAATAGACACTTCTCTAAAGAAGACATCCAGATGGCCAACAGGCACATGAAAAGATGTTCAGCGTCGCTCCTTATCAGGGAAATACAAATCAAAACCACACTCAGGTATCACCTCACGCCAGTCAGAGTGGCCAAAATGAACAAATCAGGAGACTATAGATGCTGGCGAGGATGTGGAGAAACGGGAACCCTCTTGCACTGTTGGTGGGAATGCAAATTGGTGCAGCCGCTCTGGAAAGCAGTGTGGAGGTTCCTCAGAAAATTAAAAATAGACCTACCCTATGACCCAGCAATAGCACTGCTAGGAATTTACCCAAGGGATACAGGAGTACTGATGCATAGGGGCACTTGTACCCCAATGTTCATAGCAGCACTCTCAACAATAGCCAAATTATGGAAAGAGCCTAAATGTCCATCAACTGATGAATGGATAAAGAAATTGTGGTTTATATACACAATGGAATACTACGTGGCAATGAGAAAAAATGAAATATGGCCTTTTGTAGCAACGTGGATGGAACTGGAGAGTGTGATGCTAAGTGAAATAAGCCATACAGAGAAAGACAGATACCATATGGTTTCACTCTTATGTGGATCCTGAGAAACTTAACAGGAACCCATGGGGGCGGGGAAGGAAAAAAAAAAAAAAAAAAGAGGTTAGAGTGGGAGAGAGCCAAAGCATAAGAGACTGTTAAAAACTGAGAACAAACTGAGGGTTGATGGGGGGTGGGAGGGAGGGGAGGGTGGGTGATGGGTATTGAGGAGGGCACCTTTTGGGATGAGCACTGGGTGTTGTATGGAAACCAATTTGTCAATAAATTTCATATATATAAAAAAAATAAATAAACCTTATCCTGTAAAACACCTATGACACTTTACTAAAAGTTTAAATATATGAAAGTGGCATCAGCAAAATGGTGGAGCTTCAAAATCCTGTTCTTCCAGAGAAACATTGAAAAACAAGCAGAAGATTTCAGAAATAATTTTTCAGACCTCCAGATAACAGTCAAAGGTTTGTGTCAGGAAAGTGAATGTTGAAACATAAAAGGGCAACTTTAACGTTTTAAAGAAATTGCTGCCAAAACACTAGCTTTTGAAAAGGAACAGCTTTTTGTGACCACATACGATAAAGAATACAACCTTCACGAAAAGAGTTAGAAAAGTCACTGAACAAAAGAAAGACAGCAGTCTTCCAGAATCCAAAAGAGTAAACTCTGGGGACAGAGGACGATCTGATTTCCAGAGTTACTATATTACAATATCAGTTTTCAACAGAAAATTGGAGGGCATGCATAGAAAAGTATGATTCATTCAGAGGAATGAAATTAGTTGACAGAAATTGTCCCTATAGAAGCTCAGAAAACTGACTTACTCTACAAAAAGATGTAATCAACTATCTTAAATCTGCTCAAGGAGCTAAAAGAGACCAGAAAATGATGTTGGAACAAAATGAGAATATTAATAAAGAGAAGTTATAAAAAGAAATACAAATTATGGAGCTCATAAGTACAAAAAACTGAAATTTACTAGACAGATTTGACTATAGATTTTATTAGGCAGAATAAAAGGCAAATTTTTTGATAGGACAATTGAAATTTTTCTGAGGAGACAAAAAAATAAAAACAAACCCAAAAAACAAAAAAACAAAAAAACTGAAAATTGAACAGACCCTCTGGGACCTGTATGGCATCATCAAGAAGACCAGCATATGTATCATAGAATCACTGAAGGAGAAGAAATAAAGAAGGAGAAAGACTGTTTAAAGAAATAAAGGCCAAAAATGTTCCAAATTTTTAAAATACATGAATCTATACATGTAAGAATTACAATGAAATCCATGCTAAAATAAATTGTACTGAAGCATATTATGATCATATTGCTGAAAAACAAAACGAGAGAGTCTTGAAAGTGGCAAGGGAGAGGTTCTTTATCGAAAGATAAAGATTGGCATAATGGATTTCAAAAATTATCTGACTATGTGCTGTCTACAAGAGATCACCTTTAGATCCAAATATACCAATGGGTTGAAATGAAAGCATAGAAAAAAATAATTTATACAGATAGTAACCAAATAGAGTGACTATAGTAATATAATACAACAACTTTTTACTATAAGTAAAACTATTGCAAGAGACCAAAAGATATTTTTTGGTAAGAAGGTCAATTCATTAAGAAGACGTACCAATTAAAAACATATATGCACCAAACAACACAGTCCTAAAACATACAAAGAAAACAATGAATGGAGAAATAGACAGTTCTACGATGATACTTGTATGCTCCACTTTCCATGATGGATGGAACATCTAAACAGAAAGACAAGAGAGAATTTGAGGGGTGCCTGGGTGGCCCAGTCAGTTAAGCATCCGACTCTTGATTTTGGCTTAGGTCATGATCTTGCAGTTCATGAGATTGAGCCCCTTGTCGGGCTCTGCACCAACAGAGCCTGCTTGGGATGCCTGCTTGGGAATCTCTGCCCCTTCCCCATGTGCATGCACGTGCCTGCCCTCCCTCCTTCTCTCTCTGTGTCTCAAAATGAAAAACATTAAAGAAAGAGAATTTGAATAACACTAGACATAATAGACATATAGAACACTAAAGCTAACAACTCTAGAATACACATCCTTCTTATATCCATACCAGTGTTCAAGGTAAACCATATTTCATGTCACAAAATAAGTATTAATTTAAAAAGATTGAAATCAGATAAAGTGTCTTCTCCAAATAAAAGGGATGAAGCTAGAAATGAATAACCAAAGAAAAATTGGAAAATTCACAATTGTAGGGTAATTAAACAACATGTCCTTAATTAGTGGATGAAGAAATAAGGGTATTAGATAATACCTACATGGGTAAAATGGGTGAAGCGGACTAAGAGGTACAGTCTTCCAATTATAAAAAACATGGGGATTAAAAGTACAGCATAGAGAATACAGTCAATACTGTAATACATTTATTGTGAGCAATTCATAATGTGTATAATTATTGAATCAATATGTTGTGTATCTGAAATTAATACATTTCAACAAAACAATTAAAAATAATAAATAGCAGAAAATGGGTTAACTGGTGCACACACACACACACAAGCCTATTTAAAAGTCTAAAGGAATAAGTGAGTGACATTAAAAAAATTGATAAACCAAAGAAATCAACTTTCTGGTGACAAAATAACAAAACACTACAGATGAATAAAAACAAAACATTAAAACTTATGAGATGCAGTGAAAACAGTTCTCAGGGGGAAATGTATACCAATATACACATACTTTTAAAAATGATCTCAAATCAACTTAAATTTATACCTTAACAAACTAGAAAAAGAGCAAAATTGCAGTGGATAAAAACGAAGTAAATTGAAAAATAACAAAGAATTGATGAAACCAAAAATTGGTTCTTTGAAAATATAAACAAAATTGGCAAATCTTTAGCTAAAGTGCAAAATAAATAAATAAGTAAAATAAACAGGAAAAATACAAATTTTAAAAATCAGAGCTAGGGCGCCTGGGTGGTTCAGTCGGTTGGGCGTCCGACTTCAGCTCAGGTCACGATCTTGCGGTCCGTGATTTCGTGCCCCGCGTCAGGCTCTGGGCTGACGGCTCAGAGCCGAGCCTGCTTCTGATTCTGTGTCTCCCTCTCTCTCTGCCCCTCCCCCGTTCATGCTCTGTCTCTCTCTGTCTCAAAAATAAATAAATGTTAAAAAAAAATTTAAATCAGAGCTGATCTTTAAAAGTTTATAGGAGGATTGGGTTAGAGAATAAATGAGTTGGTTGTAAAAATAAATAATTAGAACCTGAGGTTACAATTTGAATGGGAATCAGCAACACAATGTTTTAAATTGCATATCATATCTTTATTAAAGTTTTCCAATTCATGATCTTCAACAGATCTTAGAGTTTTCTTGGGTTCTCAAAGAGTAATGTTCTTCACTATGCTTTTGTGGTGCATAACCTTGGGTAAACTTAGACATCTCTTCATCTTGTAAGTAACAGGAATATCTTCTTAATCCATGATGATAAAATTTTTAAATTTGGGGCAACTGTTGGTAATCTCAAGAAAATCCCATTTTTCTTCTCCTCTTGGCTAATCTCTAGATTTTTTTTCCTGTTTCGTACATACTCTTGGCATTTTCAACCAAGCCATTCTAAGGCATATCTAAAGTTTTACCTCTTTGAAAAGCTGCATTAGAGTGTTCTTGGTAAAAAAAAAAAAAAAAAAAAAAAAAAAAAAAAGAAAAAAGTCCTAGTAGGCTATATAGTAATGAGTCTCTGCTGGTCATATTACCTAAAAATTTTAAGGGCCATGTACAAATAATTAATTTTGTGTGTTCTTTCACAGATGAGCACAGTTTTGAAAATCAGCATGTACTCACTGCAAATTCCTGTTATAATTCAAAGATACATCATATGGACACTGTTTTTATTTTAAGCAGGAATATATTAGGAAATCAGTATGTAGCTGTTATAAATTGAACTAAATATCATGTTCCTCAATAGCCATCATATTACCTAATGTCTAAAAGTTCACAGTACTTATCGTCATGGCTAATAATAACATTTGTGAGGAACATCTATCTTAATATCTCATATTTAATTATGAAATCATAATCATTTTAACTCTTGCCTGTTGAGATCTTGTCCAACTTATTTTATAAAAGAGACTTTTATGACTCAAATTTTTTCATTCTGATGGCTAAGTTAATAAAGTATGAAGAAGTACTATTAGAGGGATTTTTAGTGTAAAGAGAAATGACTGAACTACTTTTAGACCAGATTAACCATAGAACCCAAGAAGCAAGTATTCTTACTTAAATCGTTAAATTTATTTTTACTTCTAGATTTGTGTTAAAAAAATTAGAGTAAGCATTAATGAAAACGTAATCTGGTTCTGAGTCCAGCAAACGTTCTCTGTAAAGGGCTGGATGGTAAGCAGGCCATGCAACTTCTGATAGAGCTATTCAACTCTGCCATTGTAGCATGAAAGCAATCACAGGCATATAAAAAGGAATGAGTGTGGCTCTGTTCCAATAAAAATTTATTTATAAAACTGGAGATAGGCTGAATTTGGCCAATGGGCCACAGTTTGCTGACACCTGATTTAGTGCTCTGTAGGATAATTATGATTTAAGTATAAAGAAAACTCCTTAACATATTGAGTCCATAGGGATTAACATATTATAAGTTATTGATCTGACTTTAGATGACTCAAAGTAAAATTTTCTTTTTGCATATATTAACTAAAGACTTTTAAATGCATTATCTCAATTGAGTCCAAGACCAAGTCTATGGCCTAAAATTATTAAGCAATTCTTATTAAATACAGTTAAGGATTTCTTTTACTTTGTTCTGTGTTTAGATATCCTCCAGTGTATCTTTCATGTTAACTGATTAAAATATTTTAGTGTTAAGGTGAGCCTGGATAGTTGGCCTATTTTTTAAATTTTTTTTTGTAATTCAGACTTACCTGTATGTGAAACTGATGGCTGGGACTGATGTACTCATATGGTTAATTAGCAGTTTACTGCTATGGATAATAAGCAAAGGCAAATTGCTCCAATCTACTACATCTTAAAGGGTCATCTTTGCATTAGTAGATTCATGAAGTCAGCATACGGTTTCTGTAAAATTATTGTTTTAAAAATATTTTTGAACAACTCTTTTCTGTTCAGTGCTGAGACAGATGTAAGGATTAGTGACCTATGCTTCTCCTTGTGGATGTTGGTAGTCATTGTATGCCAGTCATTGTGAGTACTTTGGGAGGCTTCTGTGGAAGTAACCAAGTAACCTATGGCTCTGTGCACATTTTAGAAGCTCATTCTTCACTAATATATTAAAATCAAGCACTAGATTTTCCATCTGTCCTGGAGGTTTTCCAAGGTAGACAGCATGCCACTAGTAATTTTCTCCATTCCTCACATTAATGGAATAATGATGACTTTTCAAAGAGTTGCCTTTACTACCTAATGTCTTCTCCTGAAAGCTCCTTTAACTTCCTCTTCTTCCTGCTTCTAATACTCCTCCTGCCCATGTTTCTCTCCTTCCCTTCCCTCCCCTCCCCTCCCCTCCCCTTCCCTCCCTTCTCCTTCCCTTCCCTCTTCTTCTAAACATGTTCATTTTCTTACAGCTATTAAATGGATATGTCCCTTTTCTACTAAAGATATCATTAAAAGAGAACAGAGTATGGTTAAAATATCAATACACATGCTATGAAATGATAAATCTTTAGAAATTACTGTCACATGAAATGAAACAATTACTTTTTTTTTTTAACCAACGTGTCCTTTTGAGCATTGGCAATCTGTTAGCATTTACTTAAAAACCTAAATAACCTAAACTAATAATTAAATATCTTTTATATTGCCAGTTTCAAGCTAAAGAAAATCTTGATCTTTAGTATTAATTTTGCATTACATTTTTAAATGCTTATATTTATCATCTATCACAGAATGTAAAAATTGAATAGGTTTCTTGATTAAAAAAACAGATGAATGAAAAATAATAAAAGCCATATATGAAAAACTCACAGTTAACATCATACTCAGTGGTGAAAAACTGAGAGCTTTACCCCTAAGATCAGGAACAGGACAATGATGTCCACTCTCACCACTTTTATGTAGCATTGTTCTGGAAATCATAGCTGCAGCAATCAGACAACAAAAGAAATGAAAGGCATTTAAATTAGTAAGGAAGAAGTGAAACTTTCACTGTTTGCAGATGATATGACACTCTATATAGAAAACCTAAAAGATTCCACCAAAAGTCTACTAGAACTGATAAATGAATTCAGTAAAGTTGCAGGATACAAAATGTGTGTATAAATCTGTTGCATTTCTATACACTAATAAGCAGCAGAAAGAGAAATTAAGAGAAGGACCCCATTTACAATTGCATCAAAAATAATGAGACCCCTAGGAATAAACCTAACCAAACAGGTGAAAAACTATGCTCTGAAAACTATAAAACATTGATTAAAGAAATTTAAGATGACACAAATGGAAAGACATTCTATGTTCATGATTGGAAGAACAAATATTGTTAAAATGTCCATCTTATCCAAAGCAATCTACAGGTTTAAAGCAATCCCTATCAAAATACCAACAGCATTTTTCACAGAGCTTGAACAAACAGTTCTAAAATGTGCATGGAACCACAAGAGACCCTGAGTAGCCAAAGCAATCTTGAAAAAGAAAACCAAAGCTGGAGGTATCATAATGTCAGATTTCAAAATACACTACAAAGCTGTAGTAATCAAAGCAATATGGTGCAGGCACAAAAATAGGCATATAGATCAATACAACAGAATAGAGAGCCCAGAAATAAACCCACAGTTACATGGCCAATGAATCTTTGACAAAGGAGTCAAGAATATGCAGTGGGAAAAAGACAGTCTCTTCAACAAGTGATATTGGGTAAACTGGACCACTATCTTACACCATACACAAAAACTCAAAATGGGCTGAAGACCTAAATGTGAGACCTGAAACTGTAACAATCTTAGAAGAGAGCAAGGCATTAATTTATTCTAACATGGGCTGTAACAACATATTTCTAGATATGTCTCTGGAGGCAAGGGAAACAGATACAAAAATAAATTATTGGGACTAGATCAAAATAAAAAGGTTCTGCATAGTGAAGGAAATAATCACCAAAACTAAAAGGCAACCTACAGAATGGAAAAATATATCTGAGAATGACATATCTGATAAAGAGATAGTATCCAAAATATATAAAGAACTTATCAAATGCAACACCCCAAAACCAAATAATCCAACTAAAAATGGGCAGAAGACGTGAAAAGACATTTTCCAAAGAAGACATCCAGATTTCCAACAGATACATGAAAAGATGTTCAACATCAGGGCAAATCAGTGCTACAGTGAGCTATCACCTCACACCTATCAGAATGGCTAAAATAAAAAATACAAGAAATGAGTTGGAGAGGATTAGAGAAAAAGGAACCCTTGTACACTGTTGGTGGGAATGCAAACTGCTGCAACCACTGAGGAAAACAGTATGGCGATTCTTGAAGAATTTAAAAATAGACTACCCTATGATCCAGTAATTCCACTACTGGGCAATTACCCAAAGAGTAGGAAAACACTAATTCCAAAGCATACCTGCACCCCTATGTTTATTGCATCACTATTTAAAATAGCCAAATTATGGAAGCAGCCCAAGTGTCCATTGATAGATGAAGAGACAAAGAAGAGGCGGTGTGTGTGTATGTGTGCATGTATAATGGAATATTATTCAGCCATAAAAAAATGAATTCTTGCTATTTGCTACAACATGGATAGAGCTAGAGGGTATAATGCTAAGTGAAATAATTCAATCAGAGTAAGACAAATACCATATGTTTTCACTCATATTGAAATTTAAGACAAAAACATACAAAGGAAAAAAGACAAAACACAGACTCTTTACTGTATAGAACAAACTTAATGGTTATCAGAGGGGATGTGGAGGTGGGTGGGTGAAACAGTGATGGGGATTGAAGATACACTTATCATGATGAGCACTGAGTAATGTATAAAATTGCTGAATCGCTATATTATGCACCCAAAACTAACATGATGTTAACTATACTGGAATTAAAATAAAAAACTTAAAAAAAAAACAGATGCATGAGACATGATATTTTAACTCATTTATTCTTTTTGCATATGATAATTTGGTAAAGTGAAGGTAACATTTTAAAAAAGCATTATCTGAATGTATTTACTGTTTTCAGTAACATGAATGGAAAAAAAATCTGCCAGCAAAATCAGTACTATATTATTTCTATAAAGGGAATACATATAAAAACAATTTCTAGGAATGACTGATTTTCCAAAATTCATACATTCTTTAAATGCTTTTATATACTTACAGATATCTTAGATAAGTAAACATACCTCGAAATGATATTCTCATATACTACAAGGGAAAATTACTGAATTAAAGCTTATACAAATTTAATAGCAATGCTATCTAAATAAACCAAAAGCATTACAAATTTTATATTAAATTTATTTTATGTAATGACTAGAGATCTTAAATGTTAGAATAAATGCAGCTATCTGAAGAGAATATTCTATTTTATCTAAGTGCTTAATAATATTAAAAGCCCTTGGGGTATATGGGCGGCTCAGTTGGTTAAGCATCTGACTCTTGATTTTGGCTCAGATCATGATCTCATGGTTCGTGAGATCGAGCCCCTGTGTTGGGCTCTGCACTGGCAGCATGGAGCCCACTTGGGATTCTCTCTTTCCCTCTTTCTCTGGCCCTCCCCCACTCGTGTGTGCATGCTCTGTCAAAATAAATAAACATGAAAAAATAAATAAATATGAAAAGCCCAAACTCCTAAACTACTTAAAATAAGCCTGGCTTGAGCATTGGGTGTTGTATGGAAACCAATTTGATGATAAATTTCATATTAAAAAAAATACAAAATTATTATTTCATGTGTTGCCAAGGAAATAAAGGTTGTACCAAAAAAAAAAAAAATATGCCTGGCTTTAGTCTGTGTACTTTAGTTATCAAAGATGGTTTAATGACCTGTACCCACCCTGTATTAGTTTCCTTAGGGGTAGCTTAGAACCACAGAAATTTATTTTCTCACAGTTCTGAAGGCTACAAGTCTGAAACCAAGGTAGAGGCAGAGATATGTTCTCTTGGAAGACTCTTAAGAGACAAACCCGTTCCATGCCTTCCTTTAGTTCCTGGTGTCCTCAGCAATCCTTGGCATTCCTTGGCTTGCAGCTGCATTACTCCAGTCTCTGCCTCCCCTGGGACGTGGCACTCTCCCTCTGTGTCTTTGTCTTTACATGTTGTCTTCTGCTTATAAGGGCAGCAGTTATGTTGGATTAGGGTCTGCCCTACTGACCACATCTTAATTGATTATATCTGCACAGACCCCTTTTCCAAGTAAGGTCACATTCATAGGTTCCAGGAGTTAAAACTTACATGCATCTTTTTTGGAGGATGCAATTCAACACCTAACACAGCCTATGAGAAAGCATTGTATTTAAAACTTATTATTTACTTTTTTGTAGACAAGGAAACAGAGGCTTGGAACACTTCAATAATTTACCAAGGTCATATATTAAATAAGTAGCAAGGCTGCGTTTTGAAGCCAGACAGCTGGACTCCAGAATGTTGTCTGGAGTGTATTGCCCACTCGCAGGAAGTATAAAAATATTTTATGCAATATTATTAAATTATCCTTTGTCTCCCATTTTTATCTAGGGAAAATATTTATATAAATTACAATTAAAATAAACTGGGGTAAACTTTCTCAAATACAAATATCCACTGAGTTGTATATTTAAAAACCATACTTTCCCTCTCTTCTGAAAACTACCTTTGCAAATATAAAAGAGTCACCTTGAAACCCAAATACCAAGGAGCAAACAGAGCCTGGAGGCTTTGAACAATACTGTTGTCTCTCTCTCTCTCTCTCTCTCTCTCTCTCTCTTTTTTCTTTTTCTTTTTTTTAATTTTTGTTTAAAGCTTTGCAAATGGCCTCACTGAACACTGCCAATCATTATCCAGGGTCACTGAGATATATCCCAGCAGTTTGAAATTCTCTTTATGAGCTTTAGGAAAGCAAATAGCAATCTTGTATGTTCCATCCCATGGGATAAAGTTACAGGTATAGCATTTTATAATATTCATGCTGAAGCAAGATATTTGTCAGTATTAAAAAAACAACACTGTAAACAATAAAAAATATTTCTACAAAAACAGTGTGCTGTATCCCAGTTCAGTGAATACAGATTGAACACTAAGAAGTGACATTTATATACAATGAACACACTTCACAAAGGTAGGATCATGTTCAGTTACATATATATCTGCAGTCCCAATGCCTAGCCTGGTACCCAAGAGAGGAAAATATTTGCCTGATTGAAAGATACAGAAGGTAACATTTCTGTTCTCAAGGAGTACAAATTTTTTAAACGGGAGTGGATGGGGAAGACAAAGAACACATAAAATACAACTCAGAATATGGTTGTAAAATAATGGAAAGAGTGGCAACATTTAGGAAACACAGAGAAAGAGTAGGGCAAATGTGTAAATGACAAATAAATGACAAAGTTTAGCTAGAATTTTATAAAGTTAGAGACAATAAAGAAATAATATTTACGTTGAAAAACAGTTATTTTAATCCCTTGAGCTAAAAACTTTTGTATGATCTTTAAATCCTCTCTTGTCTTTCCTCTAGGTCCACACTCCACATATTCCCACATCTCAACCATCAGCAAAGCCTCGGGTTTACTTTCAAAATATATTCACAGAATCTGACCACTTCCCACTCTTTCTCTTCAACGACCTGAGTCCAAGTCACCATTCTCTCACCTATATTGTTGAAATAGCTCTTTGACTGGTCTCCCTATTTTTGTACTTGCCCTCATTCAATCTATTCTCATATAGCAGACAAAATGATTCTATTAAAATTCCAGTATATTGTGTCAATGTTCTATCCCAGAACTCTCCAGTGGCTATTCATTACATTCATATTAAAACCCATTCTCTTAAAATAGATTACAAAGCCCTCTCACCTTTTCTTCTTTCTTGTCTGTTTCATTCCAGTCATACTGACCCTTAGGATTCCTCAAAAAATGCAGAGATGCACTTGCTTCAGAACTTTGCACTTGTTCTCTGTACCTCTTTTGCTTCTTCTCAAAACATCTCCATTTGCTTGCTCATTTTCTCCCAAAAGTCTAATCAAAACTTTCCTTTTCTGTGTGCCTTCTCTGGCTACCTTATAGAACAAGCTTATTTTTATTTTTTTTAATGTCCATATTTGTGCTTTTGTATTTTTTTCTTCTTAAGCGTTATTTTGATCTAATATATTACACATTACCAACTTTTTGTTTTCTTTTTTCTATATTCTCCACTGGATAGTAAGCTCTGTTAATGCCTGAAATTTTACCTCTTTTGTCAACTGCTCTATCTATGTCCCATTTTCTAGAACTATAGTTAGGACACATTCTATGCTCAGTTAATTGTTGAACAAATGACTGATGACTGAGGTTTTGAGGTTTTGAGCCTAAAAACCATGAGGGAGTATTAAGGGAATGTGGCAGAGACCACTGTTTTGTTTTCCAACTCAATGATCACTATTCCTGTTTTTCTTGAATCCAGAACCTTGATTTTTTTAATGTTTTATTTATTTCTTACAGTTTATTTTGAGGGAGAGAGTGCATGTGCACATGGGGGAGGGGCAGAGAGGGGGAGAGAGAATCCCAAAGTAGGCTCTACACTGTCAGTGCCTTTCCCAGTAATAAGGGATGGACATTGGTTGATACCAATCAGTAAATTACAGTCTCTTCGCTAATAATATGTGTAGACCTAAGAATCTGACTCCCCTAAATAAAAAAAGTAAAGGGAAATACTCTGGCTCATGAGAAAGTATTATTTTCTCTGCTATTAGAAGAAAATACTCCCTTCCTATCTTTTGATATTATCGAGTATACATGGGTGGTAGATGTGTAGGCATTGTGAACCAAGGAAAAGAAAGCCCAATGAATTGGAGAAAGGCTAAACTGAAGCCTTGACAACATAGAAACACCAAGAAACACAACTTGGGCACTTCGGTGACTCTTGGCTACTTGTAATGCGAAACAATAAATTCTTTATTCATTCAGGTCATTGTATTTGAATTTTTTACTACTTACGGAAGTCATCTTCTATAAATTATGCCTGTGGTTTATGAAAATGTGTAAGCCAGGAAGAAAAAGAGGCTCTTATTCTCTTTGCCTTTGATTTTAGTATCTTGTATATATTAATGTATTTTCTGCTTCATACCAAAAAAACAAACAAAAACAAAACAAAATAAAAAACACGCACAAAAAAACACCTACCAAAATTTATATTCAATAGCACAGAGGGGAACTTTGTGTATGTAATATATAAATATTATGAGAACATATATGCTAGCAAAGAGAAAAATAGTAGGAAAGCAAAAAGAAAGCTAATTGTAAATACAAGAAGCACAATTGAATAACTAAAGATAGGCTGTTATTTCTGAATTCCTGAATACCCAAATCAGAAACAAATACAATAAATTAAGAGAAATACAATATTTGTAACATCCAATATTTCTTTACGGTTGTTTGGAAGAACAGATGTTCCTGGTACAGAGACCCTCAGAAAATGATTTTTATGATTCCTAGTGGGCAACGTTCTTAGCAACACACCTGGAGAGTTAAAAAGTTTCTAATTATCACTTCTGTCCACTCCCAGGATACTACTTCCGACAAAGCCACTATTGTATCTTGGCGTTATGTTAGATCAACATTCTATTTTCTTTCTTTATGTCTACCTTTGCCCTCTCTGACACATATAATTAAATTCTATTACAGAGTGCAAAGATACTTCACATTAAAAATAAGTGTAGACATTGTGTCTATTCTCATGGAATTTAGATAGAAAATGTATATAATTAAAAGGCAGGGAGATTTCTGGTTTTATATATGGTGGAGTAGCTTATGGGAGATGACTATTCCAATTTAGAAAAACAGCACCATGACCAAATCTGGTCAAAAAAATTTTTTTTGAACATTTGAAAAAATTAAAGGTCTCCTTGTTGCAGGATTTTTTACTTCAATATCTGGGTCATTGTCCCGCCCCTTTGAAGAATGAAGAGGTGGACACAAAATGAGCAGTAGGTGAAAATTTATTAGAGCATAATATTAGAAAGAATAGTATTAAAGCTATTTTCACAGAGGAGACATTTAAAAGTGAATGCCTAAAAACTGTAGGCAAGGGTCTTTGTTTTATAGGATTCTGGTCAGCCCCCCCTTCCCTTTCCCCTATTCCTTCTCATGTTCTACTAGATTCCTTCTCATGTTCTGTGGGCTAGATAAGTCTAGTTGCTAGGTTGTCCATTCCTGATTGGCTCGTTTTCATTGTGTGAGGGGTGGCCTATCGCCATACCTTTCCTTGTGGGTCATAGGTTTATGGTCTATTTTAGTTGGGTCTTTTGTCAAATTCCTGAGGGGAACCTGAGGGGGATTAGGTGGTGTCTGATTCATTCTTAAGAGGAACCTTACACCTGAGGGGCTTTGCTGTGTTCAGACATTCCCAGCATTGTTCCAAAATATGTGTTTTTTTTCCGTACCTCAGGTCCTAACTTTTGCCTTTCTGCCTGCTTTATACCGTTTTCCTATTATATTTCTAACATAACTGGAAGGTAGGATCCCAGAACAAAATGAAATACAGAGAGTTGAACCCACAGTCATGAAGGCATTTTTGCCTTGGGCACTTGCCGATTAATGATAATTGAACAAAGTCCAATAATCCAACAATTTGCCAAGAATGTGAAAGATAGCAGGTTTTATTTTTACCAGCATACAGTGCTGGGGGAAAAAAAAAAGTTGAGATTAGCATGACAAAAAAGTTAAAGAAGCAAAGATACCAGTGAGAAGAGAGATTCAGAGAGGTTAGCCTTTCATTCAGTGGTTTATTTCTGAGACTTGCAGGGTAAGAGGTGGCCTCATCCTATCATTCTGAGGAGATAAAAATTGGAATCTATGACACACAAAATTAGAGTAACCCGTACTTTTAGTTGTGATTCTGGAGAATTACATCCTGACACTGAAGATGAATCCAGGTAGATAAATCTTAAAAAAAAAAAAAAAAAAAAAGGCAAAAAACAAGCAAACTACAACACAGCTTTGAATAAGTTACTGTAATATGACCTTACATATCTGTCTGTAAGAAAATAGGGTGAAGCTTTTTTGGAAAAAGACATCATCTAAAGCCTCTTAAATTTTTCAAAGTCAATGTCTAGTCTTAAAATATCCGTGGCTAAGAGGGAAAAGAAAAATAATAAAAATAGATTTGAAGATAAACTTATTGAAATCATTAGCAATTGATTTAAATATAAATATGTTGGGGCGCCTGGGTGGCGCAGTCGGTTAAGCGTCCGACTTCAGCCAGGTCACGATCTCGCGGTCCGTGAGTTCGAGCCCCGCGTCAGGCTCTGGGCTGATGGCTCAGAGCCTGGAGCCTGTTTCCAATTCTGTGTCTCCCTCTCTCTCTGCCCCTCCTCCGTTCATGCTCTGTCTCTCTCTGTCCCAAAAATAAATAAACGTTAAATATAAATATGTCAAGAGTTATATATATATATGATAGTTATACTAGAAAATTGTAATCTAGATAAACAAGATCAAAAGGAAATTTAGAATTCTGAAATACTAACAAATTGAGACTCTATCAGATATAATAACAAGTTGGACAAGAAAGAACAGATCATAGTGAACTGGAGAAACTAGTAAATATTCTAACTGGAACACAAGCAAATGGTTAAGAAAAAAATAGAAATAAATAGAGGAGGAAAAAATTCTAGCATTGTAACCAGAGACTCCAGGGAACAAAAGAAAACAATTCAGAAGTAATGTTTTAAAAAATAACAGGTGTGTTATTCAATCTAAAATTTCTAGAAAGTGAACCCATATCAATTAATCTAGCTTTATCTACTGTTTTAGTATTCCCTCTGTGGTCTAAGACCCTTAGTATTCATCGCTACACACGTCCAGTATTTGCCAAAATATATTAGGAAATGCTTGCAGTCATTTTATTTGTAAGTTATTTCCTCCTGGGTTATATGCATATCTAATCCCCTAGAGCATGCTGTTGTGTGACCATTAGTTATGTATCTAGTGGCATCAGTGGGTGATTGTAGCAGGCCCTGAGTAAAAGGAGCAACACCTTCCAAGGCATCTTCCACAAATGAGGCTATCATTGTAATTTTAAACACAAAAGGCTCATCTTTTCAGAAAACAGAGGGCAAGCTACTTCTACTCAAAAGAATCTACACTACATTATGGTCCTTGTGTCATCATTACTACCAAAATAGCCCTGCACAGCAGCCACATGATCTCCCCATGTTTCACTTGGTATTTTATCATAGTCAATCACAGGTTATGGCCTGTGATTCCACTGTAGGCCATGGGCCACTAGCATTCCATTTCTCTTTGAGAAGGAACTTGCTTGATAATGAAGCTCAAGGACAAAACTAACTCCCAAATCCCATCTTTAAGGACCACTCCTGATACCAATTTTCTAGCAGTCTGAATCAAATCAAGAGACTAAACTACAAAGTGATATAATCAGGGGAAGTTTAATAGAGAATGATTAAGATACAAGTGATTATGAGATACAAGAAATGTGACATCTTTAAATTGAGGGAAGGCTAGTTAGTGAAGGTCATACTTAAAAGGATGGCCCACTCCTGGGCTAGGGTTCAGATATCATAGTTAAGGTGTACTTACAGGCTACTGGATGGGAGAGAAGTTCACTGGCTTGCCTGGCCTCATCCACAGTTTTTGGGCAAGCAGGAGGCAGCCCTCCGGAGTACCAAAGGGGCACAGGTGAGCCACACCCGGTGTGGCCAGGTGTATGGGCATACCCATGAGAGAATGAGGGTACCAATGTGAACAGAAAGCCTGGAAAGCATGGTGTCTGTGTTTGGAGGTCCATGATATTAACAGGGCTGCAGCATCAGGAGAACCTTTGGAGACAAACATCTGGGGCCTTGGGATAGGTGAGCAGAGGAATGAGGGGCTCTGGTGTGTGTAGGAATCCTATAGCACATAGTGTTCATGTTAAGATGACTCCAGTTTGGTGATCACTAGCCTAAGTCAAGGCTGCAAGGGTGCCATGTGTAGCTGGAGACAGCAAGGAGGTCACATGTGTAGCTGGGACAGTTCTGATACTCATGCTACCAACCAAGAGTGCACCTTCTGGAAATGCAGGAGAACTCTTTTCTCTTGTAGTGTCCTTCTGGCAACCTCTACTGAGAAACCTTAATGTTATGCTTACTATAATGGAGAAACTTTTCAAGAAATTATATTCAGTATCACAGAGCATATATTGAAGGGTGAATTTGGTATTGAGAGGTAGTCAATTGATAATTGCAATAGATATCAAAGAATGATAGGTGTTTTTAATATTTAAAATTTATGCCACTAATATCCCTTGATATCAGTTGATTCCCTTCTATAATTACCTTTAAAACTTGGATATTATTTAACTTTTATTAAGTAATTCAGTGATCGTTCTGCTAAATGCTTCTACATACCATTTTTGTTCAGGCTGCCATCACATATTTTTACACTTTTTTGGTAAATTTCTGGCCATTAGGTAGAAATCTATATATAATCCAGTATGTTCTTAATGAAACATAGCTTACCATTTAAAGGCAGTTTACAAAATGTTAATTTTAAATATGTTCAAATCAGAGCTTCCTTTGCTTGTGTAATCCATATAAACATCTTTTTATTTTCGTTTAACATTCTAAAAAGTTTGTAATTCTAGATGTTTTTGCAATTTGGTTTTAATTCATTTTGTACAGCTGCTCAGTCAGCATGTGGCCACTAACACATCATATGCCTTGTCACATAATCTGGTGTGATTTAGTGAGAAGGAGAGATCATTCCTCTCAGGGACTGAGGTGACTCAGGACACCAGGACAGTTGTCAGTTATTAAAAGTTTTGATTATAAAACTTCTTTAATAAATGGATGTATTTGACTTGTTCTAAGCTATGATTAATCTTGAAGGAAACATATTGTCAACTTATTCCAAGTGATCTTTCTGTTTATTTTTGTATGTTCTCGTTTGAACATCATAAAACCTTGAAAAAGTGCCGGTTACTGACTCTTTGAATGTTATTACTTAATCTTGAACATCATTCCTCTTAAAATACTTGACTACTTGATATTTTACCCTATTTTTTCTTTTTAGAGATTAAAATATTTTAGTTGGTATTTATACAGTTTCAACATATTAAGAAATCTTGAAAACTTATGTTAAAAATCCATACATCCAAGTTTCCAGAATTTTGGTCTCAAGTAAATTGAATTTTTTTTATTTTTCAGATTTGTATTTTTTTATTATAAAGGCTTGAGAATATACCAGATAAAATGTGCAGTTTAGAGACAGAAATGGAGCCACACACATGTGTGTAAAAACTTAAAAATCACATTTGTGTATTTATAATCTACATTATATAACCCATTTATTTCAACTTTGACACATTGTACATTGTGAACATATTATGTTATACAAGATGCTATCAAATTTTTTTTTTTCTTCAACGTTTTTGTTTATTTTTGGGACAGAGAGAGACAGAGCATGAACGGGGGAGGGGCAGAGAGAGAGGGAGACACAGAATCGGAAACAGGCTCCAGGCTCCGAGCCATCAGCCCAGAGCCCGACGCGGGGCTCGAACTCACGGACCGCGAGATCGTGACCTGGGTGAAGTCGGACGCTTAACCAACTGCGCCACCCAGGTGCCCCGATGCTATCAAATTTTTAACAATAGAATGAATCTCAGCACGATCTGGCTCAAACCTCTCATTTTATAGATGCAAAACAAGCTGAAGTCTCAATAAATCTTAAAATATAACTCATTTTAAGTATTTGTTTCATCAAACATTTATTTATCAGCTATACATAAGATTATTCTTGATGGGCCTAATGACACAGAAGGGGAATATATGGTATGTTCTCAGAAAAAAAAGAGGCTGAGATTTCATTATGTATTGCTTTTACTTGATTTTTCCTTATTGCCTTTCTGATTTTTGCTTCTCTCTCCATGGCCCCAGGGCTCAAAAATCTCATTGTGATCTCACTAGTTATGGGCTTGTTTAAAATGGGGGTTTTGGTAAAAATTGGTGGGAAAACAAAAATGCATCTTCCCTTAATCTAAATCAGGATTCAAAAACTGTGAAAGTCATTAGTAATCTATGATATTAGTAACTTCGATTTCAGATAATGTTAGAAGGGATGGTTTACTTCAGGTGGCCAGAATCAGCCCCATTTAAGCCTTTGATCAAAATAAGATTTATTACAATCCCAACACCTTCTATTGAATCACTTTCCCTCAAGTACTCCCCCACTTTCCAGAATAAGCAGGTTTTATATTATAACTGTTAAACCAGATGGCTCTTACTTGTTTGCACATAATGCTGAGTTTCATGTAAACATAAACACCCCAAATGGTTCTTCTGAAGAAAGCTGGTGGTTGTTTTTAGAGCAGTCATTGGAGATTTGGACAGGAGAGCATATAACCCATAACCCTACATAATGTCTTTTAATTTATAATGGAACAGAGTAATAACTATGCCTTCCATATTTATTCCTGAGTGCCTGAAAAGGTTAGGGTTTTCTGCTGTGAATGTTACTTTGCAACAATGATTTTAGTTGTGCTGGACTTTCAAATAATTAATTCTTAAAAGATATCTAAAAAACACACATACAATTTAGGTTTTGCTCTAGCAAGATTGTACATTTTGTTATAGTTTTCTAATTTCTTTTGGTTTTGAACTCATTATGTAGTAAAACCCCTAAGACTATTTCTTATATCAGCTACAAGAATTTAGGGGATCTGAGATTTCGTGTGCAGAGACTAATTGTAAATGAATTTTGATTGTCAGTACTCAATAACCAGGGCTTTGAATGCACCTGCCTTAAGTGAGGGACCTGGAGGTTTAAGATTCATTTGCTCCATAGTAAATCCTACTCTAAGAGAAAGAAAGCAATTTCAATAAGCAGTTAAAGTGAAACAAATATTTTGCTAGAAGGAATACAAGATGCTCTGGATATGTTTAGCAAGAGGTTTCTAATTTAGTGTGGGGGCATTTTGGATAGAAAGAAGAAAGTCAAAAAATGATGTTTTACCTAAATGGAGTGTCAGAACCAAATATCAGGGAGAAAAATGGAATAGACCTGAAGCTCCTGTAAGAACAAAAACTGAACTTGGACCTTATTGTGTGGGCTTGGGATTCCATGCAAGGGATTTTAGATGAGGTTAAAAAAAATAGGGTTACATTTTTAATGCAAAGGTAGTTGTATTTGTTCACTGATTTTACAAACATCTGCAAATGTGTGTCAGGAAATAAATTAGACTTTTAGGACTAAAAAGCCTTGTGAATTCAAGAGAACATTTTTCTTTTGGGGAATCTTAAATTTTTTCATTAAGGTAAAAGCCATGGGTTTTATTCCTCACATAAATGACTTCCTGGCAGACAGAAGCATAATATTAAAATAAATATATGAAAAAGTATTTAAAACAGTAACATTGATATCATTATATGAAACACATTGACACTTGCTGCATGTAAGCAGTGGAGATCATTGGGGAAATGAGCTATTGTCAACTTGCATCATTTCCTTTCTGTTCTGTAGTCAACTAAGCACAGCAGAGGGAACATTTAGGACTATAATGCCCTGCATCCTCTTCTGCACTTGTTTTCAGGTTACAATTTTCTGTGGACATTTGCTTGAGATTTTAAAAAGGAGATGTTGTCATTCTCTAGAGGGCATTGGTATATTACATGCCTTTTATGCCTTTTACTTCTGGCTGATTTGGAATGTTTTTCTTTATTGCTTTTTTTTTTTTTTTTTAGGAATTCAGTTATGATACCTTGATGAAATTATCTTTGTGTTCATTCTGCTTGTGATTTCTTGAGATTCTCATATGTGTGGGTTGGTATTGTTATCATATATGAACAATTTTGGAGTCATTATCACTAGAAATACTTTATCTTCTCACCTACTCCTTCTAAGAGTCCAATATTTCTGTGCTTCATTACAGGTAGAATTCTTCAAGTTCACCAACCCTGTTCAATCTCTAAACTGCTGTTACTTATATCTAGTGTGTCTTTAAATTTCAGATTCTGTATTTTTGTTTTCATTCTAGAAGTTCCATTTTGTTCTCATGTTTTTTATTTTCCTTCTCATTTGTCCTTATTTGTGTCTATGTAAATATTTTAACACATCCATAATCGCTATTTTAAAATGTTATCGGCTATCCATCATCTCAGTTACTTCTGGCTACCTCTCTGTTTGAGATTTTATGTACTGCCTACAGATCATATTTTGTTTCTTGATGTCCAGTAATTTTTTATTGGCTTTGGACATTTGGAATGTTATGTTTTGAATGTCTGGACCTTCCTTTAAAAAATGGTTGTTTAAGCAGGCACTACTTTGCGGATATTTTTGTTCTTATAGGCTTATTTCTGATGCTTTGTTAGGATATATCTCCATAACCTATAATCTATGACTAGTTTAGTGCTTCACCTTACACCTTAAGTTATGGTCTTTCCAGGGTCTCAGTTGATTTCCTTGATGTTCAAAGAGATCTCTACACACTTGCTGGTTGGTACTCAAATATTACTCAACTCTGTGTAAGCTACAGTAGTTTTCAGTTCATGGTTTCTCAACTGTTGTTTGCTCTTTCCCTGGTGTTTTTTCTTTTCATACGCTCCTGAAGTATGCCCATATTCTTCTTCAGCAAGGAATTTAAGAAGACCGATCTGTAGATTTCTGGAGCTCCTTGTCTGCCTATTTTCCTTCTCTCTGTTACTCAGCCCTCCAAATCCAGTTACTTCAACTTCTGTGAAATCTTATCTGTGTTATCTCTGCACCATGGTGCCAAAGGCACCTTGAGTTAAGTTAGAAAACCAGACTAATGGCAGAGTGTATCTCATTTGTTTTACTTCTTTCACAGCTTTGAACTGCCTGTTGTTCAGGGAATGAAAATAATTGTTTCACATTCTTTGTTCACATTTCTAATTTTGGTATTGCATTATTGAATGATTGAAGTTGTGTATAAAACTTTCAGTGGGGCAGCTGAATGGAATTAAGGATGACTTACCTGTCTTGCTTTGGAAACTGGGTTCATGTTAAAAGCTGTCACTGAGGTAGAGGGGGAAAAGCAGGAGTAAAGGCAAAACAGGAGGATTCAGGATGGCAACAGGAAACATAGTATGTTCCTTTTTCTTGATTTATTACTTGAGAAAGTAATAAATCAAGTGGGTATGAACTATAGGAAGTGAAAGGTTAGTAAAGAAGTCTAAGTTAGAGGTCAGCTATTAAGTAAATAGTCAACTCATATTAACACAGTAGAAAAGAAATTGAGTATCAAGAATCTTACAACTATTTATTTGTTCTGCCTTCCTTATACTAGTACCTTAGAATGATACTAAAAAAGGAAATGTCATAGATCATGGGGATCATTTCTTCAAATTGAAGCTATGTTATCTATTGTTTCTTTAATCAAATATCATGACAAACTGAATTGCCCAGGGGAGGAGCCAAGTCAAATTTCTCTTCAACATTAAAGAAAATAACACATAATGTTTCAAAAGTGACATTATTCCAAGGAAAGTGATGTGTTCCTGACAGTCATGTGTGGCATTTAAAGAAAATTGCCTATAAATATACATAGAATTTATTTATTCAGCATATTTACTGAGTCCTATTACATGGCAGGCATTATTCCTAAGAGGCAAAGATACAGTGATAACCCAGAGAGCCAAAGCTTTTACTCTTATTTTATTGGGAAGTGCAGAAATCAGCAAATAAAATAGGTATATAAACATATAAAGTAGTTATAAATGCCATGAAAAATAAAGGCAATAGATTCAATGAAGTGGTATTTTAATACTGTGATTAAGGAAGGTCTCAATAGAGAACTAGTGACCCCATGCAGGGAACAACGAATGTGATGACTCTAAAACAGGAACTAGCTTTGTGTTTTTAAAACATGATGGGGCGCCTGGGTGGCGCAGTCGGTTAAGCGTCCGACTTCAGCCAGGTCACGATCTCACGGTCCATGAGTTCGAGCCCCGCGTCGGGCTCTGGGCTGATGGCTCAGAGCCTGGAGCCTGTTTCCGATTCTGTGTCTCCCTCTCTCTCTGCCTCTCCCCCGTTCATGCTCTGTCTCTCTCTGTCCCAAAAATAAATAAACGTTGAAAAAAAAAAAACATGCAAGAATATCAGGATATCTGGAAAGGAACAAGCGGGTAGATAGAATGGTGTGTGCCGAGTAATTCACAGTTACGGGAAGGGCTCTTGTTACGTATGACCTCTTCTTCCATAGAAAACATTGTGTTAGTGAAATGAGAAGCAGTCACTGTGGGGAGTGAGGGGGTGGGCAGAGTGTGACTAGGAAGCAATAAAATCTGATTATTGTTTTCATACTATTATTTGCGGAGGAAATTTTGCTGTAAAAACAATAAAGGAGGATTATATGTTAGAAGGTAGTTTGGAGAGAGAAATGATCTGTTTCAAGGAGAGATTCTAGAAGACTCTAAAATGGAGATATTTGATCAGAATCCTGAATGAAGCAAGGGAGCATATCATGTGGAGATCTCTGGGAGGGATATTCTAGGTAGCTGCTTCTGAGGAATAGCAAAATTCCGGTTTGGCCTGAATAGAGGGTCTAGTGGGAAAAATAAAAGGCAATAATTTTGGAGAAAGAGATGTTGTAAGGCAGGTCATATAGTGCCTTTTAGCCCACAGTCAAGTTGTTGAGATTTTTTGGGACAGATTTGGAGGTTGTTAAACAGGAGAGTGACATGCTTTGTCTTTTGCTGAGAGTATGATACCATTTCACCTAGGTGATTTTCACTGCCAGGTAGCAAATAGTTTTTAGAAGGAAACAGGGGAAGCGGGAATATCACTTCCGAAAATTTTGCAGGACTCTGGTTGAGAGATGGTGGGAGCAAAGTCATAATAGCTCTGCATAGTGGGCAATTTGGGATAAGTTTTATGTTAGGTACAGAGAACATGAAAACAGATTGCATGTTGAGTTAGAGGAGTTGAGGCAACTCTTTTTAATAGGATCTTAATATTCTCTTTCAACCACTAATTTACAGATTTGTGGTCATCATGTTTTTTTGTTTCCATTTAATCTTTTTCCTCTGTCGAGCCTCAGGATGAAAGGAAAAACAACACATGACCCCTCTCTCATGCTTGCCCTCGTTTCCCACTGTGTTATTTTTTTTTCTACTCAGATGTACATATACACTACTGTACATAATTATACATTTTTGTGTGAGGAAAAATAGAACATTCGATGCCTGATGAGCATCACAATAAACTTTTCTCATAAGCAAACTTCCTTACAGTGCCAGACACAAAATGTCAAGGAGTTCTTTAGCACTTTTCCACAGACATCAATGTTTCTATTCCCTGCTCAGCAGAGTTCTATATTCAGTGACATTACAAAGTCATTTGAAGGGAAGTTGCCTGGTGAGAGAGAAGATGATAGTCTTCTTCGTCTTTTAAGTAACTGAAAAATGTTTCAGCGAGACAAATTTCACAGTGTTCTAATTCATTTTTTTTTCCTTTCTAAGTGTAAGTCCCCTTCTAAGTGAATATGTGAAGATTGGAAACCCAAGAAATGTCCTGATAACTGCTAGGAAAGAAAGGACATTTTCTCCAATCTTCCAATCTCTCATTAAAGATACTGAGTATTGAGAGAGGATGTGTAAATCATGTAGGGCAAAGTGGTTGATTTTGTTTTACATAGTAAAACAAAATAAACTGTCTCTCCCCCGTTCCTATGTACTTTCAGTTCAGCTAACTCCACTCTCATTTAATCTAGGTCTTGCAGAATAATTAGGGTCTCAAGAAAGGGAGACTGGGGAGGACACACAAAGAGGCATAAGAAACAGCTCAGAGGAAGTGCTGTCAAAGAGAAATCCCACCCAATGGAGTTAAACAGGCAAGGGAGACTTTACTTAAGATTATTGGGTTAGAGGTTGAGACTCTTGCAATAGAGGAGAGGGACCAAACTCAACTCAACTCAACTTGAAACAGAAGGTAGGAGTGTTTGTACTGGTTTTTAAACATTGGGTTGAGCTAATAGAAAAGAACTGGAGAGCCCTAGAAAGGAGATTGGTCAGTGTGATTAGGACATCTGTGTTTGCTAATTGGTGCTTAGCAAAGTTAGACTTCTACCTTCCCACAAAGTCTGGAAAATAGGGGATCTATCTCCTTGAGGATTTCAAAGGGATGGCTTTGTGGTCCTAACTAAAGACCTTCATGGGTTGTAATCCTGCAACAGGCTGGGAGAAGATTTACATTTCAGTGGAGCAGAGAAAGAATTTAAAATCACAAGTTTTTTTAAGGTAAATGATCTAACAAAAGGAAGGTCAGAGGCCTATAGTCAAGAAATAGCTTTTCAGAAGCTTAGTGGAGCTGAGGGGAACATTAAGGATGTCTTGGTCAGTGCAGGAGAAACATGGCAGTCGAGGTTGATCTGCAGATTATGAAGTATGAAGACCTTTCTTTTGAAATGGCACACTCATAGTACGACTGTTGGAAAACTTCTCTGGTTTTGATACGGAGGGTAGGTTGAAGGGCTGAGGAGGAGGACTAAGGCATACATGTGAGGTGGCTACTACATCAGTCATAGCCACCAGTGAATAAAGTCCTGTCATGATGTCAGAAGCCATGCAATGAGAGGGTAGATGAGCATAGAATAACTAAATGAAATAAAAGAAAGTATTTCTCTATTATCAGTGTCTCTCATCACTGTTTAACTGTTATCTATTTTTATTTCTGATAGCAACCAAACTTTTGTGTCATTTAAACTGAGTTTTGTTCATGTTGGTTATCCTGCATCTGTTGGTATTTTAAATAGCCACATGGGGCCCATAGATTTAACAGACAGATGTCCATCAGTTAAAACAACAGATGAGTAAAACTCTTGAGCCACTGAGTTACTGAAGATTATAATTACTGTGGCATTAGAGTTCCTAGAGGTTTGTATAATTCCTGTCCGTTCTCTGGATGATGATCTGATGGTTTTACTTCTGACATGAAGGATGCTATTTCTAGTGTTCATGGCAAATTAATTCACTAGAGAAAGGTGAGTGAGAGTGTACTGCCAGAGGTCATGACTTCCTCTTCTTGGCTGCCATTTAGTCTGTTGTTTCATGTTTTCAGCATAAAGGAAACTTCTGCTGGGTTGTGCCAACAGTGCTCTCCTGGGGAACTTAATTGTCTGTGTCTGTCTGCATAACAAACAATACAACTGCAGAAGGTACAAACATTAGATATGTAGAGTGTCACATGACTGCTTAGCTTGGAAGCACATTCAAGAAAGTTCATTTAGGATTCCTAAATGAATAATGTTGTCAATCTTAGTTCACTCTAGGATAATTTACTGAGTAGTTTTCATGACACTGAAGAAAAATAGCTGCCATATTTACTCTGATTTACAAACAAACAAAAATCTCTGATTCAAAACCGTTATTATTCGAAATTTATTTCACTACCTTTTTATAGTCCACCTGTCTTCTGGAAATATTTTTTTGTCCTTCGATTTCTTTTGAATAAGCAAAGCGACTCAATGGCAGCATAAATGTTTCAGGTTAATTTGGGGAAACAAATGAGAGTTATTGGATTAAAGACACATACATGGGTAGACTATATTTACCTCTAAGTTGGTCATAGTTAGAACTGGTTTTGCAAAAACTTAATATCAATCTTTTGCCATTCTTAGTTTGATTTTTCTATCGAAATATATCATCTACATCCTGACCACATTCAGACACATCAATACATTGGATGTAATACATTGAAAAACATCTTCTGCTTTATATGTAAGAGTTAAGAAATAAGTTCCAAACATACTGGGGCTAAGAACTGAAAATAAATGTGAGACCTCAAGATGTAGAATTCTTGACCTTCAGCTCCTGTGACCCGTTATTGATTGCTGAGCTGTCTGTCACCAGAAAACTGAGTGGGACTCAGGCTAGTCAGAGCAGGTCAGACTTTGATGACACAAACAGCAGTTTTTGTTTACAGAATCTCATTTTACAAAGACATGTTTCTTCCTAAATTGTGTATAAAACTATTTTTACTATTTAGGTGTATAACTGAATTGTGTATTTGGATTCATTTGGCTCATGTGAGCATGTCATATATTGTTTTAGGAAGTAACAGTAAAATGATTCTGGAGTACCAGATTTATCTAAAAGTTTATGCAGTGATGTAAAGGGCATCCACATGGTCCACATTGTGCTGGTGGTCTTATTAAGAGATTTCTGAGGGAAAGAACACATGGAGATTCATTCTTTGTGAATGACTAACATATTCATTCATATAACAAAATGCATATAGTACTATCATGTACCACATAGGAGTTATAAAGTCAAAGTTAAGGTAAGCTTAATCCTTGTTCTCTTATAACTTCTGTTTAGTATTATATCTGGTAAGCTAGGGGAAAAGAAAAAAAAAACAGTTGACCATCATTTTATGGTGATATGTGTTAGGACTCTTCTTATATATCGTAAGCACTTATTCTGTTTCAGTAAACTACGGAAAAGTATTCCTTCAAATGCTAAGCCTTTGCTTGATTTTCTGCCCCATATTAAAGCAATCAAAATTATGATATTGAAAAAGGACTAAAGTGAATGTCTAGTTATTAAAAGGGATTAAAAAAAGAACTACACTTTCTCTTTCAAAAATAAATAAACATTAAAAAAAGGGGGGGGGCACCTAGGTGGCTCAGTCAGTTAATTGATTTTGGCTAAGGCCATGATCTCACAGTTTGTGGTTCGAGCCCCACATCAGGCTCTGTGCTGACAGCTCAGAGCCTGCTTCAGATTCTCTAACTCCCTCTCTCTCTCTCTCTCTCTTTCAATAATAAATAAATAAACATTTAAAGAAGAAGAAAAAACAAGAGCTACAGGGGCACCTGGGTGGCAGAGTCAGTTAAGTGTCTGACTCTTGATTTCGACTCAGGTCATGATATTGAGGGTAGTGAGATGGAGCCCCACGTCAGGCTCTGCACCAGAGCATGCTTGGGGTTCTCTCTCTCCCTCTCTGCCTCTCCCCCACTCATACTCTCTATCTCAAAATAAACATTAAAAAATAACTACATATATTCCATGCTCAAATTGTGTTCCAAAGAACAGTATTTTCATTAATGAATATTAATGTGTAAAGGTTAAATGTTCAGTTCAGAAGCATGTTTATTTTTAGAGTAATTTTTTATGAGTTAGGAGATAATTATATATTCATTAAACCATCATAGGGCATTTTTTTCAGTCTAAAGTACAAGTAAACAGATTTTTTTCCCCATTGAATTGTTTTAGTACCTTTGTAGTAAATCAAGTTGACTGTATATGTGTGGGCCTATTTCTGCCCTCTATTATTGTCCATTGGCTGTTTGTCTACACTTTTGCTGGAACTACACTGTCCAGATTACTATAGCTTTGTAGAGGGTCTGGAAATTAGGTAGTGTATGTCATCAAATATTATTCTTTTCAAAGTTGTATTTGTCATTCTGAGTCCTTTGCTCTTTCTTATAATTCCTTAGAAGTACCTTGTCAGTTTCTATCACTGTGCTTGCTACAATTTTGATTGAGATTGCGTGGATTTTTTATTTCATTTTATTTATTTTTTACTTCAGAGAGAGAGAGGGCAAGTGGGGAGGGACAGAGGGAGAGAGAGAGAATCTTAAGCATGTTCCATTCCTGGTGTGGACGTAGGGCTCAATCCCACAACTCTGGGATCGTGACCTGAGCTGAAATCAAGAGCTGGACACCCAACCAAGTCACCCAAGCACCCTGAGGTTGCATGGATTTATAGGACAGTTGGGGATAATGACATCTTAATACTATTGAATTTTTCAGTCAATTATTATGATATATGTCCTATTTAGAGCCTCTTTTTTTTTATCATGATTATCTTGTAGTTTACAGTTTATATATCTTGTATACCCATCTTTACATTTATTCATAAGTATTTTATGTTTTCATATTTTTGCACATGGTATTATTTAAAATTTTCTTTACCAATTATTCATGAGTAATTAATAGAAATACAGTCGATTTTTGCATACAGTGACATTGCTACATTTACTTGTTATTTCTTGTGGTTCATTTGTAGAGTGCTTGGGACTTTCTACATAGAAACTGAGAATAAAGGTGATTTTATTTTATTTTGTTTTTAATCTGTATACCTTTGAGGTCATTTTCTTGCCTTTTACTAGCTGGGACTTGAAGTACAAAGTTGAATAGAATTGGTGAGACAATTGGGTTCTGCGTTGAGCATGGAGCCTGTTTAAGATTCTGTCTTTCTCTTCCCCCTCTGCCCCTCTCTTCTGCTCGCTAGATCTCTCTAAAAAAAAGAAAAAAAATGCCTAGTGACACCTGGATGGCTTAGTCAGTTAAGTGTCTGTCTCTTGATTTCAGCCCAGGTCATGATCTCACTGTTTGTGAGACCCAACCACAGGGCAGATGACAGCACGGAGCCTGCTTGTGATTCTCTCTTCCTCTCTCTGTGCACCTCTCGCACATGCGTGTTCGTGCACGCGCTCTCTCCCAAAATAAATAGACATAAAACAAAAGAACTGGTGAGAAGAGATGTCTTTTTCTTCTTCTGGAATATAGGAGGAAAGACTTTGAGCTTTTGCCAGTAAGTATCATGTTAGCTGAGATGTTTTTGAAGACACCCTTTATCAGATTGAGGAAATTCTCCCTATTTTTACTTTACTAACACTTTGCTTTCACAAATGTGTTGAACTTTTTCAGAAGTAACCCTGAATTTATTAAGATGAGCACACATTTACTCCTTTTTTCTGTACATGTGGTAAATTACATTAATTAATGTTTAGATGTTGATATATTCTTACTTTCTTGAAATAAATGCCGCTTGGTCTTTCTGTATTATGACTTTTACATATTGCTGAATTCATTTGCTAATATTCTGTCCATCTATATTCATGAGGGATACTGGTATCTCATGAACATAGACATTCTTATAAGGTCTAGTGATATTGGTACTGCCTTATTAGTTTCCAAAAGTGTTTGTGAAAGAGTGATATTATTTCCTTCTTACCTATTTGATTAAATTCACCAACATAGTTATTTGGATGTGGTGTTTTCTTTCCAGAAAGGCTTTTACTTCTGAATTCAAGTTTTTTAAAACAAATTTAGGGCTATTCAAATTTTCAGGTTTTTTTCTACTTACATCTGTTTAATAAATATTCTCAAGGAAAGTCTGTTCACTAAATGGTGCTTGAACAAGTGGTTACCAAACAGAAGAAAATGAATGTTGACTTCTAATTCATATCTTACATGAAAATGAATTCAATTTGAATCATACATAAACATAAAAAACTATGACCATCAAGCTTCTAGGAAAAACCAGGAGCAAACATTTTTTTACTGTGGAGTAGGCAAATAATTTTTAGACAGGACACAAAAAATAATAAGTTTATATAAAGAGAAAATAATAAACTGAACTTCATGAAAGCAAAAAAAAAATCTTCCTGCTTATTAAAATACACTGTTAAAATGAATATTCAAGCCACTGACTGAGAGAAAATATTAGCAATACACATATATGACTGTAGATTTGTATCCGGAATATAAAAGACTCTTATAAAAAATCCAATTGAAAAATACTCAAAATACTTGAAAAGACAATTCACAAAGGAAGATCTACAAATAGCCAATAAGCACATGAAAATGTGGTCCGCATTGTATTAATCAAGGAAATGCAAATTAAAACCACAATGACATACCACAGTACTTCTTCTAGAATAGCTAAACTTAAAACCATTGAGTGCCAAATGTTGGCAATGGTATGGAGCAAGTGGAAGGCTCAGATATTGTTGGTGCAACTGTAAGATGGTTATAACCATCTCGGAAAACAGCTTGGAAGTTTCTTCTAAGCTTAAACATTCACTTCCCCTGTATTCCAGCAATTTCACTCCTAGGTATTTAGTTGGGAGGAATGAAAACTTATGCCAATAACAAAAGCAAACAAACAAACAAAAGGTGGTACAGAAATGTGTATAGCATCTTTATTCATAGTAGTCAAGAAATGGAGCAATCCGATGTCCGTTAACAGGAGAATAGATCAGCAAATTGTAGTATAATCATAGAATTCTACAGCAAAATGTAATAATATACTGATGCACACAGTAGTAGATACATGATTCTCAAAATGTTATGCTAATTGATAGGAGCTAGACACAAATGTATACTTACTGCATAGTTCTATTTATGAGTAGTTTTAGAAGGCAAAACTGATTCATTGGAGTAGAGCAAGTGGAATTTCTTCTGCAGGGGAAGAATTCTTACAGAGGATCATGGAACTTGCTGAGACATTGGAAATATTCTATATTGGAAATATATATACACTATAAGTATATAGAATGTAAATTTTCTAATTGGAAATACTCTCTATTGGCAGTATTCTAACTGGAAATATTCCATATCTGGATAGGGATGTGGGTTACTTGGTGTTTGTCAAAACCCATCAAACCATTCAGCCAAGATTTGTGCATTTTGTTGGGTGAAGATTATGTCTCAATTTTTAAAAAAATTATAAAATAAACATAATTATTTAATTATAAAAATAAAGTGTATGATATGAAAGAGAATATATCTATTGTACTATGCCAGGAGAGGACCCAACATTAAGAGACTTCTGTGTATGTTTGACAATGTCAAATTATTTTACATAGGAGAGAACAAAGAAATGGCTATAAAGTAGATAGTTCATCTCTTGGGCAAAATTGAATCAGTGAAAATGTGTTATGATTTCTGTGTGCAGTCAACCAAATGTTGCTATTAAAATGCACATTAATAGCACTAAGAAACCATAGCCCCAGATGCATACATGTAAATTTGTCTCAAGATAGTAAGAGTTTCATTATTATTTTCATTTCAAAATATTTTTATATTTCTGAGAAAGCCTTAAATTATTAAATAATTTCAAAAAATGCTAAAATATGTATCTAAAAACACTTTTAAAGTTTCATTTGACTTCATGTTTGAGCTGAAATAGGATTATCTTTGGCATTTTAAATATTTTAAATATTTTAAATTTTACTTCTTTTTAATTTAAATATTATTTTATATCATTTTAAGATAGGGAGGCAAACCATAGAGACCCTTAACTATAGAGAACAGAAGGTTGCTGGAGGGGAGGTGGGTGGAGGAGTGGGCTAAATGGGTGATGGGGATTAAGGAGTGTACTTGTGTTGAGCACTGGGTGTTATATGTAAGTGATGAATCACTGAATTCTACTCCTGAAACCACTCTTATATGTTAACTGACTAGAATTTAAATAAAAACTTAAAAAATAAATGGTAAAACACAGAAATAAATATTTTTATATCAATCTAACTTTAAATATTAATTTTGAAATTCAAATATATCTTAACCTTGATGACTCAACTTATGTATAGAATATGTTTTCAAGTAATAAAAAATTTTAATACAGTTTTGGTTGTTTTTGTTTTTTTTTTACTTTAGAGAAAAGTAAAAAAAAATAATCGTGGAAAGAAACTAATTAAAGAAGTCCCCAACTTCATGTATCTTAAATTTTTAGTTTTTATAACTTGGGAGGAGCATGTTTTTCCTTTTTGTTTCTTTTTTTCCCCAGTTTTTCTTACTGTATTAATGGATAAATGAAATAGTTCAAAAAGTTTAATCTTTGATTCAAAATTTCCCCCAAATTTATATTATCAGCAATGGTGCTGTAACTACAAATGATTTTCATTGTTATATAAGCATTTGCTGACTTAATTCTCCCTCTCCATCTGTGAGATAGTTACCACTTAACCATTTTCACATTATTTTGACATTACTAGAAGTAAACTGACTAAAAATCTCCAAATGCATTAGCTGGTATAGCTTCTTTTACCATTCCCAGTATAAGAACTCTTAATAACTGAATGGGCCACGTACATATGACATCTGATGATTGGTAGAACCTAACTGTTTCAATCTGGGCTTTAGGAAGAAAAGTGTTCATGGTAATATAATTTCCATTCTTTAAATTTTATTATAAAATAATGTTTGAATGGTTTGGAATATTATACAACTTTACTTTCTTGACTAGAACATGATTGATGTCCCTTGTCTAATTCCTTCTCTAAAATATATAAAGAATATCCAGCTGATTACGTTGGCATTTAGTAGTTTAAATACACTTTATCCCAGGATATATTCAGTTCTGCTTATACCTTAATGTGGCAGCAATTTGTTTCTTTGGTATAAGGCAGAGATGTTCACTGTCACAAAGTAGCCAAAGAAGACATGTTTGCTTACATATTTAATAGTTGATTTCTATGACTTTGTTTATAAATATAAAATTAAGTTCAGTATCTTCATCTTCAAAGTTAATTAGAAAAATTATTTAAATAAGGAATTAATTATATGTTTATTAAATGATATTCCTTTCATCACAATCCTTATTTCAGTGGAGTCTTCCATTGTACAAATTGCAGAAGGCCCGGTATTCCCTCTCTTCTGTCTCTGTAGCTAAGATGCAGATTATGATCAGGACTCCACCTTTCTGATTCCCATTCAGTGCTTTCATGTGGGATTGACTCATGTGAGTGTAGAATTAGAGATTGGAACTCATTTATAAAGGGTGTGGCTGCAGAACAGTAGGATTGTGTCTAATGTCAGATGTCCAGTCGTGCTGGTGACCCCCAGTGGAAAGGGATAGCAGCATACCTTAAGTAGACAATTTCTCAGATGTTACTTTAGAGTGGCTTCTTCTGCATGGCTTGCTTTCTTCCTTTTTTCATTCTAAAACATGTTTCAACTACCCTTATGGCAATAATGTGAGCTTTCTGACATCCTTTCACTCAAGCCATTTGCTACTTAGTTTTTGTTGCTTTCAACAACAAGAACCCTGGGGAGGGTAATTTCCTCTGTGACGTCTTTATACAAATACCTGTCATAAAATAGACTTAAATCTATTCTTCTTACATTAAAAATGTATTAATTATTATTAATTAATATGAGATAAAGTCTTCCATGTATAGATGTTATGTAGTTTAAAAGTCAGTGGTTATTTTTTTTATAATGAAGATTTTTTTTAAACTCATTTCAATTCGTCATGTATTTTAAACATAGCTCACTGGGAATGTGTGAGTTATGTTGTATATAGCATAGTCAATAATCTGACCTAAGTTATATATTAATAAATGTAGGATAGACTGGCTGCAGGCCTACTTTTCTTCCTTCTCTCTTTGTTCAAATATACAGCCCCAGAGCTGTGGTTAGTATTGTGATGGATGTAGATTAACCCTACTCTTGAGAATTTGAAGTCTAAAATGTTAAATAACATGGGTGGACCGGTCTGTTGAGCATCCAACTCTTGATTTCAGTTCAGGTCATGATCTCACAGTTGTGAGATGGAGGCCTGTGTTGGGCTCTGTGCTGACAGCTTGGAGCCTGCTTGAAATTCTCTCTTCTCTTCTCTTCTCTCTGCCCCTCCCTGACTCTTTCACTCAAAAGGGAGGGGAGGGGAGGGGAGGAGAGAGAAGGGAAGGGAAGGGAAGGGAAGGGAAGGGAAGGGAAGGGAAGGGAAGGGAAGGGAAGGGGAGTTAAATAACATGAGTTCACATTCTACAAAAAAATGAGAGAGAATGAAATGAGGATGGGGCGCCTGGGTGGCTCAGTCGGTTGAGCATCTGACTTTGGCTCAGGTCATGATCTCACGGTTGGTGGCTTCCAGCCCTGCTTAGGGCTCTGTGATGACAGCTCAGAGCCTGGAGCCTGCTTCGGATTCTGTGTCTCCCTCTCGATCTGCCCCTACCCCAACTCATGCTCTGTTTCTCTCTGTCTCAAAAATAAATAAACATTAAAAAAATTTTTTTAAATATAGAAAAAGAAATGAGGCTGTGGCCATGCCATCCTTTCTGTGGCCTGCAAGCATGAGAGGTGAGATAGTTTGCTTAGAATTTCACTGTGGAGGGATGTATTTATGAAGGGGAGGAATAGTATATAAATAGACTTTTTTCCCTAAACCTATGAAATGACAGTGTAGGATCTCCTAGATCTTTGACGAAAGACCACTTTCTCTATTTTCCAAGGAAAGTCAAATTTACTGTTACATAGTTCACATATGCAAGGATTTACATAAAAAGGAAGATTTCAAAACTAGCAAATTTCTACTTCTGTACTGTGATTGGATTGTAATTGTAGTTTCCTTTAAAGAATACAATTCTTGTGAAGCATTTCATCCCTCCCTTCCTTCCTTCCTTCCTTCCTTCCTTCCTTCCTTCCTTCCTTCCGGATGGGGAAGGGAGAGAAGGAAAAGAGAGAGAGAGACACACACACACAGACTCTTTCTAAATATGGCTATTTCAACGAGAAGAATCATAATTTTTGCCTCTAAAAGTATGCAGTTTGATAATGATAGGGACTTTTAAAGTGGCTATGCTCTTTGAAGGAATATAATGAGAACATAATAGGTTATATTTACTTCCTAATTCTCTTTTTTGCCCTCTTTCATATTTTCTGTATACAAATGAAATCTACTCACACGTGATAAGATGTTTCAGGGATAGCAGCAAACTCAGCCTCCGTCCAATTCTCTCAAGATTAGAAAGCTTTTGGTTTATCTTATAAAATTATGGAAATGCTACTTGGATATTTTATTTTTGCCAACAAAATAACATACATGTTTGGTAACTATTGACTCTTGAAGAGACATGTTGAAACATATTAAAGTATTTTTATTGTTTACATTTAAAAGCTACATAAATATCATTTAAATTTTATAACACTTATTTCCAGTGTGGTTGCAATACTAAAGAGGCTTAAGTTTTGATGCCTAAAATTTCTTCACTATAAAACAGATGCATCCACGTTTTTCTGATGATCTCATAAAGAATATGTTGTACCATTGTTGATTTTTAAGGCCAATTATACTACTGAAGAAAGTTTAATAAAATCTCTTTCATATTGTCTTTCATTAATATATTTTAAGAGAATTTGTTACTAATTTCTTGAATCATGAGAATTTTGGCCACTAAGATTAGTCTTTGAATATTTTCATTAGTGCTAAGATATATAAAAGAGAAATGAAATAAGGGGTTAACTTATCAACTTTTATAGTTTTTAGTGATCTCTAATAATGCTTCAAGTATATGGAACATTTCTCCAAGTCTGGAATGGAAATGTATTAGGATATGTGCCCAGATTGCAGTGTCCTTGTATAATTTGGTAAATATGTCCACAGAAGAAGCACAAATTAAAAGGCCTGTTTGTACCAGTATGAAACTTGTCTTCTGACCATTAATGATAGGACAGCATGATATGACAATGTACTATCTAGCCCATATTAATGAAAGAATATTTTCCATGTTTTTGTAATCGTGGCAGAGAAAGTCATACAGCCTTTCCCAGTGAGATAAACTGGGAGATGTGGCAGTTATTTGGTGACCTTATGGTCTGAGATTTATGGGGTGAGGAGGAATGAAGTAGATATGCAGTGATAAGCAAGAGAAGGAGTATGTGTGTGGGGGTGGGAGGGACTGGGTGTGTGTGAGAGTCAGACCATCAGAATTCCCAGTTTTCTATATCTGTATCAGTTATTGATTCTTTCCCTTGTGAATTCTTGGCCATGCCACCTTCCTGCTCATGGTTTTATAAGTGAACTCAAAACACAGGTGTCTTTTCCCATGTACTAGTTAAAATATGGTAGTCAAAAAGAGGAAAGGAAAAAGAGGTAGGAAAAAGAGAGGGAAAATGTTAGCTTAGTATTTGTGTAACCCTTAAATTGTATGTTTCTAAGAAAATTAACTTTATGTCTAATGACCATATGTGATTGTTAAAAATTATTTTCTCCACTTTAAAGATGATAAAGCAAACTGTTTACAATGGTGAATGGAGCTCAGTGAGCCCAGTCACCAGCATTTAAAATAATCTCTCAGTTTGAAAATAGAATGAATATTAGTGTTAGCGTCAGAGAAATTAGTGGGGAGAAGGGGATAAAAAATCATGAATACAACTAGGAATCTTTAACTTCTTAAAATAACTAAGTAGCATAGATCAAAGTGAAAATAATACCTATGGAATACTTTCATTTGAGACAGTAAAATGTCTCAAAAAGCACAAAGTGTCAAGAAACTAAATTTATCATAACTGAATTACTTTAATTTAGAACCTCAAGTACTTGGGCATTCCCATGTCTTTCAGATACTCTGTTATAATAAACACTAAAAGTAATCAGCAGTTGCTATTTTTCATTGTGTTTACTCTTTGCTGATTGTCCACCACTAATAATAGTTTTATATAATATGATTACAGTTGTAGTTCATATAAGATTGTACATGCCTTTACTATTTATGATTTTCTGATAAGCCAAATATGAGAAATATAAAAATTTGAATTTAAATATCACCCAAATATAAATATTATTAGCAACTTATATTTTTGTATTTTGTTTTTGGTGATTTTTTTTTCTGCCTAAAATATTGTGAAATCACATTGTATGCATTTGAGTTAGTTATCCCAAAACCTTCACAGTTCCTTCTAGGTTACTGATAAGGAACTATTTTTTAAAAAGATTTTAATTAAAAAATGATTCAGGTTATCCAATGTGAAATCAAAAGATGGAAAATATCATGACTCTTCCATAATAAAGAAGACCCTTATGGAATAAAATAAAACCTGTTCCTAATGAACCAATGAATATAAATGTGTTTAATAATCTCACCCAGGAGCGCCTGGGTGGCTCAGTCTGTTAAGCATCTGACTCTTGATCTTGGCTCGGGTCATGATCTCAGGATTCCTGAGACCGAGCCCCACATAGGGCTCTATGCTGACAGTGTCGAAACCTGCTTGGGATTCTCTTTCTCTCTCTTTCTCCCCCTTACCCCTGCTCTGTCCCTCCCCTGCTTGCACACACACTCTCAAAATAAGTAAATAAACTTAAAAAAAATAATCTATCCAGTGTACAAATAGCTGTATAAATAATACAGAATGTTTATTAAAGGTGTATTTAAACAGTACTTGCTAAGGCTTAAGCAATTAAATAATACAATTCAAATCTGATATCTAGACAAGGATAAAGAAACAACACTTCATGACAGTGAGGGGAGGCAACAAATGCAAATGTGGAAGTAAAGCAAGGCCAAGGTTGGTCTCCATTTCAATAATTCACTTTCGTTTTGTACATTTAGATTCCTGATTTTAGCCTTTAACTGAATGAAGGAAGACATGCCAAAGAATCTATTACACAAGTATCCCTTCTCAAGATATAAATATTTATTAATATCTTGTTGGGGTTCTGCTGCATTCAGTTTCTAAAGATTTATCTGTTGGTGACATATTTGTGAATCCCTGTGTATCATGTTCATCACATAAAAGTGAAAGCTTGGCTGAATACAGAACTCTCACGTCAAAAAACTTTGTTCTAAATTCTGTAGCAGTTGCTTCATTTTCTTCTGAAATTTGTGATGCTGAGAGGTAATTATCCAGTTTGAAAAAAAAAATGTCTCTTTTTCTGTCCAAATTTTTGGCATCCCAGTAATTTGAAAAACTGACAGGATTTTTCTAGATGATTGTTTCTTAAAAAAAAAAAAAAAAACAGGATCAGAATTTTAATGTACATATTCAGTTTATTTTTCAATGCTATAATGTTTCAGCCATTATAGACTTTATGACAGTCTCTCAAAGATTTTTTTGTTCTTTTTTGAAACTTTTCTGTTCCCTGCCCTTCAGGTGTATTATCTCATTCCTCACTGTTTTCATCCTGTTGTCATTTCCCTTTGGCTATCAGGAAGAGTTCTCAGGATGCTTTACATTTAATTAATTTTCTTAATAATATGAAGGATGCACTTGCTTATCCCAATATGTAGTTTAATTCTATTACATTTTAGTACACTCTGTTATTGTTCCTTATTGTACCAACTTTGTTAGATACTTGTACTCTATTTATTATCATCTGTCCCTAGTTTCCTTTCATCTTAAGACTTTATCTTGCAGATGAAAGAGATTGTGTATTTTCTCAAAATATTGAGTATATAAACTTAGAAAATTTTCTTCTATTGCCACTATCAAAACATTTTCCAATATGTGCTTTTTTTCATTTTGAAGGGGAAATAAAAAAGATGTTTCTTAGATGTAGTTTCCAAAGGAAGTAATTTTATCAACATCATTCAATGGCCAGAATCAGTAGTATTAGTGATGTAAACTGCAGTGTGCTAAGCCCAGTGTCCATGGTCTCAATCATCCAACTAGTGGGTATGGTGCCCAGAGGTGCCAGTAGTGCCCAACTGAGCCAGTTCTGTCACGTGAACTTGTGAGTCCAGATGGTATGGCTCCAAATCTAATTCTCTACCAAAGATCCTGTAGGTTACATACAGTTTTACTAACAAGTATATTTTGTCTTGACATTTTCCATGGTCAGTTTGTGTGATTTACATGTGAAGCCTTATACAGGTAATCAGAAATATTTGCTCATTCTCTTCTTTTTGTTTTCCTACCTATTTTTATTGTATACTTTGATTTTATATGTTCATATATAATTTTTAAGATACATAAGTGTGAACATTCTAAGGATTTGTTGGAGTTACCTTCCTTTCTTCCCTTTTATCCATATGTTCACATACATTCATTGTTCGTTATTCTTTTATGTTTTCAGGGAAATTTTTAATCATGAACGATTACATATAATCTCCCCTTCAAAAATTCTCAAGTTTATTCTGGTCAGAAGATAGTATTTGATACACAAAAAAACAAAAAAAAAACCCCCCATAATATCACAAAGCCCTTTTACAAAAGTTTAAGACTAGGCTAATTCTCTATGTTGACTGCCCCAACAGTCAACAATATAAATATATATTTATATTTATATCAATATAAATAGAATTTCTATTTATAGAGACCCTGTACGTTCAAAATAATCCACAAAGTTGAGCTCTACTGTAATTTCTATAAACCACAAGATCTGACTTGACCTTTTTCTCCATTAAACTGTCTTTGACTTTTTGAGACCTATTTTTTTTCTTGTGGGTTCATGTCCTTTTTTATTCCAGGCCCAAGTATCCTTCCCTACGGTCCTCATGTTTGTTAAAATTTTTTAGATGAATGTAAAATTTTTTAAATTTTTATTTACATTCCAGTTAGCACACAGTGTAATATTAGTTTCAGGTATAGAATTTAGTGATACATCCCTTTCATACAACACTCAGTACTCATTACAATAAATGCCCTCCTTAATCCCCTTCACCTATTTAAACCTTCCCTCCACCCACCTCCCCTCCAGTAACCTTCAATTTGTTTTTTATAGTTAAGAGCCTGTTTTCTGGTTTGTCCCTCTTTTTTCCCCTATGTTCATCTGTTTCGTTTCTTAAATTCCACATATGAGTGAAATCATACAAAATTTGTCTTTCTCTGACTTAATTTGCTGAGCATAATACTCTCTAGCTCTATCCATGTCATGGAATATGGCAAGATTCAATTCTTTTTTATGTCTAAGTAATATTCCAGTGTGTGTATTGTGTGTGTGTGTGTGTGTGTGTGTGTGTGTGTGTACGTACATACATACATCTATATGAGCTCTTTATCCATTCATCTATCAATGTACACTTGAGGTGCTTCCATAATGTGGCCATTATAGATAATGCTGCCATAAATATCAGGGTACATATATCCCTTCAAATTGATATTTTTGTATTCTTTGGGTAAATACCTAGTAGTGCAATTGCTGGATTGTAGGGTAGTTCTATTTATAACTTTTGAGGAACCTCCATTTTGTTCCCCACAGTGGTCGCACCAGTTTCCATTTCCCCTCATAATGCAAGAAGATTCTCCTTTCTCCACATTCTCACCAGCACCTCATTTCTTGTGTTGTTAATTTTAGCCATTCTGACAGATGTGAGGTGCTATCTTATTGTAGTTTTGATTTATATTTCTCTGATGATCAGTGGTGTTGAGTATCTTTTCATGTGTCTGTTGGCCATCTGTATGTCCTCTTTGGAGGAATAATCTGTTTGTGTCTTCTGCTCATTTTTTAATTGGATTATTTGTTTTTTAGTGTTGTGTTGTATAATAAGTTCTTTATATTTTTTGGATAATTAACCTTTATAGGATATGTCATTTACAGATACCTTCTCTCTTTTGGTAGGTTGCTTTTAGTTTTGCTGATTATTTCCCTAGTGCAAAGCTTTGTATTTAATGTAGTCCCAATGGTTTATTTTGCTTCTGTTTCCCTTGCCTCAGGAGACATATCTAGAAAGAAATTGCTAAGGCTGATGTCAAAGAGGTTACTACCTGTTTTCTCTTCTAGGATTTTGATGGCTTCAGGTCCCATGTTTAGGTCGTTAATTACATTTGAATTTATTTTTGTGTATGGTGTAAGAAAGTGGTCCAATTTCATTCTTTTGCATGTAGCTATCCAGTTTTCCCAAGACTCTTTTTCCCATTGCATATTCTTTCCTCCATTGTCAAAGAATAATTGACCATATAACTGTAATTTTATTTCTGGGCTCTCTATTCTGTTCCATTGATCTAAGTGTCTGTTTTGTGCCAGTACCATAGTGTTTTGATTACTACCCTTGGAGCCCAGGAATAAATCACATTTAATCATGGTGAATGATTTTTTTAAATGTATTATTGGATTCAGTTTGCTAATATTTTGTTAGAATTTTGCATCCATGTTCATTAGGGATATTGGCCAATAATTATCTTTTGTAGTGGAATCTTTATCTGTTTTTGGTATCAGGGTAATGCTGGGAGTTTTCCTTTCATTTCTAATGTTTGCAATAGTTTGAGAAGAATGGATATTAACTCTTCTTTAAATGTTTGGTAGAATTTGCCTGTGAAGTGTCTGGCCCTGGACTTTTGTTTGTTGGGAGTTTTTTGATTAATGATTCAATTTCATTGCTGGTTATCGGAATGTTAATGTTTTCTATTTCTTTCTGTTTCAGTTTTGCTAGTTTATATGTATCTAGGAATTTATCCATTTCTTCCAGGTTGTTCAATTTGTCAGCATATAGTTATTCATAATATATTCTTATAGTTTGTATTTCTGTGGTGTTGATTGTGATTTCTCCTCTCTCATTTGTGATTTTTTTTTTAAATTTGGGCATTTTCTCTTTTATTTTTGATAAGTCTGGCTAGGGGTTTATTTATTTTATTAAGTTTTTCAAAGAACCAGCTCCTGGTTTCATTGATATGTTGTATTGTTTTTTTAGTTTATATATCATTCATTTCTGCTCTAATATTTATTATTTATTTCCTTCTTCTGGCTTTAAGCTTTTTTTCTAGCTCTTTTAGGTGTACTACTAGGGTATTTATTTGAGATTTTTCTTTCTTATTAAAGTAAACCTGTATTGCTATATACTTTCCTCTTAGTACTGCTTTTGCTGCCTCCCAAAAGTTTTGGACGGTTGCGTTTTCATTTTCATTTGTTTTGATGTATTTTTTACTTTTTTTCTTTGATTTTCTGGTTGACCCATTCATTGTTTAGTAACATGTTGTTTAATCTTCATGTATTTGTGGTCTTTCTAAATTTTTTCTTGTGCTTGACTTCTAGTTTCATAGCCTTGTGTTCAGAAAATGTGCATGGTATGATTTCAACCTTTTGTATTTGTCGAGGCCTGAATTTTGACCTCATATGTGTTCTATTCTGGAGAATGTCCCCTGTGCACTTCAAAAGAATGTGTATTCTGTTTTAGGATGGAATGTTTTGAATATATCTGTTAAGTCCAACTGGTAGAGCTTGTTATTCAATGCCATTGTTTTCTTGTTTATGATCTGTTTAGATGATCTGTCCATTGATGTAGATGGGGTATTAAAATCCCCTACTATTATTGTATTATCATCAATTAGTTCCTTTATGTTTGTTATTAATTATTTTATATTTGGGGTGTCCCAAGTTGGGTGCATAAATATTTATAATTGTTAGATCTTCTTGGATTGTCCCCTTTTATGATATATTACCCTTCTTTGTCTTTTGTTACAGTTTTTAAAGTTTAGTTTGTCCAATATGAGTATTGCTACCCTGGCTTTCTTTTGACATCCATTTGCATGATACATGTTTCTCCATCCCCTTACATTCAATCTGCAGGTGTCTTTAGGTCTAAAATGAGTCTCTTGTAGGCAGCATATAGATGGATCTTGTTTGTTTTTTATCCATTCTGCCACCTATGTATTTCGGTGGAGCATTTAATCTATTTACATTCAAAGTAATTATTGATATATATGTATTTATTGTCATTTTATTCTTTTTTCATTGTTTCTGGGTATTTTCTGATCCTTTCTTGTCTTTGTCACTTTTGGTTTCTCCTTTGCCCTCATAGAGCTCCCTTCAATATTTCTTGCAGGGTTAATTTAGTCATCCAGAACCCTTTTAGTTTTTGTTTATATGGGAAACTCATTATCTCCTTCTATTCTGAATGATAGCTTTGCTGGATAGAGTATTCTTGCCTGCAGATTTTTCCCTTCGGCACTTTGAATATATCATGCTACTCCCTTCTGGCTTGCCATGTTTCTGTTGAGAAATCTGCAGCTACCGTTATGGATTTTTCTCTTCTCAGTTAAGGACTTCCTTTGTCTTGCTTTTAAGATTTTTTTGTTTATCATTGTGTTTTGCAAATTTAATTATAATATATCTTGGTGTTGGTCTTCTTTTATAGATTTTGATAGGAGCTCTCTGTGCCTCCTGGATCTGGATATCTGTTTCTTTCCCCAGATTAGTAAAGTTTTCAGCTATTTTTACACATAAATTTTCTGCCTTTTTTTCTCTCGTTTCTCTGGGACTCCTATAATCTTAATGTAACATTTGATGGAGTCACTGAGTTCCTTAAGTCTGCTCTCACATTCCAAAATTCTTCTCTCTCTTTTTGTTCAGTATCATTATTTTCCATTATTTTGTCCTCTGTATCATTAATTCATTCTTCTGTTTCTCCTAGCCTGCTTTTCATTACATCAAGCCTGTTTCCATTCTTAGTTTTTTACATTCTTTATCTCTGATAGATTCCTTTTAAACTCTTTTATCACTGTGGTAAGGGTCTCACTGATGTCATGTAGTCTTTTCTCAATCTCAGTGAGTATCCTTATGATTATTGCTTTAAATTCTCCATCAAGCATGTCTTATATGTTTATCTTAGATTCTGGCCATAGCCTCTTGTTCTTTCATTTTGCTTAAATTCCTTTGTCTTGGCCTTTTGTCTAAGTCTCTGCTTTCTCTGTGTTAGAAAAGCCAGTTATGTCTCCTGCTCATCAAGGTAATGGCCTTTTGAAAAACAGGTCATGCAGTGCCCAGGGCCTGGTGCTTCAGCAAGTGTCCCAGTGTGCGCTGCATGCCCTCTGCTGTTGTGGTTTGGCTGCTCTGTTGTTCAGGCCAGCCATCTGCAGAGGTTCTCCTTGCTTGCTATGGACACTGCTACTGGCCTGAATGTGGTGAGTTTTACTGGTCTGCTTGTGAAATTAGATGTGTCGCCACCTCTACTCACCCACTTGCAGAACTCTCTGGATGGGCCATCGATGTGGTGTGGCGGGGGTTTGTGCTGGTCTTCTGTAGAAGGGGCCCACCCTTCTGGGACTGAGGCAAGGGTGGCTGAGGTGGGCAGTACTGCCAGAACGCATGAGGGTGTGGCTTGGTGTGAGCAAGTTAGGCAGTCATTGCCTGTGCCGAGCTGCTTCCTGCGTGTGGCTCTATGTTTCTGCTGAGGGGTAGGGGATGGAAATGGTGAGGGCCAGCTCCTTTTTTCCTGGAAAAAAGCTGCTGAAAGCTGCCTCTCAGGGACATGCTTCTAAAAGAGCAAATAATCTCCCCCACTGTGTGCCCCAGATAGTCTTAAAAATTTTTTTTAAATCTTTATTTATTTTTGAGAGAGAGGAGAGACAGAGCCTGAGCCGGGGAGGAGCAGAGAGAGAGGGAGACACAGAATCAGAAGCAGGCCCCAGGCTCTGAGCTGTCAGCACAGAGCCTGACGCGGGGTTCAAGCTCAGGATCGTGAAATCATGACCTGAGTGGAAGTCGGACGCCCAACCGACTGAACTACCCAGGCGCCCCAACCCCAGATATTCTTTAGATCGCTCTTTCTAATCTGTCTGCTTCCTTGCCTCCTGCACACATACCCCCCTTGCATTGTTTGGATGCCTTCTCTCCAGGCGCAGCTCAGTGCCTTCCTGGCTCCATCCCAATCAAGCTAGCTGACCTTTAAAACTCCAGGCTCTAAGCCGGGCTAGTTAAAAGAACTCACTAAGCCCCTCCCTCTCATTTTCAAACCAATGACTGAGGAGATGTTCTCCCGCATTCTTGTTTGTCCCTCTCTTTCTTGGCCTGCTCCTTGACCACAGTGCCCTCCCCCACATCATCTGCTATCTGTTGCTTCCCTAAACCATGTCTCCATACTTTCTGCCTCCAGTGCGGCCTCTTTCCTCCCTTTTGTTGTGGAGTTTTTTCTGTGAGTCTTCAAGTTGACTTCTGGGGTATTTAGGATGATTTGATAGTTATCTAGTTGTGTTTGTGGGCCAAGAATAGCCTAGGGTCCTCCTACTCTGCCACCATCTTCTTCTCTCCAGGTGAATGTAAAACTTGAACAAGACGTAAGGCTGTAGTTTCTGAGAAAGAGAAACCTTGTGTCTTTGATCCAGAAAATAAACATCCTGTGCTTGCTATTTTCAGAAATTTCCTGGAGACCCTGTATAGCAAAACCCCCACCTCCTTCATGCTTTATATCATGCTTTTGCTCTCAACTTATTTCAGTGGTTATTCTTCCCAAATACAATTCTTAACTAAAATTTCAACCATTTTAAGCATGCCCTAATAATCATCTACATTTGATTATTCTAAATCAGCCATCTTACTCTCTACTTTTTGCAGTTATTTCTAATAGTAACTTTATTATTTTGTTCGGACTCATCTATAATATATTCCCATTCCTCTAATTAAGGATGGGTTTTACTTTTATTCAAAATTAATGTAATATTACATAGTTGGACAGATACCTATACTATTAATAGGCACTAAGTATATAGTTCCTTTAATAGCCATATGGGAAATTTATACAGGCCTTTTGTTTATAACTATAAATAAATAAAATGATGTGTAATAGCCCTGGCTCCAAAGAGGTGGAATTTAATCAAACTCCATTATCCTATTAGCATTGGTAATGTTTGAGGAAGCTGTGTGAACCTCATTAAATTCTCAAAGCTCTTGTGGTTTCCTGGATCAGAGATGATAATCAAATTGATGGAAATAGTCCAATCATGGTAGCAAATTCCTTTATATTATATAAATTTTTAACAACAAAAACATAATGCATTTTTTAATTAAGTTAAATAAATGCAAGGGATGTATCTTTTTTAAATGTACAGAACTATCTAATTGTCCTTTTTTTGTCCTTGCCTTGCTAAACTCTATTCCCAACACATCAAGCAGACTGATCCTTTCTAAATGCGAGTAAATCTCATTATTCATTTGCTCACGTCTCTTTAGTACACTTCCATCTCTCTTAGATTAACAATCTAAATCTCAGTAGACTATGAAATCTTACATGATCTTTCTCACACTCTTAGGTATGCTCTCTTTATTACTATTCCTTTAACATGACAGACACAGTCCTACCTCAAGGTAAGTCTTCAAGTTCACTATTCTTGAATGATACTTTCCTTTTCTGAATGTTCTTTCTCCAGATAGTTCCATCACTTCTATCTTGAATCCCTTATCTTTGTCCCAGTTTTTAGTGCTTTACATATGTATGTGGCCCTGGATTAAGAAATGCAATCATTGGGATTTGCTCTAAAAGAGATTTTTATTTATTTTGCTTTTCCATGGACAGAGCTATTACAACATTCTTCTCTCCTAGGCTGTGAAACAGCAAACACCCCTCTAATGAGTATCTTCAAGGAATTTCCTGGAATCAGTGCCTCTAAAATAAAGAGTAGGTATGGGGGGAAATCTGGGAAACATATTTCTGGAAAAATATAAGTGTATGTGTGTATATATATATATATATATATATATATGTATATATATATATATATATATATATATATGTATGTATACATACACACACACACACACACACACAATTATTGGAAACTCTAGAAAAATAAGTTAAAATATCTGCCAGAAAACAGAAGAAAAGATACACAATTAAGAAACATGATAGCAAAAACAGAGATTTTTCAGCAGTTCCAACATCTAATTTATACATTGTTTCTTAACTTATAAAATAGAGAAAATAGAGTGAAGAAAATATCTGCAAAACAGTAGTGGAAATATTTGAGAAAAAATTATAGAACTCTTCAGCCTAAGGACCAATACACAAACATATATACCTAAGTGCATATTTCATCAAGTTTTAGTAAATCTGGGGAATACTAAAAAATAAAAGCTGCTAGAGAGATAAATAGAATGAAGAAAGACAAAGCAGGTTATCTACTGATAAAATGGCAGCCAACATCTCAAGAACTACACATTAGATACCAGAAGGCAGGGTAGCAATGCTTTTATGTTTCTATGAGATAGTTGTTGTCGTTGTTGTTGTTGTTGTTGTTGTTGTTGTTGTTGTTGTTTTAACTCAGAAATGTATAATTCACCAAGCTACCAATTGAGTAAGATGGCATAAAAACATTTTTCAGAAATTCAAGGTCCTTGCACATATTTACTCCTTAGAAATTTTGGTGTATGTATTCTAAAGAATGAATCCGTACTGAGTGCCTGTGATCCATGGCTGAAGTCAAAGGCAGTCCCAGTACGAGATATTTACAGCAGTGATGGAGAGCAAACAGTTTTGATTGAAGTCAGAAAGCAGGAGCCTATTTAAGGAAGGTGGTTGCAAGAATCAGACTTAATAAAGTACTAAATGTGAGTTTAAACATTTCTAAGTGTTCAAATGAGGGAAGAAAATGGATAAATAATGCAAAGAAAACAAAAGGCAACAAATAAGGCTATTAAGATTAAATTAATTTTGAAAAGGAAGAAGAGCATAATGCAATTATAACACAGTAATTTTCTCAAGGGTGTAATCATATAAAGGTAATTTTAACTAAAATATGACCAGAACAATATTGAAAAAATGCAGAAGAGGCCTGGTAGGTGAGGGAGGGGGTAAGGGAAACTACATATTCATCCCTCACAGTAGAAAGTCAATAATAGGGTCTAAAATGAATATTAGGGGCGCCTGGGTGGCTCAGTCGGTTGGGCGGCCGACTTCGGCTCAGGTCACGATCTCGTGGTCCGTGAGTTCGAGCCCCGCGTCGGGCTCTGGGCTGATGGCTCAGAGCCTGGAGCCTGTTTCAGATTCTGTGTCTTCCTCTCTCTGACCCTGCCCCATTCATGCTCTGTCTCTCTCTCTCTCAAAAATAAATAAACGTTAAAAAAATAAATTAAAAAAATAAATAAAATGAATATTAAATAATACTATGCATATATTTTAAAAACATACATAATAGGTGGAAAATATTTAAAAGTGAGAAAGCATCTAGGAGCGCCTGAGTGGCTCAAGTGGTTTAGTATCAAATTTCGGCTCAGGTCTTGGTCTCACATTTCATGAGTTCAAGCCCCGTGTCAGGCTCTGTGCTGACCGCTCAGAGGTTATTTTACTGTAACATCCATCATCTCCCACTGGAACATGAATCTTTTTTACGTTGTTCAATAGTGTATTGAGGATTCCTAAAACATTGACTGGTATACAGTCTGAGCAAAATAAGCTTTTTGCATTTCACTCAATTATTATCCTGAAGAGAGTCTTATCTAAAAATAGAAATCAAGGGATCAAGAAACGGCAGCTGATTTCAGGGCAAGTCTGAGGTAGAGAAGAAAGCTGTTGATGTTTATTTCTTGGGCGGTTAGAGATTAGACTCTAGACATAAATGAATTATGCTAAGATATGGAGTAAGTAGTATTTGTTGGAAACCTGTGAGGCCTAGGTTATGGATGCAAAAAATGGTCATATTTTATATTTGGTATCCACTTTTAATTTTTTACATATATATGGACTTTGTTTCTTGTAAAATCTGCTGCGTGGAGAATTGTTATATATTATATTCCCTTCTTAACCCTCTGTGGTAAGAGATGTGTCTGCCTGTGACACATGGCCATAGCAAGTTAGCCCAGAGTGAGCTATGCCACTGCTTGAAATGAAGCAGGATTCAAGATGGAAAATGGTGAACTTCAAAAGAGGAGAGAAGTGATCTCAGAACATGGTGAGATAAGGTGACAAGCAGGATAGGGTTCTGGAATGTGTTAACCTTCTTTGTATACATAAGGTTAAATTTGGCAGTAATCTCTTTCTCAGTCTGGAGGCTTGGCCCCACAGTGTGATCCTTATTGGAGTGTCAGTACCACCTCACCTTGAAACATTGGTCTCCAGGATCACATCTGTTGCCTCTGAAAGTACTCTTCTTAAGCTTTACACATTTTTGTGGTCAAACATATACCTCATGTTTACAGAGTCCCATATATTGTTTGCTCATCTGTCTTCTATTCTTATTTGTTTCATGTAAGATATGAATCCATTACTACGTTTCGTCATTCTACTTACTATCATAAAATCCCTTATGTGAAACTTGATTGAAAATGCTTTGCCAAGTCCTGTGGACAGAAAATTCACCAAAACGCTATTACTGTCTTCAAAAAATTTGGAAGTAAAATAAATGCACAAGTAACTAGCATTGTGATTTTTCTAGCTTTGTGTCATGGTAGATCAATAAACACCTCTGACTCTATTAATTCTGTTTAAAGTTGAATATTTTGTGACTATAATGCATTCCTTAATCTAGTTCAGCTTAACATGGAATTTGCTTATTCAAAGAAATAAAACGGGGTGCCTGGGTGGCTCAGTTGGCTAAGTGTCCGACTCTTGATTTAGGCTCACGTTATGATCTCTTGGTTGTGTGATCGAGCCCCCACATCGGTCTCTACATGGCATGGAACCTGCCTAAGATACTCTTTCTCTCTCCCTCTGCCTCTCTCCTGCTTGTGGCACGTGCGCGCGTGCGCGCGCGCGCGCGCGCGCGCGCGCACACACACACACACACACACTCTCTCTCTCAAAAATTAAAAATAAATTTAAAAATAAAAAAATAGAAATGAAAGATACTTATAAACTTAATAGAGATTTGTATGTTTACTTAAGGAAAAGAGACAAATGGAAAAATTCTAGAAATAACATTTTTTTCTGCTACAAAGCACAAATAATAACAATCATAGGACATCCAGAAAAAAAAAATTCTTAAGTTTTGAAATTGAATAGACTGAGGCATATGTTTTGGAATCTCTGTAGTCCCATGAGAGAAACCATACTAGCAATTCCTTCATTTTAATTCTTGACTACACAGTTGCCAAAATTAGTCATATAACTAGACTAATTAGTCCTAAAAATGGAAGAGAGGTATCTTTCCAGACTGTGGAAAAGGGAAGTGGGGTAAACGATGGAGCAGACACAAAGTGAATCTTAAGGAGTGTCAATCTAGGGAAAAATTAACAAGCAAACACAGGAACGAAAAGTGAAAGACTTGTATGTATTTATTTATTTTCAACTGTGGAACCCTTGGGAGAAGAGAGACAAATATTTCTTAATAATTAATTGCCAACTAAGAATGTTGGAATGCCACATTTTAAGTACTATGTAAATATGGCATGAACAAAATCTGAATGTACCAAACACTACATGATTAGGTAGCTTTCCCCATAATTCAGAATTGTTCACACATTTAGGTTTTTACATGGTGTTGTCTTTGATTTTCTTGTATTATTTATCTTTTAATTCTGTAAAATGTTATTTTTATTAAACCTACCAGTGTCTTCTGTATCTTTCATTATATATTTAATTATGTATGTATATAAATTTATGTATTTGTATATTTGTACATGTACATATGCAAATAAATAATTATAATCACTAGATGCAGCCATGGCTAAATATATAGTTGAAATCATAAGCCCTACGTTTAAATAGCTGTCAGTGAGAAACTCTTAGAAAATAAGTTATTGATACTGCAAAATAAATTTACATAAATTAAATATTTGGGTCAGCAGGCATTTATTTATTTTACAGATTTCCTCCAAAATCTGAGATATATTTGACATACTACATTGTGTATTTTTAAAGTATACAGCATGATTTGATATGCATTTGATATCCAAAACAATTACTGTAAGGTTAGTTAACATTCATCACTGCACTAGAGTTACTATTCTTTGTGTGTGTAGTGAGAACATTGAAGATGTATTCCCTTCACAACTTTCAAGTATACAGTGCAGTATGGTTAATTATAGTCGACTGAGTGAACTAATTATAGTCAAAATGTACAGTAAGTCTCTAGAACTTACCTTATATGGAAGTTGGTTTTCTTTGACCATCATCGCCCATTTTTCCCATCCTCCATCCTCCAACACCTGGCAACCACCAATCTACTTTCATTGTATAGGAGTTTGGCTTTTTTAGATTCCACAAGTAGTTGTTAGATCATATAGTATTAGTCTTTCTCGATCTGATTTATTTCAGTTAGCATGATGCCTTGCAGATTCATCCATGTTTTTGCAAATGGCAGGATTTTCTTCTTCTCATGGCTGAATAATATTCAGTTGTATGTATCTATGTCTATGTCTATCTATATATAATATTTTCTTTATATGTTTATCCACCTTTTTGAATTTGTGTTTTAATTGCTGCTTGTTTTTTTTTTTTTTTTTTTTTTTTTTTTTTTTTTAATGTCCTGGCTGTTAAGAATAATATTGTGGTGAACATGAGGGTTTAGCTATCTCTTTCAGATCCTGATTTCATTTACTTTGGATATATACCCAGAGTGGAATTACTGGATGATATGGTAGTTCTATTTGTAATCTTTTGAGGAACCTTTATAGTATTTTCCATACTGGCTGCAACAACTTACATTCCCACCAACAGTGCATGAGGGTTTTGTTTTCTCTTCATCCTCAACCAGCACCTGTTATCTCCTTTTAAAATAATCGTCATTCTAATAGTTGTACACAATTTTATGATTAATGTCTTACTCATAAATTGTGTTTTTATTAGTAGACCTTTTTGTTCTGAATGATAATTAGCTGATGTAATATGTCATATTAGCTGACATAATATAATATCTTGGGTATTTTTAAACATTACCTGTTCATCTCTTTGTTTCCAAGTTCTCCTTTCCCTTTAAAGTACTTCTTTAGGAGCACCTGGGTGGCTCAGTTGGTTAAGTGTCCCACTTTGGCTCAGGTCATGATCTTGCAGTTCATGAGATTGAGCCCCACGTCAGTCTCTGCGCTGACAGTATAGACTCTGAAGCCTGTCAGATTCTGTGTGTTCCTCTCTCTCTCCCCCATCCCCTCGTGCTCTCTCTCTCTCTCTCTCAAAAATAAGTAAACATTAAAAACAAAAAAACTTAAAAAATACTTCTTTAAACAAAATAATGGGGTTGTTAATTATAAGTAATCTCTTATATAAAGAAGTCTATGCCATTTACATTGAGGGTGATAACTGATACACTACATTATATTCCATCTGTTTTGGTTCATGTTAGCTACCGTAAATATTGTACACTGATGCTTCTTTTTTTTTTTTTTTAAATTTTTTTTTCAACGTTTATTTATTTTTGGGACAGAGAGAGACAGAGCATGAACGGGGGAGGGGCAGAGAGAGAGGGAGACACAGAATCGGAAACAGGCTCCAGGGTCTGAGCCATCAGCCCAGAGCCCGACGCGGGCCTCGAACTCACGGACCGCGAGATCGTGACCTGGCTGAAGTCGGACGCTTAACCGACTGCGCCACCCAGGCGCCCCCTGATGCTTCTTTTTAAGGGAGCTACAGATAGCTCTAAGAGGCATTTTAGATTTCTCATAGCCATTCAAAAATGTAATTGTTTCTAAAGTCAGTCTAAAAAAAACCAAACTCATGCTTCATCATTCCCTTAGTGGCTATCAGTGGCTTTCTAATCCATTCTATCTCTTTATATTTTATAATTTCTGCAGGTGTTTCTAAAATTAGTCATCAATATGAAATCTTTTATTTTTCTCTGTGTCTTCTCTCTTGCTTATTACCTCATTTGTCTTTTGTTTTTTTACCCAGAAGACATCTCTTTATTATCCTTTTTTATTTTTTATTTTTTATTTTTAATTTACATCCAAGTTAGTTAGCACATAGTACAACAGTGATTTCAGGGGTAGGTTCCTTAATGCCCCTACCCATTTAGCCTGTCCCCCCTCCCACACCCCTCCAGTAACCCTCTGTTTGTTCTCCATATTTAAGAGTCTCTAATGTATTGTCCCCCTCCCTGTTTTTATACTATTTTTGCTTCTCTTCCCTTGTGTTCATCTGTTCTATGTCTTAAAGTCCTCATATGAGTGAGGTCATAGGATATTTGTCTTTCTCTAATTCATACCATTTTACTCTTTTACTATGGATACTGGTCATAGTTTTGAAAAAGCACATGGACTTGAATACTTTTGAATTTCACAACAACTTCTTATTCTGGGTCCTCAGAATTAAGATTTTTCCCCCCTTGATTTGCATTAGATTTTGGGAGTAAAAAAAATTTTTTTGCCTGTTTACCCACAAACAAGAATTTACAAATTAAATAAGACAAGTATTTTCCCTCACATGAAATGCTAGCTATCATTGATCCTGTACTTTTTTATTTGAATTATTTTTTAATCTCCCTCTTAGCTTCACTTCAGAAGGACAAAAATGTTATATATAACTTCTAGAACAATCATCAGTGTTTAGCAAATTTGTATTTAATCTGGTACTGCTAAACTAAGCACTCAATATTCATCAGCTCCTTGCCAAATAATGTTCAGATGTGTGCGAATAATTTTTAGGCCATGCTGCCTAGTTTTCTGATGGTAAAAGACACAAGTCTCTAAACTGAGGAGAGAATATCATGAGAGGATATATGCTCATTCTGCCAAGATTCAGATAGCACAGTTGGGATATTGTGTTTCCCAGTCAGTCAGAAATCCCTTATAACTTTTAGAAATAAGCTAATCTTCAGTCCAAGTTTTTTGACTTTTGAAACTCTTATCAGACCATTTACCTCCCTGACAATTAGATCTCTTATAGAAGTTCAGAAAAAAATATGAATCCATAAGCACAGTTGATTTGAAAGACTATTTTGTTATGAAGACTGAATGCAGATTAATGTTAAATCTGGATGTCCTTAGCAGTCAGAGTTTATCAGTCTAGCACATGTTTGTCAAATAGTTTTTTAAAATAATATTTATCAAAATTGTTTTAAGTTGTAATAATTTTTTGTTTACTAATAACTAACTGTCAAGAATGAGACTTCTTAAAATTAATTCGAGCTTTGCAGAGTCACTAGCTCTAATCTGAAAGATTGAAAAGGGAATATGGAAGTGACATTGCTTTTCAACAGATAAGCTTTGCTGTTTCCATAATCTTACAAAACCAAAAACAAAACAATGACAAAAAAGCAAGAAAGAAGCATATAATTAATGGTCTTTATTTAATTAAAGCTCTTTGGATTATAAATTAAATACAAATATGACTTAAAAGAGGTGTTTTATAGATTCCAAGAGTAAGAAGATAGCTAGGATTCTTGTTTTTCCCTTGTTCTGATTTTGTTCTTCTTTCTGTGTTTCTTTATATCTCTTTGTGAGAAGTGAGATGATTTATTTTTAAAAATACCAAATAAAAGCTGTGCTGTCTAGTTAGCAATAGTTTTACAACCTATTAGAAATATGTGTGAACTGCCCTCCCCCCCCCCAACCCCAATGGAGTCCCTAACCCTTAGACACTTCACTTCCTGGTTCTTCTTCCCCTCTTCATTTCACGGGCTTATTTTTCACTGGCTTTGCAATGAGCACGTGCCAAAGAGCTGAGGTCTCTGCATCACCTCAAGGAATGAACCTTTGTTCCTATCAGGCTACTTTTTGCCTTACCTGGGTATAGGCGACTCTAGGTAAGGCTGTAACCTCTGTAGTACTCAGCCAATGAGGAATTAGGGGAGGGACTTGCACAATAGGAGATAAATTGTCTGCTGTAACTGCCCCAAGTGTGCCTGTGCATTAGACACCCACTCTTGCAAGAACGTTGATTAAAGCTCCGCTTCACTGTGCTCCATGTCTCTATGTCCTCCTTTGATTGGGTCAGTAGGTTTATTTGTCACACTGTTTATCTCTTTTATTCTCCCAAGATAGAATATTGCTACTCCATGACTCTTAAGATTACACAGGTGGCAGAATAAGATGTTAACCTGTGGCTTTTCTGTAGCCCTGTTTTGGACAAGGCCCAGTGCTGAGAACAGGAGTGAATTCCATTTACCTGTGGCTTCAAATGTGAGAAACTCATCTGTCACTGCAGATATGCTAATTCTGTAAACTCCTTTTGCTAACAAGAGCCATCACTTACTTCTGGACTATTTAGGATTCATCAAGAGAAAGACTTTATTGGGAGGGAAGATTCATTTTTAGGTACAAGAGATAAAAGAATGAAAATATTTGGAAGATGTTTACCACCACAGGAGAGAGGAAGGAGTCTTCAAATACCTTTCAGAGAGCTTGATATGTATGTCTCCCAAGAGTTAAGTCAGCATGAAAACTGATAACTAACTCATCCCTGAAAAGTCTAAATAAAGATAATGTAGCCAGAGGGATCATATTTCAGAGCAGAAGTTGGGGCGGGGGAGTATAAGATTGGAAATGGCTTATATTTTTAGAATGTGGTCAGACCAGGTTGCTTTTATTTCTCTTGTCCTGGTGTGCCCAGATAGAAAATGGTGGATAACGAGGATGTGATATCCCATTCTAAAAAGACTGCCATGAAGGGTAAGAGGACCCCAGCCAGGTGAATAGAATGTCAAAGGAGTAAATGGCTCATCAAAAAATCCAAGAAAACTTTCCATAAGAGATTCCATTAATTAGGCTCTCCAAATAATGAGGGTCATCCAAGTAACCCATAAAAGTATCCCACTAGAGAGAGAGCCAATCAGAGGGTATGAATGTTTGATAACCACTGCACTAATCAATAAGACCTTTCCTTATCCTCATTTCATGTGCCTCATCCTGTTCTAATTGAGAAGATTCCCCTATTCCCTTGTATATATATCAAATTTTTCAGTTGAGGAAGAGTTAGAAAAAGAGAAGAAACCTACCACAAATCGCTGTGCTGAAAGTGGGACCAATCCAGGAGAGGGAGAGAGTTTTAATTAGTTGATATTTAGGTGTGAAAAAAACATAGCCACTGGACCCACATGTTTTAGTTAGGTACCAGAAAAGGGATGATGGCTTAAATATATTAACATTCTTCCTTTAAGTTAATAGTTTTATCTTACTGTACCAAATTTACAACAATAGAAGCTCAAAAACAACATAGTTCTAATGGCATTTATAATAAAAAATAATGTTGGTTTTGAATACTGCAATTTTACTGACTTGATTATTTTTAACAGAGATTTTCTACATATCAGTTCATGTCATCTGCAAACAAAGACAGTTATACCTCATTTCTGATTTGGATGTCTTTTATTTTTCTTGCCTAAGTGCTCTGGGTAGGATTCCCAGTACTATGTTCAGTAGAAGTGGTGAGAGTTGGCATCATTGTCTTGTAGCTGATATTAGAGAAAAAGCTTTCAGTTTTTCAGCATTGAGTATGATGCTCTCTGTGGGCTAATAATATATGGCCATTATTATATGTAGAGAAAATTCTTTCTATACTAAATTTGTTGAGTTTTTATCATGTAGGGTGTTGAATTTCATCAAATGTTTTTTTGTATATATTGAGATGATCATATGATTTTTAATCCTTCATTCTGTTAATGTAATATAGTAATTGATTTATACATGTTGAATCACTTTCATCCAAAAAATAAATTTCATTTGATCATGGTGTATGTTCATTTTAATATACTGCACCGTTGCATTTAGGATGTTAATATATGCGAGGATATCCTTGATGCAAGTTCATCAAGGATATCGGCCTATAATTTTCTTGTTGTGCCTTTATTTGACTTTGGTATCGAAGTAATGCTGGCCTCATAAAATGAGTCTGGAAGTGTTCTTTCCTCTTCAATTATTTGGAAGAGTTTGAGGAACTCCTACACCTCAGCCAAAAAACAAAAAAACAAACAAACAAGAAAAACAAATAGCTAGAGTAAAAAGTAGGGAAAGGACCTGAATAAACATTTTAGTTTCAAAGAAGATATACAGATGGCCAAAAAGCACATGAAAAAGTGTTCAAGGCCATTGATCATCATCTGGGAAATGCAAATCCAAACCACAATGAAATACCACCTCAGACCTGTTAGAATGGCTGTTATCAGAAATGCAAGAGAAAAATACAAGTGATTTGTGGAGAAAAGGGAACTCCTATGCACTATTTGTGGGAATATAAATTGGTATAGCCACTTTAGAAAATAGTATGGAAGTTCCTCAAGAAATTAGAACTACCATAAGATCCAGCATCTGGATTGCACTCCTGGGTATACTCAAAGGAAAAGAAATCACTATTCCATAGAGGTATCTGCAGCCCTGTGTTCATTGCAGCATTATTTACAATGGACAAGACTTAGAAACAACATAGATGTCTGTCATTGGATAAAAAAAAATGAACACCCACACACATACATAAACAATGGAATATTATTCATCATAAGAAAGAAGGAAAGTGTGACATTTACAACATAGGCGAATCTGAAGGGGAATTTGCTAAGTGTAATAAGATGGAAAAAGGCAGATACTGTATGGCATTACTTCTATGTAGACTGTAAAAGAGCCAAACTTAAAGAAAACAGACAGTAGAATGGTGGTTGCCAGGGGTTAAGGAGTAGAGGCAATGGGGAGATGTTGGTCAGAGGGTATAAACTTCCAGTTTATAGTTATAAATAATGAACTCTGTTGATCTTATGTACAGCAGGGTAACTGTAGTTAACAGTACTTGCAAGTTGCTAAGAGAGTAGATATTAAATGTTTTCACTGTGACAACAACAAAAAAATAGTAAATATATGAGGTGAAGCGTGTGTTAATTACCCTCATTTAGTAATCATTTTGCAATATATATGTGTATCAAATGATCACAAGTACACCTTACACTTACACATTGTTTGTTATATGTAAATTATATCTTAATGCTGAAGAAAAATGTACAAACAGTATACATATAGTGGGATTTTAATCTGTCTTTACAGAGAAGGAAATCCTGACCTATACAACATGAACAAAACTAGAGGGCATTCTGCTAAGTGAAACCAGACTAGCCATAGGAGGACAGATAGTGCATGATTCCTTCTATAGGAGTTATCTAAATAAACCCATAGAAACAGTACAATGGCTTGGGAGGGGGAAAATGAGGAATTGTTCTACAGGTATAAAGTTTCTGTTCTGCAAAATGAGTAAGTTTTAGAGAGATCTGTTGTACACAGAGTGACAGTTAACAATTCAGTGATGAATACTTAAAAAATCAGAGGATAGATCTCCTATTAAGTATTTTTATCATTTAATATAAACATTTTAAATATACTTTAAAAAAACAAAGCTGAAAAAATTTTAATCACACCATTTTCCTACCTAGTAAGAGGAGTGGAGGAGGGGGTGTGGGAGGAGAGGGAGTGGGGAAGTAAGTTGAGGGGTGAGGGAGGGGCTTCTTTTTTCAAAAGATAAAAAGTCCACCTCCCTCTCTTTAGTCCTTTACAAGTACATTATCTATTTTTTATTTTCTACCTTTTGTACAGAACATTGACATCTTCTGAAACAATCTGGGTATCTTCTCTTTGTTTTATAGTCATAGACTTTCTCTTCTGAACCCTTCTTTCGCCACCTTCTCCCAGTGTAGTCCTTCCTCTTCTGTTAAACTTCTCCTTAGTACTCTGAGCCACTTTCCTTTCCTTGTCAAAGACACTGAAGTTCAGAGTAGATTCTAGTCCCAAGTCTACTCACCTCTGAACTGAAACCGTTCAGGTTGTACTGAAATTGAAATTATCTGTAGTGCCTTCTGGCCTTCTGGTCTCACCTTCTTACTGGCTACCCTGTAAGAAATAGAAGTGGAATGAAATGAATGAGGTGAGAGACCTCTCCCTTACCTTCGGAAAGATCTAAACCCACATTGCTCTCTGTACTTTCTCTTTTCAAATTCTTTTTAAAAATTCAGTGGAAGTTATATACAAATTACTGTAGAATAAATGGTGGTAGCACATAGACTACATATAAATGCTTGATTGCTCATTAGTTGTTTCTTGTTTTTACCAAACTTAATGAAAAGGTTCTTGAAGACAGGAATAATGTCTTTTCCATTAAGGTATACAGAAACTTAACAAAATGTCTTTTAATTGAAGCATATTTTTTTTAACTTAAAATTTAGATACCCTGCTACCTACTATTTTCTCTATGGAATATTTATCTGCATTTTTCCCATTATCAGTGGTATAACATTTCAAGGTTTAAACTTTATAATACCATTTTATATGCTTTTTAAAAATATTTATTGTGAAACATTTATTTGTACTTTCTTTTTACACTGCTCAATAAAACTGATAAACCATTAATGGGAAAATTAGAACCATTAACCTGTAATATTCATGCCATCACTGGCTACAATTGAACTAAAATGTGTATCACAAAGCCTTCCATTTACTCAACCAGACTTTTGTATTTTTTTTAATATAAAAGAGCAGGGTTTTTCATGCACTTAAGATTCACATAGCATCTTCGGGTAATAACTCTTATAACTAACAACAGTGTATGTAATACGAAGTCTACAAAATAGAAGCATATTTTTAAAAAATTGATAACTAATAAAATGGAATATATGATTCCAACAATTTAGAGCTTGCTTTCATTTTAGGAAACTTTATGGAGAAAATGGTGTTAGGCATCCAGCTGTGTTTTCTAAAAAGACATTTATTTTAATTTAAATTCAATCTATTTTTACTTTAATGACAATGCCAGTGGCTATTTTATGAACAGTTGCTTAGATTCAAATTACAATGTAACTTTCTAATTAAAAAGTTTAATTTCTTCTTAAGTATAGTAAAAAATAATTACATTGTGTGAGCTGTTAAAAAAAATTCTTAGCTGTTCTCCATACATTCACTGTTTTGTTGAATTCTCATTTGGAGAAAAACTTTGACTAAATTAGTACCAGGAGTATGTACATAGATTCCTACATTGAATGAATATTATTATTTTTCTGTAAGCTCAAGGAGTATTGTTCTTGGAAGTTTTCATTCTTTTCCAAAATAAAATAGCTTGGGGGAAAAGTATGTATCAACTTACTCACATTTGATGATAATTTGAAAGCACTAAAGTATTTTGAAAAGTTTTTGTGAAGTCATGCTATTGATGAGCCTAAGTAAGTTCCCAGTAGAAAATTGGTCCCTCTGGGAGGATTACATTTAGTCCGGCTAATAGAATATCATGTGTCATACTTCTGATGACACAAAATAAAATGTCAATCGGGGCTAACAGTTACAAGCCTCTACTTCCTCTTCAATAGTATATTTTGTACTTTTGATGAGAGTAACTTTATTGTTTGCCCTTTGTTAATAAGATATCCTCTCATATTTAGCAATTAAAATATACTTCAATTATATAGAGATCAGAGTTTTCAATTTTTATATGGCAATTACAGTTGATCATGCTCCATGTTCCAGATTAAAAGTGTTGGAAACGGAGCAGGCAGGGCCAAAATCAGGAACTGGAATTGGCTGAGGTGACCCCTGTGTGAGTGAGAGACCTGGGCATAGATAATGGGGAAGAGTTGAGGTTGAGAGGCAGGGCCTGGGATTCATGATATGAAAACAGAGGTAACTGGTAGTCTGGATGTAAAGTAAAATGCAAACCAAAGAAAAGAGGTTACCTTAGACTGCCCTACCATAGCACGGCAGCAAGTGAGCTGGGCATTGGTGATCATAGAATTAAACAGGCTGCTGTTTTTCTAGCATGAGTTCATTAGCCATTAGCAGCAAACATAGCAGTATTAATCTGGAACTGGCTGCACAGCACACAGCCCCAGGGTCCTTCAAGGGAGGAGGGAATTGCTGATACATCTGAAGCAGGGATTCAAGCATTAAAAACAGAGAAACCAGTTAATAAGGACACAGAGTCCTAAACAACTAACATGTATGGTATATAATTAGTCTCATTATATTGAACAAAACTTTCTTGTTAGAAATCAGTTGCAATGGGGGTTTGTTGGTATTTAGAGAAGAGTGCTTCAGGGAATGAAATACAGACACAGCCTGATCATTCTTATTTTGTAGGAATGATGCCCTGAAATAGCTTTCTAGATGCATTTGGGAAAACTTAAAAAGTACATATTCTTATGCCCCGTATCAGATTCATCAAACCAAATTTCCTGAGAATTTTTTTTAATACAGTCTTTTCAGTGGAATACCATGAAATTTAAATTTGTAGTCCATGACTGACATTGAGGACTCAGGGAATAGTTTTTATTTAATTAGTATTAAAAAAAAAGGTAAAACTGGTATAAACTTTATTGACATATTTCTTTTCTTTTGTAATTTTCTTTGGAAAATAGCATGAGTTATTTTATTGTTTCAAAATTAAATATTGTTTAAAGAAAATGTGGGAGAAAAATGAGCCAAGAAAGTTACTTAAGCAGCGTGGAAATGTGTTTCTTTTCCGTGTGTTGTGTTTTTAATTACTATTTTAGGTGTTAAAATACATAGATAATGTATGTTTTGATGTAAACTTATGCAATTTATTTGCAATTTGGTCTAAAAGTAAAATGATGAAACTTTGAGAGGCATTTCAATGGGTTATTTAGTGAGCTTAGAAGAATGCTTACCACACAAAATAGAATAGAATCAACCTAATTTTTCTCTGGCCATTGTCACTTGGAATCAATTTTTCTGTTATTTATATAGGGCAGCACAGGGTTTTAAATTTACCACTAAAAGGTAAAATCTATATCTTTCCCGAAACTATTATGGATTACCCTATATACCTGCTTTTAGCAGATATCTACTCTTCAAAAAATGAGTATTTGCACATTTGAAGCAATGTGTCACATTTCTGCTCCACTGACTAGCATTGCTTTAAATCTCTTGGATCTCATCTTCTTGTGTTATGTCAAATCACATTGGCTTTTCTATGTGACAAAATATACAGTGATGGAAGGTGACAGAAGAAATGTAATGCAATATGACACATCAGAAATTTAAAGGGTAAAGAGATTAGCTATTTGGTGTCAAATTAGATAGAGAATGTCAAATCAAAAATGAATCTGGCAGTCACTAATGGAGTGAAAGGTGCAGTATTCACCCTGTCTATGAAACAATGAATCCTGAACTTCATCAGCAAATATTTAGCTAACTCAGAGGTACAATTTGGAACATCAAAAAGTATCTTGGTATCATGGGCCTGCAGTGCACTTCAAGGTCATTTCATGATGACACTGTTTACAAAGATGATTTGATCCACATGATTCTTCTACAGAAAGCCAGTGTTACTGATTGTTGCTGATTTGGTACATACTTTTTTTGCTGTATTTGAGAAATTATAATTTATAAAAGAGTAATGCAGTGGCATTCTGCCATGTTATACTTGGTGCCAGTATGTCACACAAACAAACAAAAAGCATTTTAAACTAGTAGCAATGGGAGAAAAAGAATCCTTGTGATCATAATACAGATTTCTGAAGATTTAGTTTGTACCTGTTTATACCTAGATTAAGCTATTGAACTCCTTGCCTTAAAAGGAATTTGACCCAGAAAAAGGGCTGGAAAAAAATGATGAATTTATTTCTTGCCCTCTCAAGGAGATAATAGTAAGTGAGGATCAAAAAAGTGCTAGACAGAAATTACCATTTCTCTAGTTTCCTGGTTGGTAAAGTTCAGTGACAGTTAAAGTTTGCTATTTACCTGGTTTTGCATAGAGTGGATACAATAATTTCCCTTACCTAAGTCAAAAGTATATTTTGCTGAGAAAACCATATATCTGGGTATTTCCCATGTTACCATTTTCCATTTACAATTGTTAATTCTATATGGCATTTTGGATGAAAGATTGGGGAAAAACTTCTTTCTATGTATTTGGCATCCACTTTCAAAGAAAAATATTCAGAAAATAACCAAAATATTCATTAAATTTAGGAGAAGTGCAATCTGTCATTCATTTTTTTTTAATTATTATTATTTTACCTTTTCCCTGATCTCTTTCTCCTTAATCCTTTCAGGATTGGTGATCCAAAACAAATGATCTCTATTGGTGACCCTTAACCCTTTTAAAAAGACTTGCAGACACTGAAGCTCTAATATTGAGCTGCAGCAAACTCTAAACCATTTTAATTTTAGCTTCCTCCATAAATTAAGGGGTGTTTAGTTCTCTAATGTGAAAGGTTAAAGAACAATCTAAATGTAAACACCCAGATTGATTACTTGCAAATCCACTACTTGTGCTTTCTATCTTTTGCTACCCTGAGTGAGGTTTCTATTTTTCTTTTTGTCTTAGTAACCAGGGAATTTCTGAAAGGAAGGGAAAGCAAAGATATAAAGAAATCTACAGAATAATTAACTGAAATATCTATCACTCTGGATGAATAATCGTTTTTAAGGCTATTAGGATACATTTATCAAAGATTAATGAAGGGTATTGAGAAAACTGGTTTAGATAATTAGACTATTATGATTTTTCCTCCACTCTTTATCTCAGAATAAAAATATTTTAGTGAAAAAAGAGTCACTATATTACTAAAGCCTTTTCCATATTCTTTTCTGTTTGTATGTTTTATAAAGCATTTACCAAACAATATTTACTAAAAAGAGATTTAAAACTATCACTGAAACTTCAGATTTTAAAACTTCTGAAAAGGAGTATCAAAAGCTGTAAGCTAATATTTCATTTTTTGCATTACCAAGTATAATTCTGCAGTTCTAGAAACTACAATCCAAGCAGTTCATGTAAAAACTGGGAAATTATTAATGTATTTTTTAATATTAAAAACACTAAAAATACACTCAGTGTTCTAACATGGCTACTTCTTTCTTAACTTCAAGTCATATTGAAATAATATTTTTGTTCATACTTAACATTTACAAAATTTTGCTTTGAAGTTCACTGAATTCTTTAGCTATTGTTACATAGTTGGAATATATGTCAGTAACCTACTCTTTAAAGATATACATGAAAGCTGCATATCCATTATTTAATAATTTGTTAACTGATATAGTATTTAAATTTTTTTAATGTTAGTTTATTTTTGAGAGAGAGAGAGACAGAGTATGACAAGGGGAGGGGCAGAGGGAGAGGGAGACACAGAATCCCAAACAGGCTCCAGGCTCCGAGCTGTCAGCAGAGGTCCCAATGCAGGACTCGGACTCACAAACTGCGAGATCATGACCTGAGCCGAAGTTGGCCACTTAACCCACTGAGCCATCTAGGCTCCCCATACCTGGTATAATATTTAAATGAAATCCAGCCTTTGGACCCAATTCTGTATGTTTAAAGATTTATGTGTATGCAGTATAAATTTTCTTTTTCTTGGTAAAGACCCATTCTGCAAGGCTAGGCACCTCGAGCAGTCTGGGAAAACACATTCTTCCAAGATGCAAAATATTTTGATCTCTACAGAAGACCCCTGGGAGAATACAGATGCAATGGGATATTAATTCTTACATGATGTTCTGAAGGTATTTGACTGCTGGGCTGGCATGATTCATATGCCTTGTTCATGCAATGAAAGTGGCTCATGCAATCTCTGTAGTGAGGTGCCTCCTGGCTTGTTAAATTTTGTGGTTTGTCATCTTGTAAGATCATCTTACTGTCTGTGCTTGCAAGTTAAAGGAGAAAAGAGTTAGAGAGTGCACATCTACTTTTTGTATCCAGAAATTAAAGGAAAAAGAAAAGAGAACGTGAAGGTACTTTTGAAATGTACCTCAGGCACAGAAAATGTACATAATAATTCCTCTCACACTGCACTAGTGAAATAAGTCAAGAGCTCATAACTAAATGAAAGGGAATATAGTACAAAGTACCTGGCTCGACATCTGTATTTCTACACACAGTGTATGCTGTGAAAGTGGCAGCATGACTTTGGTAAGCAGTTGGCATCTATGGCCTGACTGGTCAAACACATCCATGAAATAATACTAGTTTCACCTATGTTATTTAACAAATGTCTTGGGATAGGTTTTGACAATTGTATTTGAAGTGCTTAAACAACTACCTCTGGTCTGTTCATCCACGGTATGTCAAACCTAACTAACCACAAGCAGAGTATAGATTTACAATTAGAATAATTCATAACAAACTGAGTATACTAACATACTTTTAATGCAGATTTCATCATAGCAACCTGATAAATACAATATTTACATACAGTGTGCTTTCCATCTAAATATTTTTATATAGGCTGAGTTATGCAGTAAGTAAATATCATTGGGATTTCTTTAAATTCCATAATGAATATGGAAAAATCACTTAATATACCAGGAAAAAATCAAAGGAAACTTTTACTTTTGTAGAAAAAGTGAGTTTGGGATTTTCAATACCACAAAGTAGTATCTATTTTCAGGGGCAGTACAAAAGGAAAAATTCTTTCAGCTGGGAGTCCTGTTTATAATACAATTGACAAAAACTCATGGGACTCTTTTTAATACCACCATACCTCCATCTACTACACCGTGAACTAACAATTTAAACTCATACAATGCCTGAAATTTAATTTTGACTTAAGCAGAAAGATCTCAACTAAGGTAGAGGATTCTTTCAAGTTTATCATTACAAATTACACTTGATCCAAATTATAGTCCACTTTCTAATAAGTGCCTTTCAAATATTCTTAAAAACATTATTACTGTTTTGCTTGTCCAACATATAGTATGTGTTTATGTAATTCTTAGAATAATTTCAGCCAAACTTAAATTTTTAATTTTTACTTATTTTTTTATTGAATTGTAATTAGCATGCAATGTTACATTAGTTTCAAGTGTACAACATATTGATTAAGTAGTTCTATGTATCACTCGGTACTCTCCACAGTAAGTGTAGTCACCATCTGTCAACATACAACATTATTACAATATTATTGATTATATTCCCTATGCTGCACGTTTCATCTCTGTGATTTATTATATAACTGGGAGTTTGTACCTCTTAATCCCCTTTATCTATTTCACACATCCCACCCACCTCCTCTTTGGCAACCACCAGTTCACTGTATGTAGGTGTCTGGCTTTGTGTTTGTTTGCTTGTTTGTTTTTTAGATTCCACATATAAGTGAAGTAATAGGGTATTTGACTTTCTCCATCTGACTTATTTTACATTAAGGTTTTTATGAAGTTTTTCAACTGTCATGTTATATACCAGGCAATAGTCTATCCAACCCAAAATTCCTAACGTTTGTCACCAGAATCTGAACTGTGCTAAAAATTTCAGAGCCTTGAGGTAAACTAAAAGTAAAGGAAGTCCATTGGTAGGCTTTATTTTAAATGTTTATTTAGAGAGAGTGAGAGGGGAAGGTGCAGAGGGAGAGGGAGAGAGATCAAGCTGGCTCCAAGCTCAGCACAAACAATCAAGAATTGGACACTTAACTGACTGAGCCACCCCAGTGCCTCTTTAGAGGATTAGAAGGCATGAAAAGTCATAAAATAGGTAGTCAACCCAAACCAAAAATAAACAGCTAAAGCCAAAGGCCCAAATTCACATTAGCCCAGTAAGTAATCAGTCTATTTCTGAAGAAAAGTATGGAGATAAATTATTTCTGGAATTCATGCATATTAATTGTCCATTCATTGAAAAAGACATTGCTGAGAGTAAATGTATAAACCTGCTATCTAAAACTGTGAACATTTATTTTCAGATAATGGAAGGGTTAAATTGAAGGCAGAATTGCAGGTATATTTTTAGTATACAACATATTTTCTAATATATATATATATATATATATATATATATATATATATATATATACATACACACACACACACACACCCCCACACACACACATACATACACACTTAGAACAATTACTGCATATTCTTGTCTGATTATAGAATACATAAATATAGTTAGTAGATCATTTAAGGGCATCCTGTATAATAACTGTGACAATGGTTGATAGTTCTGACCCATTTGAAGTAACGAGAAAGTTAAATTAAAAATAAATATATTGGTACAAATTTGACTCAAGTTTGCTTTCAGAAGAATCTGCCTGAGTGACTATTTTGTGTGTTCTGGAATTTACAATGACAACATCTGCTATTTATTCATTATTAGACTATTTCAACTTGCTCTGAAAGGGTTCTTGAACAGCCTTTTAAGCCATCTGCCAGAGAGATGGGAATGTTTGCCTACAAAATTACCATTTTATGCACTCATTACAAAGTGGATAGTATGTCACCCTTATCACTTGCATGAGGACATAAGAGGCTGTTAAACTAGACTATGTTGCAAATATATGTAATTTACATAATGTGATAAAGTATAATATTTAAGATACACAGGGCTAAAATGGATTTTAAATCATTTTAATTTTCCATTATTTTGGCCAGTGTGGTAGTCCTAAAGGGCTTGGAGCCCTTGAAATTGATTTTGATTATAATCATTATGGTTTTACAATGAAAAGTGACTTTGTATGAGAGCACACCATCCATCGTAACTTTAAATGTAATTTCAATGGACTGGGACATAGCAATACTAATTCAATCAAATAGATATTTAAAAATATATTACACAGCATTCAGAGCTGCCAACTAAATATACAGTAATGGATTTTCTGTTTCATTGTCTAAATGACATTTATAAGGCTATGGTAGAGATGCAAAAATGATCATTTCTGAGCAATTATTTATTTTAGGAAACCGGTAAATCAATTAGGCTACCTGACACTTCATCCCCTGATGAAAAATTTATAAGCTTGTTTGATTGTCATAAAAATAAAAAGATATCTTTGAAGATGCTAAAACTCCTCTCAAAGAGCTAATGTTACTGATAGTCAGTCTATTGTTCAGACAATGAATGGATACTTTGAAGTTCACACCAACAAGGGCAATCAAGGAAAAGTCAGAAAATTATTTTTATATTTACTGTCTATATTTTATTTGCCCTTTTTCAGTAGAAAGAAATGCAAATGTTAATGCTATGACTCTCTACAAGAGGGAATTATGTTTTGTTAGTTGCAACAAAGTTTCAGTAATCATATTAATAGTTGTTTATTTGAAAATATATTTAGTTAAAAGACAAGGTGCATAAACATGTTGGGATTTTTGTGGTTTTTTTTGTTTTTGTTTTTTGGAGATTTTTTTTTTTTTTTTTTTTTACTAAACCACTTTTAAAAGATCCATTAACAAAATTGCTTCTGGCAGTTTCATCTTCAGATCAGCAATTTTAAAGCCTTCATTTTCACCAAACAGAAGAATCTGGGGGAAACTTAATAAAATAAAGTTAGAAAGAAATGAGAAAATAGTTAGGGTTCAACGTTGGGATTCAATTTATAAAGACCTAGGAAAACCAAGGTTTTTGTTCATGATATTTGCACTCAGTTCTTCCCCAACTTAATCTTTTTGCAATAACTTTTTTTAAAATAACTTAAATCCATACTTTCTGTTAGAATTCAGATATTAGTGGGTTTAGATAGTTCTGTTATTATATTCAATGGTGTATGTTCGTTTATAGAAAGGGCTAGCAAGAGTCACATTTTAATATGTCTAATGATCTATTTTAGAGTACCTTTTTTTGTGAGAACTTAAGACATTAAAAAATACATGTTGTCCTGAGTTTTTATTGCCAAAGTAAATTTTAAAATGTTTTTATAGTTGACTGATTATATTATTTTTGTAACTGTTTTTATGGTTGGTGATATTAATGATTACAATTTATTCAGTAATAGTCCACGCCAAAGGATATTTTCTGGTTATTTAAAAATATCTATATTACTAATAGATGCAAGAAAATGCATTGCTACATTATAGGGTGTGTTTCATAGATAGGTAACTTTTTAAAAATATCATAAATAGCTAAAGCTTTATATGTAATTTTTCTATTTAAAAATTTATTTAAAAAGAAAATGTGACTCATATTTGAAATACAATCATATTTATCCAATCTTTATAATAGGTCTTTTCTCAGAGGGGACAGCTCCCTACAGTAATGTATGGAAAAGTGGCAAGAAGGGACTTCCAGGATCAAAATCCTCTCAGGACACTAATGAAAAAATATGTAGCTAAGTGTTTTCCTAATACTGCATCTATGCTCTTACATTGTGTTCTGAGTAAAAATATTCCTGCCTTCACATTTTTTCTCAGTTTAATATTGTTATCATGTATGTTCACCAAAAAGTAAAACCTTCAAGAAGCTATATACACTTTTACTTACTTTTTATGTATGGAAATGTTTTCTCACTTCTAGTAACAAATGCATTTACAAGAAGGATCAAGTGTAAACTATTGTATTTTTGTAATCTGATTTGCTTCACTACATTCTTAAATTACACTGTTTTCATAGTTCATCTATCTGTTTATTACCTATTTTATTGATTCAGGCTTAAAAATACATGCTAGCGTAGGTGCAGTGACAGTATATATCCTAGTTTCTTGAGAGAAAGCTGTTCTACACATTTTTCTTCTTAACATCAGTGTCCTGAGTTGTATTTTCATAATATCGACAATTCTTGTTGCTGTTGCACTGCACCACGCCAAGTGTGCTGACCCTGCTGAGAAAGACCTTCTGTTGTCAAATTGATGCTAAATCCAAGCGGTTAGCAGCAGCTTTTTATGTGAGTGCGGTAGATTGAACCAACAGTGTCAGTGTCCTGGAGTCATGGGAAGGTCACAAACAGCTCTGACCATTAAATGATATCTATTAATTTTGCTCTGGAGAACAAGCTGCCCAGTTAGGCAGTGATAGAGATAATTGCTTTGACTGTGAAGCCATTAGGCAAGTTTAAGGAATTTCAGCTGTGGGAAGTGTGATAATGCCTACTTAATGCTTTAAGATAAACATTAGAATTCGAGAGGCAAGAAAAGCCTCTGTGTGTGTACAAATATATATGCATATACACATGCATATATATATTTTATATATCTATTTTATATCTATATATATTTATATATCTATTTTATATATATTTATATTTATTTATATTTATATTTATTTATATATATATATAATTTTTCTATGAGACAGACTCTCATAGAAATTTAAAGTCCCACGGTTAAAAATATTTGGATTTATCTGCTTAAGAAGCTATGTTGTTCAGTTTTTTATTTTACTTCTTATTTAAGCATAACTGTTAGTTTCAGGTATATATCATAATGAGTCAGTATTTTTATACATCATGAAATGATCCTCTTGATAAATCTAGTTACCATCTGCCACTGTACAAAGTGTTTATTAAATTATTGACTATATTTCCTATGCTGTATATTACATTCCTGTAACTTATTTTATAACTGGAAGTTTACCTCCTGATTCCCTTCACCTTTTTCACTTGTCCCCAGCCTCTATGCCCTATGGTAACCAACAGTTTGTTTCTTGTATCTATGAGTATGTTTCTGTTTTGTTAATTCATTTATTTTTTAAAATTCTGTATATAAGTGAAATCAAATAGGATTTGTCTTCTCTGACTTTCATATTATCTTCTAGATCTATCCATGTTGTTGCAAATGGCAATTTCATTCTTTTTTACGGTTGTGTAATATTCCCGTGTGTGTGTGTGTGTGTGTGTTTACACTATATCTTCTTTGTCCATTCATTTATCCATGGACACTAAGGTTGCTTCCTTATCTTGGTTATTGTAAAGGATGCTGCTATGAACATAGAGGTGCATATATCTCTTAGTATTGGTTTTATGTTATTGACATGATATTTTACATCTTTTTGTTTTGTGTATCCCTTAACTACTTATTGTAGTTATAGTTGACTTTACTATTTTTGCTTTTTAACCCTCATACTAGATATTATGTGGCCGATCTACTGCCTCTAATATGGATTAACCTTTGCAGTGCATTTTTTTCTTTCATATTTTTTTTTTTATTTCTAGTTAAAGCCTTTTTCTCCCACTTAAAGAGGATGCTTTAACATTTCTCATACGGCTGATTTACTGATGATGAGCTCCTTAGTTTTTGCTTATTTAAGAAACTCTCTTTATCTTTTCTTCACCTCTTAAAGATAACCTTGCTGGGTAGAGTATTCTTAGTTGTAAGTTTTTACTTTTCTGCACTTTAAATATATCCTTCAACTTCTTCTGGCCTGCAGAGTTTGTGCTGAAAATCAGCCAATAGTATTGTGGGGCTTCCCTTGTATGTGTTTTTGTCTTGCTGCCTTTAAGATTCCCTCTTTATATTTAACTTGTCACTTTAATTATAATGTGTCTTGGTGTGGATTCTTTGAGTTCATCTTTTTTGGTGCTCTCTGAGTTTTCTAGACCTGGATGTCTGTTTTTATACCCACATTAGGGAAGTTTGCAACTATTATTTCTTCAAATAAGTTTTCTGCCTCTTTCTTTCTTTCTTCTTCTGGGACCCCTATCATGCAAAAGTTAAATATGCTTGATTATTGTCTCAGAGGCCCCTTAAATTGTCCTCATGTAAAAAATATTTTCTTTTTACAGTTCTGTTGTGGATTTCCACTCTTCTGTCTTGCAGATCATCGATCTGCTCTTCTGTATCATTTAATCTACTTGTGATTCCCTCTAATGTATTTTTCATTTCAGTTTTTGTATTCTTCAGCTTTGATTCTTTTTTATATTTTCTCTTTTTGAAGTTTTTAGTGTGTTCCTCCATTTTTTTCCCAAGTTCAGTGAGCATCTTTATGACTATTATTTTGAAATCTTTGTCGGGTATATTACTTACTTCCATTTTATTAGGGTCTTTTCTTGGGGTTTTATCTTGTCCTTTTATTTGGAATATATTCTTCTCCATAATTTGTTTGACTTTCTGCGTTTATTTCTATGAATGAGGTGGAACAGCTGCCTTTCCTGGTCTTGAAGGAGTGGCCTCTTATAGGAACATATCCTGATCAATTGCATGTGCCTGACAGCTATGGCAGGCCATCTGGGTCTGGAGCAGGTGCAGTTGGGATCCTAGGTTGCACCTTACTAGGGCCATCTTGGTGGGTTGAATGAAGTTGGTGGGGGTTGGTCCCAGGTCTGCTGTATGGGGCCATCTTGGTTGGATCAAACAGCAGGAGCAGGTATGGGTGGGGGGAGTGGGGGTGGGGTCTGGGGCACTCTGCACCATGGCCTCCTTGATGGCAGTGAGTTGGGTGTGGGCTCAGTGGGTTCTGAGGTGTTCTGTGCCAGGGCCACTTTGCCAGGATGGCTGGAGCTACAGTGGGTACAAGTCAGGGCTGCCTTGGTAGGAAGCTAGGTTTGGAGTGGGTTTGGGCCAGGGATGTCCTGTGAGTCTTTTTCTCAATGTTTCAATGACAAATGAATATTCTTTTCTAAAATTAGCTAACATTTAATGACTATCCCATACTACATATATGCTGTGAATCACAGTTATTCAGGTTTCTTTTCTTTTCACATGTGTGTATGTAGATATCATGTTTTTGTTAGGAAGTCTTGGACAGTTTTTAAATATGTTAAATATTGTGGTACAGAATGGGTTTTGGAAACTGGTCTGTTTTCTCTGCTGTCTTGATCATGTATGAAGTTTGTAAGGCTGGTTTCAGAAGGAGGCAATGGAGATAAAACATAGGAATGTAAGAAAAGTGTAGGGACTCAAAAGGATAATTAAAGACTATGAATTATGAACTAGTTCCACTCCTTGGGAGAATCTAAAAATTGTAAGTAAAATGCAGAAGAGGAAAATAATTTTCCTTGTACTTTTCTAGGTTCTTGGCTAAGGCACCCTCACTCCCCAATATAAAGATAAAAGGATAAGATCAAATTTATACACACACACACACACACATACACACACACACATATGTATAGTAGCCCCACAAAGATATGAGAGTCAAGGAGTGACCAGAGCAGGAAACATTTATATGTTTTAGACAAAGAACCAATACATTTATGAAGAATTGATAAGACAGAGAGGTTTGGGCTAGGTTTAGTAAAATGAGAAAGAAGTAACAAGGTTTATTAGTAACCTTTTTTGGTGCTCAGTTCTCTGTCTCTGATGATAAGTATACCTTCTACCTTCTTGATACAGGGAGGATATCTTTCATGTGTGGGAGATTTATCTCCTTTCAGGGGAACAAAGGAGACTCAGAATGTCTTTCTCTTACTATCTGTTTTGAGAGTATCTTCAATTCAAAATAATCAGTGTGCCAAAGTGGCATGTTTGGGAGTAATATATTCTGAACCCCTACCAAAGTCCATTAAACTAAAAAACTTACATTGAGAAACATATATATTTTTTTTAAACTGTGGAAATCTGAATATTACGACAGAGCTGTTAAGTTAAAGGACAAAGGAAGCAAATAATCCATGGTGGTCCAAAATAATGGGGAAATATAAGGAGATGTGCATGTTGGAGTTAATATCTTTAGGAGGGATTTCGAAGCCCATTTGAAAAGGAGGGACTCAATGTAATAAAACCCAAATCTATACACTGACAGAGGCTGCCAGCTGAACATATGGGTTACAGCCACATGTGGTTTATTTTCTTTTGGTGAACTATCACTTTTCTAGAACTGAAAGTTTCAGAAAAGAGTATTTGTGTCCCAGTTTTTAAGATGAACTCTCAATATATTAAATGTTAAAGAAGATAGTCAAACCCAGGAAACCACATTCTATAACATTCTGTAAGAAGATAGTGTATAACAGAGGAACAAAATACAATGATAGCATGATCATCAGATCATGGGTGATCTGACCTATCACTCTGAGATGAAGAAGTGTCAGGTTGAAGGAAGATAGGAGATTATACGGCAAACAGAAGGGTACATTAGAAACTTTATCCTCTGACAAATTATCCATCTTTCCTACTTCTCTAATAGTGTGTCATACAAGTCCCTGGAAAAATCATTTTTCTGTGTGTGGCTAAAGTAAACGGAAATGAACCTGTGTCTGTAAATCGCTCAACAGTCAACAAGTATCTATGCGTTTGGCACAAAGATAGGTGGACTAGTTCCTTCCTCTTGAGCACAGAGACTAGGCACATCGATGGGTCTTTCTTTAATAATGCTTACCATAATGTAGTACTGTCCCTCCCTTTTTAAATTGAAAAAGATGAAGCTTGAGGAAGTTAAATACCTTCTCACCGTGTTTTGGTCATAAAGTTGTGGAACTCAGATGTGAATCCAACTAGTCTGGTTTTAAAGTCTGAAAACTTACATGCTTTATTTCACTGGGTGTGGTGTTGGGGGTAGGTCTTTTCTCCATCCTCAGCAACTCCCTCACCTTTTTTCTTCATCTGTCTCCTGCCCTCTGCATTTACTCTCTCCTTCTCACTCCATCACCACTTTCCTTTTCTTTCTGTCTTCTTAACTTTCTTCCTTTCCCCCCTTTGTTCCCTCCTTCATTTCTTTTTCATTTTTGGATTACATGCTCCTCAGAAACTGTTTTAAATTTTTGATGGTTAGCAAAGGCTACAAAGTAATCTGCATACCTCAGAAACTTCGACATGTCAGACAAGAGCCCTTTGGAATGTGGTTACATGAAGCCCTTTATCTTCTTTGGGGAGATGGAAAAGGGAACCTTTAAAATTTTGGAATAAGCTTCAGAATACAGGGATGAAGACCGCAAAGGGAGAAATCTGCCATATCCAAGAGTACCTTAACCAGGATCTGAACCTGCCTCTTGGATGTGAAAAATGCAATGCATATCATTCTTCACAGACATGAAGACAGTTTCTTGAAGATAAGGAAGAATGATTTTCAGGGTCTCTCCTGGTAACAGTGCAGCGATTCCTGCATATGAAAGTGTAAGGGATGTCAAATAATGAGAAGAGGCTTACATTGAGAGAACTGGCATTGTTTATTACGTTTTTGTTTGCTTAAGGATCTATAAACACTAAAGAGGAAATGATTCTGAGTGACGTGTCAAAATATGTCACCACATATGTCAGCCATGAAACAACTGGGTGGGAAGTAAGTCGGTTGGTAGTTATAGTGACTAAAATGAAATGGTTGCTAATAACATTCACTGAGACCTCAGGGACACTGTGAGAAAAGAAGAGCCTTTTATGGCTTGGATCATTAACTTTAATTAACATTAATGTTAATTAATTAATGTTAAAGGTGTTCTACTGCATTACTTGAATGCCCTCAACAAGGAAAATATAGAATGGGAAGAAAGTTATATTTCATAAAATATTCTCCTAATCAGAGACTTAGAGCCAATACACATGTCAGATAAATTTAAAATGCAGCATCCCATATTTGTCAAAGGGTAATCTCCAGAGAAATCAAAATGTGTAAAATGCTGTCTGATGATGTTAAATTCATTTCTGTAAAATATGATTGCCTTTATTTTACAGTATAAATGCAATTATCAAATAAAGCTTTGTTTTGCTACCTTGCAGAATATATTTATCCCAATATTTACTTGATACTTTTCCATATACATAGTAAATGTATGTGTTGTGATTGTTAATTGTATTTCCTGTTGACATATTTCACTATTGGTTGGGAGGTATCTTTCTAGGAGTTAATTATTCTGTAAAAAGATGCGAACTTCTTGGACTGTACTGAGGAAACCGTTGAATGTTAATACAGAAAATCGGTTTTTATTCCCCTAAGTGAATTCTAGTAGCTTCTCAGGGGTATAGATTTCAATGTCTTATCTCAGGCTATGGCACAATTATCTTCATGGTGTCACACAAAATTCCCATGAAAACAAATGAGGTTGTTAAGTTCAGCAGGGAAGAAAAAGAAACAGGTCAATGCTCAGAGTACCAGGCTCCGTCTTCTCTCACAATTTCAGACTGCCGTGCAATAAACGAGTTGTCAAGGATCTCCTAATTCAGCTTCTTGAAAAAAAATTGAAATGCTGAAAGAAACATTTATTAACCCATTTTATTAAAATATTTACATCTCCTTAGATAGCTTTATATGGTTGCCTTATTCAATAGTTTAGATATAAATAATGTTTTTTGTAGCCATAATTACTAACAATCCTAACATAATGAACTCAATTTCATGAAGCTTCAGCATGATTAAATGCATTTTGTCAGCACTAGGTTACTTTGCAGAAATGTGTTTAGACTTCTCACCCTGACAGCTGTTCTCTTTGCACTCTGTTTTTTAAGTAATACACTTGAGGCAGGGTGACATCAGTCAAGCCATATTTGAACAGAAGAGAGAGTTCCCTGTGTTAGAATTTCCAGATGCATCATTTAACTTGAGATGATGCAGAAAGCACAGTTATTTTTTTTAAGTCTTAAATTGTAAAATATGTGGAATGGTTTCCTTATTGTATCAAAGTAATCACAACCATGCCAGGTATAACTCAGTTTGCTAAATGGTAGCTCAGGCACACAATAATTAAAGTAATAGACAATGAAAGTTGTAATTTTTTGAGAAGTTTCTACACCGATCAGCTTGTTAAAATATTGGGTAGAAATTCTCTCTCTCTCTCTCTCTCTCTCTCTCTCTGTTTTTCTCTCAACTTTCTCACTCTCCCTCTTTCTCCTCTCTGTCTCCATTCTGCAAACCAAGTCATTGCCTGAACAAGTCTTGTTTATCTGAGTCACAATAAGAACTAATGCTAAGTGAAATAAGCCATACAGAGAAAGACAGATACCATATGGTTTCACTCTTATGTGGATCCTGAGAAACTTAACAGGAACCCATGGGGGAGGGGAAGGAAAAAAAAAAAAAGAGGTTAGAGTGGGAGAGAGCCAAAGCATAAGAGACTGTTAAAAACTGAGAACAAACTGAGGGTTGATGGGGGGTGGGAGGGAGGGGAGGGTGGGTGATGGGTATTGAGGAGGGCACCTTTTGGGATGAGCACTGGGTGTTGTATGGAAACCAATTTGTCAATAAATTTCATATATATATATATATATATATATATATATATATATAAAAAACAACAACAAAAAAAAGAACTAATGGTCAAATAGTATACAGGAGGATAAAACTTCATTTCAGAACTATCTTATGTGTTAGAAAATCAATATTATTACATAGGAGCATGACACCTTGTTAAATTATTATTTAATAACGCTGACAAAGTTATGGGTTTTGTTTGGTTCATTATGAACCAGCAAGTTTTATACTGATAGAAAAAAACCTGGTCAAAAATATAGATAAGGCAAAAAAATATATAGATGAGGCCAGAAACAACTGGATGTTCATCAATATTAGAATGTTTAATTAATGAAACTCTCATATTATTCAGCGATAAATCATAATGAGGCTGATATTTATATACTGACATGGAATTAAATTTTTAAAAAGATAGATTGAGAAAAGACAATTATCAGAACATTTTGTAAACAAAATACAACCAACCCTTGGTATTTCGGCTTATGAGGATTTATGCTAAATTGTTAAGCATACGGTTTTGTCATTGGAAACAGAAGTTCCGACATTTATCTTAGCTGCTTTGCTTTCCCCTTATTCATGAATGTAAATGAAAATATCAGGAACATTCATGTCAGAACTGTATCCTCTTATCAAGTGCAACCATATAATAGCTACAGATACCAAAGTTCAGCAAAAATCAACAAAAGTTTTCTAGGAAAATGAAATGGTTGTTTGGAATTCACCAAAAAGTTTTATACACATTTCATACTTATCAGTGAAACCAGATGCATCCCACAAGTTTATGTGTGTTCATTTTGTAAGTTTTAATTAATCTTCTCCCACTTCAAAAATCAGTGACTTCAGAGATGTTCTTTTCTGTTTTCCAAGATTGGCCAATATAACTATATTGTCCAATTAACCTAGTGTATAGGAAAATCCAGGGCCAGGAACTTGTAGCAGAAATTTTCTGTAAAGGGCATAAGTACTTGTTCTAATCTAATGTGGCTCTTGTTTTGTTTTCCAGTCAGTAGACACATAGTTAATTGCTTGCTACAAACTTTTAGTAAATCTTATCACATCTAAAGAGATGCTTATTTCTTGTTAGTACTTAGTAAACACTGAGTGCTGAATCCTGGCTCATGAAATTGTATTTCATGTTCTGTCAGATAGTTGAATTCCGAGACTTTGGGCATGTCTGAGCCAAGTATAACTCCTAGGGCACTGTTATAAATGCCCTAGTAATATAATTGATGTAGCAGCTATAATTCACTAATGCCAGTTAATACACATATCCATGTTTGATTTTTCCTTAGCACACTTCTAGACCACAAGCAGAGCATTTGTGTTTAATTGGAGCCATATGATTCCCGCCAAAGAAATGTGAGTGAAAGGGTTATGTCATTGGCACATGAAGTGAAAAGAGGTGAGGTCCTAAAACTCCTGTTCCTTGTGAACAGGAAAGAGGTAATCCTACAAAGATGACTGAAATTTAGTGAACAGCGAAGGAAAAGCAGGAGACAAGTACACTTAGACTCTGAGCAGGGAGTGCCGCAAGAGAAGTTGGCAACAGTGTTCAGCACTGCTTAGAAATCTAATAAGATGATGTCAAGGATTCAGGTTTGACTGGGAAGATCCTGGTTTATGTCGTTGCCTCGCCTGATTATTAATCATTTCCTTTCTACTTTCAAGAGTGCCTGATTCGGTAGTTGTATCATACAGTCCTCGTTATTCCTGACATCAAGGAGAGCCACTTTGCATGCGCTATAGGACTGAAAGCCTAAGCCTAATGAGGTTAGGAAAATGAGGAAAAGGAGGAAAAGGAGATCAGTCTGAAATTAACATTAAGCTTGGTTGTGAAAGAGAGAAATTTCCTCATTTTCCTCATTTATCTTACTAGGATAGAGAGTTCCTAGGTTTCTAAGATTTTACCATCTTGCTATAACTTTTTTATTTGCTCTGGTTTTTGGCCTTTTCTCTTTTGTACCTCCTATCTCTCAAAAGTAGAAACACGCAATATTTAACTTCTGTCATATCTTTTGGCACTTGCCTAATAACCTTCTTAGATTTCCCCGTTCTTTTAGAATTTTATTAAGACTTTTTAAAAACAAAGCTAATTTGGGGCGCCTGAGTGGCTCAGTCGGTTAAGCAAACAACTTCGGCTCGGGTCCTGATCTCTCAGTCTGTGAGTTCGAGCCCCGTGTCAGGCTCTGTGCTGACAGCTCAGAGCCTGGAGCCTGCTTCGGATTCTGTGTCTCCCTCTCTCTCTGTCCCTCCCCTGCTCATGTTCTGTCTCTCACTGTCTCTCAATAACAAATAAATGTTTAAAAAAATAAAAATAAATAAAAATAAAAACAAAGCTAATTTTTTCAGCTGTTAAATAATATACTTTTCCTTTATATTTTTTCCACACTGTATTCCACACTCCATTCCATACCCCTCAGCATTGGAAACTTTGGGGTATAAAATGCATGGTAGTTTTCCTACCTAGACATTTATTCATGATAAATCAACAATATAAATGTAAGTATGTTCCTAGAATTGTTAGTTTTTCTTAAACAGAATCAAAAGGTTCAGATAATAGTAAGTGGTGAACCCAATGTTTGTGTTACAAATGAGACTATTCTTTCCATACAGGTGAACGGTGTTTGGTGGGTTCTTATGTCAAAGAACTAACTTATGCCCTAGCTCTCTACCGTCCTTTATTCTCTTTCAAGGTGCATCTGACAAGTTTAGCTCCCTAGAGACTGTACTAAATGTCGTTATAATAAAGAGCAGAAAGTAGTTCCATATGATTGTTTATGCAGAGGCAAGTAATATCAGTAGAACATCCTCCTTTGAAAGAACCATGATTACTGTGTGTTCTCATATCAAACTATAAATGTACTCTTTTATATTTTCACAATGCAAAGCTAATAGCTACTGTCAAAAAATAGAACAAACTTCCATTAGTCACTATGCGAGAGGAGTTATTCACATGTGTATATATGTATATATGTATCAGAAGTGTGTTCCTGACACCCATATGATTAACATATACATTTTTTTTTATGTTTAGCAATATCCAGAAACCTTTTTTATTAACTTTAGGCCCAATTTTGTGGAATATTTTTTTTTTCTGTTTAGTCTTTACTCTCAATACAGAGTTCATAAAATGTAATAATTTGTTAAGCAATTTATGTTTGCCGTTCTTTTCAGGTCTCAGTGGTGAAGCTTGTTAATAAAAATATTCTATTTCATTACATGTGTAGGAAAATAAAATATGTTCAATTCATTTCAACTGAATATGTTCAACTCGAAAGTCTGTGTTTAAAATAAAACCCTTCTCGGTTTTGATTTCTGTTTAACTGAAAAATTACCTCTCTTCATACATTTTGTATTAAAATTTCACTGTAAGAATCTAGTTTTAAAATAAAGGAACACTCATCACCATGAATTTTATGTGTAGCAAAATAATAAAAACAATAATAATAAAAATATGGCAGTTTCCATTTACATATTTCAAGTAGAATAAGAAGTATAGAGTTTGAATTTGGAAACCAAAGTTGATCTCAATTTTGTCACTTACTTGTGTGACATAGAAGCAAGTCTCTAATCAGTACTTACCCTCAGCATCTTGATCTGCAGAGTGTTTGATTTGCTACAATTTAGGAATAAGGATTTACTGTAATCTGTTTGAGGAGCATATACTAAAATTGCTATTATTGGTCTGTGTATTTCCTATTGTGTTAGGTATTGCTATACTGTGATATCACTAAAGTGTAAAATGACATTATAAATTTTTATTTTAGGATTTAGAACATGTATCTACACATATGAAACATTCTAAGCAAAACACAATATAGTATTTAAAATGCTTACACAGCTTGTCATGAAGCATATTCTACATGTTTCGTATGTAATTATTCATTGAACGTTTACAGCAATTATATAAGTATAGGTGTTTTTATCATCTCTGTTTTACAAACAAACCAAGGCAAGGAATGTTTAAATAATGTGCTCAGGCTTACATGACTAGTAACCACCAAAACCAGGTTTGAACACCACCCGTCTGTACTCAATTTCTGTGTTCTTGGAAGCATTTCACTCATAATGATGAATATTTGTTTAATTTGTATAAATAGGTCTGGGGGGGTGGACTGTATTCAGAGCAATTTCTTTGCCTGAATGAGTATTTTATCTCACATAGCCAGTGCCATTTTTAATAGCTTCATAAAAATGTAATTGTTAAAAAATAAAACGCTCTAAGTGTTGGTTTATTTGATCTAGTAACTGCAAACATCATCTTTTAGTTGTACACCACATTACCCTTTCAATACATATATATCCTATTTGAAATTGAATTTGCTATTGTAATTAAACATCAATTCTGAATTTTAAAATAAGTCATATAATAAAATTTGCCCACAGATTCTTTAAGATGATTCTGCAAAACTGTTTTGCTTTTAATAAAATAAACAATTCATGAGAAAATATAACACATTATGGAACAATTTCACTCCACTTTTTCTGCCATACTTATATTTACAACTATGTTATGATACAAAGAGAAGGGATTCACAAGAGGAGAATACTGGCAATATATTCTCTTCTATAGAAGGGATGCGCTAATGTGCTGTTTAAATGCAGCATTAACATTCTATGAATTGGGACTAAGCCAATTACTTTCTGCCAGCCACAACAAAGAAAAAAGGCCAATACTGTTTTTCCCTTTGGAGCTTTGTTTTTATTTGCTCATTGCATGCAGGAGGTGAGAAAACATGCTTTTAAGTGCTTTGTTAGCTCATTAAGCATAGACTGTTATTGTAAATCAGTCAGAAACCCTTAAATATAAAATCCTTTGAGCCATAAATACATTATGCCCTTAGGAAATTTCTTTGTAGTATGGATACTTCTTTCTGTTTCCATTGATATTACAAAATGCTATTTTAATTTGAAAAAAATATGGCGTTATTCAGATTCCGACACGTTAGCAAGATTGAGCAAAAGTTTTTATAAAGAGCAAATGAGTGCAGAAATGCCTTCAATTGAGCTAGTTTACTAAAATTCTATGCTAAGAAATTTAGACCTCAGTATCTTCTGTTACAGAAATCCTTTATCATCCTACATAAACTAACAGGCAGTGTTTTCCCTCCAAAGATCATTCTTGATATTTTACACATTTTACATATAAATCTATTTTCTATGATTGAAATCTTACTATAAACCAGGCGTATCATTAGGCACTGGAAGACATTTAAAAACATGTCACTATACTAAGAAACTAAGAACTCTTGGGAAATAAGTGATCGAAAGCTGGCCATTGGACTCTCTAAACAATAGAAATTGATAAGAGTTTTGTTGATTGTTTCCTTTGCTGTGCAGAAGCTTTTTATCTTGATGATGTCCCAATAGTTCATTTTTGCTTTATTTCCCTTGCCTTTGGAGACATGTCTAGTAAGAAGTTACTGCGGTTGAGGTCACTCATACGTGGAGTTTAAGAAACACAGCAGATGAACATAGGGGAGGGGAAGGGAAGGAAAAATAAAATAAAAACAGGGAGGCAAACCATAAGAGACCCTTAAAGAGGAGAAACTGAGGGTTGCTGGAGGGGAGGTGGGTAGGGGAGGAGCTAAATGAGTCATGGGCATTAAGGAAGGCACTTGTTAGGATGAGCCCTGGGTTCTTCCCCTGAAACCAGTACTAACTGTATGTTAACTAACTTGAATTTAAATAAATAAATAAGTAAGTAAGTAAGAGGCCAGATGGGAGTTTATTGGAGTTTATGTAGAAGCGAAGCAGCACCAAGGAAAGTCCTCACGCTGACACTTCCAGTAGAGGTCAGGGAGAATTTGTTAAAGAAACTTAGGTGAGAAAAGGGTGATGTCTAAGCATGTAGAGGTGGGGATTTATTAGCACTTGCACGCTTAATGATCATGTTTCTTCATGTGTCACATGTCTAATATGTTAATCTCCACCTTGTGTGATTTTTGTATTCTAATGAGGGAAAAAGTCAGTGTAAGTTCAGCACTGGGACCAGCTTGACATATACTGGTTTGACTAGGTGTGCACCAGTCTTTGTAGTCCAGTCCCTCCTTTCAGTAAGCATCCTGCTTCTGCATTCCTGCAAGATATGCTAACTGAAGGGCATAGAGTTTTAGCTATCCTGGGAGATCTACTCAAGGGGCATAGGGTTTGAGGTATCAAGTTATGCAGATTTGGTGAATAGGATTAAGGGGACCTGAGTCCTGTTCTTTCTCACATTTATAGTGTTGTGACAGGAATATGTACCGAATGCTTTGGGAAAACCCCTTGTCCATTCCTTGCCAATCTATTCAATGATATAATATATGCAACTGCAGCAGTGGGTCTGTCAACATTGTGAACGCATTATACACAAAACAGTGTTATTTTTTAGTTCCTAAAGTTGGCACAATTCTAAGAATACCCCTAATGACCCACACTCTTGCACAAGCCTATACTGAAGGCAGGACTTGCAACATTTTTCTATTCATAGGGTGTAGCAAAGTGGGTAGGGAGGGTGTCACTCCTGTGATGATATTCCATTATATGGTAAAAGGTTAAGAAATTTCTCGGATGTAATTAAGATCTCTAATCGGTTGACTCTAAGCAAATCAAAAGGTAGTTTTTCTAGTTGAATCTGCCCTATAAAAGAGGATCTAGAGACTAGAGAAAGAGAAATTAGAGACTTTCTCTCACTTGCTGGCCTTGAAGAAACAAGTCACGATAAGTTCTATAGATGCAAGGAATTAAATTCTGGTAACATTCATGTGAGCTTTGAAGAAGATCTCATAGAGGATCACATTCCTAGTAGACAACTTAATTGCTGCATTGTTAAACCCTGACTGCTCAGGGTCCCATTTAAGCTGTTCCTGAACTTCTGATCATGAAATAATAAATGTATTATTTTGTTATATTTGTGGTAAAACTAACAGACCCACTAAATATTTTTTTACCATATAAAGTAGATAAGGTTGAAGAGTGAGAATTATGAAGGAAGAAAAATAAGGCACAGTTCCTGAGCAAATAAGATCATATATATATATATATATATATATATATATATATATATAGTAATTGAATAAGTGGTTGAAATAACAAAAATGAATCAAAACATAAAATGACAAAAGTTATAAAATAATACAAATTAAGTGGTTTAGTCACTAGGAAGAGGAATAACTTGAGCATCTTGGGAAATCAGATGAGATATTAGTTTAAGCTGTTACAGATTATTGATATAAGGAAAGTCTGTGCAGGAGAGAAGAAACTATTCTAGAATGTTTCAGTAAGTTGAGGAGAGGTCTACAGATGAGAAATCTTTACAAAAGTTCAACTGGAGTCTAATTTGATCAATAGATGAAGTGATTCATACGTGCAAGTCATAGAGGCTAATGTTGGAGAGGAGAAGGGGCTCAGATCTCTCAGGTTTTTAAATGGAAGGCTAACCAGTATAGGTTTTATTGAATAGATACGAAGAATATTAATATTGCCATTTTCCCACATAAATATTTTACTCCAGCAGAGTATCCCATTCTTTTTTCTCAGTAGTGTTTACCTTAAGAATTATTTCTCAATATTTTCTCTTTGATTTTCCGTATTCTTCTCATTTGTCGAGGTCATGCTTCAAATGTGAGATGACTAAATGATCCCATGTTGATTCTTCTTCCTCTAAGTCCTTTACCCATTAATTTGACCCTGAAATATATGCTCAACACATAAATTATTTCTTCTACCATGAAATGTCTTTACAATAGACATCCATATACACCTACAACCTAAATTCTAACCTTCCATAGTACTTGTTTTATCACATCTATTCATCTTTCCCCATTGTTCTTATACCCTTTCACCAGATTTCTCTGATACATTGCAAGTAAATTGCAGAAATTAAAATCTCATCCAGTACTCATCCAATCTCATCCAGTACTTTGACATTCATGTCTTAGCTAAAGTTCAATAATTATTTGTAATGTTTTAAATGTAAAACTTACAAAGAAATGCACTGTGAGGGTTAATTTTACATATCAACCTGCCTAGGTCACAGTGCCCAGATATTTGGTCAAACACTAGTCTGGATGTTGTTATCCTGGTAATTTTTAGAAGAGATCAACATGTAAATCAGTAGACTTTGAGTAAATAAGATTATCCTTCATACTGTGGCTGGGTCCCATCCAATCAGTTAGAAGCCTTAAGAGAAAGAGGATTGCCCTGTTCCCCAGAAGAAGGAATTCTGCCAGTACACTGCCTTTTGATGATACATGTTAATTTCTGATCTTATTTCATTATTTCCTTCCTTCCACATATTTTGGGTTTTCTTCACTTTCCTTTATTTAGGCTTTTAAGGTGGAAGTGTACATCATTGAATTTATATTTTTAAAGTAATAACCATATAACCAAAAATATTCCTTCATGCCTTCAATTACCCATGTACCATACATTTTCATGTTTATTTTCATTATCATTTAATTCAATTTTTTCCTAATTTTTCTCCTATACTCTTCTTATGTATAGGGATTATATAGAAAATTATTTTCTGAATTTACCAAATATTTGGTATTTTACTAGCTATCTTCTTGGTATTGGTTTCTAATTTAATTCTGTTGTGGTTAGAGAAATATTGTATAATCATTCTACATTTGTTATTTTTGGACCAAGAAGATGATTAATCCATAATAAATATATCATGTACATTTGGAAAGATTGTGAATTATACAATTAATTGTTGGGTATAGTATTCCATATACTAATTTCATCATGGTGGGTTGATAATGTCCATCAGACAGTCTACATATTTGCTGTTTGTTTTTTAAAAATTGTTTAATGTTTATTTTTGAGAGAGAGCATGAGCAGGGAGCGATGGGGGGGGGGTGGGGAGAGAGAGAGAGAGAGAGAGAGAATGAATGAATATATCCAAAGCAGGATCCAGGCTCGGAGCTGTCAGCACAGAGCCCAACATGGGGCTTGAACTCACAGACCCGAGATCATGACCTGAGCTGAAGTCGGATACTTAACCAACTGAGCCACCCAGGTGCCCCCATATTTGCTGTTTTTTTGTGTATAGTCCATTGGTTCTCAAAAGTGTGGTCCAGGTAGACCATCAAGAACTCTCAAAAGGTCCATTTAATAAGCAAGATGAAGCATTGGGTTTTAATTTAAAAATGTCACTAATATGGCTTCAGTTTTCATATTACAATGAACTTTAAAAGGTACTGATACTTGCTGTGGCTTGATGTAGTGTCAAAAAAGAATATCTAGCATTACCTAAGATGGTTATTAAAAGACTTCTTCTGTATAAACATCATATATGTGTAAGGCCAGATGTTTTTCATATACAACTAACTAAACAACATAATTGCAACAGATGAATGTAGATGCTGATGTAAGAACCTAGATTGTCTTTATTAAATTATATGATAAAGAAATGTAAAAAAATAAAGCAAACTTCTAAATTTTTGTTTTTGAAAATACATGGGGCGCCTGGGTGGCGCAGTCGGTTAAGCGTCCGACTTCAGCCAGGTCACGATCTCGCGGTCCGTGAGTTCGAGCCCCGCGTCGGGCTCTGGGCTGATGGCTCGGAGCCTGGAGCCTGTTTCCGATTCTGTGTCTCCCTCTCTCTGCCCCTCCCCCGTTCATGCTCTGTCTCTCTCTCTCTGTCCCAAAAATAAATAAATGTTGAAAAAAAAAATTAAAAAAAAAAAAAAAGAAAATAGTTATGTTATATTAATAATGCAGCATTACTTTACTATGTAAGAATTTATTATTTTAAAATAAAATAAATTATTTTGTATTCTCATTTGATAAAATGAGAATATGAGTAGCTATAACCTGATGAATAAATTTTTAAGAATGTTACCAGTTCCGTGGAAGGTGTGTATATATTTATGACTGATGAATTGACCCTTTTGTAATTACAAAATACTCCTCTTTATTCCTGTAATAGTTTTTGCCTGGATGTCTATTTTATCTGATATCAATGTAGCCATTTTAGCTCTATTGCTTACTATTTGAATGATAGACCTTTCTTCATTTATTTGTTGTCTTTAATCTGTATCTTTATATTAAAATTATCTCATTTAAACAGCAAATAATTCTGTATGTGTTTGTGTATATATAAGCACAGATAAATATTTATATCATATGCTATAATTATTGTTTAGGGCATATTACATTTTACCATTTACTGTTTTGTGCCTATCCCTTGTTAATTTTTCTTCACTGCTCCTCATGTTCTGCTTGTCTTTTGGATTATTTGAATATTATTTAGGATTAATTTTTTAAGTTATTGTTTCCCTTTTTAAAACTATCTTAGAATTTCTCAAAGTCTTTAAAAATTAAAAATACTCTGATAATTCTATTTTTATTGTATTGAATTTTTTGGATCCTTTGGGAAATTGTATATCGTTATGATAATAAGTAATTCTGTCTGTGAATGTGCCTCATCTGGGCCTTAATTCAGTTTTTCTTTTATGTCTTTCATAAAGTGTTTACATTTTAAACATTAATATTTTCCAAGTATATTACTGGATTTTATCATAAATAATATATACTTTTTTTTAACCCTTTGGAATAGAATCATTTTGTTCCAGCTCATTTTTTAATGTTCTCTTCTCATGTAGAGGGATGGTTTTTGTTGTTTATGATGCAAATTTTTGGAACTCCCTTTAGTTTGAATAGTTGGTGGAGTCTCTTGAATTTCAAATAGAGATAACTAGGTTGTGTGAAGAATCGGACAGTGTATTAATTTGCTATGACTGGGACTGCCAAAACCACATACCACAGCCTGGATGGCTTGAATAACAGAGATACATTTTCTCCAAGTTCTAGGATTCAGAAATCAAGGTGTCGGCCAGGTTTTTTCCTGAGGCATTTTTTTCTTGATTTTATGGGCTGCTTCTTCCTGTTGTCTTCACATGGTTTTTACTCTGTACATGTCTTTGTCCACATTTCCTCCTCTTACTTGTGCACCAGTCATGGTGACTAGGGCCCACCCTAATGGCTGGCTTACTTTTAAGAGTCTTTTTAAGAGGGAACTATCCCCAAATAGTCATCTTCTGAGATAGTAGCGGTTCAGACTGAAGCATATGACTTTCGGTGGAACACAATTCAGCCCATAAAGAGAATATTCATATTCAAGTCCTTTCCAGCCTTCTTTTGCTATGGTATGCTAGTCTATTATTGGGAGATTAGTTGCATATGACAGATTACACTATGCTTATTTCAAGCAAAGAAGTATTTGTTAAAGAATATAGATATAGATATATTTGGAAGGGATCAGAAGAGGGGAAGTATCCGCTTCCCTTCTTCATTCTTGTGGCTGGTCTAATAATTGACACAAGACACGTTGACAGAGAGAAAAATAATTTCATATGTATGCTTTCATAGATACGGGACCCAAGAAGTGACTGAGGTTAGATGTCCATATACCTTTTAGACAATAAATTTGTGAAGAACTGAGAGGGAAAACTTAGGCTTAGGTACTGATTAGTGAAGAAACTAAGCAGAGTTTGTTTACCTAGATTCTTAGCACTGTATCCTGTATCCCTGGGGAGAAGGATACAAGGATGTGACTCCACCTCCTGCTGCAGGGAGGGTACCTGTCACTTGAGATTTATTTCCTGCTTTCAGGGGGACAGAGAGGACGGTCAGAGTGTCCCACTTGAACCAGCTGCTTCTCAAGTAACTTTAATTCAAAATAATCAATATGCCACTTTAGCATATTTCAGGGCAGCCTGCCCTAAGCCCCATCAGAGGAAAGAGAAAAAATTAGGCTGACCTTTCAAAACCATTTTCACAATGATTCCTTAAGGACATGGCTGTCTTGGAATAATTAAAAATGATGGATTCAGGAAAATGCCTCCTCAACTGCTAGATTCCTCAGAAATTCCTTTCTACCATGATTTTGGGTATCATTACTAACGTTTGGCACCCTTCAAGGATTTCCATGAAACTCATTTTAAAATTAAGTTTCATGAATCTGTCCTGATTTGGCAAAACCTATATCACATGTGGGGCCGTAGCTGCAAAGAAGACAGAAATCATAATTTTTGCTTTCCAGCTTAGCATGATAGTAAACAAATGGTATTAAAATACTGTTATAATATTATAATATTAGCAATATTATATATAGTTAAACAATATTCTAATAGTTCTGCATGATAATGTACACACAATTTCATGAAAGAAAATTACATATATTTTATTAATTTTATATGTGTGTTTTGTAAACACGCTATAGCTGATAACAGTTGTCTTCTCATGAATGAGGTTGTCTCTTTTTTTGTGTGTTTGATATATTTCTAAAATCTTATTTTCTTCTAGTTACAGTTTTAAAAAAATTCTATTATTTTTTCCTTCTTTCCTAAATCTTTGGCTTAAAGTTTCTACATTGCCCCCTCCTTTTCCACATACTGATATCTTTATTTAAATTTTAATATTGGTTACTAAAATGTTTTTTAAGTACTTTCATGTACACTTATATAAAATTGCCTCTTAAAACCTAAATTGATTTGGCATTTTTACCCTCTGACATGACATAGAGGTTAGCCTATTATGATTCACAGTTGAACTTGCCATTGTGCACATGCACACACCCCCAGCACACACAGTGTTATTTTTTGTCAAGGATTTTATACTCTCTTTTTTAGGCAGAAAGAGATGGTCATTTGTGTTAACACTTTACTGACATGGAATATGCAGACAGAATATTTTGCATGTTTGATTTACCATGGATTGATGAAACTATTACCCAAAACAAGATACGTTGCTCCTAGCTCTCCAATGATCCTGCCTTTTCCCCCTTTCAGTGAGTACCCTTCCCAAGGAAAACTATTTATAATTATATTTAATAGTCAATATGTTAAATATTTTGTTCTTCAGCTCAGGTCCTGATCTCGCAGTTCATGGGTTCGAGTCCCATGTTGGGCTCTGTGCTGACAGCTCGGAGCCTGGAGCCTGCTTCAGATTCTGTGTCTCCCTCTCTCTCTGCCCCTCCCCTACTCACACTCTGTCTCTCAAAAATAAACATTAAAAAAAAATAAAAACATACATTTGGGGCACCTGGGTAGCTCAGTCACTTAAGTGTCCAACTTCAGCTCAGGTCATAACCTCACAGTTTGTGAGTTCAAGCCCCATGTCAGGCTCTGTGCTGACAGCTTGGAGCCTGGAGCCTGCTTCAGGTTCTCTGTCTCCCTCTCTCTCTCTGCCCCTCCACACCCCCCTCAAAAAATAAAACTTAAAAAAAAATTAAAAAAATTTTGTTAATATGTTTGCACAGTATTTTTGTTTTATTTTTTGTATCTTGTTTTTTGTGGTTTGGTTTTTTTTCCATATGGGGTCATTTTTCTTCATGCAGAATTTCTCATGAAATTTTCTCTGGTTATGTTTTGTAGGTAGTAACAATCCAGATTTTTATAAACATGAAAATGTCTATTCTTTCCACCTCGAATAAAAACAATTCTACAAATCTTAGTTGGCCCTAACACTCTGATGAAATTATGCATTTTTGTCTTTAATTGCCTTTTTTCTTCAAAAAATTATTTTTTTGGTGGCTATAATTTTATGTGAAATGATTTTATATTAACATTAGTTCCATTTTGGCACTTACTTTCTTTTACAAAGCTTGTCTTGTTTTGAGTGGGAATTTCTTTCTTTCATTTTGTAGTTTTCTTAGTCTAGGCCCCTGCTCACTCAGGTGCTATTAGATTACAAAATGGCAAATTGGATCCGTTGTGATAATGGGAAATCACAGATTTTTCTTTGAGCCAGTGGATATACTTTTCAGTTCCATTTAAGGGGATTTATTTTGTTCCCTCTACTTCCTCAGTCCACACAGCTTTGTGCAGGCTTTCATACAACAATGGAAATGTCAGCAATCTGTATTTTTCATATTACTCATTCACAAATGAAAGGACCTAATGAACCTGGGACACATTTTCTTTTCTTATGGACACTTTTAGTCAAACTTTAATCCACTACTCTTCTCTTGTACCCCAAACCCTGCAGGTACATCGTTTCAGCCCTACTGTGTATTGATTATACTCCTCTCCCACAGAGATACTTCTATAGGTTTTAAGAAATTATGGGGCACCTGTGTGGCCCAGTCGGTTAAGTGTCTGATTCTTGATTTTGGCTCAGGTCATGTTCTCATGGTTTGTGCGTTCAAGCCCCGCATTTGGCTCTACACTGACAGTGTGGAGCCTGCTTGGGATTCTCTTTCTGTCCCTCTGTCCCTCCCCCACTTGTGCTCTCTTGTGCTCTCTTTCTCAAAATAAATTTAAAAAAATGTGAGCTCAGTTCTAGTTTCGTAAGGTTTAAAAATATATTTTAATGTGTATTGTAGAGGTGAACATAAATAAGAATATCATTGGCAGTGTTCTCTGAAAATCTTGATGAAATATTTGTACAACCACACAATATATAGTAGCTTTGTGATAAAAAAAAGTCATAACTTTTATATAAATGCGTTCTTTTATAATAGTTTTAACCTTAAAAATATATAACCATTACTTTACCAGCAAAAATGGGTTTATTTGGGAATAATAGAGAATTGCAGTTTGGGACATGAAAGCTATGGCAAAACCATAGGCAAATTCAAGAAAGAAGGAGAGAAATGTTATTTTACGGAGGAGGAGGAGAAAGTTGAGGTGTTGTTTTGAAGAAAAATCCACTAGAGAAAGTAAGAGTTCACAATGATGACAGTTTCTCATTAGCTGAGTTGCTTGTTGATTTCTTTTCTTTTCTTTTCATTAAATTTTTGTAATGTTTTTTAATTACTCTTGAGAGAGTGAGAGACAGACTGTGAGTGGGGAAGGGGCAGAGAGAGAGGGAGACACAGAATCCAAAGCAGGCTCCAGGCTCTGAGCTGTCAGCACAGAGCCCTACATGGGGCTCGACCTCACAGGCCATGAGATCATGACCTGAGTTGGACACGTAACCAGCTGAGCCACCCAGGTGCCCCAATTTTCCTCTTGGGACCTGAAATTGAGAGTTCTTACCTGTTTAGGATTCTTCTGTTGGGATTCCTAATTGATAATTCTTCCAGTAATCCACCTAAGTCTCCCTCTTCCAGCCTCCCCTTCCAGCCCTCCAAGTCCATTTTGTTGAAGCTTCCCCTATTAATTTTCACAATAGATATCTATATGCCATTAGTTTTCAAAGAAATGGTAAGGCATTCTATCAGGCTAAAGTTTTCTGTGCTTTGTATTACATAATACTTATGCATTTATTCTGTAGCCTATTATTTTGTTTTTCCTTATTTAAAAATCCTATTATTCTGGTATTATTATTTAATTTTTTCTTTTTTTTTATTAAAAAAAGTATCTCTAAATCTAACGCTCTTACTGCCTGTCTCTTTCTCCTCAAACTGCCATAACAAAATACTATAGTCTGGGTGGCTTAAACAACAGAAATTTATTTCCTCACCATTCTGGAGGCAAAGATTAAGTTTCCAGCCAATTTAATTTCTGCTGAGAATTCTCTTCTTGGCTTGCAGACCGCCACTTTGTCCTCACATGACTTTTCCTCTAAGAATGCAAAGAAAGAGAGATCTCTACCTATTCTTATAAGGCCATAGTCTTATGGGCTTCAACCTTATGACCTCATTCAATCTTAATTACTTCCTGAAGACCCTTTCTGCACCCTCTAATATGTAGTCATATTAAGAAATAGCACTTCAACATATGAATTTAGGAGAAGGGGTACAATTCAGTCCTTAACAGTATATTACATACAATATATAATAGATTATACACAAGATGCTTTGCATTTAGGTCTGTATAGGAAAAGTAATCTCTTGATGGATATAAGGACATGGTACTTATTCATTCATAGATCCTATAGGAAATTATATGAACTTGACCATCATATTCCTTATTATGGTTTAATTTCCCATTTTTAAAATTTAGCCACATATCATATTGGCTAAATGTTTCTGAAATCAATATTGGGTCTGCTTAACTTTTCCCAGACAACATTATATTTTTGGGCTTTCATTTTAATAGTGCTTGTGCTGCCATTATTAATTTTATCCATGTAATGATACTCTTGAGTTGATGATTTGACTCCAACAGTATTGTTGAAAAAATAGGTATTAAAATATAAATGTGCCACCTTGGTCAGAGTCAGTGTCACTCAGTCATGAACTGCTTAGCTCTTTAAAAAATTGTTTGTTTTTTAGCATAGTTGGATTTATTAAAATGTTATCTAAGTGTAATCTTGTCTTCTAGTGAGAAGTATTTGATGTTTGTTAATTCTTTAAATAAGTGCTGTGGAATACACTTTGGAAATCTAAATGAATAACCATTACTAAAATTTACTTAGCGTTTGATTTGTTTTTGAAATACACTACCTATCATTTTTTAAAATTGTGTTTGATATAATTAAAGAAAATAACATAAATACATTTTAAATATTTTCTTATTTATTTTTGCTTAACAATTCAAAAATAATTTTGAGGGGCGCCTGGGTGGCTCAGTGGGTTAAGCGTCTGACTTCAGCTCAGGTCACGATCTCGCGGTCTGTGAGTTCGAGCCCCACGTCAGGCTCTGGGCTGATGGCTCAGAGCCTGGAGCCTGCTTCCGATTCTGTGTCTCCCTCTCTCTTTTCCCCTCCCCCGTTCATGCTCTGTCTCCTCTGTCTCAAAAATAAATAAACATTAAAAAAAAATACAAATAAAAACAATTTTGAGTATAGTTGACACACAATGTTACATTAGTTTCAGGTAACATAGTGATTCAACACCTTGTATGTTGTACTATGCTCACCATAAGTGTTGTTACCATCTGTCTCTTTTTACCTAACAGTTATTAATTATAGATATAATGTTGCTAGTTTTGTTATCTTTTCTTTATCTCAAAAATTGCATTGGTCTTGGGAGGAAGATTGTGGCGTAGGAGGATGCTGGGCTCACCCCGTCCTGCTGATTACTTAGATTCCACCCACATCGGCCAGAAGACTAGCAGAACGGATTCTCCAGAGCCAAGCATAGACAAGAGGCCCACAGAAGAGGGGCCCCTCCTGAAGCGGACCACCAAAGGCAAAGCAAGCTGAGTCTGCCCCTCCCACCCCTGTGCACCTTGCAGATCCACCCTGGCTAATAAGCCAGATCTCACAGAAGCAGCACCACAAGCCTGGCAGTGTGCAAGTAGCCCAGACAGGAGCCACACCACTCAACAGTGAGACCTGCCCCTGGGAGAGGGGAAGATAAGGGACACACCAGTCTGTGGCCCCAGCAGTGGGCTGGGGGCAGACATCAGGTCTGATTGAGGCCCCGCCCACCAATCCAAATTACTCCAGACAGCACAGAGGAAGAACCCTGCAGTTCCCCGCCACTCCACGAACTATCCAAAATGACAAAACAGAAGAATTCCTCTCAAAAGAAACTCCAGGAAGTAGCGACAGCTAACAAACTGATCAAAAACAATTTAAGCAATGTAACAGAAAATGAATTTAAATAATAGTCATAAAATTAATTGCTGGGCTTGAAAAAAGTATAGAGGACAGCAGAGAATCTATTACTACAGAGATCAAGGGACTCAGAAACAGTCAGGAGGAGCTAAAAAATGCTACAAATGAGCTGCAAAATAAAATGGAGACAACCACAGCTTGGATTGAAGAGGCAGAGAGGAGAATAGGTGAATTAGAAGATAAAATTTTGGAAAAAGAGGAAGCTGAGAAAAAGAGAGATAAAAAAATCCAGGACTATGAGGGGAGAATTAGAGAACTAAGTGATGCAATAAAACAAGATAATATACGCATAATTGGGATTCCAGAGGAGGGAGAAAGGGAAAGGTGCTGAAGGTGTACTTGAAAAAATAGCTGAGAACTTCCCTGATCTGGGGAAGGAAAAAAGCATTGAAATCCAAGAGGCACAGAGAACTCCCTTCAGACGTAACTTGAATCGATCTTCTGCATGACATATCATAGTGAAACTGGAAAAATACAAGGATAAAGAGAAAATTCTGAAAGCAGCTAGGGATAAAGGTGCTCTAACATATAAAGGGAGACCTATAAGACTAGTGACGGATCTCTCTACTGAAACTTCACAGGCCAGAAATGAATGGCAGGAAATCTTCAATGTGATGAACAGAAAAAATATGCAGCCAAGAATCCTTTATCCAGCAAGTCTGTCATTTAGAATAGAAGGAGAGATAAAGGTCTTCCCAAACAAACAAAACCTGAAGGAATTCATCACCACTAAACCAGCCCTACAAGAGATCCTAAGGGGGATCCTGTGAGACAAAGTACCAGAGACATCGCTACAAGCATGAAACATACAGACATCACAATGACTCTAAACCCATATCTTTCTATAATAACACTGAATGTAAATGGAATAAATGTGCCAACCAAAAGACATAGGGTATCAGAATGGATAAAAAAAACAAGACCCATCTATTTGCTGTCTACAAGAGACTCATTTTACCCTGAGGACACCTTCAGATTGAAAGTTGAGGGGATGGAGAACTATCTATCATGCTACTGGAAGTCAAAAGAAAGCTGGAGTAGCCATACTTATATCAGACAAACTAGACTTTAAATTAAAAGCTGTAACAAGAGATGAAGAAGGGCATTATATAATAATTACAGGGTCTATCCATTAGGAAGAGCTAACAATTATAAATGCCTATGCACCAAATATGGAGCCACCAGATATGTAAAATAATTAATCACAAACATAAGCAACCTTGTTGAAAAGAATGTGGTAATTTCAGGGGGCTTTAATACTCAAATTAGAACAATGGATAGATCATCTAGACACAGGATCAATAAAACAAGGGCCATGAATGATACATTGGATCAGATGGACTTGACAGATATATTTAGAACTCTGCATCCCAGAGCAACAGAATATACTTTCTTCATGAGTGTACATGGAACATTCTCCAAGATATGTCACATACTGGGTCACAAAACAACCCTTCATAAGTATACAAGAATTGAGATCATACCATGCATACTTTCAGACCACAATGCTATGAAGCTTGAAATCAACCACAGGAAAAAGTCCGGGAAACCAGCAAGCGCATGGAGGTTAAAGAACACCCTACTAAAGAATGAGTGAGTCAACCAGGCAATTAAAGAAGAAATTAAAAAATATTTGGAAACAAACGAAAATGAAAATACAACAATCCAAATGCTTTGGGATAGAGCGAAGGCAATCCTGAGAGGAAAATACATTGCAATCCAGGCCTATCTGAAGAAACAAGAAAAATCCCAAATACAAAATCTAACAGCACACCTAAAGGAAATAGAAGCAGAACAGCAAAGACAGCCTAAACCTAGCAGAATAAGATAAATAATAAAGATCATAGAAGAAATAAACAATATAGAATCTAAAAAACTGTAAAGCAGATCAGCGAAACCGAGTTGGTTTTTTGAAAAAATAAACAAAATTGATAAACCTCTAGCCATGCTTCTGAAAAAGGGAGATGACCCAAATAGATAAAATCATGAATGAAAATGGAATTATTACAACCAATCCCTCAGAAATACAAGCAATTTCAGGGAATACTATGAAAAATTATATGCCAACAAACTGGACAACCTGGAAGAAATGGACAAATTCCTAAACACCCACACACTTCCAAAACTCAAACAGGAGGAAATAGAAAGCTTGAACAGACCCATAACCAGTGAAGAAATTGAATCAGTTATCAAAAATCTCCCAACAAGAGTCCAGGACCAGATGGCTTCCCTGGGGAATTCTACCAGACATTTAAAGCAGAGATAATACCTATCCTTCTCAAGCTATTCCAAGAAATAGAAAGGGAAGGAAAACTTCCAGACTCCTTCTATGAAGCCAGCATTACTTTGATTCCTAAACCAGACAGAGACCCAGTAAAAAAAAGAGAACTACAGGCCAATATTCCTGATGAATATGGATGCAAAAATTCTCAATAAGATACTAGCAAATTGAATTCAACAGCATATAAAAAGAATTATTCACCATGATCAAGTGGGATTCATTCCTGGGAGGCAGGGCTGGTTCAATATTTGCAAATCAATCAACGTGATACATCATATTAATAAAAGAAAAGATAAGAACCATATGATCCTGTCAATCAATGCAGAAAAAGCATTTGACAGAATTCAGCCTCCTTTCTTAATAAAAACCCTTGAGAAAGTCGGGATAGAAGGAACATACTTAAACATTATAAAAGCCATTTATGAAAAGCCCACAGCTAATATCATCCTCAATGGGGAAAAACTGAGAGCTTTTTCCCTGAGATCAGGAACACGACAGGGATGTCCACTCTCACCGGTGTTATTTAACATAGTGTTGGAAGTTCTAGCATCAGCAATCAGACAACAAAAGGAAATCAAAGGCATCAAAATTGGCAAAGATGAAGTCAAGCTTTCACTTTTTGCAGATGACATGATATTATATATGGAAAACCCGATAGAGTCCACCAAAAGTCTGCTAGAACTGATACATGAAGTCAGCAAAGTCTCAGGATACAAAATTAATGTACAGAAATCAGTTGCATTCTTATACACTAATAATGAAGCAACAGAAAGACAAATAAAGAAACTGATCTCATTCACAATTGCACCAAGAAGCATAAAATACCTAGGAATAAACCTAACCAAAGATGTAAAAGATTGTATGCTGAAAACTATAGAAAGCTTATGCAGGAAATTGAAGAAGATATAAAGAAATGGAAATACATTCCGTGCTCATGGGTTGAAAGAATAAATATTGTCAAAATGTCAATATTACCCAAAGCTATCTACACTTTCAATGCAATCCCAATCAAAATTGCACCAGCATTCTTCTTGAAACTAGAACAAGCAATCCTAAAATCTGTATGGGACCACAAAAGGCCCGAATAGCCAAAGTAATTTTGAAGAAGACCAAAGCGGGAGGCATCACAATCCCAGACTTTAGCCTCTACTACAAAGCTGTAATCATCAAGACAGCATGGTATTGGCACAAAAACAGACACATAGACCAATGGAATAGAATAGAAACCCCAGAACTAGACCCACAAACATATGGCCAACTAATCTTTGACAAAGCAGGAAAGAATATCCAATGGATAAAAGACAGTCTCTTTAACAAATGGTGCTGGGAGAACTGGACAGCAACATGCAGAAGGTTGAAACCAGACCACTTTCTCACACCATTCACAAAAATAAACTCAAAATGGATGAAAGACCTGAATGTGAGACAGGAAACCATCAAAACCCTAGAGTAGAAAGCAGGAAAAAAAAAACAAAAACCTCTCTGACCTCAGCCGCAGCAATTTCTTACTTGACACATCCCCAAAGGCAAGGGAATTAAAAGCAAAAATGAACTATTGGTACCTCATGAAGATAAAAATCTTCTGCACAGCAAAGGAAACAATCAACAAAACTAAAAGGCAACCAACGGAATGGGAAAAGATATTTGCAAATGACATATCGGACAAAGGGCTAGTATCCAAAATCTATAAAGAGCTCACTAAACTCCACACCTGAAAAACAAATAACCCAGTGAAGAAATGGGCAGAAAACATGAATAGACACTTCTCTAAAGAAGACATCCGGATGGCCAACAGGCACATGAAAAGATGCTCAACGTCGCTCCTCATCAGGGAAATACAAATCAAAACCACACTCAGATATTACCTCATGCCAGTCAGAGGCTTAAATGAACAAATCAGGAGACTATAGGTGCTGGAGAGGATGTGGAGAAACAGGAACCCTCTTGCAGTGTTGGTGAGAATGCAAACTGGTGCAGCCGCTCTGGAAAACAGTGTGGAGGTTCCTCAAAAAATTAAAAATAGATCTACCCTATGACCCAGAAATAGCACTGCTAGGAATTTACCCAAGGGATACAGGAGTACTGATGCATAGGGGCACTTGTACCCCAGTGTTTATAGCAGCACTTTCAACAATAGCCAAATTATGGAAAGAGCCTAAATGTCCATCAACTGACGAATGGATAAAGAAATTGTGGTTTATATACACAATGGAGTACTACATGGCAATGAGAAAGAATGAAATGTGGCCCTTTGTAGCAATGTGGTTGGAACTGGAGAGTGTTATGCTAAGTGAAATGTCATACAGAGAAAGACAGATACCATATGTTTACACTCTTATGTGGATCCTGAGAAACTTAACAGAAGTCCATGGGGGAGGGGAAGAAAAAAAAAAGAGGGTAGAGAGGGAGGGAGCCAAAGCATAAGAGACTCTTAAAAACTGAGAACAAACTGAGGGTTGATGGGGGGTGGGAGGGAGCGGAGGGTGGATGATGGGTATTGAGGAGGGCACCTGTTGGGATGAGCACCGGGTGTTGTATGGAAACCAATTTGACAATAAATTTCATATTAAAAAGAAAAAAAAAGAAAAAAATTGCTTTGGTCTTAGAATAGAAACAAGGGACTTTTCTCTGTCTAATACTCTGTGAGGCTATATTAACAAAATCGTGTTTTACTTTATTTACTTTTGAAGAGGTATTATGATGTTTTATTCCTTTTCCGTAAAAAATGTCACTTTAACACTTTCTTCATATATTTCACATATTTCCTCTTAAAATTTTAATTATATTTTTTCTACTAATAGCAGTTTTCTTTTATGCTTTAAAATCCTTTTTTCTTAAGTACTTATGTGTCATGTTTTCTCATACTCCATAGTAGTTAACAGTTATGATTGTATTAGGAAAAGTCAAGCCTCATTTTGAATACTCTATGACTTCATCTTCTCATGAATCCTAGATTTCACATAGAGATACAGTATAACTGTGACAGACATGCCAATTTTGTCTCTATTTTCCATTCCTTCTTTATTGTTAGAAGATCCAAGATCTTTTAAGTGTGGCACTGTTCCTATGCAATTGTCGCATCATTATCGACCTAATCCAACCATGACATTCTTTTTCTCCTTTGCTGGGAACTCATTTTCTCCTATTCCCTGTATTCAGAGGTGTCCCTAAGACCCATTTCTAGCTAATTAGTCCCAAAAGAAAGTACATTGGTGGTTTCTAGTTAACTTTTTGCTTTCCTAATGAAAGGAAAAGCATGACTCAGGAATCACAGGTGATTCCAATTCCCCCTTTTGCAAATTTCTTGCATTGCCTAGAAGTACAGCAGCCAACTTGTGACAATAGATTAACAGGCTTAAAAACAGAAGTACCTCCTAAGGTTGGGTATCTGATGGCATGATAAAGAAGTCAGTGCATCAGTCTTGAAATGCCTGTGACCACACTTTTTATTTTTGAGAATTGTCTGTACTACTCAGGTCACTGTAGAGATGTCTGTTAAACATGATACAACAGTGTTTTTAACAACTTCAAACAATTGGGTGTGGGTGTGTGTTCATATATTAGATAATCAGGTAGAATTTGTATGGAATAGATAATAAGAATGTAAAGTCTAATTCAGTTTAGAAAAAATGACATAAAAAAAAGAAATGACGTGAGTCAAGTGAAAGTGGTAATATAATTCCTATGGAAAAACATTATTAGCTGTATATAATGTTTTTAGAACTAATGTTTACTGGGTTTATTTGGCAGATATCTTCATTCTCTTCATTGCAGTGATGATTTCATAAATCAAATGACCAAATTGTCAGCATTAAATGTGCAGTTTATTGTACATAAGTTATACGTCAGTAATGCTGTTAAAATATAGTGAATGAAAGAATTATGTTGCATATTATTTTTGGTATGTCCAAAGTGAGAAAATGGGAATTCGTTTGTCTTTACCTTTTATTTCTTAATTAAGGAACATTTCATATAAAATGAAGGTTCTGAGTTAATAACAATATTCAGAATATGATTAATAATAAAGGCAATGAGCATTTAATAAATGACTCTAATGTGCCAAGTCTATACTTGCCTTACCTCTTATGTTCCTAGCAAACAAATAAGGAAAGGTATTATTACCTCTAAACCAGAGGTGAGAGTTAAAAAGTAAACTCTGAGAAGACAAGTTGATGAAGCCACATGGCTAATTAGGTTTATCAGCTGTGCTTTCAACATAGAACTATCAAATTCAAAACTTGTGCCTTTTCCAATCTGCTGTTTTGTTCCCTGTATTACTGCACTCTAAAAGCGCTCATTATAAATCTAAGTACTAGTTTCATCATCTGTAAATGTGCATAATATCTTGTATCCTGTCTACTATATGGAGTTTGTTAAGACCAAATGATATATGGGAATGCACTTGAAAGCCCTGTAAAATGCTAGCTATCATCATCCAAATTCTTATTCAAGTCCATGATATGTCAACTTTTCTTATATACCATGAATATATTCTCAATTACACAGAGTATTTTTTTTTTGCCCAAATTAGCCTTTTTCTCACAACTTTATCAAATATTTGTATTTGATCAGATCCTTATAGAAGTTGTAAAGAAACAGAGTAGATCATATTCTGCATATGTAGTGTCACGGGTGTAGACAGTAGATGAGGTCATCAGTGTTCATAATGTTGTAATTCAGGTTTAGTATTAATAAATGCTTGGGAATACTGGAAGTACCTGCTAGCAATAGTGAGGGGATGTCTTCCCTTCAAAACTTGATGTTTAAACTTATGATAAAATAGGGTCATTTAGGACACATTGCGTTTTCTCTTAAGAATAGCGTTTGTATCTTGTACAGTAAAGTGTTCATCAAATTTTGTAGTTTCCCAAGATACAAGTGTCGATTAATTTTGGGGGAGTTGATTCGTACTGACCCAATAAAAAATGTTTAAGCTCTAAGCCAAATGAGTAAATCTTTTCTGTGAGAAAACTTATTGACAGAGAAACGATAATTTTCCTCTTCATAAGACAAATCTGAAGCACCATATGGAAGATTGCTTGATGAGCTTAGGTTATACACAACATGGAATTAGGAATTTTGAGGAAGAGTTCATTAAGACCACAGTAAAACATTCTTTTATTATTTCATTTATTTATTTTGCATATATTTATTTTTAACTCTTCTATGCTCAGAATTATTCTGAGGGTATGAGTGAGAGAAAAACAAATATGGAGCTGACATTATGAAAAAAAAAATTATGCCCTTCTGCAGAGACTTCAGTACTAACAGCAAGATTCATTGATTCTCTACTGGAGCTATTAGGTAACAAATGCCACATTTCATCTTAGAGACTCTCCTTCTCTAGTTTCCATGTATGTTTTCTATTTACTTCAACCACATTTCTTCAAATATAAGAATACCATTTGCAATGTTACAGTCTGCTATCGTCTAGGTAATTATGCACTGTCTGGTTTCATCGTAAATTCTACAACTTTATATTATGTAATTCTTTCCCTGGCTCACTAACCAAGGAATGCAGACAATATCCGGAAGCTAGAAAGGCAAGGTAATGGATTCTCCCCTAAGAGCCTTGTTCATTTTCAGTGAACTTATCCAAATTTGTAATTATCTTTTGATTATTTTGTTTACTTATTTATTTTATATTTCACCAATTGAGTCATAAACTTCTTTGTTTCATTTGGCACCTAGAGCAGTGCTTAACATCTAGGTAGTCCTTCTTCGATGAATGTTCATTAAAATGAATGAATGAATGAATGAATGAAGAAAGAGTTCTATACACAATATATAATTTCTATTTTCTTTTATAACCTGGGAGTCTGTTGTTAAAATGAGTTATATATTTAGAGCAATGCCTGCAGCATATATCTTTTATGTGCTACCTTGCAATAAATATTCCTGATTTTCTAATTTATGGTGGGTGCTTCACCATTTTGCCCATGTATTGTCTATGTACTTTTCTTTAGGCAGAAAAATATCATGAATAATGTTGCATGTCCTTATGTATATGAACAGTTTTATATCTCCCAGTGGAGTTCAGGTAGAACAAAGTGATATAAACTTTAATTTAAATTTTATTATTGTCTAGGGAATTCTCAACTTAAATATCATTTTCTTTACATTTCTTTCTTTTCCACTCTCATTCCACCTAAACTCTGAGTTAAATATATTTTACCATTTTAAGTTTATTTTGCTTCAGGAGAGATAAATATGAAGTTTAGCTTAGGGTTAAAGAAAGATGAAATAGATTAAATGGAAAATAAAGTGAAATTAAAAATTTTTTTTATGTGGCTAGTCATCTATGGAATTATTGTTGAAAAACTGTAAACCATTTTAGCATTATTATTTACATATGTTTTCTGGAAACTGCAAAGCAATTAGTGTTTATTATAGCCCTGTGGAATTGCTCAGCTTTCAAAGCCTACATATTGTAATGTCTCACATACTATTTTAAGTGCAGGGTTCACAGCTTAAGACAGGTTACCCATGAATGATTAAACTTTAAAAATTATTTGCACATGTGGTATTTTCATTAGTTTTTCCAAAAATAGTTTTTCAGTGGATAGTCAACAATGAGTAATGAGATTAACCTGTGTTATGAGTTGAGCAACTAACTATGCATGTTGGGTTCTAGAACTAAGCAGATTCCAATTGTGAGAAATCACTTAGATGAAGAATATCATGAGGTCAGGGCAGGATTAGGTCATTGTGCAAATAACTTTATAGTCTAACATTTTATAACCTTTTTAGTATTGAAAAAATATAATGGAGATAAATTTAAGGTCCAATAGGCTTTGCTCTACTCTATAAGAGTTTGTGAATTGTAATGAATATATAAACTTTTATATTGGAGTGGGTACTTTAGAGAAACCCTTGTGGCAGACATAAGCATTTCTGTCTCAGTTGAAGCAATATCAATATGTTAATTACAGGACATTCAACTATATTTTTCTCTCAAAATAACAAAATTATGTGCTTTATCGAAAAGCATGTAACAAGATAGAATTTGAATTTTTTTATTCCAGAAAAAACTTAAATAAATAAATAATAGATGAATTTTACAAAGAGGATGTTTCAAGATTTAGTAAAGCAAGGAATGAGACATAAATCTAAGACAACATTCAATTTGTTGAATGGAGAGCTGTGTAATTGTTGGGCTAAGTTTGGATATGTAGACTCTTTATTACACACTTCATATGTTAAATTAAGTTCAGATGTGTAATTCACTTCATGTGGTAAATAGACTACTAGTCCTCCACCCCCAGATGTCTATGTTCTAATTTCTGGAAACCATGAGTATAGTATCTTAGATGGATAGGAAAAAAAAACTTTGAGGATATGATTAAGTAAGGGCCTTAAGATGGAGAGATGATCCTGGATCACCCAAGTGAGCCTAATATAATCACAAAGATCTTTGAAAGATGAAAGAGAGAGGCTTAATAGTCAGAGAAGGAAATGTGAAGACAGAAAGAGAGGTCACAGAGAGAGGAAGGTTGGAAGATGTTTTGCTAACTGGCTTTGAAATTGGAGAGTGGGGCCATGAACCAAGGAATGCAGACAATATCCGGAAGCTAGAAAGGCAAGGTAATGGATTCTCCCCTAAGACTTTGAGAATGAAAACCATACCTCAAGACCCCACTTTAACCTTCTGACCTCCAGAACTATAGAATGCTACTTTATGTTGTCTTAAGCTACTTTAAGTTTGTGCTAACTTTATACAGCGGCAGTAGGAAAGTAATGCACTGAACACTTATCTGAGACAATATGAGCTGGAACATTTTTTTTATATATATATATATATGAAAATTATTGACAAATTGGTTTCCATACAACACCCAGTGCTCATCCCAAAAGGTGCCCATCCTCAATACCCATCAACCCACCTTCCCCTCCCTCCCACCACCCATCAACCCTCAGTTTGTTCTCAGTTTTTAACAGTCTCTTATGCTTTGGCTCTCTCCCACTCTAACCTCTTTCTTTTTTTTTTTTTTTTTCCTTCCCCTTCCCCGTGGGTTCCTGTTAAGTTTCTCAGGATCCACATAAGAGTGAAACCATATGGTATCTGTCTTTCTCTGTATGGCTTATTTCACTTAGCATTACACTCTCCAGTTCCATCCACGTTGCTACAAAAGGCCATATTTCATTTTTTCTCATTGCCACGTAGTATTCCATTGTGTATATATACCACAATTTCTTTATCCATTCATCAGTTGACGGACATTTAGGCTCTTTCCATAATTTGGCTATTGTTGAGAGTGCTGCTATGAACATTGGGGTACAAGTGCCCCTATGCATCAGTACTCCTGTATCCCTTGGATAAATTCCTAGCAGTGCTATTGCTGGGTCATAGGGTAGGTCAATTTTTAATTTTCTGAGGAACCTCCACACTGCTTCCAGAGCGGCTGCACCAATTTGCATTCCCACCAACAGTGCAGGAGGGTTCCCGTTTCTCCACATCCTCTCCAGCATCTATAGTCTCCTGATTTGTTCATTTTGGCCACTCTGACTGGCGTGAGGTGATACCTGAGTGTGGTTTTGATTTGTATTTCCCTGATAAGGAGCGATGCTGAACATCTTTTCATGTGCCTGTTGGCCATCTGGATGTCTTCTTTAGAGAAGTGTCTATTCATGTTTTCTGCCCATTTCTTCACTGGGTTATTTGTTTTCGGGTGTGGAGTTTGGTGAGCTCTTTATAGATTTTAGATACAAAATAGTGTCAAAATGTCAATACTACCCAAAGCTATCTACACATTCAAAGCTGGAACATTTTTAAAATAGCATAAATTATATTCACAGACAAAGTGATGTGTTTAATATGGTATTATTGGACTTTAGATGACATATCTTTTGCGCCGTTAATTTGAAATTTGTGATTTTTGTTTGTCTACATGATTAATAGGGATTCAGGGTTTTTCTCTTTCTTTCCTGTTAGTTGACTGAGGGAAAGAAGTTTTATCTTTGTAATTTTCCATGTCCTTCCAGTCTGAAAGGAAATGCTGTGAATTATAGAACAGAAAGATGGAGGGAATATGGGACAGTCATTCCACTGTGGAGTCACTGCATGGCCGTGTATCACCTGTGTCTAGTTAGGTTCTGTAAAATAAATAAGTAAGCTGCTTTAGTATCAAATCCCACTTTCTTTTTCTTAGTAGCTGGATCCATACTGATCACATCAATTATAACATTAATTAATTGTTTTTCTAATTATTTGTTTTAAGCTAGTTTCCCTGCTACATTATAAGCATATTATTTAGTCCTTTTTTTTTCTTTTTTTTTTTTTTAATTGCTATATCCTAGAACCTAACTCCACATCTGGAGTATGATATTTGAGTAAGTGACTTAACTTTTCTAAATTTTAGTTTCCCCCAACAGATATAATAGTTTAATAAAATATAGCTGGTTGATTGTTAAAATGAAATAAGATATGTGTGTGAGATTTGAAAAGGAGTAAAAAGGTATCATAATACATGGGGCACTGAGAGGAAAAAGCAAATATATTGAGCATCTACTACCAGTAAGAACAAGGTGACTTGAACTCATCAGTCAGTTTAATTTTGTGTAACTTTCATAACTCTGTATAATAGGTGATGTCATTACCACTTACAAGTGAAGAAATTTAATTCAGGAAGGATAAGGAACTTTACCAGTACCACACGTATAGTATAGTGCTGGCAGTGTGGATTTGAACCAAACCCTGAATCCAAAGTTCATATACATTCCATGGTATCACATTACATTCCATGCATCACATGCTACAAGTAACTATATACTACGTAGTATGTAATTCTTAATTTTAACTGAACGAAATGATTGGCTTATAGTTGACTTTAGTATTCACATTTAATGTTTATGTATGAAATTTTGTCATTAAAATTTGAACAAATTCTACCTTTTTAGTTGATTCTTTTTGCCTAAAAAATGATTTCAGAGTTCTTAAAGAATAATTATTCCCTAAGTGATTGTTCTTTAGTCAGAGTCTATGAAAATGCAGGTGATTTTAAAAATATAATGTAGATTTAATGTGAATTCAAATATCATGATTTTGACTATTTTCTGCATGTAAACTCATTTGACATAAGCAGAATTAGAATGAGAAATTCATCTCCTTCATTTGTCATATCAGGAGCCACTTTGGCTAATCCTATTGTCTGTGTAGCCAGATGACTGGCACGTCAAAAATCGCCCAGCCACTCCTGTTAAAGTCAGTGGAAGTCACACCGTGTATCTCTACTCACATTTTGACAGTTTGGGAACAGGAGATAACACATCATAAACAATCTACCAGGAAATGTGTACTAAAAAAAAAAAGAACATAATAGGATTGCAATTTATTCTGTTCCCCTTACTTATCAGCTTTCTGCATGTGGTTGATTTAAAACCTTGTAAAAAAGTCAGAAGATTATTTATAGTTTTCTTCCCTAGAAATGAGCACGTTTTGAGCCCAGACAGGTTAAAATATGAAATATGTTAAAATGGTATTTCTATTCGATCCAAGACTTTAAAAGATGCAATGTAACAGAGCATTCTGACTCAAGAAGACGACTATTTTCAGGGGAGATAAAAGGCTGACATTGATAACAAATAGTTTTATTAGTGGTTTATAATATAGGTGTCCCATGGATGAATTGTGATAGATCCCTAGTTAGAAATATATACTGAGTTTGCATATTTTGGCTTGTTTTCAGGGTGAAAAATATGCTTTTCAGAATATAATGTTTTTATCCAGTAAAAAGGACACTGAGTTTGTGGGAGAATCAATATATAATAATAGCCAATTTGGCAAAATGAGCAATTTTGTCTGCTCTATTTTAGTATGCATTGTATTCGTTAAGAAATGAAAATACAAAGACTACAATAATTCTCACATTGATAACAGTTGGATTCTGAAAGATTTTACATTCAATAGACACATAATAATTTATGGATTTCTTATACTTTCTAAAATGTCCAAAAACAGAACAATCTGGTTACCTTACATTTATTCTATATGATCATCCCATTATATTAATTACTGGTGTGTACCTTCCTGGGACGTGGATGGTAATTAAAATGCCAAAGGATATACTGAAGAGAACAATACATGGATTATTTCACCATAAAATTATCAATGCTTAAATAAAAGCAATTTTTTGGGCCCAAATGTTCCTTGTATAATAAAGCAATTTCTAAAGATTGTTTTTCAGAAGGACAGATATGCAAAGGGCCTTGTGCAATTTATGTACGTGCATACGTTCATTTAAAAACATCAGTTTAAAGTACCTAAGAAAACATATTTTTCAACATTGTCTTTAAGATAGAAACTAATCTGTGTACATTAGGACTAAGACTGAAATGAATTCAGTTATCTAATTTGCAAAATGAGGTAAGCGGAGAAATGAGGAACCAAGAATTTGCTCACGGCTACCCTATGTTACAAAACACTAAGATAATGAAGACAGAAACAGCTTATAACAGTAGTGTGCTGCTTCAAAGTATAGATGTCTCCTGACCCACCTTCCATAACTGTACGCAAGAGTCAATTCCTTTACTCATCCAAGTGAGATTCTCAATTCACATCAACCACACCTCCACTACCAGAGAGAAGAGATTCCAATGAGAACCTTAGAACAGTTCCCTCATATTTTGCCTAGTCCTTTGGTTTGATACCAATTGGAACAATAGGAGAGACATAATCCTAGAACTAAGTTGACACTGAAGACAAACAAGTGGCCAATCTAAAAAAGGAGGGGTAAAGGAAATGGAGAATTTGTTTTAGAAATAATAGGACTTTTTATGAAGCCATGCTCTATAATATATTGTCACATATATAGTGATCCATGTAATAGTCTTGTGCACACAGAAACAAACCTACAGATTCATAGATAGGTGACAGAAGTAACGCTGAGGAAAATGGGTAAAGGTAGACTTTTTTTTTTAATACATGAAATTTATTGTCAAATTGGTTTCCATACAACACTACAGTGTCATCCCAAAAGATGCCCTCTTCAATACCCATCACCCACCCTCCCCTCCCTCCCATCCCCCATCAGCCTCAGTTCTCATTTTTTAAGAGTCTCTTATGCTTTGGCTCTCTCCCACTCTAACCTCTCTCTTTTTTTCTTTTTCTTCCCTTCACCCATGGTTCCTGTTAGTTTCTCAGGATCCACTTAAGAGTGAAATCATATGGTATCTTTCTCTGTATGGCTTATTTCACTTAGCATAAACACTCTCCAGTTCCGTCCAAAAGGTAGACTTTTCAAATCATAGTGGGAATGCATTACAAAATTAAAATGGGGCACCTGTGTGGCTCAGTTCAGTTAAGCGTCTGACTCTTGGTTTTGACTCACTGTTCATGGGTTCAAACCCCCACATCAGACTCTGAGTTGACAACATGGAGCCCGCTTGGGATTCTCTCTCTCTGCCTTTCCTCTGCTCAATCTCTCTCTCTCATTCATTCTCTCTCTCTCTCTCTCAAAATAAATAAACATTAAAAAATTAAAGTGAGTCCTTGTCTCAGCCCATAAAATAAATCCCTTCCATGTAAATCAGTTATTCATTGTAAACAGCAAAACTATAGTGTTAAAAAAATATTATAAGATACTATCTTAATGAAACCATAATAAAGAATTAAAAAATTCTTTTCTTTACTATTAATCTTAAAGGAAAAGATAGTACATTAAAATTAAGAAGTTAATCACCATATACCAAAAAGAGAATGAAAATGTGACAGTATGTGCAAAAGCCAAAATGTGGGAGTGAAAAAGCCAAGTGTGTAGGAAGGTATTTTCAACATGTATTTTTCAATATGTAGAACCAACAAATGGCAAGTGATCAAAATATGGAAAGAAGTATATGTGAAAGAAGTTTTTAAAATATACTCTAAAGAATGGGCAAATGACTTTAAAAGCTACTACAAATACAGTAAATCCAAGTGTTAAAAATTATTAATGACATTATATTCCAGGAAATCAAAATGGCCATTAAAATGTAATCACAGTAGGCACATTCTAGAGTCTCAGGTGGCAATGCCAAAGTGAGCTCACAGACCAAAGACAACTTTTACTATTCTGCTATTAATTGGTATAACTTCTTTGGGTATAATGTAACATTATCTAGGTAAGTAAAGATATCCAGAGCCTGTGGCCCCCTCTTACATAAATATCTTAAATAAACTCAAGTATTCATGTAATTAAGATATGTTCTCAACTGTTCATACTATCCTTTCTTTCCATTATGGTTCCAAAATGTGAAAACTATATGTATGTATGTATGTATGTATGTGTGTGTGTGTATATATATATATATAATATATATAATAATATATATGTATATATATATATATATTTTTTTTTACCCATATCAAAATGGATTTAAAAAAATTTAGTCTCTTCATATAATAGGATACTATTTGGCAACAGAAGGATGAGCAAATTCCAGTTACAGGCAACAACCGTGAAAAATCATAAAATAATATTAAGGAAAATACACAAGAAAAAAATAAACCCATACTGTAAAAGTCAGATATAGTCTAAACTAAAATATTGTTTATGGTTGTGTCCATAATTGGTAAAATTATCATTGAGTGCAAGGTTATGATTATCACAAAAAGGAGAATGGTTATTTCTATTCCACTATCTATCTCCACCCTCTCTAATTTGGCTTCTCTCTATTTTTTCCTTTTCCTATTCCTCTCATCGTTTTCACTACAACAGCCCTACATAAAGCATTCTACTTAGAACGAAGTATGTAGTCGATTAGCCCATTGCTGCTTCATTTTTAGCAAAACGCATTTCTTGGATAAGAGTTATATTGAATAGGTTTGATATTGGGTCTATTAGTTGTGTGAGTTTTATTTGGTTGACTGTTTTTGCTGTTAAAGGAAATCCTATTGTTGTGCTCTCTATTTATGGGATGAAGACAAAAACATTTTTCAGATAATAGTTCTATACCATAAACCAGAGGCGAAATGTTTTTGCTCCAAGAGAAAGTCCACCCGGAAAAGCATCTGTGTATGAGGCCCCCATCCTAATATGTTTCTAATAGTGTGCCATTAATTTCTAAGAAGTAACCATATTCAATATAGTTCAGCCTGGAGAATTCATTATAAGTGTAATGAGAATCATTTTTTTTTTTTTTTTTTTTGTCAATCCTTATAGTCTCTTATTCTGTCACTAATTTCTGGGATTTTATGTTCTACATTATTATTTTGAATCTTGTATTTTGAGTGGGGTAAATTGTGCCAGGTCATTTATTTTGCTTTTTCCTTTGTAATTGATCTTAGCCTTCAGTTTAGAGACTTAATATGTTATGGCAATTATAGTTACAACTGAAAACCAAGTATGTGAAGCATTAACTCTGGGATTAATGCAGGGACACCCTGGGCCTACAGTGAAGAAATTCTTTTTTTCCATTTATCACTTGACCTTCACAAAACACCTGCAAGAAGTAGATGACAGTAATTCTTATTTCTATGAAATTAACATCTCAAAATTGGTGTCTGATAATCTCATGTATACCTGGACATTTCCCTTCTCTTGTGTACGTTATGATGGTAGATAGCAGGAGGTGCCTTTAAAAGATTAAGGGAAAATTTAAGGTATGTACTTCTGATATGATTTCAGGTACTTCCTTGAGTGTATTTGGTGTCTTTTTTATTCAAAGGGAGTTAAGTCAATGGACTGAAGCAGTCTGCTAACTGAAGACATTAAGAATGGTTAGGAATTTGTTTCTCGGCTCAGACATCTGTTAAGTTGATCATATTATTATATCTCAATTTACTTTGACCCCTGAAGATGTTTATGTTACTATCCCTGGTGTGACTCTGCAATTACCTAGTTATCTAATATCTAGGAAAGAAAGGAAAAGTATTTTCTATTTATTGGGTCAATTTTATAGCTATAAATTTTTCCGTGAGTATTGTTTGGTTGCATCTCACATCTCAAAGCTTTTTTTGTTACGCTTCTGGTTTTCTAAAATTAAGGTATGATTGACATACAATGTTTTGTTAATTTTAGCTGTACCACATAATTTGATATTTGTATGTATTGCAAAATGATCACCACATTTACAGAATTTGTGTGTGAGTGATGAAAACTTTTAAGATCTACTTTCTCAGCAACTTTAAGATATACAGTAAAGTTATTACACTGATAAGAACAGATACTACACTTGATCTTAGCCAAAAGGCCGAGAAGGGATTACAATAAAGTTATTAATTATGGTCACCATGCTGTAAATTACATCCCAGTGACTTACTTATTGTATTACTGTACCCTTCACTCCCTTCACCATTTCTCACACCCCAACCCTCTGCCTCTGGCAACCACCAATCTGTTCTCTGTGTCTATGAGCTTAGGTTTGTTTATTTATTTTAGGTTATACATATAAGTGAGATGATATGGTTTTTGTCTTTTCTGTCTGCCTTATTTCATTAAGCATAATGCCTTCAAGGTCCATCCATGTTGTCACAAATGCAAGATTTCAGTCTTTTTTTATGTTGAATAACATTCTGTTGTGTATATAGACCACATTTTCTTCATCAATTCATCCATCACTGGACACTTTAGGCTGTTTCCATATCTTGGCTAATGTAAATAATGCAGTGAATGTGGGGATGCATGTATCTTTTCAAGTTAGTGTTTTTGTTTTTGGTTAAATGCCCAAAATTGGAGTTGCTAGATCTTACAGTAGTTCTATTTTTAATTTTTTGAGGAACCTGCATACTGTTTTCCGTACTGGGTGCACCAATTTACACTCCCACCAATTGTGCACCAGGGTTTTGTTTACCCACATCCTTACCAGCACTTATTTCTTCTCTTTTTGATAAGAGTCTTTCCAGTCGGTGTGAGGTGATCCCTCATTGTAGTTTTGCTTTGAATTTTTCTGATGATTAGAAATGTTGGGCATCTTTTCTTATACTTGTTAGCCATACGTATGTCTTTGGACAAATGTCTATTCAGATGCTCCACCCATTTTTAAGTGGGATTGTTGGCTTTTTCTATTGAGTTTTTATATAATTTTAGATATTAACTTATCAGATATATGATTTGCATATATTTTCTCCAATTCTGTAGCTTACCTTTTCATTTCACTAGTTTTTACTGTGTAGAAAATTTTTAGATTGATATAGTCCCACTTATTTTTTAAATAAGTAGCTACTCATTTATTTTTTTATTTATATATTTATTTTTAGTGAGCTCTACATCCAATGTAGGGCTTGAAGTCACCACTCTGAGATCAAGAATCACATGGTCTACTGACTGAACCAGCTAGGTGTCCCTAGTCCCACTTATGTAGTCCCCCTTATTTTGTTGCCTTTGCTTTTGGTGTCAGATTGAAAAATTATTACAAGACCAGTGTCAAGAAGCTTATCATCTATGTTTTCTTCTAGGATTTTATGGTTTCACACCTTACATTCAAGCCTATAATTCATTTTGAGTTAATTTTTGTGTGTGGTATAAGATAATGATCCAATATTATTCTTTTGCATGTAGCTGTCTAGTATTCCCAACACCATTTATTGAATACTGTCCCTTTACTATTGTACATTCTTGGGTCCTTTTTAATAAATTAACTGAGCATATATGCAAGAGTTTATTTCTGGACTCTGTCTTCTGTTCCATTGATCTTTATGTCTGTTTTTATGCCAATACCATACTGTTTTGATTACTATAGCTTTATAATAGAGTTTGAAGTGAGGGAATATAATGCCTCCAGCTTTGTTCTTCTTTCTCAAGATTGCTTTGACATTACAGGGTCTTTTGTGGTTCCATACTTCTGATTTTTTTAGACATTGTTTTTTAGAAAAGTCGTAGGTTTACATTAAAATTAAGAGAGAAGTACAGAGGTTTTCCATATACCCTTTGCTCCCAAACATAAAAAACCTTTCCCATTATCAACATCACTAACCAGAATGGTACTTTCTTTTTTTTTAAACAAATATGGACTTACATGGATACATCATAATTACCCAAAGTACATAGTTTACCTCAGGATTCACTTTTTCTGTTATACATTCAGTGGGTTTGGACAAATGTGTAATGGAATATACCAGTCATTATAATATCATTATAATCATCTGTTTTTGCCTGTTAATCTCTCCATCCCCATCCCTAGAAACCACAGATCTTTGTATTATCTCCATACTTTTGCATTTTCCAGAATGTCTATAGTTGAAATCATATAGTATGTAGCCTTTCAAGATTGGTTTCTTTCACTTAGTAATATGCACTTAAAATTCCTCCAGGTCTTTTTGTGACCTGATACCTCATTTCTTTTTAGTGATGAATAATATTCCATTATCTGAATGTATTCGAGTTTGTTTATTCATTTACCTACTGAAGGACATCTTAGGAATTACCAAATTTTGGCAATTATGAAAAAAACTATAAAAATATTTATGCAGGTTTTTTTGTGAATGTAAGTTTTCACCTACTTTGGATAAATACCACAGAATGTGATTGCTGGATTGGTAAGAGAACTTCGGTTTTATAGAAGACTGTCAAACTGTCCTCCAAAGTGGCTGCACCATTATGCATTCCCACCAACAGTGTCTGAGGTTTCCTATTGCTCTACATCCTGGTCAGCATTTGGTGTTGTCATTGTTCCCGATTTTGAGCATTCTAGTAGACTGGTAGTAGAGGTACCTCGTTGTTTTCAGTTGCATTTCCCTGATGGCATTAAAATATGCAGTGTCTTTTCATATGCTTATTTTCATCTATATACTTTTGTGAGATATTTGTCTCTCATTTTTTATATTAAATTGTCCCATTTTTTATTCCTAAGTAGTTTAAAACTGCAGTTTGTTTCTGCTATTACACAAAATTAATTTAAATATTTAAACTGAAATTGGTTAATTTTATTTCATTTTGGTAATGGACCATTATAGAATATAATTATTTTCCCTTTGGAATTATTTTCCCCCCAATGGCTACACTTTATAGCACATATAATTGACGTATATCACTGGGTAAGCTTAAGGTATACAATATGATGATACGATACATGTATATTGTAAAATGGTCACCACATGTTGGTGAACACATCCATCAAGTCACATAATTACCATTCTATTATTATTATGGTAAGCTCAAATATAATCTTTCAGAATGTAAAATCTACACATATTTATGTCTGTATGTAAGGATGAATATATGTATGTTCATTTTTTATTGATTTTAACGTTTTGTGTTTGTAGATACTTACTCAACTTGAGTGAGTTCTTGACTGAGAGATTTTAAGTTCACAATAGTTGCTCATTAGAACTTGCCAAATGTTTTTATAAAAATTTCATACTTTTTAAATAATGTCTTATGTGACATATCTGGTAGAAATTTGAATATATTTTGTTTCCTTTGGAGTTTGCCAGTTTTGTTTCTGTTATTTATCTTTGGGTATTTTAAGAGTTTTTATGGTATTCTGAAATTTTATTATAGTCTGTTGAGTTTTAGTAATACATTTGGATTTGCACTACTCTATTTTTAAAAATTTTTTAATGTTATTTTTGAGAGCGAGTGTGAGCAGGGAGGGACAGAGAGAGGGGGAGACACAGAATCCAAAGCAGGCTCCAGGCTCTGAGCTGTCAGCACAGAGCCTGATGCGGGTCTCAAACCCACAAACCATGAGATCATGACCTGAGCCGAAGTCAGACGCTCAACTGACTGAACCACCCCGGTGCCCCTACTTAGCTATTTTAATTCCACTGCAGTGGGCATCTTCATCTCTGGGATTTTTTTTTTTTAAGTCACTGGGTATTCTGTTCTAAACTTTCTTCTTTCCCATGATGAAAATTCTGGGACTTCTCTATTACATGCATGTTTTCTCTTTTAACTTGTCCCTCTTACTTTCCTCACTTTGTGTCTAATGCTATATTGTATACAAAATGATAAACCTCTACAATTCTAGCAAGTAATTTATTTTGAACAGTTTACTTACAGAGCCAGTTTTTTTTTTTTAATTCCAGTTATATTAGTTTCAGGTGTGCAACATAGTGATTCAACAATTCTATACTTTACTCAGGATTCATTACAATAAGTGTACTCTTAATTCCCTTCACCTATTTCACCCATTCTCTGCCCCCCACCCACATCCCCTCTGGTAATCACCAGTTTGTTCTCTATGGTTAAAAGTCTGTTTTTTGATTTGTCTCTTTTTCCTTTGTCTTGTATATTAAATTCCACATATTAGTGAAATCATACAGTATTTGTCTTTCTCTGACTTATTTCACCTAGCATTATACTATCTAGCTCCATCAATGTTGTTGTAAATGGAAAGATTTCATTCATTTTTATGACTGAATAGTACTCCAGTGTGTGTGTGTGTGTGTGTGGGTGTGTCTGTGTGTCTGTGTGTGCACTTGCATGCACACACAGACACACCACTTCTTCCTTATCCATTCATCTATCCATGGTTACTTGGTCTGTTTGCATAATTTGGCTGTTTTAACTAATGCTACAATAAACACAGGGGTATATATATTTTATAATTAGCATTTTCATATTATTTAGGTAAATACCCAGTAATGCAATTAATGAATCATAGGTCATTATTTTTAATTTTTTGAGGAATCTCCATACTGTTTTTCAGAGTCGGCACACCAGTTTGCATTCCCACCAACAGTGCATGAGCGTTCCTTTTTCTCCACATCTTCACCAATACTTGTTGTTTCTTGTGTTTTTGAATTTAGCCATTCTAACAGGTGTGAGATTGTACTTCATTGTGGTTTTGATTTCCCTGATGGTGAGTGATGTTGAACATCTTTTCACTTGTCTGTTGGCCATCTGGATGTTTTCTTGGCAAAAAGCTTATTCATGTCTTCTGCTCATTTTTTAATTGGCTTATTGAGTTTTTGGGTGTTGAGTTTATAAGTTATATATTTGGATGCTAACCCTTTATTGGATATGTCATTTGCAGATATCTTCTCCCATTCAGTAGGCTTTTAGTTTTATTCATTGTTTCCTTTGCTGTGCAGAAGCTTTTTGTTTTGATATAGACCAACAGTTCATTTTTGCTTTTACTTCCCTTGCCTCATAAGACATATCCAGAAAGTGCTTGCTTTGGCTGATGTCAGAAAAATTATTGCTTGTGCTCACTTCTAGGATTTGTATGGTTTTAGGTCTTATATTTAAATCTTTAACCCATTTGGAGTTTATTTTTGCTTATTGAGTTTGCTCAATAAAAAATTTGCTGCTTTCTAATGAAATACAAAGGTTTCATTACACAAACTCTGTTGAACTTCCTTGAAATTGTTCTTGAGTAATCCCTTAGCCTTAAGATATCACTGAACTACAAATATTTTATTCAATATCACGTTTCAGTGTGTCTCTGGCTCTTACATGCATGGAGAGAAATAATTTCTGAATTTTGAAAGCAATAGGTGATCTTCCCTGATACAGATAGTAAGGATTATAAAAAAAAACAACAATAAAACAACAACAACAACAACAGCAATAAAAAGTACAGTAGAGCAAGATTGTAAGTTTGTAACCTTCCTTACATTCACAGCTTCAAAGACAGGAAAAATTCTCCATTAGCAAGTTTAGAAGTTTGGCCAAGATTTCTTCTTGTCGTCCTTTTAATCTTATGGATTTTTAAAATATGGCTTTAAAATTAGAGTGTAGGGGACACCTGGGTGGCTTAGTTGGTTGAGCATCCAACTTCGTCTCGGGTCATTATCTCACAGTTTGTGAGTCCCAGCCCCACATAGGGCTCTATGCTGATAGCGTGGAGCCTAGAGCCTGTTTCAGACTCTGTCTCCCTCTCTCTCTCTGCCTCTCTCCTGCTTGTGCTTACCCACTCGCTCTCTCTCCCTCTCTGTCTCTCAAAAACAAACATTAAAAAAATTTTTTTAAATGGATAAATAAAATTAGAGCTTTTGATTATGCCATAGACACTAATATTTTGAGTAAGTTAATTGTATGTGGATGACCTTTGACAGCATCATCCAGGATGATTTATAAAAATGCAGATCCTGAAACCTCCCAAGCTTTTGTGATAGTTTCACGTAATGTGCATTTTAACAAGCTCCCCAGTGATACTTCCACTCACAAAAGGTTGGGTATCACTGATAAGAACATTCTCTGACATATTTGCAAACTTCATTATGTTAGAGATTTTGAGAATATGGAAAACAATCTTTTATTTCTCCAAGAAATGCTGTCAACATGAACACTGATATTCATTGAGAGGGAAAGGGAAAGTTAAAAATAAAAGTATCAGTAAAGTACATGAATATCTATGTTCTTAACTCTCCATTAACATGAAACAAATATGCCAGATGGTAAATGCCCTACTTACAAAACACCGGGAATTGACTGATCCCCAAGCAGAGATCCCTAGAAAGTAATTTGTGTCACTCAAGGCAACAAAACATATTGATAAATTGTGCTCAGTGTTCATGAAAATGATTGGATTCAAACCGAGGAACTTGAACATGTGGCATTATGGAGCAGAGAGCATTTAGTTTATTAAATAAAGTTCTCTCACAAATATCCCATACCAGAGAGCAAAAATAAAAGCAGTAGGATAATGACTTTCTTAATTGCTATAAGATTAAGAAGTATTGAAACTTAACTTTTGGTTATGTATCATATTAATATATATATGAATTATTTTTTCAGATACTATAAATAACCATAAGAGTTAGAGAATATATGCTCAGAAGGTCCTTGTAATTTTAGACATTCTGTGGCAGTAATATAACTTTTCTTAGAAAATATTACATCTTCAGGTGGGTCAGTTACCACCATTTAAGTTATTTTAATTCTGAATGATTTGTACATTGATTTTTAAAGATTAATTCTAAATTGCAGGCATGCTTTTAAATTTTTTACTTTTTTTTTTTTTTTTTTTTTTTGAGGGAGAGAGAGACACGGAGCACAAGCGAGGGCAGGACAGAGAGAGAGGGAGACAAAGAATACAAAGCAGGATCCAGGTTCTGAGCTGTCAGCACAGAACCTGACGTGGAGCTTGAACCCACCAACAGTGGGATCACGACCTGAGCCAAAGTCGGATACTTAACTGAATGAGCCACCCAAGCACCCCGGCATGTTTTTTTTAAAGATATGTGGTAATCTTATCAGTAAAATTTGGTATTAAACCAGAACTCATATTTATTGAGCATTGTCCTAGATGTTTAACATAGATTTTTCTCTCATTTCTCATTTACTAAACCAAAGTTACTCTTCAGATAAGTTTGTAAAAACCTGAGGATGAGAAGGCTTAAATAATTCAAATTCAAATTTGTCCAAGTGATTCCAAACCAAAGCTTTCTTTTACACTAAAATGTCATATATTACTGGTAAATTTTTTGGTCTTCCATTTATACAGTGCATGCATTTGTATTTTCACTCTTTTTGATTTATACTTAATATTTTTCGGTGGGTAGAAATTTGGTAAATACATAGCCATTCACATATTACTATCCACAGATAATTGATTATAAATCTGATGTGTGTGTTGTATATATAATTTCTGTATGTTTGAATATGTATCTATTTAATCCTCTGTATTTATGTTTTACTTTTAGTTTGTGTTTTTGTTGTTAAGCATCCCCTTTCTTTTAGAAACAACCATGGTTCTTTGAGGACCTGCACATTATTCATTCTAGAGAGAGAATGCCAAGCTCTTAACTGGCTCTACTGCTATAATAATGGTTGATTGATTCAAGCGTAGGCAACTGTCTTATAATGCTTTCCCAGAATGTTTTCAGATAGAATTCAGAGGAAAAGTTCACTGTGTTAGAAATTGTGAAATACGAGACTTAGGAGCTGTCAATGACTATTTCTCCTACCAGGTTGAAAAGGACTGTATATAATGGAAGAAAAAAAGAGATCGGATCCATAAGATAGGGTTTAATTAATACTAAAATATACACAATTTAAAAGTTTTGCCTTTTACTCTGCATTTAATCTTGTATAATTAAAATTTAGATGTCATAAATAATCCAGGGTTTTTGATATCAAGGGAAAAATAATGTGAATTTAATAAGAACAAAGAAAAAATATTAATTTATTTTAAAAATATAAATTCCCAAAAATGTGACCAGAGTACAACAACTGATGGAGTCTACCTAAAAATATTAGATGCATTAAACACTTCATTTTGATAGGGAGAAAGACAGAAAGAAGGTAGCCTTTCTTACCACAGCATTCCTCTTAATGGCAGAGATTTTCCTACACCATATATCAGATGTGACAGAAAAGTAGAGCACGCCTATTCCCAGAGAGGATCATTACACTTCACCTTAAAAACCTTTAAAATGGTTTTATTGATCAGACTTAACTCAGTGAAGTAGAACATGGAAAAGTTTTAGCTGTCTATAATCTCAACCTTCATTATGTTTTGTAGAATTCCCATTCCTCTCAATTAATGATATCCTAGGTGATTTGTATAACTTTCTGGGCACTTTTAGTTCATAAAAAGTTCAGTGAGTTGATTTTTAATTTTTAATTTATTAATTTTTACTAGTTTTATTAATGTTCAGTTTTTCAAGAATAAATTCAGGTATTAGTTTATTGGACATCCTTCTAGATAAGTTTTATACATATAAACACACATTTATATTTTTATTTTGCCCACCTTTTTACACCACTAACTATATACTTTGATTTATACTTGTTCATATCTTTGGGAAAAAAAATTTGTAGTAAAATAGTGGACTCTTTCATTGTTTTTCAAGGATACAAATTATTCCATTAATGGATGTACCACAGTTATTTAACTGGTCTTTTATTTGAGATATTCAGGTTGTTTCCAATTTTACTCTTACATAATGCTACAAGATGCAGTGATTAACACTATATATGTCATTTCATACTGACTTTAATAAATTAATGGAAGAATTTTTAGAAGTGGAATTCCTAGGATTGCATTATTTTCACATACACTGCAAAATTGCACTTCATATAGATTACAGTCATTTATAATTCAATTAGATATAACTAAGCTTCATGGTATCTTCATACCCTGCTAAAACTATACTATTTATGCAACTTCTGGATCTTTGCTAGTATACTGAACAAACATTGGTGTGCCTATATAATTTTTATTTTATTTCTTTAATCAGGAATATTTGTATTTAGTATGTTTAAGGGTTATTAGCATTTCTTTTTCTGTTTGTCCATTTATATTCTTTGATTTTTTTTTTAATTTATATTGGCCTTTTTCAGTGGCCTATAGGGTTCAGTGTTAAGAAAATAGCATTGTTTCTTGTTACTAATTCTGAATATGTTTTTTGGATTTTGCTTATAATAATTTTTTCTATGTCGAAAACTTTAATATATGTTTTTATTTATATGTTTTGTTTTGTGGTTTCAGAAGTTTTATGTTCTACTTAAAAAGGTCTTTCCATTCTAGGGCTGTAAAACCCCTAGTTTCTTTTAGTGTGTTTAATGATTTACTTTCTTTAAAATTAAACATGTGGTTGGGGCACCTGGGTGGCTTAGTGGGTTAAGCATCTGACTTTGGCCCAGATCATGACCTCGCAGTTTGTGGGCTGGAACCCTGCGTTAGGCTCTGTGCTGACAGCTCCCTCTCTCTCTGCCCCTTCCCCACTCATGCTCTGTCTCTCTCTGTCCCAAAAATGAATAAACATTAAAAAAAACTTTTTTAATGTGGTTGATGTGGAAATTATTTTTTGTGGGTTATGAAGTAAGAATTTTTTTATCTAGATTCCTCCTTCTTTAAAAATTCAAAATTTCCCAGTATTAATATTGCATATTAATATTAATTACATATTAATTACATATTAATATTACATATTAATACTGGAAATTTTAAGTATTAATATTACATATATCAATATAGTATTTGTTTATGTCTAGGGTTTCAATTATTATTCATTATGTATTCACATGCCAGTACCCCACTGTTTATATAGTGATGTTTTATGGTATATTTTATTTATTTATTATTTTTTTTAACATTTATTTATTTTTGAGAGACAGAGAGAGACAGAGCATGAGCAGGGGAGGGGGGAGAGAGAGGGACACAAAATCTGAAGCAGGCTCCAGTCTCTGAGCTGTTTGTTAGCACACAGCCGGATATGGGGCTTGAACCCATGAACTGAGAGGCCATGACCTGAGCCAAAGTCAGATTCTCAACTGACTGAGCCACCCAGGCGCCCCTGATACATCTCAATATTAAGTAGGGTAAATCATTGATCATTTTGTTCAGAAGTTCCTTGTTTGTACTTTTTTATATTCTATATGAACTGTAGATTCATCTTTTTAGTTCCAAAACATCCTATTTACATTTTTCTTTAGATCACGTTAAAATTATAGTTTAGCTTAGGGAGTTCTGACCTATTTGTAAAGTTGTGTCTTCTCTTTAAAAAAAAATGTTTACTTATTTTAGAGAAAGAGAGAAAGAGACAGAGAGAGACTGAGAGCACTAGTGGGGAGCCGCAGAGAGATGGAGACAGAATCTGAAGCAGGCTCCAGCCTCTGAGCTGACAACAGAGAGACCAATGTGGGGCTCACACTCAGGAACCGCAATATCATGACTTGAGCTGAAGTCAGATGCTTAACCTACTAAGCCACCCAGGCACCGCTAAAGTTGTATCTCCTCTTGAAGCATATATCTTGCTTTATTTTGTGCAGCATTACATAGATAGTTTATTCAAAGAGCGCATTGCACGTTATTTATTGAATGAGAATATCTTCTGACTATTTATAATAATGGATATTTGGCAAAATATTTCATCAGATGCACAACTTGACAAGTTAGATGAAATCTTTGCAGCTTCTCATTCTGTTTAAAGATGATTTCGTTACTTATTAAAAAGAGGAGAATGCACACAGACATCCCTTTTATATTCACAACTCAGCTGCAACATACGTATCTTTGAATTTCCCTTTAGTACATGAACATTTTTATATTCATGAAACTGGTAATTTAAACAAGAGAATTCATGCTTCTGATGCTTTAATATATTTATTAGATTATGTTTTTGGGACACTGCCAAGTCATCCTTATGACAGCCTGGGGATGTTTCTAAAAAGACATTATCTGGTTCTAATTAGTGATCATGATTTTTCCATTGGAGGATCATGAATGAAAATTTACTGTTTTATGTTATACTAAAATATTGAGAAATGGAGAAAGGAAATGTAGAAACTATATTTATATTTTAACTTAAAAGACAGGTGTATTTTTATCATAACAAAAAGAAAACAAACTAAAAAGATAGGATTAATTTTTACCTCTTTCAACACCAATTTTATTTTTTAAATTTTTACTGTGTATTTGTTTTTGAGAGAGTGAGTGCAAGCAGAGGAGGGGCAGAGAGGGGGCGGGGACAGAGGATCCAAAGCAGGCTCTGTGCTGACTGCACGGAGCCCCACCTGGGGTTTCAACTCACAAACCGCAAGCTCGTGACCTGAACTGAAGTGGGATGCTTAACTGACTGAGCCACCCAGGTACCTCAAAACCAATTAAAAAAAATTAACATTTATTTATTTTTTGAGAGACAGAGAGAGCACAAGCAGGAGAGAGGCAGAGAGAGAGGGAGACACAGAATCGGAAGCAGGCTCCAGGCTCCGAACTGTCAGCACAGCCCAACACAGGGCTGGAACTCACAAACCCGGAGATCATGACCTGAGCCAAAGTTGGACGCTTACCTGACTGAGCGACCTAGGCACCCCAAGCCAATTTTATTTATTTAAAAAAATTTTTTTAATGTTTTTATTTATTTTTTAAGGAGAGAGAGAGCATGAGCAGGGGAAGAGCAGGGAGTGAGGGAGACACAGAATCTTAAGCAGGCTTCAGGCTCTGAGCTGTCAGCACAGCTCAGAACTTGAACTCACGAACTGTGAGATCATGACCTGAGCCGAAGTCAGATGCTCAACCGACTGAGCCACCCAGGCACCCCAATTTTAAATATAAGCAGTAACTATGCAGGTATTATAGTGGAAATACTTAAGCTCTCAAATCGAATGATAGTAAATGTCATTTTTATATAAAACTGTGGAACTGAAGAAAATATTGTATAAAGACAACACTATTCGTATTTAATGCTGATAAGTAAATATAGAGAAAGTTTTCATACTATTTTTAAGTGAGAGAATATACATAAGCCATTAACCAAAAATGTTAAGCATAGAAATAAATTTCTTGGCACTAAGAACACAGTGTTTAGAGATATCATGGATTATGATCTTGAAATTTGGCAATAGGGTAAGTGAGCATATAACATAGATAAAATAATTAAAAAAAACCTTTGACAATTTCAAAATAAGATTATTAATGATTAATAAGTTAACATTATATATAATATATGTATATATAAATAAGGGGAAATACTACTCTGTTGAGGTGAGAGAAAAATAATACTGGAATTAATATATGTGTCATTGTTTTATACCAGTTTACAAAGTATACACGCATACTTAAATAAATAGCAAGAAAACCCAAATTTTATTTTTTCACATTGATTTAAAAGATTGTTGAGGTAAACCTGTGAGTTTACGTTGTTAATAGTGCTAATGTAGTAAAACAATAGGCATGTAATCCAATAAGTTTAGAAACCAAAATATTTGTTTAACATAGGATGCATTGTTTAAATTTAATACTATGAGACATGGTCTCAATTATATTCACAGCAGTGATATTGAGAGTAATTCAAACAATATACACAATATTTTAGGGTCAATACAATGGTTTAGTGAAGCACAAATTCAACTTAGAATCACTCTCAGACATGTGATGGAAATACCTGATAAATTAAACTGATTAGGTAAGTTAGTTAAAATATGGTATGCACTTAAGCAATAGAAGTTTCTCAAATAATAAAAAACTCATGAGATTTGGAGATAATTAAAATTAATTATTACTTTTATTTTTCATATTGATTTGTCTGAGGTGTTATCATTAATGACATTAACAAAAGAGTACAACAAAACAAATCATATTTGTATTTTGTTATTTTGCTTTATAACAGATTAAAAATGCTTTTGAAGTTAACATTTATTTTGATATCCAACATATTTAATACTCAATGTATAATTAGATATAAACCTAATATATGATTGAATATTAAAATCTTCTAAATAATATTTGGCAAATTTGTTTTAATAAATGGAAATAACTAGCATGTGAAATATCAACAATTGTGCTATTAGAGTTAAACAAAAAGCAGTTATAAAACAGCAACCAAATTTGTTTGAGACTGTGATGGGGGAAGATATTCATTTACAAAAAGTCCCAAATGTAATTCCTATAGAGATTTTTTTCCCACCATTATAGATTGAAGCATCTGCTCAATTGATGACATATTTGAACATGTTGAACAACATTGTGATAATATGGGTGTATTTATAATATACCAAGCTTGAAAATACTGAATAAAAAGGAAAGTAAAACACTACATCAATTTTATACTGAGACAGTGAACAGGAATGAGTTATCTGTACTGTGAGAATAAAATATCCTAATATTTTCTTTAAAGTTAATTTATATACTGACATCTTTACAATTAATAATTGTATTCAGATTTAAGTCTGCTTTATTAAAATGTTATTTTCATGTCTTACCATTCTATTTTTCCTCCTTTCTAGTCTTCTTTTAGATTACAGTGTATTTATTGCTGTTGATTTTTCCACTCAATTATTACTATACATAGTTACACACACAATAGTTACTAATTCTTTAGTGTTACTCTGTGGCATACAATCTTGATCTTTACCACTACTGAATAATGCAAGTAGAAACTCTTAACTACATCTGTGCCACCCTAACATTCCTGATAGACCTGTAATGTATTTTTCTTTCCTTCTTGTAACTCACATTATATTAATTTTATTTATTTATTTATTTATTTATTTAATTTATTTACTAATTTTGCTTTACATAGGCAATGGTCATGTAGAATTATTTAATATTTATGTTTTTTATTGAGTAGTTCTGGGCTTTTCCATGAGATCATTGCTTTCTCATGTGGAACTTACTTTTATTGTAATTTTCTCAACTTTGTATGCCTGGAAGTATCTTTACTTTCCTGCCTTTTTGGAGGAATTTTATGGGATGTCTAATTCTGACTTTTTTTTCCTTTAGGAATATATAATTTCCTTGTTCTCTAGCTCCTTTTGTTTTAGTTAGGAAGGGAATTTGCTTTTCTTCCTTGAATGTAATGTATGTATGTTTTTACTTTCTCATTTTAATTGTTTGCTTTGTATTTTGGTAGTTTTGTTACTGAGTGTTTAGGCATGGTTTTCTCTGTACTTTTCATTCTTCGCGTTCCTAGTGCAGCTAATTAGCATCAGTGAAAGAACACCCTTAATTCTATTATAGATTTGACTGGCTACTGATATTCAGTCTTTGCTAGGGTTTTATCCCTACTTCTAGGATTTGAACTTGTGTAGATCTCCAATGTGGAGCTGACCAACCCTCTCCTTACTAGTGAGTGCACTCTGAACTCCAGTATTTTTCCCTCTATCCCTGGACAATGGTAGTGGTGCCTTAACTTCTCAAACACAGCCACAGATTATGCTCCATAAATTCTTCAAAGACAGAAGTGCAAAATTTGAGGTTCACCTTTCTGTGATTCTTTTTCTCCTGGATCTTGGTTCCTGAAGTTCCTTGATAGTACTCTGATATTTTCAAAGACATTTATTTATTTCACTCTCCTTTTTCAGTGGGTGAGCTGTTCTGTAACAAGCTGTCCCTCCAATACTGGAGGCACATATCCTCAGCGGATTTGGGAAAAACATCAACTTTCTCTTCCCTCAAACTTGGCTTGAATGTTTAACCACGGTGGGAGAGGTAGTAATCTCTGCTTTGATCTACTCTAATGATTCTTTTTGAGTTTTTATTGATTCTCTTTGTTAAAAGAAATACAGTATTTGTTTAACATAGCAGGGTCTGTGACAAACCCCCTAGTTTTATGGCTCAACTCCTGCATTTACTCACACGTAACTATGACAGATTGCTAAATTTATCTCTTATTTTCCTTAGAAAATAATAATCATCGTCATCTTAGTACAAAAGTTTGTTTTGAAGAGGAAATAGTTAACTTGTAAAAGCTCCTGGAAGAATGATATTCTTAATATTCTTGTTTCTAATTATTTAAAACCATATGAAACATCTCTCAATTTTTACATCTGCAAAAGCTTCAACTTTCCTCATGATGTAGTCCTTAGCAATTCATTGCTTAGGAAGATTGCCTCATTCAGTGGGTTTTGCAAAATGTAGGTCTCATTTATAATTAATCTGAAATGGTCATTCATTGTTGTGTTTCATGGACTTCCTATAATTCAAATGAAACTGTGTGCAAGATTTTGTGTGTATGCACAAATGTACATTAAATTTTTGTGGAAAAAGATTATAGCATTCATCAAAGGTTTAATGATGTCTGGATGCAAAATAAACTGAAAGTGTTCCAGGCACAATTTACTGTGTACTCTGTGGACTACAGGAAAGGGAGAATTGCTTTAAAAGTGGTTGTTGTTGTTGTTGCTGTTGCTATTATTTGGGAGTAAAAAAATCACTTTAGATAGGCTCTAAACATAAAATGCTCTCCTCCATTATATGATGCTAAACTATACTTTGTTTTACACCACAAAACCCCCGTCTAGCTGCAGATCAGGGAATATTGCCATCTAATTCTTTCACACCCAGTTATGCATGAGTTATATTTATAAATTCTATTATTTATGTCTGTGATGACATTCTTTATTTCCATCTAACAAAAAACCTACCCAACTGTAAAAGCCTTCCTATAGTGTGGCCCCATTCTGAGATTTAGCCTACTTAAGGCAGAAGTAATTTTTGTGACTGTTTAAATTATGTGGACAAGGGCTATATTTTCTTCATCCTTGTATTTCTCCAATCTGGTACATAGTAGGCATGCACAAAATGTCAATGGACTTGGTAAAATCTGTTCAGAATATTGAAGAATATATATGATCTTTGAATTTCACAGTAGCAGAAATGGCAGATATTGCCATATCTGAAGTTTATTTCTCCATAATGTAATTGTCTTCATCAGCTCTGCTTCATAATCCATATTCAGTACCTTCTCATTGAGATACTGAGAGTAGCATTTAAAAAAAAATTCTATATTTAGTTAAGCAGCAATTCCATAATTCATGCTATTTAATCAATAAATATTTATGGATTACATTTTAGGTATGAGGCACTTTGTAGGCCCTGAGGATGTGTGGATAAGCAAAACAGATGAGGTACCTGTATTCATGGTACTCATTCAAGTGTGGTAGACAAATGTGAACAGAGTGTTATCTTAATTTCAAATTATATCTAATCTCTGACCTCCTCTGTTGTTATACACTTCGTTATTCTCATTTTGAATGCTTCCCTCCCCACGGGGACTGCACTTTTGTCTGCAGAATCTGCACCAATTCCTTCTTCCTGTTTTGAGCAAAAATCCTTGAAAGAGTTGTCTTTACTTCTTTCTTTGCCATCTTCCTGGTATTCTCTTTCCTATTGTATCTTAAATCTCAACAGTCTGCTTTAAACCACCATCATCTGTCACTTGGATTAGAATCTCTAATCTGCCTCTCACTAATCCAAGTGCAGTAGCCTTCAAATTCTTCCTGTTTCTACCAGAGTCACCTAAGGAGTATTTCAAAATGGTAGCCTGAAGGATACTGTTCAAATGTACATTAGTTTATGTCGCTTCTCTGCATAAAGCCCTGCAGTAGTTTCCTACTTCACTCAGAGCAAAATGCTGAGTCTTCCCATGGTGCTGAAAGAGGTTCTATGTGATCTGGCCCCAAATGCCTCTGACTTCATCTCCCCCCACCTGTCCCCTCAGTGTATCAGGCATCTTCCTCTTTCAGAAACTGCAGTTTTTCTGTTTGATATGCTTCCCTATAGATGACTTCCTTCAGGGCTTTTCTTAAATGCATCTTAATAGGGAAGCCTGTCCTACAAAGTATGCTTGAACACAGTACTTTCAGTTCCTCCTTGTTATCACTATATCTACTCACATCAGCATTTGTGCTATTTCTCAAAGATACCAGTAATATTTTTGAAGCAGTAATATTCATGAGTACTCCATATGTGTAGAATGGCCTTTTGTTAGATGTATAAATCGCTCGTTCACTTTCTTTGTTCCAGTTTCTTCAGATACATTTTCTTAATGAATCGTTTCCTGACAATGATATTTGAAATTGCCACCTCCTTTTCACAATTGTTATTCTCTTTCCCTTAATATTATACTTAGTGGAACTTTTCAAGTATAAAATGAATTATTTTTTAAAAATTATTACCTTACCTGTGCCCTTCCAGTGAAACATGAAAGTTAAGAGTTTAGATTTTCACTTTGATACATGAGCGTATAGGAGGCAATAAATAAATACTCACATATAACATGGCAAGGTGGTGTTTAATATCAGATAGTTGTAAATGCTGTGGAGGTTAATAAAGATTGCTAAGTAGGAAAGTGTATGAAAAGGGTGCTATTTCTGAGTGTTATCAAGGACAAGATGAAGGGTGGATTGACATATAAGCGGAGAACCAAAGGAAGGGAATAAGCTGGGGGAAAGAGTTCTAGGCATGGGATACAGCCAGTGCAGATCTCCAAGGCACAGAAATCTTTAGCATATTATAAGAAATGGAAGTATATCAGTGTGTCTGGAGCTGAGTGAATACTGGGGACAATAGTAAGAGATAAGGCCACAAAAGAAATGGGGCCAGGTCATGTAGGTTTTGAAGACATCGAAAGAACATTGAAATTTTATTCTGAGTGATTGGATGATGTTATAGGGTTTTGGGCAGAGGACTGAGATGATCTAGATTCTGACTTCTGGGGAGAGGATTAGCCAGCATAAGAGAGGAAAACCAGTGAAAAAGCTATTAAAACAAATGAGGGATATTTGTAGCTTGGACTGGAGTAATAGCACTAGAAGTGGTAGGTAGAAACTGGTTGGGTTACAGTTATGATTTCAGGATGGAGCTATCAGTTGTCCTCTAATTGAATGTGAGATGCTAGAGAAAGTTGGTAATCAAAGATGATTCCAAATTTTTGATCTGAGTCATTGGATAAATAGAGGTGCTATTAGTCGAGATTGACAGTATATGAGCAGAAGAACCTTCAGGGGAGAAATGACATTCTGTGTTGGATATGTTGAGTTGGAGTTGTCTGTTTAACATCCAAGTCTCAAGTTAAAGGGAGGAATCTAAGTGAAGAATGTTTGTGAAATGGCAGTTTTTACTGGATGCATTCCAATTTTAAAAGTAAGGGAGATGAAGAGGAGAAAGAAATGGTTGATTCAAGAAATAGATGAGAAGCCAGCAGAAGGTATTGTCCTGACTTAAAGAAATTGTTTCAAGAAGTGAGTGCTCGAGTATCCCAAATGATGATAGCTCAAGTGACATGAAGACGGAAAACGGATTTGTGTTAGGAGTATGGAGATTGCTGGAGACCAAGGCAAAAGCCATTTACTGCACTCGGAGAAAGTACAGCCTATGAAGTTTCATAAGGTCCTGTCTCCACAGTGAAGGAGTAGCACTTCTAGCAGAGTTTCCCTATCAGTCCTAACCTCTGTCCACAGCTTTCCACGGGCTGACACAACATGCCTTATAACTCCATTATGACCTTGCAGTTCAGGGATGTGACTATAACGATATTAAAATTTTCCTGCTTTAATTGAGAGAGTTTAACAGGAAATAGGTTTTGAATTGATAATATTATATGGGGTTTATAGGAAGAACTGAAAATACTTTTAAGCCCTATAGGCAAAGGTCCGATATTTTAAAGATCCAAGCTCACTTCTTGGGTTGTTTTATTGTATCAATCTGCTAAGGAAAAAGAGAAAAGAAAAAACCCTAAGTATGTGAATCCTGTAAGTCCTTTACCTTGCCTTGGTATTGTCAGAATTTATTGGGCCTGTCAGAAGAAATCATTTGATTCAGCTATACTAGGTCTGAACTGTCATAAATGCTTTCTACTCTAAGAAATTTAGTTAGACCATAATTTATTTCATAAATATGTCTTCTTGATTGCTTCAAGATACTAACGTGAAAAGAAGACAGATATAGAACTACAAAAAATCATCAACACTTGTCTCTGTTGACATTGTTTGTCAGGCTTTAATGTGTGCTAAATTTTCATGTAAACTTTTATAAAATTAAGACAAATGTAAGGTATTAGAGAAGGAGCCTAATTTTAGCAATTGAGGTTTTACATAATAAAATATGGTGTAATATCATTTTGCAAGCAGTAAGATATAATATAAAATCAGAAACTAATTAGAAATATAGTATTTTATCAATCATGGCTTCTGCCATTTTCAGCTTCCTTTTAAATCAGAATTGTCTAAAATTAAGGTATCTTAAATATTTTAGATGAATGATCTATCCTCCTGGTAGAATTAATATAAAAAATAAAAATGATTTGCAAAGGAAAAGGTTTGAAAAGTTTAATAACCTATATTTAAAATGTAGCAAGACTTTTAGTACTTACATCAATTTTGGTATTAATGTCTTCCTAGTCATTTCTCAGACTATACTAATGTGTCCTTTAGTAATGACTTCCAACCTTTAAAATGTTGTTGGTGATATTTGTATGAGCGCAAGTATGTATTTACTGACTCGTAGTTACCCAGTGCAATGCATTAGCAACATGTTAACAGTATGTTTTGAGGGTAATTTATTTTATAAGTTACCCTGTTGTCACATATATTGAAAACAGGGATATGCTTTTTAAAGGTCATGTGTAGCATACCTTGGATGGTGAATCACCAGTTTATAGCATTGCAAAAAGCTGCATTAAATAAAATTGATTTAAGTGGTTTATAAGTAGCCAATTTCTATAAATAATTATTTTATTGAGATTACAAAGTACACTTTTTATATAATTGTAATAAATTCAGTTTATTTTGTTCCACCAATCAGATAACCTTTTAAATATACCATATTTGCATTTGAATGAATGAAATTTTAAAAATTACATAGAAGTAGTGCTTGTTTTTGCTTTTATGTTTCACGTTTGATTCCAGAGACTAATACTATGCAAAGGTCTAATAGTTAATGAGTAATAAAATATTTCAATAAGTGATGCTTTTATTTACCTAAAGTGTAACTCATTTAGTTTCACCCGTAATAGAGGTTATTAATTAATACCAGTTGTTATTAGCACTAACTTGTTATTAATACCAGTTATTGTAATAAGGTGGGAACACCTACAGCATTCAAAAACATACTATAATTCAACTCCTTTTATCAAAATAAAAGAAAAATAATTATATGCATTTAAGGCAAATTGAAAATAATTATACTAATTAATAGGTACTCCATTTGCAAGAGATTTAAAATGAACTGTATCATATATAATTATATTACATATTTATGTATTTATATCCATTATATTAATAATAGGTAACATAGGTTTTCATTTGTAGCTGTATTATCATATTTATACTGTTTTCACTACCTGAAACAGTAGTATTTTAGGAAAATCAAGAGTACATGTATTTATCACTACACCATATGAGCAGGATATAAATAGAGTTTAAATTAAGTTAGAAATGGTTTGTCTGCCATGTATGGTGATTTAAGCCTATAAAGTTCACACAAGAATTTTAAATATATTTTCTCTATATAGAAAATTGGATGAATAGCTTCATTATATTTTAGGTTGTTAGTGTTTGCTTCAGCATTTGTCATCACTTGTCAGCACACTAACAAGTATCCTAATCTCAGTGTTTGGCTGAACTGCTATGAAATGTGGGCCCAAACCCTCCCCTGGGTTTGGATTTGTGTCTGGACCTAGGTTTCCTTTTTCTAGTGGATTGGCCATAGTGGCCAGGATCCTTTGAGTGCAGGTAAGAGAGGATGGGAAGAAGAGGAGTTGGTAGAAAAACTCCTCAAAGAATGACAGTGCCTTTGACTTAGATATCTGATACCAAAATCTTAAGTACTACTACAGAAGAAGGATAATTGCTTGAGAAATTCTGTAACCACGGAAACTTGATGACAGTTAGCACCGCTCAAGTACCCCTCGAAAAGGGGGTAATTCTGAACACCAATTTCTAAAGCTGATCTAGTTTTTAAGATTATTGCAACTCTAAGTGGCTTGAAATTGCCTTGGGGAAGGCTTGACTTCCAGTTTTTGTTCTGGTGGGACTCATGCCAAAGATCATGGTGACTTTTTGTTACTGCCTGTGTCATTGTGAATCATATTCCTTGATTACTCTTATTTCTAACGATCAAGAAAGACCTAGTTATACACTCGTTTTGTCTCTATTTGAGCCATTTAGATGGAAAATGGTGAGGAGGAAGAGTAGGAAAGAGAACAAAATAAATGCAAGTGAATGACATCTTTATTTATAGAAGTAATACTTTAGAAATGACTTATTTTTAGCAAACTCCAGAGATGGTTTCTGACTACTGAGGAGTAATACAAATAGTTGACAAGTTCTTTTTTTTTTATGAGAACTTTCTCCCCACCCCCCAGTTTTATTGTGAAATAATTGACATACATCACTGTATAAATTTAAGGTACTCAGTATGATGGTTTGATTTACATGTAATGTCAAATGGTTACCACAATAGGCTCAGGTAATATCCATCTTCTCATATGGAAAGAGTAAAAAGAAAAGGAAGAAAAGAATAAAGGAAAATTTTTCTTGTGATGAGAACTCTTAGGACTTACTCTCTCAACTTTCTTATATATCATGTAAGTATTAGATATAGTCTTATCAAGTTGTACATTACCATCCCTAATACTTATTTATCATATAACTAGGAGTTTGTACTTGTTCACCACTTCCCTCCAATTCTTCCTCCCTCCACCCCACCTCCACTTCTGGTAACTACAAGTCTGATCTCTTTCTATGTTTTTGTATTTGTTTTGTTTTGTTTTTTTCTACTGGTTACATAAGGATAGACCAATTCAGGTATTCATAGTTTGCAGTTTGGAAGGGATAATCTATTTTATGCAATAAATGTATTGTGACATTAAAATGATTTCATCAGCTATTTATATAAAATGCTAAATGTGAAATTTTGATCTAAATAGTTGTTTAAAATAAAAATGATGTACATATGCTTAGGAGATTGGAAGATTTTCATTTTGGAATATTAACCTCCTTTTTCTTCCTACCATGTACCAAAAGGTAAAGTGACATATTCTTATGATAATTTCCTTTTGTTTTGTTGTGATTACCAAGTTAAATATATTGGATGTTCTGCATAACACATGAGGTAAACAATTATTCCAAAAGAAGATTTTTTTTCCAAATAGAGCCTTTGATAGAACATAAGTAGATTGAAGAAAGCACTTTGTGGAATACTCCCTTCTTTTTCACTTTGCTTAACCATTGTAGACAGAGAGCTTTCAAGGGATACTTGGATATGTAAAAAAAAGTTAAATAACACTTGTTCTGTGCTGATTTTAGATAAAGTTGTGATTTTTCCCTGTACTGAGCACAGAAAATTTGGCTTCTCTTCTCTTTAAAGTTGTATCTAGAAATGTCATAGTATTAGAGTGTCCAAGTTTCTGGTTGGGGCCAACAAAGAAAATGTGATGTCCTTCATTTTGCCTGGTAAAATCAAAGTAGATATTTTTCTCCTTCTCCTAGAATCTACTCAAATAATTTCTTTCTTTCTTTCTTTCTTTCTTTTCTTCTTTCTTTCTTCTTTCTTTCTTTTTCTCTTTCTTTCTTTCTTCTTTCTTCTCTTTCTCTCTCTCTCTCTCTCTCTCTCTCTCTCTCTCTCTCTCTCTCTCTCTCCCCCCCCAGGCCCCCCCCCATAGATAGCCAGAAAGCTAGGATATATGTTATATATTATTGCTGTATATGTGTGTGTGTATATTGCTGCATAGTGTGTTCATTTTACCATATATTTTTTCTGTGTGCATGTGCACACATATGTATATATAGAGAGCACTATGCATATGTATTCACTAATTGTTGATGACAGTAAGTCTTAGATCTTTTATTGAGTATCTTCAACCAAATTAGAACTTTCCCAATGATTAGAGTATTGTGTGAAAACCAGAATATCTTCTCTCATGATTAAGTAACAAGAATGGCCTGACAAGAATGGCTTGTCCAATGCCCAGGCTCATGGACATTTATGGAGGGGTTTGGGAATAAATGAATCCTTCCCATTTTGTTGTAATTAGAGATAATTGTTGTGATCCTTGACTTTACCTTGGAAGAAAAATAGCAGAACCTTTTCTTCAGGAGCTCTACCCATTTTTAAGGTCACCTTTGACTGTCTAATGCTATTTGTGCTGTTTTTATGACAATTGCTAATCCAAAACGGAGCTGCACATTCCTTCTTTCCAGTGATTACTAGGAACTTCTTATGTGGAATTATGAAAGGAGAGAAGACAAATATTTATGTCCCACTGGATAGTCATTGGGTGATTGTCTCAGCAGGGTGATTAGAAACCTTTCTGTGAAGGGTACTGATTTTGGTACTCAACGCCTTCCTCATCCTTTTACACTCTCCCCTGGAGGAACAATGTTGAGGGGTATGAAGTGACTGGAAACAATTTTCCTCAACTTATTTGTATGTAGCGTTTGGTTTGAATTTAACAATGAGGGGTACTTATGAAGAGCTCTGGAAGATAAAAGAGAGATGCAGTCTGTGGTAGCAGCTGTGATAAAGTATGGGCATTGTCAAATAGAAGACTTCCCCTTGACTTTTAAGTATTCTTGAAGTCAACTTCAAGACTTGAAACAGCCAAGATGAATAGTAGCTTCCAAAATCTTTGGGGACCATCTTAGATGTAGTCACTTTGGTTGTACAGGCAGCTGATATCACTAGTGCTAGCCTCTCTATGCCCCTGCTTTTCCTATTATTCCCACAACCTTCCAGTAGCACTAAATATTTCTAAATCCCTGATTAAACATCATTCTGGCATTAAAAACAAAACAAAGCAAAAACAAAACTTAAGAGGTATTCTGGGGTGCCCTTCCATCCCCCAATTCTTGTGCTTTCCAGACCTCAAAATGAGACCTTATGTGGACCTAGGGTTTTGCCGATGTAATTAGTTAAGATGAGGTCATACTGAAGTAGGTGCCCCCTTATTCCAATATGACTGGCATCCATATCAGAAGAAAGGTAACACACATGCAGATGACACATGGAGACATTGCCATGTGATGACAGAAGACAGATGACAGATGGATAGCTATAGCTCCAACCCAGAGAACTCCAAAGATGGGTGGCCACCACTAGAAACTGGTGCCTGCCACAAAGAAAAGGGAGTGAAAAGTGGAAAAACAAACAAACACTCTTATTAATGGCACAGCTGAGAACATTTGTTTGAGGTTGTTTACAATAGTTTAAATGCACATGACAATGCTTACTTGACACTTACTAAAGCTATTTTTCTAAACACATTCTGTCAATTACTATTTAACCCCACAACAATTTTATGAGGTAGGTACTTAGATTAACTGGATTTCGCAGAGTGGAAAACTGGTTGAAAGGGGATTAGAGTAACCTCCAGATGACACCCATTGACACAAAGCTGCAATATCTAGAAGGGTTTAGATTATCAAGCTGTCTTGCTCATTACTGTAACCCAGAATGAAAGTGTCAGAGTAGGGCTTTAAAGCTAGATGCTCTGCTGGGTCAGAATTCTGGCTCTCTGCACCATCCTGGTCTTGGATTAAAATAGCCTGGAGGCTTTAGCTAGCTATTCTAGACCACAGTTTCTTTTGTTCCTAAAGTTCCTTTGCCAAGTTGTTTCTGATTTTCTGTATTCCAGGTTTTTTCCTTCCTCTGATTTTTCCTTCCTCTTTAGGTGCCAGATAGAATTGCTGTACTGAGCACTAATGACATTTAGATTATTTGACCCCATATAAAGAATTGTTTTCCTGATGATGACAATAGGCCATACTTGTTTCTTATTATTGTTAAGAAAGAAACTTAGAAGTGTATGTTTAGGGTGCATTGTTTCACCAATTATATTAATAATAAATGAAAAAGATGAAGCAAGCAAGTTTGATTTCCAACATTTGCTTTCTATTTTCAGTGTTTCATATCTCTCAATTGAGAGAACATAAAGCTCTAGGGATCTAAAAGATAAAAATATCTTTAAAATTTTAAATTCCAAGCTCCCAGTGAAGCATTGAAATTGCTAACTTGTCACAGGACAAATGCAGGAAACCATTTTTTTTCCCCCAATGACAGAAATTTTATTAGTAAATAGGGATACGTCATAGAGTCCAGAAAATCTTATTAAAGTACCCAACCTCCCACTTTCTGGGATCTGGGCCTGAGAATGCTGCTATGTACCTGAGATTAGTGAATACCTTTTTCCCTTGTTCAAATGTAATTCCCATATTACCTATAGCATTTTTTATTCATGGTGTAAATATTACTGTTGTGAGATAAAATTAAATCACAATCACTAATATAATGAAATGCAGAGAAAAGACTGGAAGAATCAAGTGTAGTGTTTGAAAAATCAGTAAGTTGCTCAGTATCTAGCAAATCCAGGGAGGATAATGGCTGAGAGAACCACAGGAAAACTGGATTGTATAAAGATATAGCCTTATCCGTATGGTAAAAGATGTGGGAAAAGCAGTACCAAGCACAATATTTGTATATAGACATGGGAGAAAAAATACTCTATTTTCTTAGTTCAAAATGCTGTACAAGAATACCATGGACTGGGAGGTTTAGAAATAACAAAATTGTTGGTGACACTTCTACAGGCTGGAAGTCTGAGATCAAAGTGCTCGCATGGTCAAGTTCTGGTGAGGACCTTCTTCTGGGTTGTAGACTGCTGACTTCTAATTTTATCCTCACAGGGCAGACAGCAGGGAGGGGAGGCACCACCTCTCCTGACTGGTTGAGGGCACTAATCCCATTCATGAGGGCTCCATTCTATGACCTTATCTCATGCTAATTACCTTTCACAAGCTCCGTCTCCTAATACTATCACATGGGGATTTGAGGTTTTAACATTGAATTTTGGAGCATATCCTTAACTACATTCTCCCAACTCCAGTTATTTTGGTTTTGAAAACATTGTACAATAAGTGAACACTTTGTTAGATTCAGGATTTTCCTCTGAGCTTAAGAAATTCAGATTTTAGAGGTAATTCTTTATCAAAATCTGTTAACTCAGGAATACTTGGGAGATTTTTGTTAGTCCTTTTGAGGAGCAATGAATGACGTCTGTATTGATTACTACCACATAAAACTCTGAGAATTTGATGGTGAAGAAACTTATGAACCAGTCTGGAAAATAAGTTCATGATTCTAATGTAAGTAATGAAATGGAAGTGGAAACTGAAGGTCAAATAGCTTTTCTAAAGATTAAGAACCATGAAGTAGGAGAGCAAAATCACATAGGGACTCTTAGCCATGTGACTGATGTTTTGTTTTTGTTTGTTTGTTTTAATTTAAAAAAAAATTATTTATTTTTGAGAAAGAGAGCATGAGCCGGGGAGGGGCAGACAGAGGGAGACACAGAATCTGAAGCAAGCTCCAGGCTCTGAGCTGTCAGCACAGATTCCAGTGCAAGGCTCGAACCCATGGACAACGAGATCATGACCTGAGCAAAAGTCAGACGTCTAACCCACTGAACCACCCAGGCTCCCCAGGTCACTGATGTTTTGTAAAAGCAGTTGGTAAGGTAGTAACCCATCCTACTTGGAGAAATGAGGCTGTACTTAGAGGGGAATCTCCCAATGTTAATACTTAATACTGGCTTAGTTATAAATTTTTTAAAAAACTAACTTAAACCCAAGTAATAAAATTCCCTTGAATTTAATGATTTCCAAAATAGACAAAGATAATACCAAATTTGTTCAACTATTGATCAACGTACTATACTTTAACTGTGAAATTATTTGTTAAAATATTTAAAACTATTTAATAAAACATTAAGTTCTGTGTGAATCAGTGCTTAAGCAATCTTCTGAAATCAATATGGAGACAGCAATATATATTGGAAAGAAAGATAAAATAGAAAAATAAAACTTCTAAAGAAATTGAAATTTAGGATTTGATACTTTTGGAATGATGAAAGAAACAAGTTTTAAACTATAATGTATCATCAGGCAACAAGTATGGGAAATTACCAGCTTCTCTGCTTTCAAGGATCTCAAGGCCAAGTGCATTTTCTGTCATCAAGGATAAAAGAGCTGACCTTAAAGTTGATTTACAGGGTCGTCTTCATTTCTTTACAGAATTTTATGAGCACTTATATGCTTTCATACCTTAGGCAACAAAATGGCAATGGTAGAATTGCCCTTTTTTAAAATGTATTTTTTCATTTCAAAACAAAAATGAATTTTGACATAGAGCTACAGAATTCAGACAGGAAAGAGAGAAAGATAAATGATTCTGGAAATGAGTGTAATACACTACATATGTTTTAACATGTACATATGATAATTATAAGAGATATGTGGAAGTAAAATATCTCCAGAATTTTTAAGAATAATGGTTTAGATTTGGAAAACCTATGTTTAATTGAGCTCATGTTTATTTTAAATACATGATTAATTTCTGGTTTCCAAGGAACATATTATGTTCTTCAATAGTATATATTACATTAGAAACAGAGTAGATGAACTTTCTATTTTCCGTCTCTTTGAAGAGGAAAGTCTTCCTTCAAGAATACAGTGGTTGAAATGCAAATCACAACTACAGTGAGACACCAACTTATACCTGTCAGAATGGCTTAAATAAAAAAGACAAGAAATGACCAGTGTTGGTGAGGATGCAGAGAAAAAGCAACCTCATGCACTGTTGGTGGAAGTGCAAATTGGGGCAACCACTATGGAAAACAGTATGGAGGTCCCTCAAAAAATTAAAAGTAGAATTATCATATGATCAAGTAATTCTATAATATTTGGGTATTCATCCAAAGAAAATGAAAATAGTCATTCAAAAAATATGTATGCACCCCTGTGTTTATTGCAGCATTAGTTACAAATGCACCCCTATGTTTATTGCACCATTTTTAAAAAAGCAAGCCAAATGTCCCTTGATAGATGATAAAGAAGAGATGGTGTGTATACACAGTGGAAGATTACTAAGCCATAAAAAGAATGAGATCTTTCCATTTGCAACAACATGAATATGCCTAGAGGGTATAAGGCTAAGTGAAATAACCTGGTCAGAGAAACAAATACCATATGATTTTACTAGTATGTGGAATTTAAGAAACAAAAACGGAGAAAAGAGACAAAAAACCAGACTCTTAAATACAGAGAATAAATGTGATTGCCAGAGGTTGAGGCAGGTGGGGAATTGGGGGTAATAGATAAAGGGAATTAAGAGTACACTTACCTTGAACACTGAGTAATGTATAGAATTGTTGAGTGATTACATTTTATACCTGAAATGAATAAACACTGTATGTTACACTTCATAAAAGAACGTAGTAAATTTATTTCCTTAAATGTTTTATTTATTTTTGAGACAGAGAGACAGAGCATGAGGAGGGGAGGGTCAGACACAGAGAGGGAGACACAGAATCAGAAGCAGGCTCCAGGCTCTGAGCTGTCAGCACAGAGCCAGACGTGGGGCTCGAACTCACCGCAAGATCATGACCTGAGCCAAAGTCGGACGCCCAACTGACTGAGCCACCCAGGCACCCCGAGTGTAATAAATTTAAAGATCTATTTAGAACTCAACCCTATGTTTTTTCAACAATTATATGCTAACATCACAAACACACATACATTTATAAAACTTTCAAGGATACATACTTTTAATATTGGCACTATGAAGTATGTCTCTCATATGCAATACAGTATTACTACAAAAACTACAGATGCATTGGTTGGGGTGTAGTATGTATGTAATGTATCTCTTTGCAAAATTGAAATGGTTCAGGACCTAGGTCATGGTTGAATATGTATATGTACTTTAATACTGTGATGTCCTTAACAGTATGTGTCTAGACACATACTTCATTTAAGTGGGTAGTTTTGTAAAAGGTATTGTAGGAGGCTATTACTTTGATATGGACTGGAAAGTTCCAGGTAGAAGAGAGAATGAGCTGTTGAAACACAAAATACCTTGTATATTTAATTTGAATTTCCCATTCTAATGAGAATGATATCTTCACATCTTTCCTAGTCATTCAAATATATTTTTTTGGTAAAATGTCTCTTTAAGTATTCTTCCACATTATTTTTTAAATGGGTCATCTGTCTTCCTATTACTGATTTATGAGAATTTTTAAGTGTATAGTGATACCTACTAAAACTGAACATATGTATACTAAAGACCAGAAATTCTAGCCCTGGTATAATGCTCTCCAAACATATATCTGTATATGTAAAATTGCATAACCAGCAATTTTATGGTCTCATAAAATGTGTAATAGCTAAAACCTTTAAATAATCGAAATATTCATCAACCAGTAAATGTATATCGTTATATCCATATAATAGAATATTATAACATTGAGAATGAACTTTGTGTATAATGATGAGTCTATCAAATATAATTTTGCATGTATAAGGACATACACAAAAGAATATAGGTCACATTTTCCATTAATAATGTGAGATACAGACAAAATATGTTTGTAGTGTTGGAAGTTATGACAGTACTGTCCTTGGAGTAGATGGTTACTGAGAAGGTGCACAAGAGGGTCTCTGGTGTGTTGGTTATGTTTTATTCATTGGAATTTACCATTTTCAGGCCCAGACTTTGAAAACATGGATTTATTTGAAAATAGCAAAAAGATTCAGATGGTACGATTCACTCATTTATTGTCGCATTTCTACAGAATCATTAAGTTAAAACCCGATCAATTCCAAAACTGTCTTATCCTAAAAATTAAAATGAGTTGGAAAAAGTTCTTAATGGATTTCAAAACCTCTAGACATAGCAGTATTGTCTAAATCAATTATAGAACTTATTGATCGTCCAAGATCTATTGCTTAGTGCACGGTTTGTGGAAACAAGGAGGTAACACCATCAGACAAAAATAATCTTAGCATAAAAGCACTGGATCCACTATGTTTTTAGATGGACAATGAAATATCTACACATCATAACTACGTTTTTAATTTCCTCCCTACTTATTTTCTATACCAATAGCATGCCATAAAATGCAAAAATTTTAAGAAATTATAAGTATCTTCACTTCCTGTTTTCCTTCAATTATATTGGATTTAGTGAAACTAAGAGAAATAATTGTGTATTTTAAGATAAATTCTTATGCAATATACATGTGAAAACTAGAAAATATTCCTAAAGAGGCTGTGTAACTATTTCAATATTCATAAGTAGAGAAAAGTAGAGTGTTTACAAGATTTAGTTCTAGATATGAAAGGGGAAATTTTTCTCTGTAGCATACAGTACATGCAATTTTAATAAGTAATATTTTAAGAAGGATTATATAAAATAAAAAATTCAGATTATAGGCAAGAAAATCCCACTGAAAATAGTTAGAACAAACTTCCTGTAACACACTACTGATAATAAATTCTAGTGTTCACTAAATAATAATCTAAAATCAAATGCTTCACTTAGCAGAATATTAAACCAAGTGAGTTAAATATATAATTTTGTCTGGCAGAAAGCATACAACACTATGTTGAACCAAAAATACATAATTTTATGTTGAAGAAAAATAACAGTGCTTCCAGGCTTGTAAACACAGAAAGTTATTGCTAGTCTTCTGGTCAGTCCTGGCGAGCAGTAGATTTAAAGATGAATGCTAATTTCATGAACTAAATATTGCACATCAACCTTAGTTAGTTTGGTTATATGGAGTTCTTAGTTTCTTTTGGGAATAATTGTTTCCATTGGTTAAGTTTGAAACAGATGTAGTTATCTCCTATACTGCCTTGCTTATAGTTTATAATGAAGGGGGGGTACAGATTAAATGTTGCCATCATCACAAACATTTATCTGACAAATATTTTTATATGTAAGCCTGCACACATACACAGAAATTTCCTAAAACTTGTTCTACAAAGCCTGACTAGGTCCTAGTTTGCTGTTCTGTAAGATACTTCAACCACTGAGTTGCAGAAAGGGTTCACTCTGGGTTCATTTTCAGAGTCAGGTTTCTCTTACTTCTATGGTCAATTTGAGGTGACAGGAAATGCTCCATACCAGTAACTGGACTAGAGGAATTTAGGGATTATGCACAGGTGACCTCACTAAAGATCTAGGTGACACATAGTTTTGCATATCTAGAGTGTCTAAAATTTTAGCCAATTCTCATAATTTGAATACTTTTAATGTTGCTAATGGGAACTCATATCTAATGTTTGCAATGGTTACTAATCAACCATTAACTTCACCAAGAAAAACCTATATATGACCTTCATATGCTAATTAGCAGCATTTCTGGTCTTGATCAGAAATTAAAGTGGCTGAAATATTTGTAAGAATCATATCTGGAGTTTGTTCTTTCTGCTAAAATAATAGTTGATTACCCTTAGAGTACACGACTAGCCAATCTGAATTATCATTCATTTTTTTAAATCCACAAACATACATACATATATATATATATATATGCACATACTATATGATACGATCTATGAAAACTCAAGAGCATTTTATTGAAAAGTTACTATAAAAATATGAGAAACTCTAGGGTGCCTGGGTGGCTCAGTCGGTTGAGCGTCCAACTCGTGATTTCAACTCTTCGACTTCTCATGGTTCGTGAGTTCAAGCCTCACATCAGGCTCTGTGCTGACAGCATGGATCCTGCTTGGGATTCTCTCTCTCCCACCCCCTCTCTCAAAAACATATATATTATATATATATATATATATATATATATATATATATATTTATGTATATATGGAGGAGTGAGAGATACTATTACTATTGAATTCCAGTGCACTTATTTAAGGTAAGGTTAGGGGAGGGGCAGGTGGCTAAAGCCTGCTAAGGAGAGAAGCTGGAGGAAATCATTTTAAATTCTTTTTTTTTTTTGAAATATTTTTAAGTTCTGATAATGTTGGTACACACTTGTGTAGCTTCAGTACAGTAAAGGCCAGCCCACTTTTCTAAAGTCAGCAGCAGCTCATTCAGAAGTGCCAGTGCAGGTGTCAAGGAAGCCCTTGTTGAGGAAGAGCTGCTGGACAGAAATGAGTGGGTGACTCTCTGTACTTCTTTTCGCTAAAGGTGTAAAAGTGGCATTGTGACTACAGGAAATGCCTGGCCAGGTGGGAGCAAGCAGGAATGATGAAAAATGCCTTTGTTTGGACTTCTGGTTTTAACTATGACATGTAAAGAACCTGGAAGTTGTCACTCTCATCCTTCCAAAACTCTAAGAAAACTGAAAATGAATGAGTTTCCTTAGGCTCATCAATAATGAGATACCACTACAGAAATATTAGAATGGGAAAAATCCATAAACCTGTCAGTATCAATTGCTGGTGAGGGTACAAAGCAATAGAAACTTTTCTTCATGGTTGATGGGAATGAAAATGTTACAGACATTTTATAAGACTGGTATATTCTTACAGAGTTAAACATAAATTTACTTTATGATCCAGCAATAATAGCTCTACTGATTTACAACCAATGGTCAGTAAACATGTTTACACAAAAGCATGTACATGAATGTTCACTGCAGCTTTTTTCCTAATCATCAAAAGCTGGAAAAAATAAGATGTCCTTTAATAGTTGAATTGATTGACAACCTAAGACATTATGATATATTTCAATACTATTCAGTAATAAGAAAAAAAAACCGTCAAGTCCTGGTTGAATCTTAAATGCATATTGCTAAATCAGAGAAACAGTCTCAAAAGGGTACATAGCGGGGTGCCTGGGTGGCTCAGTCAGTTAAGCATCTGATTCTTGATTTTGGCTCAAGTCATGATCTCATGGTTCCTGAGTTCAAGCCCCACTTTGTAGAGCCTGCTTGGGATTCTTTCCCTCCCTACCGCTCCCTGACACTCTCTATCTCTGTTTCTGTCTCTCTCTCTTCAAAATAAATAAATAAACTTTTGGGGTGCCTGGGTGGCTCAATTGGTTAAATGTCCGATTTCAACTCAGGTCATGATCTCATGGTTTGTGAATTCAAGCCCTGCGTCGGGCTCTGTGCTGACAGCTCAGAACCTGAAGCCTACTTCAGATTTTCTGTCTCCCTCTCTCTGCCCCTTCCTCCCTCCCTCTTTCTCTCTCTCTCTCAAAATTAAATAAACAATTAAAAAATAAATAAATATACTTTAAAAAAAGAAACCTAAAGGCGTACATGTGTGTGATTCCATTTCTATAGCATTCTGAAGAAGGCAAAACTACCAAGATGCTAAACTCATCATGGTTACCAGGGGTTTGGGAAGGGTGATTTCAAGAGATGAAGCACAGAGTATTTTTAGATTAGAGGGCTATTCTGTATGATACTACAATGGAGGATCAATGATTCTATCCATTTGTCAAAACTCACAGAACAAAGAGTAAACCTTAATTTATGTGAATTTAATTATTTTGAAGGTCAGGGGGAATCCCAGAATGATATGCGGATTTTGATAAGATAGTCTAACTATATTACAAATATAACCTCACTACAGGGTATTAATCTAAATAACTTCAGAAATGAATGACGTCTGTAAGACTAAAGGCAAAACGAACTGTTCATAAGTACTCTGTACTTGTCGATAAGGTGTTTTCCACAGGAATATGTGTTAATAACTCTGAAACTATTTTACATATAATCTGGAATTGAGCAATTAAGCAAATAGATGCCAAACGTTTGGGAGTCAGGCTTCTTAGTATTAGAGTAGGATATTAGAGTAGAGATAAGCAAGAGATTGAAGTTAGATTGTCCATGGGGCAATGGATTAGATTTTGAAACAAAAGTATAAACTCGTGTTTAGCTAAATATAGATAGAGATGGTTACAGATAGAAATATGTATGAGGGGCACCTGGATGGCTTAGTTGGTTAAGCGTCTGACTCTTGATTTCAGCTCAGGTCGTGATGCCAGGGTCATGAGATTGAGCCCCATGTTGGGCTCCATGCTGAGTGTGGAGCCTACTTGGGATTCATTCTCTCTCTCTCTCTCTCTCTCTCTCTCTCTCTCTCTCTCTCTCTTTCTCTCTCTTTCTGCCACTTTTCCCTCTTTTCTCTCTCTCTCATTAAAAAAAAAGAAATATGTGTGTATATAATCCTATTAGTATACAAATTTGTTCTTCATTGCTCTGTCACCGAGAGGCCCAGAAACAATGACATTCCAGAGCAACAAGCAAACCTAGAGCCCAAACTTGGTTTTAATGGCATTATCCAATAAAGGAAACCCAGGGATCCTTGGAAAAATGAATGTAAGGCTGGTCAGAGAATATACAAGATGAACTTTGAACATCTTATAGTGGTAGAGTAAGAATGTGCTCTAGAAAGTTAAACAAATGAACCCATAGCAATGAGAGTATGTCAAAGGGACACAAAGCCAACTGAAAGTTCAGGCTCACTGTGGTCAAGGCTGAAACCATTTAAGCAAGAATTTAAAATAAAGTAATATTAAATTTTAGCCCAATATAAAAAATATATATCCATGCTGACATAAATGTATAATTGGATCAATAATAATGGGGAGAAAGAGACGTATGTCCTATGCAAAAGAATTCCAAATAATTTATGTACATACTCTGCTGTTGAGGAAGTTAGGCATAACTCCTTACTCTTTAAGTGTGGTTTGTGAATTTCTTCCAAGAATACGTTATGGAAAGGGGGGAAAAAAGAGGAAACTTACATAAAGGAACCTGATAAACACTCCCTCAGCCAGATGGTTAAGATTAGCATCATAGTGATAGCTCAGATGGATGGTATGGAACACTGATATGATGTATTAAAAATTGCACTTCTTCTGTGGTGTTCCTCCAAAGACTCCATAACTGTAACCATGAGAAAAACAACAGACAAATCCCAACTGAGGAACATTCTAAAAAGTCTTTCACCTGTACTCAACAACAGTCACATCCAAGAGAAGCTTAAGGTGACATGACTGCTAAATGTCATGGGGTATCCTGAATAGAATCCTGTAACGGAAAAAGGATATTTGGTAAAACACTAAAATATGAAAAATAACATAAACCTTACCTAATCATAATGTATCAATATTGGTTTATAAATTATAACAAATATGCCATGCTAGTATAAGATAATAATAGCAGAAACTGGGTGTTGGGTTTATGTGAGTCCTGTATTATATCCACAACTTTTTTGTAAATATGAAACTATTCTAAATTAAAAAAATTATTTAAAATAGTAAAGGGCAATAACAACAATAATAAAGCATAATGTATGAGGATCTCTACTTTTCACCTTTTCCCCAATTCCATTAACCCATCATGATTGGCATTTAACTTTTCCTTTGGACATTAATAATAGCTACAAGTAAGATTTCTATAGTTCTTGCTGTGTGCTAGACATAACTGATATTTTCACACAAATGCATACACATAAGTACACTTGTACATGTATATAGTAGTGTGTGTGTATGTAGGTGTATACATGTGTGTATACATGTAGATACATATTTAGTATATATTATTATAGATATACATAATTATCTTTATGTGAATTGATTTGACCTTATAACAACTAGTTATTATTTTCAATTTACAAGTCAGAAACTTGTACAAATACTAGAAATAATTTTTTCCAAGGAAAATTGTAATTTGCTTGATTATATCTTCAAACTTTCTAAGTCTGAACATAGAGACATTAATAAAATCTATGAATTCTTTGTGATAATTCACATTTAATCCTCATGAAACCTAGTGAGTACTTTCCTTTTTTTACTGAAGCATAAAGATGTTAAGTAAATTTCCTGCATATCATCGTGGTAAATCTTACCAGCAGTGTGCTTTGAATATGAGGAATCTGATTCTACAGTAATGTGCTAACCTACTTTTCTATCATGAATCCCAGATTCCATGTTGAAAGATTTCCTAAAATAAAAAACATGAGTGAAAAATAAACCCCAATCCTATATATAGTATATGAAATTTAAGAATATAGAAGGCCAAAGAGAAAATTTTTAAATTTTGTGAGAGATCAGAAAGTCATTCTAAGAATCACATTGGTATCAGATTTCTCAACAGCAATATTGATTGCATGAAGATGATTTTTGTTTTTGTTTTGTGTGTGTGTCTTTCCTTGCAAAACACCACTTTTGCCCCTAAATTTAATGTTTACTCAAATTTTCATTTAAATGTGGGAACTAATAAAACGTCATCAGATATATAAGTCATCTTGGTTTTGCCATATAAAATCCATGTTGAAATATTTTGGAGGGAGGATATTTATATTCAGAGAAAGAAATTAAGGAAATGCTTGAAGAGTTATAGAAAGTGTGATAAAAATTCTTGGCATTTAATAGTTTTTTAAACCAGTTTATTATTTCCAATTTTAAGGAATTTTCAAGAAATTATCATTTTTGAGGAGTTTTCGAGGAATTACCATTTTCAAGGAGTTATCAAAGAATAATAATATTCCATACTAGGTTTCATTTTTATGCTAAATGAGAAAATAATAGTACTTTAGAATACTAGTTTTGTTAAAGTATATATGTATGTGTGTATATATGTAATAGTGATTAAACATGGTAAATTAACATAAATGATTGTCTAGTAATGGAATAATATGTGTGCAAAAAAGGAGTGCATAACTATTAACCCAATGGAGAAAACTTGACCTTCTCACTATAAAGTGGGAAAGTTGGGAGGGAGCTAACAAAAACAGTATTATGCATAGAAAATATGAAATAACGTGAGAGAAGAGTCCTTTAACAATCTTCCATTAACATATAGAGTAAATGTTTTAAACTCACAAACTAAAATCCAAAGATTTCCAGACTAGATAAAACAAGATTGGACAGTATGTTATCTAAAATTTACAATGAACACATTTAAACACGCACATGCATAGAGGGTAGGAAATGGGACATGCTCAAGCAAAAGGCAAAATATTTTAGCCTTATTTATTGGTAAAATTAACATTGGGACAAAGATATACATCCATCACAAGTATTTATGAACCTTACAGACCCACAAAATACATTAAGCAAAGCTGACAAAAGTACAGGGAGCTAGATCAGTTAAAAAAAAAATGTATTTGGGATCTGTTAAGATTTTAAGAGAACTTTATAAATGAAGCATTAACAAATTAACAGATGTATCAAATATTTAACAGTTCCTGTGAGCACACATATAAAACATGCCACAGGACAGTAATAAAAAAAGAATAAATAACATGTTAGGCAAAAAAAAGTGGTTATTAAAGATCAATGGCATTCATTCAGTCTGTATTCTCATTAGGGAAAAATGTAAAAAATTAGCAATGAATCTAAAATAGATGCAGTATGATTGGAAACTAACATACTGTTAAACAATTCTTGGGCCAAAAAATTAAACAACAAAAGAATGTAAAGCGAATATAAAAGCAAGCACACACACAAATGTGCAGAGCTACTAAAAATGCTGAGCAATATATATACAAGAGGTTATTTAAATAAAAGATATATAGCATTGGGCTATAAAATTATTCATTGTAGCCACTGTATGTCAAAATGATCTTAAGCATATTAAATGGGGCAAGAGTACAAATATTTTCAGCATAGTAAACTAGGCAAGTGTATAAAACGTTTGTAGATTTTCACAGACAGCCTGTGAGGGACCCGTGTCGTTCCTATTCTAAAATAATATTTAACAGGTTGAAAATTTTTTAAAAGTTTAATTTATCCTTCTATAATATAAATCACATGCACATTTCCTTTCAAGAACACACCATAAAATTAACAATTATTGGGTAATTTCATAGGTATGTTTAAAAATGCAGGATGATGAAGATAAGTGATTCTCCAAATAATTCATGTAAAATAAAAAGAGGTTATTTCAATTTGTTAATTTTCAGAGTACTTAACTTGGATTTTTTTTACCATTTTTTTTTGTAATCAGTTTTTTTCAGTTATAAGTATTCAAATTTCCTTTGAATTTACTAGAATTTCAAAGAATTATGGTGCTTATTCTTTTAATCAAACATATCTCTACATTGCATTTCTTTCATCTGTGTCTCTTTTTATGCTTTCCAATGCTCACATCACTACAAAGTCCTTTCTGAAAGATAAGAACTCCCTACCAATTGGCTTCATGGGGTGCTGAGCAAGAACTAAGGGACAATCTTTTCCTTTTACACTTACGAAAAGTCTACAGGGGCAAAATGGAAAATTGAGGATATCAGACATTTTTATGCCTTATTTATACTTCTTAAGCCTTTCCTGTCTTGTTTGAAGATGTATTATTTGTATTAGACTTTTTCAATTATGTTTTGCTGTGTTCAAATATTTGTTCCAGACCAGTTTATCTTTGCTGAAATCTTATATATAGATATAAAATGGTGATAGTTGCTCATAATTCCCACCCTCTCTTTTTTACACTTCTGTCAATTCTAAAACAGAGAAGAGAAAATGACTTGGCTCATTTTGACTGAACGGTGAAAATGACAGATGGAGGAGCAGAGGAATGCTCCTCACTCATAAGGCTGTTGATTCTACCAGGGGTGAAGACCTAAGAACAGCACAATTAGTCAGGTGGGGAGAAGATTATACTCCTGCTGGAAATAGGAAAGGACTTGTTAGAATCTTTGCTTGACAAGATTAATCCGTCTGGTGTCAAAATTTCCAGTTAGCATTCGGTATTACTCCCACTTCTGAGCTCATTCAGAATTTACAATGGAAAGTCACAAACAAGAATTATCAGGGACAAAGACATTTTCTTGAAGGAATGAGAGGTCAGCAATGGTCGTGATGAACTAGAGCTGGGATGACAGTTTCTTGTTCATGGACCGTTTTGGGGTATCAAGGCAAAAATGAAAATAAGATCATAGCGCAAACAAAAATATGGGAGCTTCATTTGATTTGGAATATAAATGTATATCCTCCCCAAATTAAAATTCCACTAAGTAAGGAAACGTCTAAAAAGTAATTTTAGTATCACACCATATATATACACCGGGTATTGGAAAATATAATGAGATTCTATAGAATTCATTATTGGATTTACAACAATTCTATATTAATTTCAGTAATTTACTCACAATTTGTATGTTTGGGACAGTGTTTTTTCAGTATGTGTTTTGTGGAGATACTACTTGTAAGTTGATAATAGGCAGTGGAAAAAATAAAGCATCTGTGGTTAAATAAATGTACAAAGCATTGATTAAGCAAAGAAATCTGATTAACGAAATAACTTAAAAAAATTCTAGTGTTTCCCTGAGCCTTCAGTACCCAATTCATTCATTCAATAACTAATGATTATGACTTACTGTCAAGAAATTATTCATGTCCCCTTTAGCACTTGTGCCTCAGGATATACTCTGACCGTTTGGGATTTCATTCTCTTTCTCAGTGCTCTGAGTAATCATTTTCTCATTCATTCAAAAGAAAAAAGTGACTTTCTAGAAAAAAAAATTTTTTTTTTTTTTGCAATTAACGATCTACACCTAAATGTATTGGCTTATGCCTTAAGTCAGTAAAAGAATGATCTTTCAACCTGTCTAAAGTACATATTCCTTCTGTGTTCTTAATCTCATACTTTTTTCTTAAATCTCCTCAAAACCTCTCATGTGCTCATCTTTACATGGTTCTCTCAGTGGTTGCTGCTCCTCCCAGTACAATAGGATCTGAAAGCCCAGAAATTAGATTTTCTAGACTCCCTTTCTAGTAGGGTTTTAGATATGTTCCACTAATGAAACACATTCATTTGAGATTTGGAAGGCAGAAGAGATTTGTCAAGAGGCAAATTAGGGCAGGTTTTCTGGTCTTGGCAGACAGTTTGTGAGGTTTGTCACTGGCTTCAGAGAATCTTCCAGAAAATCTCGCATTTTTGGTGTTCCATGATTCCGATACCCAGACTTTCATGAGTTGTTTTTTTTTTTTTAAGGATTCTCCATTATTGTGTAAGCCTCTGAGTCCTTTATCACATTTCTTCCTATTCTGAAAACCTGCTTCTCTCCCCTCTTCCGTCTCCTCCCTCCTTCCTCATCTTCTCCTTCTTTATCTTCTTTTTTGACATCTTTATTATCTTTTTTTTTTTCTTTTAAGGAACCATGGCTGCTTCAGGCACCAATCTCGATTTTACTTGAGTTCTTTATAAGTTTTGGCAATTTGCCTTCCACATCTTTCTTGTCATTTTTACTCCTATGTTCAATCTAGTTAAGAAGTATATTCCACCCGTACTGTGTTTTTGATTGTATTCTAGGCACCTGGAATACATCAATACATATAAAAATGATACCTCTTCCTTTTTGGAGTTTATGGAGTGAGAAAAAGAGAAGAATCAATACATATTATTAAATTACTGCTGCAAAAAAGGGACAAGTGAAGCAAGATGAACAGGATTGGAATTACTGAAGGCGTGGAGTACTTAGTGTTAAATGATGTGACTAGAGTAGGCCTCAATGAAAAGTGCTAATAGAGCAAGTAATCTAACAAGGTGAGGAAGTCAGTTGTAAAATCTGAGTACTTCATGCTGAGGGGAGTAGCAAATGCAAAGGCCCTAAGGCTGGAGCACAACTGGTCTATGAGGAATATCAAGGGGTCAGAGGTGGCTGCAGTGGAATAAGCAAGGTGGACAGTAGTTTAGGAAAGAATCGAGAGAGTAGGTCAATGGAAAATTAGATCCTGAAAGACTGCATGAACTATTTTAAGGCAACAGCTTTTACTTTTATTGAAATGGGGAGTTTTTGATTTTTGTTGTTGTTTTTGTTTTTGTTTTCTGAAGAGAATAAATTGTCAGTGGGCAAGCATAAAGTAAGACCAATTACCAGTCTATTACAGCAATCTAGTCAGGAGATGTTAGCGAGCACCATAGTGATGGCAGGGAAAGAGTTAACAGTCAAATTCTAAATATCATTGGAAAACTAATCTATGAGTTTTCCTACAAGAGTAGATACAGGGTGAGAAAGAAAAAAAGACATCAAGGGTACCACCAAGATGCTTAGGCTGAATGTCTGGAACAATGGGTTGCCATAACCTAGAATAAAAGCTGAGGGTAGAGTAATTGGCAATTGGAAAATTAATTGTGTGAGTTTTAGCATGAGATTTTGGGGGGGAAGGGCAGATCTACAGATGTGAACATGTTAACTTCTTGGATATTATTTTCCTCTGATCTTCCTCCTATTCCCTTGCTGGCTCTCATTATTTGCCTACGGGGGCACTTCTTGTATCGTATGCTCCTCACCTGCAGCTTTCCATCTTTAATACTTTTTGTGCCTCATCCTCATTTTAAGATTTATACGTACTTAATGTGAATTGCTTCCACCTTTTATCTCATCCTAGATCTTAGGCCATTCTTCCCCTATGTTTCTAACATGTAGAATATTCCTCTCATTACAATTTCCTCTATGCCTTTGTTTCTTAAAGGCAATTTCCATAATTTCTCTTTATGGATAAATGAATATATTTATGGAATATGAATATATTTATGTTCAGCAAACAGTAGATGACTGGTTTAAAGTTCTACCTGATACATGTTTTATATAACTATTTTAAAGAAAATTTTAAATGGGGGAAAAGATTTAAATCAAATTAAATACACATCATCCTATAATGAATTGCTTTTCATAATTTATGGACCTATAATAAATATCTTTAAATATGCTTAGGGATTTATTGTATCAATATACATAAACAAAACCTAATATATATAAACATAACCTAAGTGAATATTCCTGTATTCTAGTCCCAACTTCAAGTTTGGGACAAAGCTCTTAAAAGAAAACGTTACATGAAATCAAATTTCTCACTATTAATATAAGCTAGAGAAAGACATTTGTTAAATAAAATTCAATCAATTCAGTCATCTGACATGATTTATTAAGCTCTATTATTGCAAAACTCTGTGCGGGACATGGTAGGGGATATTAAAATCAGAGGTTTTGCTGTTAAGAAACTTACAAATCATAGAGACTCTAACAGTGATGTGATTAAATACCCAGTATGTGTATAAGAAAGTCAGATTTTAAATAATGACATTGAAAGAAGCAATCAGTCCCCTGAAACTATGTTTTAAAATCTTCATGTGTAAATGTATGATTTTGCTTATTCCTTGATATCGAAATGCATTCTAGAAAGACTTTTCAAAAGAGAAAAGTAAACATTTTAAGGAATAGTAATTCCTTATGTGCACTTTCTTATGTCTGTAAATATCATTCATAAGTCCTAAATAATATAAGCTCTACCTGGCAGTTTTAAGTGATTTATATTTATAATAGTATATCTTTGTTATTTGTTAAATATATTTAAAACTAAATACAAATTTTACACAATATTTATGTATTCACATACCCTAATTTATTATCAGAATGATATATAATAAATATAATGACATTTGTTTTCCATGACACCTTTTAGTTATTGTCTTCATATATACATGTATTAAATTTATGCACGTATGTTTTATTTTTATAATCTGATTTTTTTACTTAACATTAAATCAAAAGCATTCTTTACTCTTGTTTTAAAGCATTTACTCTTGTTAATGCAAATGAACACATGATTTTACATAAACTATATTGCACAGGTCAAATGTTATTTCTGTAGAAATAATACTTTTTCTTGATTGGTTGCTTATTTTGTGTAATTTTGTGTAATTTCTAATGCAGCCATCTATAAAGACCAGAAATAAGCTGTTTAGAGCATCAGAGATGGGAAGTTTTTCATTCTGTCATTTCTATTTTTCCTAAAAATCTGGCAAGGAAAATTAATTTTTTAGGCATCATTGACTGACAATAGTATATTTTGAAATTTCTCATAGTTCTTAATGTTTTAAGGAGTTTTTTTTTATTCTACCATCTTACTCAAATAAGAGGTCACAAGCACCAGTGCTTTAAAGTACATGAAATTCATTAGCAAGAAAGCCATGCATATGCCACCCTCCCCCTAGTCTTCACCACCTTCCTGCTATCTAGAAGCATCAGGTGTTTACTCCAACAATTTGATTTTAAAGATGTGTAGTATTGTGGTTGGACTAGTATCACATCGGGATTAGATGGGCTATGTTGCGTTAACGGCAAAGAAATCTCTCTGCCAAAACAGGAAAACATTGCACATAAAAGCAAATTTACATTTAAAATTGGGTGATGTTACATACAAGCTGTCCTCTGTATAGTACTTCAGTGACACTTTGCCTCATGGTATATCCATCTCAATATATGGATATCACAATGCAAGGGGAGGGAGTGCTAGAAAGCCTTGAACTATCCATTAAATGCTTTAATTCAGAAGTGAAGATTACATTTATGTCTACTCAAAGTTAATTGACCAGAATTTATAATATCAACTAGACTTCAAGAAGGGTAGAGAAGTGTGATTATCCCATTTGCCTTGACCAGGAGAAAACTTACACAGAGTTAGCACTGGTTATCTCCACCACAGCAGGGTACCTCAAATCATATTCTGGAAAGGATACCTAGTCTGATTGTAGAGGTTAATGAAACTCTAAGTTATAAGAGCAAAGAGAATTCTTAAAATCTTCTCTGTTTTTCATGAGGTATTGACATGTTTCAAACATCCTTCAGATTTTCTTTGAAATATGAAGTAATGGCACCTTTATTGGACAAAGAATGCTTCAGTTCCAGGCAGAGTCCTCTCTACCTCTATTAATGGATCTTCAATCTATCCCTTTTGGAAAAACTCCACAAGTCTCAGTCCCTCCTTGGTTCTAGGCATAATCCTTTCAGTCTCATCTTGGAGGACCTACCTTCTGAAATCATAAAATAAGTAGGAACCCGGAAATGCACAGTGAAACTCTGACTCAATCTCAAGCCATTCAAAAATCCTGAAGTCTAAGAAACCTATCTGTATTCTATGGAACTATTCGGGATACTGATATTTCCTCATTCGGAGTTGGAAGTTCCAGGTTACCTATGTATCTGTTTTGTAAGTAAAATGCCATCCAAAAAGATAACAAAGCAAAAGAGAACAGATTCTGGTATCTGTTTCCTTACTTTTAATTATTTTTCTTATGCCTATGGCTTCCTAGACAATTCAGATAATCAGTGACTCACCTAGAAAGGAAAATACAGAAAGTGGTAAAGAAAGATAAATGTACATAGTATTTACATGAAAATAGAAGATAATTCAAATGAATCAATTCTCTAAAACAAACAAACACAATCCACCAATACACAGAGGGCTCCGCATTTCAAATAATTGAATGAGTTTATCTCATGTTTAGAATTAAGCACTCTCCCTTAGGTTTTGCTGTGATTTTTTGATTTTTAATCACCTTTCAGGGAAGTACAATAAGCCTTGTAATAACTAGAAGAGCTTCAAATTTGTATACATTTTAAAGTTTAGATAATCTGAAATTGCATTTTAATGTATATAGCTATAATTTAATTTTAATTTTCAGGAAATGTACATTTTTGAAGAATGTAAAATAAATCATTGGGAAAATGAAGGAAGTATTTATTTAGTGAGGGATATCATGTGCCTCTTCTTTTCTGGAGTTAAATATTCTGTGTTAATCTCATATTTACAGTTATAGCATATCCATGATAAAGACTATTTCAGAGTAATATGATCTTGGCTAGAAATATTTGAATCTTAAACCAAAAAGAGTATGGAAAATAAGTCTAATTAAGAGCTTGTGCTTGTATGCAGGTGTTTACTTAAACTTTTTCTGAATATCTGTTGGCTCTCAGTAGGCAACATAGTAACATAGTCACTGCCTCACTCAAACTTCCATTCCTCCCATAGTGGACAGTGATTATTCTTGATTCAGCATCCATTTCCAATTTCTTCTTTCTGCACAGACTTATTTTTCTAATGTGTCCACCATATGACTAAGTTGCTTAGATAATTCTTGAGAAAATAGTCCAGGTAGAGGGGAGAGGGATGAATATGTGGAACACGGGAGCTATTTATGGAAATGAAGATATTGTGTATGGTACTGGAGTGGTGGATGTATGATATGCATTTGACAAAACCCATAGATCTATACAACATAAAAAGTGAACACTAACATGAATGATGGGTTTTAGTTAATAATAACATATCTCCTAGTTTTTCAATTATAAAAAATATGTCACACAAATGTAGGACATTACAAAGTAAGGGACACTGAGAAGGAAGAGAGTATATGAGAATTAGGAGTAGTTTCTGTTTAACTTCGTATCATGTCTCCCTCAAGTTCATTTTTTTGTGGGAATTTCTCATTTTATTTTTTTCTCTTTTATTTTTATTTTGACATGTGTAACATTAAATACCAACACATGGTTTCACTCTTATGTGGATCCTGAGAAACTTAACAGAAACCCATGGGGGAGGGGAAGGAAAAAAAAAAAAGAGGTTAGAGTGGGAGAGAGCCAAAGCATAAGAGACTCTTAAAAACTGAGAACAAACTGAGGGTTGATGGGGGGTGGGAGGGAGGGGAGGGTGGGTGATGGGTATTGAGGAGGGCACCTTTTGGGATGAGCACTGGGTGTTGTATGGAAACCAATTTGACAATAAATTTCATATATTAAAAAAATAAAATAAAATAAAAATAAAAATAAAAACACACACAAAAATACCAACACAGAAAAGTACACACAGCTGTAATACACAAAAATGAGTACAGCCCTAGGTTTTTTACAATAAAATCCATTAAATCATTATATGTAGAAACCTGTTAGAAAGTTCTTATTTTTGATACAATTTAAAATAGAATTCTTACTTTCAGTTTTCTTTGTTATGTATGAAATCATACATGACTGTCAGATTATCTGTACTTGTTTATATCCCATGGAATATTTTCTGTGAGTGTATATGCATTAATTAGGGTATTTTTAAGATTATGATAAAACTCAATTCTAGAATAGAATATACAGACATGAAGGAAGAATTGTTTTACTCAGCAAATTTTGCTTTCATGAAAAGGCTTATTGCATACTTAGTGAAGTGAAAACTAAGTTGAATAACTCATTGTCAGGTAACAGATGTTAAAAAACATTAGGCACAGTAGTTGAATACACATGTACCAAACACACATACATAAAACTCTTAATGATTCAAAGTTTGTGCTCTTTTTTGGTTTAACACTCAAATACTTCCAGCCAAACTGTCACTAAACAGAAAGACTTAAAATGAATCATCTGAGAAATGAAAGAAATAATTTCAGTTAACCGGGAATATTAATAGGCATATGCATATTCTTTTCTAGAGTTGTATTTATTTAATTTATTTTTTAATTTAAATCCAAATTAGTAACATATAGTTACTAATAATGATTTCAGGAATAGAATGTAGTGATTCATCACTTACATATAACACCAGTGCTCATCCCAACAAGTGTCCTCCTTAATGCCCATTTCCCATTTAGCCCCTCCCCCCATCTAACACCCCACCAGCAACCCTCAGTTTGTTCTCTGTATTTGAGAATCTAGTATGGTTTGTCTCTCTCTCTCTCTCTGCTTTTATATTATTTTTGCTTCTTTTCCCTTATGTTCATCTGTTCTGTATTTTAAATTCCATATATGAGTGAAATTATGTGATACCCATCTTTCTCTGAGTGACGTATTTCACTTAGCATAATACCCTCTAGTTCCATCTACACTGTTGCAAATGGCAAGATTTCATTATTTTTGATCGCTGAGTAATATTCCATTGTGTGTGTGTGTGTGTGTGTGTGTGTGTGTGTGTGTGTGAACACATGCAGGCGCACACGCATGCGTGCATGTGTGTATATATCTATCTACCACATCTTCATACATTCATCAGTTGATGGACATTTGGGCTCTTTCCATACTTTGGCTATTGTCGATCATGCTGCTGTAAACATTGGGGTACCTGTACCCCTTCGAATCAGCACTTTTGTTTCCTTTGGATAAATACCTAGTAGTGCAATTGCTGGGTTGTACAATAGTTCTATTTTTAATTTTTTGAGGAACCTCCATACTGTTTTCCACAGTGGCTGCACCAGTTTGCATTCCCACCAGCAATGCAAAAGAGTTCCTCTTTGCCACATCCTCACCAGCATCTGTTGTTTCCTGAGTTGTTAATGTGAGCCATTCTGATAGATGTGAGGTGGTATCTCATTGTGGTGTTGATTTGTAACTAGAGTTGTATTTTAAATTAATCTGCTTATTCAACAGTCTGATGGCCACTGCATATGATGGGCTATAGATTCCCAATTTTCTGAAGGTAATGAGATCATTACCACATTTAATTTCAAATGAGTCGAATGCTAAGCACAGTTTCCCAATCTTTAGACTTGGTGCATAGGTCAAACTTTGTTGACCCATGATTTGGAGAAACAAAATGGGTTTCTTACTGAATTGTAAGGGCATGACCCCAGAAATTCTCTTTGAGTTGACTGTTAATAAACTGTCTAGGACCAGGGACTCTCATTCCCTGAAGTGGATTCTTTATAGCTGAACTTCACATAGTACCAGAAACTACCCCCTACTCCACTATTGGGCATGAACCCAATCACATCTTCCCTTGGGTTTTCAGTTGCTGGTAACTGTAATTATTAGCAGTTGTTCTTGCTAGTAAGTGTCCAAACCCATTAAATGACATAACGTTTTGAATGTGTTCTCTCAGTAGGAGTTGGATATCATTTGTGAAGTAATTGTTACCTTACTTGAAAGTTTAGAGCTTTTTTGTATTTATCCTCATAAAATTAACATTTTAGCACTTTCCAGCCTGTATTGTTTGTTAACAAATTCTACATTTTCTTAAAAAGTATGCTAGAAGCATGCATTGTGACTGTCAGAGTTAAGTAGAAAAAATGAGCCAGCATTCCATCAGTCTTGAAAATAGTCACCCAACTTTCAATACGAGCTGAATGCATTTAGGTATTATACCATTTGTATCATCCAGGAAATAGGTATCCTTTCCCTTTCCCAAATTATTAAATTTGTCTGTGGCTTTATATACCTTGCATATTTTTACATTATAAGACATCATAAAATTTACTGTGTACATGTTAACAAGTGAGTGATATTAAAACATAGATAAATATAAAATTAACAAAGGAAAATCATATATCACTGCTACATGACAATTTTAATCTGTTTTATTTCATATGCCCTTTAAGTCACTTATATATGTATATATTATATATAATGTATATAAATTATATACTGTAATTGTAAACATGTTCTGCAAGTTGCACAATAAGGAATTTTATTTACTATGTCACATATATTTAGTAATGTGTATTCTGACAGACTGCATGATATTGAATAAAATAGATATAAATATAAATATGTCCTAGCTTTGGTTCACAGTTCTGTTTGCAGATATCTCAGTATAGGGTTAAATTTTTTGCATTTGACACATTACACAATTCATATTGAAATGTATTTTAAGATTAATTTATATATCTTACCTGGTCAAATAATCTAATGTTTACATTAGATTAGAAACTTTATGGGTCTGAAGTAAAATGGGTTGAATGCTCTTTGACTTGATTTTTCCATAAGAGGGGTCATCAGCCAAGTTTATGATGTAAATTTGAATTGTTCTGCAATGCTCTTTGTGCCAAATTTCCTCCTGATGAGTTTGTCACTATATATTAACGTGTTAGGAAAAATGATGTTTTTACTTTTAGTCATTCCAACTTAAAGATCATTTCCTTTTTTTCCCCCAATAGGCATATTAGTGTATTGAAACGATACCAGCAGTATGATTGACAAGGTAAGCATGTGAATCCTGGCTTTACCACTCTTAAGTAGAGCAGTCTTCCAGAAATTAGTCACATTATTCATTTTAAAAATCTGGATGATAACTCCTACTTCAGAGGATTATATTAGAGACAAAACAATATATCTGAAAGCTCCTCCCTTATTGCCTACTACATGATGTAAATTCAAAAAATATTACTCGTGAAGTTTTAACCCCCATTATTTTGAATCTGTAATAAAATGAAGCAATATTACTGATTCAATAACCCACACGGTTTATGTATTAGAAATGTAACTTTAGTTATACTGAGTATGATTTAAAAAACATGCCTACCAGTAATAGTAGAGACTGTTGGTTCCATGATTCAGAATATGAGATTAATTTTTAAAAATCAGTTTATGCACACACAAACACACATGCACACATAATAGGGAGAGTGTAGCTGATGCTGCCTCACTTTTCACAGTGAAGTTGGGGATTAGTACCTGCTCTTTTATTGTGATCTTTCATTTGCAGAGACATTGTAATACTGAACTTAGTCTGATGACTTACTGGACATACGTCTGTTTTTTTGATTCTCAATTAAGCAGCAGGTTGCTGGCCTTAATGTCAACTATAGTTTTGTTGCTTTCTTTTTCATATGCATTATCTGTCTGATTAACATTTTAGGTAAAGGTTAGGTTTTCAATAAGAAAATTGATACATTTATTTTCTTTAGATAGCTTCAAAAGCTGCGTTGGGTTTAAGAATTCATCAACTCTAGACCAGAGTCTTGCATGTTTTAAGAATGCTGATTTGATATTTCTGTGCACATTGTTATTAATTGCTCTGTAAAATGGTTCCAAGTAAAACTCTCATGCATACCTATTACTCATCTATATTTCATAGTTTAATACACTTTTCTAGAAAGTCTTAATGTTTTGTTTTAGTGCTTAAATTGAAATAATAGATTAAAACCTTGGATATAATTAGCAAACATTTTTGTAGTTGTGCAAAGGTAAACTAAAAGACATTTATGTGCTTAGTTCCAACTCTAATGGAGAGCAAATTACATTTTTATTGGAAATGTATTAAATAGCGGAATATATCTTTGTCTCTAAAATATAATATTATCCCTTATTGTCTACTATGAGATAAAGTGAGATTATACATAATGAAGCTTACACATAATGCACTTTAGTAACAATTCACTTCCTAATTTAAATTTGTAATTCTACATGAGAATTTCTATAGGTAGGTGACGTATTACTTTGTGGAATTTGAGGCCTGTACCACAGTTATTATACTGTTGTTGCCAACATTGTACATTACTTATGGAGTAGTTTGAATAAACCAAGCCTTTGAAAATTAATTCTAATTATCAGATCATTAGTCGGGCCTCATCATATCATTAGTTGTGCCTTATATCTTTCATTGAAATGAAAGATAATATTTTGACTACCAACCATGTAGTTGATGAAGTTACATTTTGTTAAAAATATAAGCGATTGCCTTGAGGTCTTATGCTGATTGTGGGTGGAAGCAATAATCGTGATATAAAATGACCTTTACATACAACATACACAGTTATAGATTATACATAATAAACTGTACATACAACTCAATATTGAACATATATAAACATACATGTGTATGATATACATACCATATGATGACAGACATTATTTCACAGTTCGATAAATGTCAAAATGTACACATTTAAGTAGTCCTCAGTCAAATCCAGATGCATTCCGGAAAGTCCCCTCATGGCTTCCCTTTTACTCTCCAAAGTAAACAGGATCTGTTTTACTGTAGAAATGGAATCATACAACATATACTGTTTTGTATTTGAATTCTTCTTTCAGCATAATGACTTGAAATCCATTCATGCTTTTGCAATTTTCTGCTTTTTATTTTTAAGTTTCTGAGCAGTGTTCCATGGTATGGGTACCAGTTTGTTTATCCATTCATCTGTTGGTGGATAACTGGGCTGTTTTTCAGTTTTGGCTATCATAAATAAAGTTGTCATGACAATTTGTCTGAATGTTTGTATGTGTGTTTGTAGTTGCTGTTTTCCTGTGGACATCTGTTTTATTTCTCTTTGGTGAATGCCTGGGGTGTACAATTGTTAGATCATATGGTAACTGTATATTTAACTAAAGAAAGTATCAAACTGTTTTCTACAATTGCTTTACTAGCTTTAGAGTTCTACCAGCAATGTATGAATGTTGGAGTTTTCTAAAACCTAGCCAATATTTGGTACTATCGTTCTTGAATTTTTAATTGTAGTCAAGTTTAATTTTTTTTGAGAGAGAGAAAGGGAGAATGCAAACAATGGAGGGGCAGAGGGAGAGGGAGAGAGAGAATCTTAAAGCAGGCTGTGTGCCCAGCACAGAGCCTGATGCTGAGCTCAATCTCACAATAGTGAGATCACGACCTGAGCCAAAATCAAGAGTCAGACACTTAACCAGCTGAGCCACCGGGGTGCCCTCACATTGAGTATTTTAAATTGTACTTACTTGGTTCAAAATCCTAGCTAAAATATTTTATGTGTTTATAAATATTTCTGGACTTTATTTGTTGATATTTTTGATAATATTTGTTGAGAATTTGTTGCCAGCGTTCATAAAGAGTAACATTCTTATGTGAGATCTTTGTCAGTTTTTGGTATCCTGGTAATATTGTCTTCATAAAATGACTTAAACATAATCTCATTCATTTTTACTTTCTGAAGGGCTTTGTATGCTATTTATATTGTTTTTTTCCTCAAAATGTTTGGCACAAGTCACTAGTGAATTCATATGGGGATTTGATTGTCTTTATAAGAAAAAATACTTGATTTAATATATTTGCTGGCTATAGGAAATATTCAGGTAATCTTCTGCATCAAAATTTAGTTGTATTTTTTAAGGACTTGTTCATTGTTGTTAAGCTGCATTTAAAAAAAATAATGTTATTTAGTTTTGAGAGAGAGAGAGAGAGAGAGAGAACACGACAGAGGAGGGGCAGAGAGAGAGAGGGAGACACAGAATCTGAAGCAGCCTCCAGGCTCTGAGCTGTCAGCACAGAGCCCGATGCGGGGCTCGAACCCACGGACCGAGAGATCATGCCCTGAGTCAGATGCTCAGCCCACTGAGCCACCCAGGCACCTCTAAATTGTGTTTTTAAAGACTTGTTCATTTCATTTATTTATTATTTTTGGCAAAAATGTTAACATGATTTTGATCATAGTGTTTTGTGGGGTTTTTTTCTTTGTATTTTTAATGGCTGTAGGAGTTCTAGTGATACCCTGTTTCATTCCTGTTACCAAATGCACATTCATAGGTATGTTTCTCTTTGCCTTCATTAGCATTTGTACAGTTTTAACCATTTTATGGAATTTTTCCAAGAACTAAATTTTGGCTTCTTAAAACATTCTTTTCTTCTACCTATTTTGGTTTTAATTAGCTTTCTTATTTCTTTTTGTTTGTTTTCTTAATATTCCATTACATCATAAATTTTAAGTTTTTTTTTTCTTTCTCAAGTTAAGAAAAGTTATAATTTCCTCACTATGCCCTACTTTAGCTGTATCCTGCTTACTACCTTCTTCAGGAGTCTATAAAGGTAGGGCACGGTGGATGCAGCACCTGAAAGTAAGCATGAGGAGGCCTGGACATTGAGTCCTGCCATGTTGAAGACATGAGGGAAATACCTTGGTCACTTCACAGATTCTTCCTGACAGCATAAGGTTAAATCTGACCCTCATTATCTCTCTTCTGTTCTCAATTCTGTAGCATTCTCTTTCTGGTAAGTCTTGTGTGGCTCCCTCTGTCAGCTTTAGCAGTCCCCCACCCAGGGCTCAAGGGGAATAGTCTTACAGACTACTTTTTGACTTCCCCTTCCTGATTCACAACGCCTGCACTGTTGTCCACAGATAACAGAAATGTCTGGGTCCCCAGCTCTAATCTGTCTCCTCTGTTCAGGGGCACCACCCTGTTATGCTTGAAATTCGGCATCTTCCACTAAAGGTCTCCAATGTCTTCCGTTAGAGAACCTCAGTAATTATGGGGTTCTTCACAGAAGTTTCCTTCCCTTGTGAATCACAGTTTTATGGTGCTTGCTGCCTCAAAACAGTTTTCTCTGATATTTTGTCCATTGCTGTGGTTTGTTTACCTCGGGTGCTGGCCCAACACCAGCTCTTCCATCATAGTGGAAGCAGATGTCACTCCTAGATGACTTTTATTATTTAATTTAAAAGACTTTCAACAGAAACTTAAGGTGGTGAAATTAATTGTGAGTTGTTAATAGACCTACTACCAGAAATTAATAAGTAGATAATTACTATAATTCTCTTGCAATTTATGTTTTCTAATGTCTAATCTTGCCATCATTTTCCACTGTGAACAAATAAAACAGTACTCTAATGGACTTCCAAATCCTCTGTTTTGTTTTCTAGTATCACTGAGGAAAAAATATTTTCAAGGAGAAAGAAAACTTTCATACATTTTTAGAGAAGCACCAGTATAGAATGTTACAGCTTGTTTGAATGGTGATTTTAATTTATAGTAGTAATTGATTCACCTACCAAGGCACTAAAATCTTTAATAGAACTTGCACTGTCATTATTATTCATTATTCATAAAGTGATGTAATGGAAATAGTGTCTCAGAAAGGTTAGCATACAGATAAATCCATGCCCTAAAGAACTTATAATTTTAAAATCCTTTCACAAGCTCCCACCACCCAACCCTGGGCACTCATTAGAATCAGACAGCTTGTGAGCACTATTCCATTTGGCTTTGACAGTATAAAGAAGTCCAACTAAATAGAAGCTATAATATAATTCAAAAGTGTGTTTCAAATTTGAAAGCAAAACTGTAATACTCTTAGGATCCACATTATCTTCTTAGGTTAAAGTGGATATAAATATCAAATGAATGGTTTATAGTATAGCAGTAGAGTAATATTTTATCTCAAATTTCATATTATACCTTTTATTATTATTATTGTTATTATTATTATTATTATTGCAACTAGCAGGGAGTAAGAAAGAACAACTCCTCTGGTACTTGCACATTGGACTGTACTAAATGATTTTAATTTTTGCCTGTGTCTAAATAATTTAATGAGGATCCTTTTCCCTGACTCTGGTTGCTGTGGATATGTCTATACAATCTTGTATTCCCTTAGTTATTTCTATTTTGTTACTTATACCATATTCAAAAACAAATATGATAAATCAGAGTACTTCAGAATTTCACAGAAATTAAATATATCTTGATAAATATTGGAATCATTAAGACAACTTCATTTAAAGTCTGTCTTTCTGAGCAGGGTGGAATGATTACAAAACATTCAGAGCATGGAAAATCCTTTTCTCGATTTAATTCTGACCTGAGATATCCTACTTAATGCTTTATCATATGAGAGCAATATGGCTTCCATTTTTAAAATGTGTAAGTGGAGAGTCTGGTTTTTCCTATAGCTACATGAAAAAGTTCTCCTTCAGGAAAATACTAAATCATTTTTAAGAATTGCAACGAGAGAATAAAATTGCCCCATTTTGTGGAAGTTGGAAGAGTTTCTTTCGCCTCTGAGAGTGCAAAAAAGCCTCTACCCCCAGCAACACAGGAAGGAGGAAGACAAGGTGGGGGTCAGGAATTAGGAGATGGAGGCAGGCTTGTGAGTCATTCACTCCTGCTTCTGGGAAGAGTGATCCTCCTTTGTTTCTGATGCTGTTCCAAGCTCCCATCTTCCTCATTCTTGCCTAGGAGTCATGGTTTAAGAACGGGGATGCTAGCATTACTGACTAAAGTTGGAGATACTAGTTTGATGGTCAAAGATGTTAAAATCTTGTGTTTCTGTATTATATAATCTGTGACCTCTTTAAGAATACTTTTTATAAAATTACCTTGTGTTCATGCTGTCTCGGCTTTACCCTTTCTGGGGGAATGCTTCCTCCTACCTGACCGGCATGGTAAACTGGGAGTAAAACTTCCTCTGCATCAGGAGGGCCTTCTCCTATTAGGTAGGGAATTTAGGCCAGTCCTGTAATCATATTTGAAAAAAAAAATCATTTTATGTTGGTGCTCTCTCCCTGATATTCTTTATTTTCCCCCCATTCATCTTCTGATCATAAAGTTGTAAAAACTTCAAGGGCTAAAAGCAGGAAGGAGTCTCCAATGGAAAAAAGACAGTCTCTTCAGCAAATGGTGCTGGGAGAACTGGACACCAACATGCAGAAGAATGAAACCGGACCACTTTCTTACAACTACACAAAAATAATTTTCAAAATGGATGAAAGACCTAAACTGAGACAGGAAACCATCAAACCCTAGAGGAGAAAGCAGGCAACAACCTCTTTGACTTCAGCTGCAGCAATTTCTGACTTGACCCATCTCCAAAGGCAAGGGAATTAAAAGCAAAAACGAACTATTGGGACCTTATCAAGATAAAAAAAAAAACTTCTGTACTGCAAAAGGAAACAATCAACAAAACTGAAAGACAACTGATGGAATGGGAAAAGATATTTGCAAATGACATATCAGATAAAGGGCTAGTATCCAAAATCTATAAAGAACTCACCAAATGCCACACCCAAAAAACAAATAATCCGGTGAAGAAATGGGCATAAGACATCAATAGACACTTTTCCAAAAAAAGATATCCAGATGGCAAACAGACACATACATCATCAGGGAAATACAAATCAAAACCACAAAGAGATCCCACCTCACCTGTCAGAATGACTGAAATTAACAACTCAGGAAACAACAGATGTTGGTGAGGGAGATGTGGAGAAAGGGGAACCCTACTGCATTGTTGTGGGAATGCAAACTGCGCAGCCTCTCTGGAAAACAGTATGGAGGTTCCTCAAAAAATTAAAAATAGAACTACCCTATGACCCAGAAATTGCACACTACTAGGTATTTATCCAAAGGATGCAAAAATACTGATTCAAAGGGTCACATGTTCCCCAATGTTTATATCAGTGCTGTCATCAATAGCCAAATTATGGAAAGAGCTCAAATGTCCATCAACTGCTGAATGGATAAAGAAAATGTGGTGTATATATATACAATGGAATACTACTCAGCTATGATAAAGAATGAAATCTTGCCATTTGCAACTACATGGATGGAACTGGAGGGTATTATGCTAAGTGAAATAAGTCAGTCAGAGAAAGACAGATATGGGGCACCTGGATGGCTCAGTCATTTAAGCCTCCAACTTCGGCTCAGGTCATGATATCCTGGTCCTTGAGTTTGAGCCCTGTGTCGGGCTCTGTGCTAACAGCTTGCAGCCTGCAGCCTGCTTGAGATTCTGTGTCTCCCTCTCTCTGCCCCTCCCCCATTCACAGTCTGCCTGTCTGACTGTCTGTCTGTCTCTCTCTCTCTCTGTCTCAAAAACAAACATTAAAAGTTTAGTAAAAAAGAAAGGTATCATAAGATTTAACTCATGTGGAATTTAAGAAAATTAACAGATGAACAAGGGGAAGAGAAGGAAAAATAAGATAAAAACAGAATGGCAAACCATGAGACTCTTCAAGAGTCTCTCCAAGAGAACAAGCTGAGGGTGTAGGTAGGTGGAGGGGTGAGTTAAATGGGTGATGGGCATTAAGGAGGGCACTTTTAGGGTTGAGCCCTGGGATGTCATATGTAAGAGACAAATCACTGGGTTCTACTCCTGAAGCCAAAACTACACTATATGTTAACTAACTTGAGAGGGGGAAAAAAAGATGTAGGGCCTAATACAAGGCTTGGGACATCAAGATGAGATGTGGAATTGACTCACTTAGGGTCTCCATTTCAGACTTTGGGACAAAGCATTCCAGCAATTAACAGTATGCTTTTGTTTGGACCATCCCTTATGCTGTTGAGTTCCTAAATCTGGTGGAAGGGAGTGAGTAGAGAATTTAGAGAATACAAGGTTCTTGATCTTGCTAAAATCCTTTACTACAGAAGAGCTAACAAGAGCTAAGAACTTTATTGCAAGTTGTTAATTATTGTGTTAACAGCAAGTTATTTCAATTATGGGGTTCTTTTCTTCTAAATTAAGTGTAACAACTATAAAGTTGACTCTCCAGTGTTGTGATAATACAAACTCCAAAATGTAACACTTGCCAGGGTTTTAAGAAAGTTCTACAATAGGACTTCATAGTGGGGAAAGTGCTAAAAACTGCTTAATTTAATTTAATTTAATTTAATTTAATTTAATTTAATTTTTTAAGTTTATTCCTATATTTAGAGAGAGGGAGAGAGCACAAGCAGGGAGGAGCAGAGAGAGAGGAGAGGGAGAGAATCCCAAACAGTCTCTGTATTGTCAGCACAGAGCATGACTCAAGGCTTGAACCCACGAACTGTGATACCATGACCTGGGCCAAACCAAGAGTTGGACAGTCAACTGACTGAGCCACCCAGGCACCCCAAGACTGCTTTATTTATTTTAATACATTGAGATACATTCTAATAAAATGTTAATGATTACTGCATATGGCACAATAGTTATAATGTAATATTAAGTGAGAGTAAATTATAAGCAATTCATGCAATGTGATAATTTCTTAATATAATTAAATCTCTGTATCTATATGTGATATGTATAAGTTTTAAGGTCTCCACAGCCTTGAAAATTGTAATATATAAACTATTGAATGTACAGGATTTTGTTGATTTTTGAGCTCTACATTTTCTTACATTGTATATTCTTTTTTTTTTTTTTTAATTTTTTTTTTCAACGTTTATTTATTTTTGGGACAGAGAGAGACAGAGCATGAACGGGGGAGGGGCAGAGAGAGAGGGAGACACAGAATCAGAAACAGGCTCCGAGCCATCAGCCCAGAGCCTGACGCGGGGCTCGAACTCATGGACCGCGAGATCGTGACCTGGCTGAAGTCGGACGCTTAACCGACTGCGCCACCCAGGCGCCCCTTACATTGTATATTCTAATGTCAGGGTAATAACAGATACTCTATTATCGTTTAATAGGTAGAGTTTTTCTGTTTAACTCAGTGGTACATTTCAATACCACTGACATCTTAGATTGAATAAAATGTTATTTTGAATCAGCTTTTCTCCAGTTCTGCCGGTAACAAAATACTATTTAGCCACTTTTTCTCATTCCTGCACAATTCCTTTTTGTTTATAATCTTAGACATTTTCTTTTATGGTTCTATATCAGTGGTTGTTACTCCAGAAGTGATTTTGCTGCCTAGGGGACAATTGTCATTGTCCCGAGACGTTTATGATTGTCACAAAAGTATCCAAAAGTATATGGTCTAAATTGTCAATAGTACCAAGTTTGAAAAGTTCTGCTGCCAGGAGCAAAATCACCCCCACAAAATCATTCAGACTCTGGGGTATGAGTCACATATGTGAGGGTGTGATTTTTCACCATTCCAGATAAAACAAAAACAAACAAAACAACAACAGTGGAAATCTCTCAACTCATTATAGGAGTGGAACAGTAAAATACATTAACTGTCACACTATTTTTACTGAATTATGGATTTTTTACTTAAACTCTCTATGGAGTCACCTGGAAAGTTATGAAAATGCTGGCTCAGTCCCATCTCCAGAGATTATGAGGTAGCTGGTCTGGAGAGTTGTTTTGGGCTTTAAGATTATTGTTAAAGTTCCCAAGGTGATACTAAGTCAAGATTAAGATGCACTTCCTTGAGGTCTTTTATAACCAGCTGGAATATTTGTTTCATCAGAATCAGCTTACTTTGGAATTATGATTTAATATGAAGATGGCAACCATTGAATTCACATATTTGAGTAAATGACATTTATTGTTCATTAGTTTTCTGACAACTCCCTAGTGGAGGAAATGATGGCCTCAATTCTTACACTCTTGGAGAAACTCTCAGAAAAGAAAACATTGAGGAGTCAATCCTATATATGTTACTGTTCACAAGTACCATGCAATCAGTGAAAGATAAGAGAAATATCTTATTTTTGTTAGATAAATACCCAATGCCCTGATGAGGTTGCTATGATTTTTAGGTGGCATATTTTCCCGCTGTGCATTCCTTAATGGAAACTTACAAAAATACTGTGCCAATTTTAGAGATTGGTGTGATTGCATAATTTTTTTTATTTTTCTTGAATATCTCAAATTCTCAAATTATCTATATTATTTTTACATATATGTATATATTTATTCAGAGGCTGCTTCCATTTGCACAGAAAATGATTCATTGCTTTATACATCTGTGCTGGAGTGAATGACCTTTATTAATTAAAAGGTAGATACGTGATAAATTGGAGAGACAAATGACTAATTTGGTGTTAGCTATATTGAGTTTTATTTGCTGGTAACGATATTTTGGTAGACAGCACCTTTAGGCAGTTAGAAATATATAGAATAGTTTATATGTTCAAATTATTAATATAAATGTAGTAATCTTGTGTAATTAGATGGTGTTAACAATTTAAAAATAAGAGATAATTTTATCTACAGTGGAAAGCATAAAAGTGAGAGGAGGAAAATGGTGATTGAAGGGATCTGGGAGAATCACTGCATCTGGGTAGGGAGAGAAGAGGACAAGTAAGCAGAGAAGGAACAATGAGAACACAAGGGACATCATCAGTTATCCCTTGCTGCAGAAGACAGTAGAGGAGGCTGTTTGAAGGTGAATGAGGATAATAAATTAGCAAATGCTAAAAGGCAATTAAAAATGATGACGAGCAGTCAGTGTATTGACTTTAGTATATGGGAAATTATTGGTGACTTTTGAGATAATTGCTGTAAAAAGAACTGAGTGAGGGATGCCTGGGTGGCTCAGTCAGTTAAGTGTCCAACTTTGGCTCAAGTCATGATCTCACGGTTCATGAGTTCGAGCCCTGCTTTGGATTCTTTGTCTCCCTCTCTCTGCCCCTCCCCCACTCACACTATATCTCTCTGGCTCTCAAAAATAAACATTTAAAAAAATTTTCAATCAAATAAAAAGAATTGAGTGAAATGGAAACAGAAAGAGGAAAAGCGAGAATAAATGGAGGCCCTAGCTACAGACTGTGGAACTCACGAGTTGAATAATACAGAAGGAAGAAGAAAGCCAAGTAGTTTGAGGTGATAGCCATGTGCAAATAAGATATGCATTTGTTTGCTTTTAAGTATATTATGATGCAATTTTAATATATTTTTTCAACAGTGAACACAGAGCTTATTAGTGAAGAAGAAAAAGAGGACAAGGGGCCAGTAAAAGCTAAAAAAAAAAAAATTAAGATTAAAGTGTTGAACAGATACTTGCTATACTCTGAATAAATAATTGATAGCATGAATTATTGTTGCACAGTGGTAAGAAGCATTGAAGATACCTTAGCTTCGTCAAAAGTAGTTTTTAGCTTTATTGTAAATAAAGGGGGTCAAAAAGTGCAAACTTCCAGTTCGAAATTAATAAGTCATGGGGATGTATTGTGTGTCATAGCAACTGTAGTTAATATTGTATTGCTTATTTGCAAGTTGCTAAGAGAGTAGATGTTAAAAGTTCTTATCACAAGAAAAAAATTATGTAACTGCATATGGTTACACATGTTAACTAGACTTACTGTGGTGGCCATTTCCCAAAATATACAAATGTTGAATCATTATGTTACATACCTGAAAGTAATATAATATGGTACGTCAATTATACCTCAATTAAAAATAATAAAAAAGAAAGCAAAGCTTATCAAAATATGCTAAAGTTACTTTACCACAAGGAGAAAACAGTGATGCAATTTGGAATGTCATGTTAGAGGCAATATAATCTAAGAATGAGAAACTTGGGTATCTTTTCATGGAATTAGTTTCAAGTTGATATGCATTAAATGCCTACCATACTCCAGACAAAATATTAATACTGGGGATACAAAATAATACATAGTATCTGCCCACAAATGTCATACAGTCCAGTGGAAGATACAAATAAATTTGTATTTTTTAAGATAATGTTTCCCTGTGGGGAGTGATATGATTTGGGATAAATTGATAAAATAGACTACAAAAATGAAATAGAAAAGTTGAATTTTGAATCAGTAAATACTAAAAGATAATTTGAATTTAAAAACCTTTCATCCATATGTAATATTCTCAAATAAACTTCTGGCAGGAATTCAGGACTGACTTAGCTTACTTTTATGTATTCAGATCTTTCCTCACAATTACCAATTGTTCTTGATTATGACTTAAAAGATTTAACTAATTTGGGAGGAAAAAAAACTAAGCATTTATCCTCAGGGTATTTTAATTTGGCAAAAATCTAATTTTTCAAAACTATCAAGCACATGATGAATCTAAATTTATTTTCTCTTATGTATTTCTCTTCAAAATACAGTTCTTAAATGTTTTCCCGCTGTGTGAGGCAAAGACTTTCCTCCTCTGTGGGATCATGGCTGAGGTTTTCAGAAATGCATAATTAACTCAAAACACTTTAAAGAGAAAGCCAACGTAAATTTTGATAGAATTGTTTGTAGTGTTTTTCCTTATGTGCCTCCTTTTCCCTACCATCTCAAAAATACTTACCATTTCTTTGGTTGCTTGTGGGAAATAACACTTATCTGCTGATCAAGCTAAAACTAATTAAACGTTTCTGTGTTCAATTTTATACATAAATCTAAAGTATCAAAGAAACGAGAGAAGGCAGACAATATTGCAAAATACAAATCTTCTAATATACGTCTAAATACACAAAAACATCCGAAGTCCCAAATTATTGGTTTACTTTCTGAATTTAATATTTAACTGCTTTAATTTTACATTCAGTGTTAATCTTGGAGAAGTCGAAGTTAGATTGCACATATTCTCTCCATAGGGGATGAAAACAGTGTAGAACAATGGAAAACAACTTCTGCATAGGTTTAAAAAAATTTTTTAAAGCCAAGCAGTGGTACTTACAAAGAAAAGTACAGAGCTATTTTCAAGTCAGAGGAATTGGAATTTGAGCATTGTCTTTGTACCTTACTAGTTGTACATGGTTGACAATTTATATAAGCAATGTGGTGTTTAAGCTTCTTCAGTTAAAAAAAAAGAAAGAAAGAAAAGATGAGGGGCGCCTGGGTGGCTTAGTCGGTTGAGAGTCTGACTTCGGCTCAGGTCAGTGTGGAGCCCACTTCAGATCCGCTGTCCCCTCTATCTGCCCCTCCTCCACTTACCTTCTCCCTGCAAAAGAAGATGGTAGTAATCATTAAAGACATTGTTTTAGTAGTGTCCATATAATCCACAGTACAAGTACAATAGTAGTGGTTATTAATAATTACAATGAAGTGACAGTAATAACAATATAGATAGCAATAATAAAAAGGAGCCTTGTTTCCTTGTACTGTCCACTTACCTTCTCCCTGCAAAAGAAGATGGTAGTAATCATTAAAGACATTGTTTTAGTAGTGTCCATATAATCCACAGTACAAGTACAATAGTAGTGGTTATTAATAATTACAATGAAGTGACAGTAATAACAATATAGATAGCAATAATAAAAAGGAGCCTTGTTTCCTTGTACTGTCCACTTACCTTCTCCCTGCAAAAGAAGATGGTAGTAATCATTAAAGACATTGTTTTAGTAGTGTCCATATAATCCACAGTACAAGTACAATAGTAGTGGTTATTAATAATTACAATGAAGTGACAGTAATAACAATATAGATAGCAATAATAAAAAGGAGCCTTGTTTCCTTGTACTGTGTGGGCTAAATTATATAAAACGTTATAAAAAGTATACAAAAGTGATTATTCATAATCTTATTTAAGATCTGCTTTTGAAATTATTTTTTGAAATTGTCATCTAAGTAGACTTAATTTTCTGCTTGGCTAATTGGCCATTTAACCCCTCAGTATTCCACCAGTGTGGTGACATCTCTTATTTCAAGAGGATGAATAAAAAGAAACAAGTGCATGCTCTCCTGGAGGAATGTAATCAAGTCACCCTGGGGCTATGGCGCCTAAATTCTCTCTCTGACAGATTTATGAGGACGTGAGACTGAGGATAGCATGCAAATGGAATTAGACACTAGTTTAACTAATCCGTTCTCAGATGTAGATATTCTATTGCCTCTAACTCAAGCCAGCTTTAAATATAGGCAAAGTAGATAATTGTGTAGGGCTTGAACTCTGAAGGAAATTAATCATTTCTCCAGGTAATGAGTCATTGCCATCCTGGAAATAATTTTTTTTTACTGCTTTGCAAAGCTGTGGTTCATTACCAGCCAATAATTGGGGTGGTGTGTGTTCAATATCCCGTAAGCTACTTCTTAACTGTGTTATCTAGATAAGAATTCCCAGTATATTGTGTGATATTAATCCTTCCTTTGCAACTACTTAAAAATATATTTCTGTATATATCCAGTGATGAGATCAATCCTTAAAGCCCTTAATTTAATAACACTTGTGATAACTCCTCAATATTGTATAATTGTCACTGTATTTCAAATTGAATAGACTGAGTTTTGAATGTGTGCATGTGTGAGAGAGATTGGGAGAGAAGAGAAAAAAAAGTTTAGAGATTGATGTCAGGAAAAAGCTTTGAAGATACTCAGCAGAAAAGCACTTAAGATTTGCTTTTTTTGCTTCTTTTAAAATGCTAAAACATTTTTTTTGCTGTGCTTAGAATATGGAAGTGTATTAATACTTATTTTGGATTTTCTAAAATGTCTGTATGGACATGACCTTCAAATTACTTTGAAAATCAGAAATAACTCACATTGTAATGCTATCTTGAACTGCAGATTTATTTGCCTTGTAATGCTATCTTGAACTGCAGATTTATTTGCCATCCTTAGGATAATATTGGTCAGATCTGAAGTTAGGGCACAAAAAATAATGGCTACTATAAAGTCTATTTAATTCTATGTTTCTATTGCATGTAGTTAACATTACTCTAAGTACTTAGGATCTAACAAAGCCTTACAAAGTAGCTTACTTGTGAAGATATTCTGGAAAACATTGACAATGTTTGAAAAACTTGATGTGCCAGGATTAAAAGTAAAATATACGAGATTATTGGGTGAACAAAAGAAGGTTACTGCATAAATTGAGTTGAAGTTCTTTGTCTGGTACTATAGATCTCTGAGGGTAACTGTGTTTAGTCTACTCAGAAAAAAGGTACCAACTCAGAGCTTGACCATACACTGCTGTTGATTACATAGGCATCCAGTTATTTCACCCAGAAGACAAAGATCTGAATCTTGCCTTCTCCATAGAGCATCTTCCCTGCTTACTCAGGGGTTTAATTTTCTTAGGACCAACAGACGGCACTTACATGCTATTCCAGTCAAAGCAATACAAACAGATCTGATCCAACTACCCATCTCTGCCGAATCAATTCACTCTCGGGCTTTCTTCCTTTTCCCAGACCTGAGCCTCAGTTTTCTTAGTCTACTTAAAATAATTCAAAAAATACTTATCTGTATTATAAAATATACATGTGTGATTTTATGTCTTTCAGATTATACAAATAATATATTTTTTTTTTCTTTGCTGAAAGCTAGACGTGGTTAAGTCAGGAGAAGAAACTAGTGATTCTGTGTTCGCTATATACTGGAAAACATCATAATTCATAACATAATTTTAGGTTTTTACATGTAAATCTTGTTTATTGAGTAATAATTGGTACAGTTTACATGTTCTAAAAGTTACCCTTTTGGCGAGTACCTTTTATATATTCTGGTAAGTACATGGTGTTGTGTAACTGCTACTGTAATGGAGGCACAGCGTATTTCCAACAGCTCTTAGCTCTCTAGCCCACGGCAAGCGTTGATTTATGTTCTGTCACTCTGGTTATTGCCTTTTAAGTAGCTGATAAAAATGGAATTATGTGTTATCTAAACATTTGTACATGGCTTCTTTTACTTTTAATTATTATTGTTTCATGCCATTAGATATGTAAGTAGTTTGTTCCTTTTTATTGCTCAGTTTTATTTTGCTGGGTGTATGTACCACAATTTGTTTATCCATTCACCATTTGAAAGACATTATAACTTATAGTTTTGATAATTATGAGTAAAACCACCATAAAAATTCACCTTTAGCTGTGTGTGTGTGTGTGTGTGTGTGTGTGTGTGTGTGTGTTTCATTTTTTTTGGCTAAGGATCTAGGAATGGATTGCAGAAAAATGGAAATTCTCAACTATTTTCCAAAGTGGCTGTGTCAGTTTGCATTCACATGAGCAACATAAGAGAGTTTTAGTTGCTTCACATTCTTTCTAGCACTTAGCACTGTGAGTTTTTCAGGGAGTACCTGGGTGGCTCAGTCAGTTGAGCGTCTGACTTCGGCTCAGGTCATGATGTCACGGCTTGTGGGTGACAGAGGCATAGGGCTCTGTGCTGACAGCTCAGAGCTTGGAGCCTGCTTTAGATTCTGTGTCTCCCTCTCTCTCTGCCCCTCGCCCGCTCACGCTCTGTCTCTCTCTGTTTCAAAAATAAATAAATATTTAAAAAAATAGTTTTAATGTTTATTTTTTGAGAAAGAGCGTGAGCGGGCGAGGGGCAGGGAGAGAGGGAGACACAGAATCCAAAGCAGGCTCCAGGCTCCGAGCTGTCAGCACAGAGCCCAATGCGGGGCTCGAACCCACATGCCGTGAGATCATGACCTGAGCCGAAGTTGGACACTTAACCAGCTCAGCCACCCAAGTAGCCCTCAAAAATAAACATTAAAAAAACAAACAAAATTCAAAGTGGCTGTGTCAGTTTGCATTCGCATGAGCAACATAAGAGAGAGTTTTAGTTACTATACATTCTTTCCAGCAGTTAGCTTTGTGAGTTTTTTTAACTTTATCCTAAAGGTTTATCCTAAACCTTTAATGGTTTAGTTGTAGAAGTTCAGTAGTCTTGGATTTTACATTTCATCCAAACACACTTCAGGTTAGTTTTTTACAAGTTGAAAGTATGGGTCAGGATTCATTTTTTTTCCCCATAGGGCCATGAAGTTCTTTCTATACCATTCTGTTTAATGTTTATTTATTTTTGAGAGAGCACAAGCAGGGAAAGAGCAGAGGGAGAGGGAGAGAGAGAGAGAGAGAGAGAGAGAGAGAGAGAGAGAGAGAGACAGACAGCAGCTGAGCCGTCAGCACAAAGCCTGGACACGGGGCTCGAATTCACAAACTGTGAGATCATGACCTGAGCCGCTTAACGGCCATGACCAGACGCTTAACTGACTGAGCCACTCAGGCACCCCTCTATACCATTTTTGAAAAAAGATGATTCTCTGCTCAGCATGGAGCCTGATGCAGTACTTGATCCCATGACCCTGGGGTCATGACCTGACCTGAAATTAAGAGTCAGACACTCAATTGACTGAGCCACCCAGGCACCCCCAAAAAGATGATTCTTTATGCATTGAGTTGCCTTGATGTCTTTGTCAGAAATTAATTGGTGGTGTGAGCGTGGGCCTATTTCAATTATGGTGAATGATACTTCTGCCATTTTGACAATAACACACTGTGTTTATTTCTGCAGATTAAATCTCCACATTTACCGTTGTTTTTCAAAACCACTTAAATTCTATTTGTTCTTTTGTTTGGTCACATAAATTCTGTAATTAACTTGACAGTGCCTACAGAAATACTGCTAGAAGCTTGACTGCTCACACCTTCTGTATGTCTGCATAACCAACAAGGGAGTCTCTCTCTAGTTTCCTGTTCTGCCTTCATTTGGTCTCAAGTAGCAGATAAATGGAAGTTCAAGAAAAAAAGACTGTAAATGTGAACTTCCCCCTTTTTGGTGGAAATCCCAGGGTCACCATAGTATCACACTACTCTATATTTGGTATTCTGCTATTCATTAAAAATTTAGGATATTTCCTCCCTAATATATACTATTTTCTCCCACATGCAAAACTTTGAATCTCTTTATCCTATGCTCTGTCACAGGTGAGGCAGTTATGATGACTTGTTTTCCCTTAACAGAAGACTGCCTTTGGATTGCGGCTTATTTCGTTGGCCTGGAATTTTGTCTTCTTTTATGTGTTCAAGGTGGTTATGATTTAGTAGTTGTATGGATTTTTTTTCATTATTAAGAATAAACTTTTGGGGTGCCTGGGTGGCTCAGTTGGTTAAGCATCTGACCCTTGGTGTCAGCTCAGGTCATGACCTCACAGTTCTTGAGATCGAGCCCTGCATCAGTCTCCGTGCAGACAGTGCAGAGCCTGCTTGGGATTCTCTCTCTCCCTCCCTCTCTTTGCCCCTCCCTCTCTTAATTTTGCCTCTCAAAATTAAAAAAATAATAATAATAAATTAAAAACTTAACAAAAAAGAATAAACTTTTTTTTCTGCTTTCTACATACTAGCTAGAAAGAGAAGTGAGTCTGCCTTTCATTAGTATTTTTAAGAAATTTAAATTATTGATTGCTAAGTTGTGATGTTAACTTTTTTAAAAAAAACATTTTGGAAGAGGCTTTGCTGGTTGGGATGGGTGGGTTATCAACACTATACACCTATCAATGGTGAATTCAAAAGCAATGCCATTTTTTTTAATGTTTATTTTGAAAGAGAGAGGGTGTGTGAGTGGGAGAGGGTCAGAGAGAGAGGGAAAGAGAATTCCAAGCAGGCTCCACACTTTCAGTGCAGAGCCCAGATATGGCTCATTCCCATGAACTGTGAAATCATGATCTGAGCTGAAATCAAGAGCCAGACGCTTAACTGACTGAGCTACCCAGGTGTCCCAAAAGCAATGTCAATATTGATTATACTAATAATTTACATAAAATCCATGTGCTAATGAAATGACTATAGTTAACAGTACTTGTATATACAGAAAGAGATATGTTAAGAAGCAGCAACCAGGAGCCAACCTTAGAGGGACAGCATCTACAGTTCTGTCAACTATATGTATTCTGTCTTACCCTTACTTCTTCTTTCCTTCCTTGTTTCCTTCCATCCTATTTTCTAATCCCTTCTTTACTTCAGGCCCTTCTTCATCTTAAATTATCCCCATTAACTTTACTATTTATCAAAACATTTATGAAATATCCATATATTACAAACAGTCTCTTAAATGCTGGGTATACAGACATGTTAACAATATTTTCAATATGAAGTGACTCACAGGCTAATGAACTAAAACTTGCAACTAATATGGCAAGTGTCATAACAGATAAATGAATAAAATGTTTCAAAACACAGTATAGTAAAAGAGTAACTGTCTCAGGGAACCTGGGTGGCTCAGTCGGTTGAGCATCTGACTCTCGATTTTAGCTCAGGTCATGATCCTAGAGTCATGAGATCAAGCTCTGAGTCAGGCTCTGCACTGAGTATGGAGCTTGCTTGAGATTCTCTCTCCCTCTGCCCTTCTGCCCCAGTTGCATGTTCTCTCTCCCTCTCTCTCTCTAAAAAAAAAAAAGAAAAAAAAGTAACTTTCTTGGAATTAGATGTAGATTGACACAGTTATATCTTGAAGAACTCCTAGGGTTTGTTACATGAAGATTATGGAAAATGACATTTTGGAAGTCACCCTTAAGGTCCTTAATTAAGGAATGCAATATGAATGTCATAGTACCCGAGTGGTAAGCTAGACATTCTTGATAATTCCAAAAAAATATCCATGAAGATATATCACAGTGTAGTAACCAATTATGGAGTTAGCTGGAAATAGCTTTTTTTTTTCATTTGCCAAGAAAATGCTTAGAAGTGTCGAAGGCTACGAACTCAGCAAAGTCATATGAATTTTATTTTTCTTTACAAATTCTTTTCTTGTCAAAATAGAGCTATTGCATAAAGTGAAGATAACTTGATGTTGACCTCCAATTGAGAATTAAGAAATTATTTTTTCTTAAACTATACAGATGACTTCACAATTCCCCCTTAAAAGTTACCAAGAATTTGTTTCTTTTTCTCTAATCAAGAAATCACAACTTTAAAGTAATCAAGATTTTAAGGAAATATTGTGAATTTAATTTTACTCAAGAGTTGGAATGAATTTGCAAACAATACATTCAGTGTTCTCATTATCTACAGCAGTATGTGTGTCTTTTATGAACAGTGCTTTTCTTGAAATGTAGTTGATATAAATCAAACATATAGTAGTCCTCCCTTAACCACAGTTTTGCTTTTTCTGTTTTCAAGTTACCTACCATCAACCATGGTTCAGAAGTAGATGATCCTTCTGACTTATCATCATAAAGTCAGTTGTAATCTAATGCTGCATCACAGTGCCCACGTTATTTACCTCACTTCATCTCATCATGTAGGCATTTTATAAATTCACATTATCACAACAAAAACGGTGAGTGCAGGACAGTAAGATATTTTGAGAGAAAGAGAGACACCAAATTCACATCACTTTTATTACAGTATATTGTTATAACTGTTCTATTTTATTATTCATTATTGTTCATCTCTACTGTGCCTATTTTATCTGTTAACTTTATCATTGGTACATATGTAGAGGGAAAAAAAAAACCATAACGTATGGAGTTTAGTACTATCTGCAGTTTTAGGCATCCACTTGGGGTCTTGGAATGTATCCCCCAGGAATAAGGAGGGACTACGGTATTATTCAATTATTAAAATTTGATAAAATAAATCCTAGATAGTTGAGAATAGAAAGTCAGGGGTGCCTGGGTGGCTCAGTTGGTTAAATGTCTGACTCTTGCTTTTGGCTTGGGTCATGATCTCACAGTTCATCGGGCTCTGTGCTGACAGTGCAGAGCCTACTTGGGATTCTCTCTCTCCCTCTCTCTCTGCCCTTCCCCCACTTGTGCTCTCACTCTTTCTCTCAAAATAAATAAATAAATTTTTAAAAAGTATAGAAAGGTCATATGTGGGACATGTAATACATTTTATTTAGCATCAATCTCAATATTGATTTATCTAATATTAATAAGGCATTTTATGTAGGTAGAGCTTATTTTACAGATGTCTTTGCTACCAAATACATCTAATTCTTATAATATCACTTTGATTTATGTGTTTTGTTTTTCTGAAGAAGTTAGGTGATCATTTGAAGTCCCTCAGCTTGGAAACATTGGATTATGGCTTTAGGAATGGTGATGCAGGGTCTGCAAACTTAAGGTAATGAGCTACAAAGAGACAAGCAAAAGTTAAGTGAACAAAGAAGGTTTGAGACAAATGAGTCTGAGAGGGGTGATTTAAACACAGTAGGTTAAAAACTATGCCATTGTAGAATACCCTTGTTAAAATTAGAGTTGTTTGTCCTTTGAAATATACCTATGCTAGGCTAACAACGTCTTATTATTTTAAATAAGTCAGATGAGCAAATTAAAACAAAAATACTTTAATTTGTATGAAGTACAAATACAAAACTTAATCTCACAATTATTGTAAGCCCCTAACCTTTAGTGTCCCTTACACATCAAATAGTCTTGGTGTATAGACTCATATATGAGAAGCCATGCCTCTTTCTTTATTTTACTCACAGTTCAAATCTTCAATTTCATTTTGTACACAGTGGGCACAGATGGTTCCAAATTTGGTTGACTGCCTCTAAGTTATTTTTATATGGATATAATTTTGTCAAAAATGTTATCTCATTAGATTGGAGAATAATTTATAAGTGAGTTTACAGACATGTGTTTGTGTGTGTATATGTGTGTGTTTCTGTATGTGTAGCTATCTGGTATACTCATCTAAATAGAAATATTTCCACTCAAAAAATAATAATTTCATTGTATTTTTAAGTCTTTTGAGCAAATTCACTTTATATTTTGTTGATATTTAAATGTTATATATTAATAATGGGAGGTATCAATAAAGATATCTTCAAAGTTTACTTAGAGCCGTCACATAAACAGGAACCATCAAAGACATATGTATGCTCTGGAAGGAAGAGTGATTTCATGCCAGGAATTGCAAATTGGAATTGGAAGAGCCCCCTTTGGAGTCAGTTTCAGCATTTACTGAGACTCTAGGTAACTCACGTAGCTTCTTAGTACTACAGTTGTCTCCTTAAAAAAAAGTTAATAAGGTGAATTTTTAGGCTGAACAGTTTTGTAATGTACCCTGTGGGTTTGAGCTGGTTTTTCTTCCTTCCAGCTTGAAAAATCATTTGACTGTATTACAAGTACATAATGACTATCTCAGGATTTGTTAAAGTACTTGTTAGTTTTGGTTTAAATATGAATTTTTCAAATGACAGTAAGTTTCGATTATATTAGTGTATGTATACTCCAAATCAGAATCATTTTGAAAATTGGTACAACATAAGAGAAACTCTGTTTTTATGTGGATACTAGAGATACATTGTGTCATTGCACTAATGAGAATTATTTCAGTTCCAAGAAAGTACATCAGTGTATCGTTTTCATATAAAATATTTAACATGTCTTTGTTCTAAAATACTTAGGAAGTCACCTGTTCTTTATAATACAAATGACAAAATTACATTTAGTCCTATAAGGATTCGCTTTTGAGCATAAAATATTTTAATTTGATTTCATATTTCCATTGAAATTATTTTTTAACATGATGGGGAGCAATGGCATTGTTATGAAAGTCCAACTTTTATGGCATTCATCTTTAAGAAAAAAAAAATGATGCCCATAATTGTTGTTAATGTAATACATGTACTAACATTGTATTTTTGCTATCAGTTTCTAGGCCATAATAAAGATAAATAGGCAGCTGACACAGCTTTGAAGATACCATTCCAAATGTGTGGCTTGTAAAAAATTCATCATACTGTCTAATACTTACCAATGAAAGTAATTCAAGGACAGCTCACTCTGTACCAGCACTTCATCATTTCAAAAAGCTTACAGCCAAAGGATAGTTTTTAATTGTTTATGTGATATATGACTTGATCTTCTCCTTCACTCTGCACCTAGGAAGAACAGAGTAAATTAATAATAAGCTTAGGCGCACTGCAAAGGAAGCTGCTAGGAAATTCAAGTGATTTATATCATGGGTGATGATTCCTGGACATTAGATAAGTAAATAAGGAATATAAATTTTCTTCTGTATCTTAAGTCAGAATCTCGAATGTAGGTTTCCCAAATTTCAGTTGAAACAATGGTCTTTGAACTATGAAGGTTAGGAAGAATACGATTGTGTGTTAACACTGATGGGAGAATAGCAGATGAAAATTGAATGACTTTCTTGACTATATTCCTTGGCTTTGTCACACATTTATATGGAGCAGCAGGTATTGAATTCCTACAAGGAAGCAATAATGAAAAGTAATGCAGACAGAAATAGCTTGCCTCCAGCTAGACTAATGGCAAGGTCAGGTTACATCAATTAAATCAGTAGCTCTTCAAGATAAAATTCACTAACACACTCAGGGATTTTATTTTTCCCCAAATAAATGTCTGATTTTATAAGTAGTAGAATGTCACTGTGCTTCCATATCGGTAACAAAATAAGGTGAACAACAGTAAAGAAAAACAAGGACAGTTTTATATATATAATTTAATTTTTGTAAAATAGTATTTGTAGGAAATATAGAATAGACTAAGCTATTAAATATGCATCATTATATTTGTTGATATTATTATTTTTAATAATACTTGGGTTTCAGGAGCGGTAGGAAGGAAATGGTTCTAAAAACTTTGCTGTGAAAGTATAATTAAGACTTTTTTGAACATCACAAGAAGCTGTGTACATTTAGTGTGTACAACTTCATGAGTTTGAAAATAAGTATAAACCTCTGTAACCTTTACCACAATCTATGCCATAAACATATCATATCCATCACCTCCCAAAGTGTCCTCCTGTGCTACTTATTTATTATAATTTTGTGTAACAACACAACATATGACCTACCCTCTTAAAAAATCTTAAGTATACAATGCAGCCTTGTTAGCTATAAGCAATACACTGGGCAGTAGACCTGTAGGGCGTATTCATCTTGCATAACTGAAACCTTGTACTCTTTGCCTAATTCCTCTCTGTTTACTCTTCTCCCAGCCCCTGGCTACTACTGTTCTACTCTGTGCTTCTACAAGTTTGACTATTTTAGACAATTCATATAAGTGATACCAGGTGGTACTCATCCTTCTGTGTCTGGTTCAGTTCACTTAGAAAATGTCCTCCAGGTTCATCCATGTTGTCACAAATGGTGGGGTTTCCTTCTTTCTGTGACTAAGCAATGTTCCACTGTGTGTGGACACCACATTTTCTTTATCCATTCATCGATCAGTGGACATTTAGTTTGCTTCCATATCTTGGCTATTGTGAGTAATGCTGCAATGAACTTGGAAATGCAAATAGATTTTACGTTTGCCTCCAAAACATGTGTTAACTTGAAGAGTATTGTAGCCCACTTCAAAAATGTATTTTTCTGGGGCACCTGTTTAGCTCAGTTGGTTAATTATCTGACTCTTGATTTCGGCTCAGGTCATGATCTCACAGTTCATGAGTTCGAGCCCTGTGTTGGGCTCTGCACTGACAGCAAGGAGCCTGCTTGGAATCCTTTCTCTCCTCTCTCTTTGTCTCTCCCCCGCTTGTGTGTGCATGCTCGCTCATGCTCTCTTTCTCTTTCTCTCTCAAAATAAAGGAATAAACTTTAAAAAAGTATATTTTTCTTTCTCAGTATTATTTTAAATAACATTAATCATTTGAGACATACCATACAAAGTTAAGGAATGGATTATAGATAAAAGTGGTAGGTGTATATGGAAAATGAGTTTTAGCATTAAAAAATATATTTTTGCTCAGATACTATTTTTCTTAAGTAATTACAAACAGAACATCATTTTTATATACAGGAAATAAAGTAAGAGCATTCTAGGAGCTATTTCCTATTAACAAGCCTTTACTGATTGCCTACTGTAAGCAAAACTTGATGTAAGCAATCCAGAAGAAATGAAGATGAACTCTACAGGAGGCCTTCACATAGCTTGCAAAGTAGTGAACAAAAGAGGAAAGCACACAAATAACTATTGTATAAGAAAATGCAGAGGTTTGAAGGTGAAAGGATTTTCAAAAATGATGATTTTCAATCAAATCATATGTGACAGATGTGTCCAATTAAATAACAATTTCTATGCATTTGGAGCCTGGAATGTGATGTTTCTGTATTGTCATACTGGAATTTGGAAAGATAACCGATGAAATCTTTAAAAAGCACCACTAGAAAAATAGTTACTCAAAATTATAGATAGTAAAAAAATTACTTTATCTGTGTAAAATGAAAGGGAAGTTATAGAGATATTTGAATCTGGCAGATATCTTTCTAAAACAGATTCTTGTTCTCTTTGCTTTTATTATTCCATTTAATTTCCAATTGTGTTTTCTTGTTCAAGACCCCTCCTCCCAATCTATCATATACACTGCACTCAAAATAACTTCTCTTGAATACTAAAGGCTTTAGAAATTCTGTTCAGCTGTGGACCTTTGTGCCATTCTAAAGATTTTATTTCTGAGTGAGATTGGAAGCTACTGTATGGTTTAAGTGGTAATCATCCCCTGATTTAAGATTCAAGGACACATTCAAACTATGGAAATGTACCTGTGTCAGGGTGCAAATGTGTAAGTGAAGAATACTGGTAGGATGCTATTTTAATAATCCAGTCAAGAGATCATTGTGTGTTAGACCAGATTGATAGCTGAGAACATCTAAGAAATGCTTGGATTTTTAATATATTTTTAAATATATCTAGTTTTGGAACTGAGAAGTAAAATAATAGGATGTTATTAGTGTTTGTGACGTAAGTAGTTAATGGCCAACCCATCATCTAATTTACTATATTTTTTTTAAATAGAATCCTGGTTTTCCTGGGTGTGTCAACTAAGAAAATTCTCACTCAGGCTTGAAAATATGATGACCAGTGATTACATTAGTAGTTGTTAGAGGAATGCAAATTCAAATCGCTATGAGATACCACTATACATCTATCAGAATAGCAACAATAGTTTAACAATGCTAAGTGCTGATGAGGATTCAGAGCAACTATCATACACTGTTTAGAAAACAGTTTGGCACTTTCTTTAACATTAAACATATACTTAGTGCCTAACCCACTAATCCAACTCTTAGGTGCTTGCCCTAAGGGAAGTATAGCTTAACTTTCCATAGTGTGTGTGTGTGTGTGTGTGTATATATATATATTTTTTTTACAAGGTTTTGTTCTTAAGCAGCAAAAATTGGAAATAACCCAAATGTCCTTCAGATGGTGATTGAATAGAAAAAAGGAGGTATATTCATATAATGAAATCACAAGTAGCAACAAAAGTAACTGCCTGCTAATACAAGCATAGATGAGTCTCAGTGTAGTTGTTGAGTGAAAGAAGCCAATTTCAAAAGGTGGGATACCATTTATATGGGAATCTCCCAAAAACAAAAGTGTGGGAAAGGACACCAGATCAGTGTTTGCCAGGGGCCAGGAGTGTGGTAATGGGTTGACTGCAGAAAGGCTCAAGGAGAAGATTTGCCGTGATAGATAAGTTTTATATCTTGATTATGGTGGCCATTCTATGACTGTATGCATTAGTGAAGATAAATAGAATTGTATTTTATAAAGGGCAAATGTTATGAAGTGTGAAATCTATCTCAAAAACATGACTTAAAAGGGTGTAATTAAGGCTAGGGTTGAACTTATTCAACCCTATCTACGTATGGGGCTTCTGGGTGACTCAGTCAGTTCAGTGTCCAACTTCAGCTCGGGTCGTGATCTCACAGTTCATGAGTCTAATCCCTGCATCAGGCTCTGTGCTGACAACTTGGAGCCTGGAGCCTGCTTCGGATTCTGTGTCTCCCTCTCTTTCTGCCCCTCCCCCACTCATTTTCTCTCTCTCTCTCTCTCTCTCTCTCAATAAACATTAAACATTTTTTTTTAATTTATTTATTGAGAGAAAGAGAGTGTGCATGAGTGGGGGAGGGGCAGAGAGAGAGAGAGAGAGAGAAAGAGAGAATCCCAAGCAGGCTCCACACTGTCAGCACAAAGGACACAGGACTCCATCTTTCAAACCATGAGATCATGACCTGAGCCAAAATCAAAAGTTGGACACTTAACTGACTGAGCCACCCACCCAGGTGCTCCAGGAATTTGTTGTAATTTTAGTGTAGGGGACCCTTATACCAGTGGATAGGAGAAGATAAATAAATGCTGATGAGAATGGTATTGTATCATTGCCTACATGGCATGCAATTAAAGATCATGTATTACTGAATGTAATCATACTTCCACTAAAAAGTTTGTGAGTTAAAATTCCTAAAATTAGAGGCACTGTACTAAATACACCTTTCTAATTATGATGTTTTTTTTTATATATATGAAATTTATTGACAAATTGGTTTCCATACAACACCCAGTGCTCATCCCAAAACGTGCCCTCCTCAATACCCATCACCCACCCTCCCCTCCCTCCCACCCCCCCATCAATCCTCAGTTTGTTCTCAGTTTTTAACAGTCTCTTATGCTTTGGCCCTCTCCCACTCTAACCTCTTTTTTTTTTTTTTTTCCTTCCCCTCCCCCATGGGTTCCTGTTAAGTTTCTCAGGATCCACATAAGAGTGAAACCATATGGTATCTGTCTTTCTCTGTATGGCTTATTTCACTTAGCATTACACTCTCCAGTTCCATCCACGTTGCTACAAAAGGCCATATTTCATTTTTTCTCATTGCCACATAGTACTCCATTGTGTATATATACCACAATTTCTTTATCCATTCATCAGTTGATGGACATTTAGGCTCTTTCCATAATTTGGCTATTGTTGAGAGTGCTGCTATGAACATTGGGGTACAAGTGCCCCTATGCATCAGTACTCCTGTATCCCTTGGGTAAATTCCTAGCAGTGCTATTGCTGGGTCATAGGGTAGGTCTATTTTTAATTTTCTGAGGAACCTCCACACTGCTTTCCAGAGCGGCTGCACCAATTTGCATTCCCACCGACAGTGCAAGAGGGTTCCCGTTTCTCCACATCCTCTCCAGCATCTATAGTCTCCTGATTTGTTCATTTTGGCCACTCTGACTGGCGTGAGGTGATACCTGAGTGTGGTTTTGATTTGTATTTCCCTGATAAGGAGCGACGCTGAACATCTTTTCATGTGCCTGTTGGCCATCTGGATGTCTTCTTTAGAGAAGTGTCTATTCATGTTTTCTGCCCATTTCTTCACTGGGTTATTTGTTTTTCGGGTGTGGAGTTTGGTGAGCTCTTTATAGATTTTAGATACTAGCCCTTTGTCCGATATGTTATTTACAAATATCTTTTCCCATTCCGTTGGTTGCCTTTTAGTTTTGTTGGTTGTTTCCTTTGCTGTGCAGAAGCTTTTTATCTTCATAAGGTCCCAGTAATTCACTTTTGCTTTTAATTCCCTTGCCTTTGGGGATGTGTCGAGTAAGAGATTGCTACGTCTGAGGTCAGAGAGGTCTTTTCTAATTATGATGTTTTACATGTTATCAAAACCCATAGTTTTCATTATCAGTTACACAGGAAATCTCTTAATGTTTGGATAACTGTCTATTCCAGGGTATGGTTTATGAAGACATTCTGGCCTTTGCAGGAGTTCCTTATATATTAGAGAAATCTTACTAAAATACTGAAATTCACAAAAGCATTTCTTTTTCAACTGGTCTGAAATAGCTGGTTGGGTATAATACCTACTAGTTTTTTACCCTCCATAGAATAAGTACTTGCACACACACACACACACACACACACACACACACACACATACACACACCCCACCCCCCGCATGCACACACACATACACATACCCTTTCTTTTAATGGCGCTAAGGTTAAGAATATCACAGATCTTCCTCTAGACTCTCAGTGTCTTCTGTAACTTACCTGTGTCTAATATTAAGGAAAATAGTGCCTCTCGAATGTGAACTTGGGAAAAATACAAAGACACAATTAGTTGGTCAGAGTTTAGATTGTCTAAGTAAAATTAAGGGCTTCCAATCTATTTCTGGTCTTCCAGAGAGCACACATTCCTAGTTATTCAGTATTTTTATCTTAAGGCACATGTCTGGTGTTCTTCTCTTAAGTAATGCTAGGTATCCAAAAACTCTTCTCATCCTCCCATCCAGAGGATCTTAAAGAACAGGGTCCTCGCATTGGGCAGTGCCTTCTGATATTAAATCACATGAGCATGAGATACAACTTAAAGACTGAATATTTATCATTTTCATTTGCTTTTGCCATCACTTGTACAACAAAACAAGATATTAATCATCTTGTCATTGAAACTGTTTAGAATTCAGTTGTATACTATTTTACTTTGTAAATTTTTACTTTTGATGTGTCATATCTGTGATTTGGCGATTGTTGTTTATATCTGTCATTAAAGTTGGCATTTCTTGATTTTCTACTTTTACAGAAATATTTGGAAGTAACTTTGGCAGTTTGATCTCTTGACTCTAAAGTGCTTTCAAATAGATCATTTTTAATAAATACTAACTGAGTAAATGAACTAATCTTTTCTTTAATGTTGTATATATTATAATTTCTTTAAATAAAAATTTATTAAAATTCATCATCAATGTTCAAAACACACAATTAAATCAAACTGTCTGGCAATCTTCTGACAACATTCAATTTTATCCCCTTTTTTCTTATTGTATACATTTTGAAATTTTGTTTCATGTAAAGGTTGGATGTTCAAGTCTGTGTTTTTGTCTCTAAAAGTAAAAATAGGGGCACCTAGGTGGCTCAGTTTGTTAAGCACCTGACTCTTGATTTCAGCTCAGGTCTTGATCTCAGGGTCATGAGTTCAAGCCTTGCATTGGGCTTCTATACCAGGTGTGGAGCCTACTTAAAAAATAATAACGTAAAATAAAATAAAAGTATAAATAAGTGTTAGTCCCATGACAGCTCTACTTTCCGTTATTTTCTGGGGCGTTAACAGTAACAACAATAGAGGGTAACTCATCTTTCTCCTCCTCCTCCTCCTTCTTCTAAATATTTAAAATTTACCGATTCAATAGTAAAACTTCAGATGACTAATGAAGTAAAAATTGTAATGGGAGACATATTTTAGTATTAATATATCATTATTAATTGATATTCATAATTATTTTAGCTTATTTTTCTTTATAAAAGAACCATATTAACATCTTTTGTGTGTAGAAGATAGAACATTTCTGCCGCTTTGCCTTGTAAATATATTTCATAGTAACTACACTAGTTCATGATGTAGTCAGAAGTCACTCAGATATTTGGATGAATCTTAGATAATGCCTCTGGCTTAAATATTGCATTTGACCCTTATGTGCAGAGAAGAGCATATGTAGCAAATCGTTCATGTTACAAAGAGAGATCTATACTATACAGGGCATTATTTTCTGTACTTACTGGGTTTGTTTATTTCTGGGAATTTGCAGCTGTAGACACAGAGGTAAATAAAGGAGAGGATAACAGGTATTAAACAGAGCCTTGCATGCAAGAGGAATATTTAAGTTCAAATAAATTGTATTCTTTAATAGGTTAATCAAGTTTAGCATTATAGAAAAAAGAATAATATTAAGGGATTTTTAACTGCTGTCTAAAGACAGAAGTAACTGAATCCATATGAATGCTCATGTTCTTTATGAACAATTGCTGGGCAGAGAGGCCTATACTCAGCTGATGCTTTGTTAACCAAGGAGTCTTATCTTTATTTTAACAAATGTCAGCATTTTATAAATTACAAGATAATAGGTGATTGTTTACTCTGTTGACATACCATCAGTAAATAATACTAATCCATAGAATCAACTGGGATAATTTTAAGATATTAACTACTACAATAACAATATTAACCACTTTCAGTATTTAGATGCTTGAATAAAAAAAAAGCCACAAGGTTTTCTGTTGGTATTACTTATATTTTTAGAGCTTTAAGCTTATGGAAGCTGCTGAATGTAAAATATTTAATGTTTCCAAATAAAAATAAATCTATTTAAAGAACTTTAGTTTTGTATTGAACATGCAGCTATCATTAATAATCATGCAAATGTGTTTTTAAGGATCAATGCGGCTTCCTTCAAATCATCTTAATTTCATTGGAGACATCCTTAAAATTTGTATTTTACCTGAAGTTATTTTCACAACAGTTTTCTATTACATAATCCTATGTTGAGATTGTGTCATGCTGACAAGAAGTTAAAGAAAAAAATCACAAAATGTTTTTCTATATAAGTTCTATGCTCTTGTGGCATATAATTTTGGTAAAAATTCAGTTGCAATTTTAAATTTAAAAAAACTTACAAGATTGGTAAGTAGGAGGAAATTCAGGGTGAACAAAAAGATGACTAATGATGAATTACCAGTAATAACAGGCAGAGATGATCTTCTAACAACATTCTCCCATCTCCAAAGTCATAATTTTTGTTTTATTGTGTTTGTTGCTCAGCTTTCTATATCACGTTAAATGTATATCATTTCTCTTTAGAAAATATTAAATGGTTTCAGAGTAGAATAAATTGCCAGCTTTCTTTCAGTTTTCATAATGTCCTTGACCATAGCAGGAAGTCATTGATGCCACAAGGTGCATCTGAAGCCATACAGGTATCTGAAATGGAGTGCATATTGAATTTAATTAGAAATTACAGTCCCTGCTAATACATTCGCAAAATATAAAGATCCCCCCCGCCACCATCCACATCCTCAAAGAATGTTTTCAGTTAACACTAAACTTGTTTCTCCATTTCTTAGAATAAAGTGATACTCATTTGGCTTTGAAAAATGAAAACGCCCTAAAAACTATGGTCTCCATCTCACTGCCTCTGTACAACTCATGCTTCCAGAGAGCTCTGCAATGCTTTTAATACAATCTTGCTGCTCTTGGTTTGGAAAAGAAGCATATTAGGGATGGCACAGTGTATACTCTCAGGCCTAGAAGCTCACAGCATGGGAACATTTTCCATCTCTAATGTATAACACATGCTTTTTAAATATGAATTAAAATAGTATCTGTGGGGTGGGGTAATTTTGTTTTTTAACACTGGATGTTAACCTTGGAATTTAGTCTACTTTAATATTGCTTTATTTTTATCTTCAGAACTGCATATTTTACTTTTTAATTTGTATTAAATTCATTTGAATTCACCAAATAGTTCCATGATACTGGAATTGTATGCAAGGAGTGCTAGCAACTTATAATCTAAATAAGCAGGTTAAGCGGGTTAATTGGGTTTTCACTTTCCCAATTACATTCCTGCTTATTTTAATGAATATTGTTAAAGTATATTTATATTATATTAGCATCTGCTATATAATTTCTTTCATTCATGTGCAATTTATAGTGTTTGCCCTTTACTTTGGAGAAGCCACTCTTTCATGTAAAATTATATTTCACAACTATGGATGCCTTTTTTCCCTCCACTCCTCTTTTTTAATGTGTCTCAGATCTAATTAAATGTCTTAGAAGTTTGTGTCTACTGTTTGAACACAATTGAATGTATACATGGGGCTACCCCAGTGATTTATTTGCCTGAATTTCCATAGTTTGCTTATCTGTTCTCTCTTACCGACCCTGAGGAAATTCAAGACTATAAGTATGGGACCAATAGTGGATGTCACCACTTAATGTCAGAAGCCTAAATCAAAAATGTTGATTCAGTAGGTCTTCCTATGGGCTTATTCTTTATTTTCTATGTCAAAATGATCTCATCTGTATAATTGATATTACTACTGTGTGGACTAGGTGAACTTTTCACAGAACACCATTTAGTGGGTGTACAGTTTATGTTTTTGAGAAATACTTTATTAAAGTACATATAATACATATCTAAGCAGCTTCTTTTCCTCTACTCATTATCTTCACCATATTTTTGTCACTCATTGGCCATCCAGCTTTCTTATTTGATATTAGCGCTGCACAGTTAGTACTATTTATGATGTCTAAGGAAAGATAAGTCACACACACACACACCCCAAACATATTGTAATGTTAGAGTGCAGTATTAGAGTAACAAACTGCACCCAAACACAGTACATTGTAATTAAGAAAATGCCCTTGAGTGGCTGGGTGGTTCAGTCAATTGATTGTCCAACTCTTGATTTCTGCTCAGGTCATGACCTCATGATCTCATGATTTGTGAGATTGAGCCTCACATCGGGCTCTATGCTAACAGCACGGAGCCTGCTTGGGATTCTGTCTCTCTTTCTCTCTCTCCCCCTTCTCCTCCTCTCCCCTACTTTATTTCTCTCTCAAAATAAAGAAATAAACATTAAAAAATACCCTTACAACTAGACATCTGGGGTTCAAGCTTGACTCTCTTCCTAATAGCTATGTGATTTCAGCCAATTTACCTAATCTTATTGTGTCTTAATTTCTTCTTTTTAAGAATGGCATAGCAAGGCACACCTGGGTGGCTCAGTCGATTAAGTGTCTGACTGCAGTCAGGTCATGATCTCAAGGTTCCTGTGTTCTAGCCCCACCTTAGACTCTCTGCTGTCAGCACGGAGCTGGCTTGGGACCCTCCGTCTCCCTCTCTGTCACTCCTCCACTTGCACTCTGTCTCTTAAAAATAAATAAACATTTTAAAAATGGCATAGCAATACTACCTATTTGGGAGATATTATGAAGGTAGGATGAGTTGTTCTTATATATTAAGTGACTGGAAGAAAGTCTGTGCTAAATAAATGTTAGCTTCTATCAGCACTACAGAAAATTTGTCATGAAGGGATAGATTTTCTAATACTATACATTATCTAGATAATGTGTTTTGTGGAAGGCCATAAATCTCAGTTTGCATGAGAAAGTTCTGGTTCATCCCTGTGGCCCTCTTCTAATAATTCATTCATATGATAATAATTCAGTGCTGCAGTTTACTCTCAGAAGTGTAAATTATAGTCATCCAACTTCCTCCACATAGAATTCACTAATTTTTTAGCTTCTTCCTGTACTTTTCTAGTAATGCTCTTCTGAATAAGGTCATCAAGAAATGTTATGGTACTCTCATTTTGCATTTTGTTTTCTTCTCTGAATTGTCTTATAGCATATAGCATTGTTAATACTTCCTCATCCATAAAGTTTTTTCCCCTTCCAGAATTTGTGTCTTTCCTTCTTCTTGGATTTTCATTCTCATTTTCTTTTGTATGATCCTTTTTCTCCCCTGTCAATTATAAATTTTCACTTGCCCATTGTTTTCTTCAAGGTTCCATTTTCTTCTCATCCTATACCTTGTCCCCATGTTCCTTATTTATTAAATGAGCTATCTGGAGGAAGTTAGACTAAATGAAATAAGCTAGTCACCGTAGGACTATAGGATTTCTTCTGTGTGAGTTATCTGAAATAGTGGCACTCGTAGACGTGGAGACTATAATAGCGGTTGCTGGTGGCTAGAGAAGTGGAAAGTTGTTTTTCAATGAATGTAAAGTTTCAGTTACACTAGATGAATAAATTCTAGAGATCTACTGACAACATAGTACCTATAGTTAACAATATGGTATTGTGCACTGCAATATCTGTGGAGGTTAGAGCTTAGGTTAATATCTACTTTAAAACAATGAAACAACAAAAAATAAAAAGAAACAAATAGACATGAGGAAACTTTGGGAGGTGTTGGGTGGGTCTACTATCTTGATTGTGGTGATGGTATCATAAATGTTTGTAGATTTCCAAACTCCTCACATTATACACATTAAGTATGTATAGCTTTTTGTATATTAATGATACCTCAGTAAAGCTATTAGAAAAAAGACCCTAGTATATAATAAATGACATATGAATTCCTCCATATTATTATTTATTGGTTACTTGTACTTTTTCCATGAATTTTCTGTACAATTTTTGTGATTTTTGCCTAATTGGCTCTTGATGCTTTTACTTTCAATTTGTATGAGTAATTTATATATTGAAAATATTAAATTTGTGATAAAAATATATTAGGCTGGTAGAATTTTAAACTACTATTCCTAGCACAGGCTCATTTATAATAAACACTTAAAACCCAGATATGATACTGTTCACTGGAATGTACCACAGACATCACAAATACAACCTGTTCAGAATTTTACTTGTCATTTACCTGCCGCATATCTGCTTTTCCTATATTCACCATCTCAACATTTCATGCTATTGTTCTACTCAATGCCCTCAGCTATAATTATGGAAAACATTCTTAAATCTTCCCTGTGTCTTATTGAAGCCAAATATAAAATTATTGTCCTTTTAAAATATACCTCTAAATGATCTCTGTCCTTTTCTTTATTACATTGGGTGACTGTACATTCTTGCTGGAATTAACATGACAGCGTACTACCTGGGCTCTCAGTCTCTATTATTGCCCTCGCATGACACCTTCTTATACTTTGCTGTAAGATTTATCTTTACAAATGCCAATTTGTTCATATTCTTCTGTTTGTTTCACTAGTTTCCATTGGCTCCAGAATCTAATAAAAATGACCTAGGTTGCTTAAAAGGCCTCCAAGTTCACCCTTAACTATCACTCCTCTCATGAACTTATTGTTCATGAGAAAGATTTTCTTTTAATTCCTCTCATCCAAAGCTATAATTGAATTTAGTACAAATGAAATAGATTCTCTCCTATACCTATTTTAAATTTTAGTTTTACCTCAAGAATGAACAGGCTACCTCTCTTAAAAACTACCTGTCCCTACTTTAGAATTCTTTTTTATAGGCACATAAATATCTTTGTATTGGAACACTCTGAACCTAGTGATTCCTATGAGCTTTTATTTTTTCCAGAGTAATCCAAGAGGATAAAAATATATGGGTCTAGAAATAAGCTTGTGGAGACACTAGAAGTGATTCTCAGAAGTCTTTATTTTACATTGTGTGATTCTCTATAGTAAATAATCTCAGAGTTTTTAACGAACATTAGTCTTTGAGTCCTTATTATTTCATGACATATCAATGCAATTCTTCAAAAGGATGGCACAGCAGTGACAGCTTAAATTGAATGAGTAATTTTCAAAGGAGGTACTTTTCATAAAATAGCACTGAGCATGTCTTCCATACATCATCAACAGATGTGTTTTGTTGATGTATTTCACTACAGTCACACTTAATAAAGTATATGAATATTTGTCAAACATCAATTAATTGGAAGTTCACATTATGAAAATTCAATTTCTTCAAAGGTTTCCCATTTATAATTATCCCTAAGGTGTTGAACAAACAACAAACAATATAAATTATCAATAATGTGCCTTCACATCCACTGTATTCAAGAGAGAAAGTTTATTATAGGACTATGAGCTACTTTATTCTAAAATGAGTAAACTTACCTAACTTTTTCACATTATAAAAGTCTTTGTATATGATGGAGATATTATGTTAGATAAATCATTTTTTTCTCAATAAAAGTGAAATACACATCTCAGTAGCAAAGTCTCCATGGTAATAATAAGAGATTTTAAATGATTTTGCTTCCTCAGTAAAATAGGACTTTAAGCCAATTGCAGAAAATGCCAACAACAATCAATTATGAATGAATTCACTTAGGGAAAAAAAAAAACCTGTATTACAGAGGTCTGTTTATGCACCAACAAATTATACTGGAATGTTTCATTATTTTATTATTATTCTATGATTTTGAAGAATTTCTTGTTTTTTTTTTCCATTTGGTTATGTATGTGTGGACCATCATGCAGAAACAAGATTTTTACACATGGACACAATTATGGAATATGAGGAAGAGAGGGGAGCCTGGGTAGCTCAGTCAGTTAAGCATCCGACTTCAGTTCAGGTCATGATATCATGGTTCGTGAATTCGAGCCTCGCATCAGGCTCTGTGCTGACAGCTCAGAGCCTGGAGCCTGCTTCGGATTCTGTGTCTCCCTCTCTCTCTGCCCCTCCCCCACTCACATTCTGTCTCTGTCTCCTCTCTCTATCCTTCTCAAAAATAAATAAACATTAAGAAAAATTTTTTTAAAGAGAGGGAGAGAGTAAGAAGGAGAGTAGGAGGAAGGAAGCAGGAAGGATGGAGAGACAGAATGAAAGAAAGAAGGAAAGTCAACTAACAGAAACAACACACTCTAAAACAAGGCCACTTAGGCCTTGAATCTCAGAAAGAAATGTTCTGGATAAGAATGGCAAAGAATTCTAGCTCCTTCTGCACAAAAATTGTTGTCTGTGTACCTCCTTTTCTAAAGAACAATTAATCATTTTTTGAAAACATTAGCTAATTGAAAATGACCAATGTACTTTAAAACCAAGTTTTGGAGAAACACCAGTTTTGGAAGGACCTCCTGGTAATTTTAATAATGTAACTCATTTTCTATAAGAATATATATACATACATGTACACCATACTCCGTTGTGGCTATGACTGTTTACACATTACCTCTGTCATTTCTTATTTATCCTGTTTTTCATTTAATCTTTATTAAAATCCTGAATATCTCTTAAGTAAGATGCAAAGTACTTTACTACATAAAGAGTGATATGGGAAAGTGTTACATAATACGGTAGGTCAAAGTTGAAGAATAGCCCCTGGACTACAACAAGTTACAACTTGTTTCTAAACAATGAGGGACTCCCCCCATTCTTAGATTATTGTATTATAGACGCTTAATATATATGTTTGTAAATCGATTTTATGCCAGTTTAACAAAAAATATATTTCACAATAGTTTACAATTCAACCAAGAACTGAAACTTAAGGATAAACAACATAAGCCTTTTATGTCCTATATCTCTTTGTACCATCAGTAAGGTTACCACAGGATGTTGGCCTCAAAAAACTAATATAATTGATAAGAAAGTGTATTCATGATGTAATGATTTGAAAGTGCATTCATGATGTATTCATGATGTTCATGAGATTTGTAAGCTGACTATTCTTGTTTGGAGATCTCTAAAGGTGTTTAAACTTTTTCTTCTGTAACCAGAAATTATGGTCTAATTATCAGTTTAGGCATTTTTGGATCTTATTATTGATCTCTTATTTCTCAAGGGCTTTTACTTACCTCACAAATTGACTTTGCCCCCTGTGTCTCACTGTTTATCTTCATATTTTATGCATCAGGTTCTAAACCCAACGTTATAATAGACAAATGTTGTTATGAGCCCTGAAGCACTGAAGATCAATTATCGTGTTTTAATTGTTATTATTGGACTAATTTCAACTGTCCTCTGGGTACAAACAAATTAAGATTTTAAAAAATAGTCTGCATCCTTTCAATAGCAGATGTTTTGAAGCTACCAGCTGTATAACAGTTGCTTTACAAGAAGTAGTATGTAAAATAAATATAATATACATTTATTATAGTTTTTCTACCATTGTTAAGTTGTTGCAGTTAAAGAAAAAAAAAGTCAGATAATATGGCAGAGGTTTAACCTAATTTGAAAAAGAATGGCTGTGAGCATGCAAAATACTGGCAAATGTCACATATATTATAAAACATTTATATTGGGCATTCCCAGTATAAATTTGAAAGGGAGGAGAAAGGTAGATATAATAGATACATGCACATACACACAGATACCTAGAAATAGTATTTTTCTGATAAGAAAAAATATGATCTTGGTTAATATTATGAAAGATGATTGACGTTTAATGTTCTGTCTTAAAGGATTCAGTATGTGCCCTGAATACACAGTATACAATGTTATATCTCCCTTAGCCAGAGTAGACAAGACTAGAGCAGAAGGGAGAGTGGTTTTAACTAATAATCCACTAAATGTGCTTCCTATTCCTACCACCTTGAGCAGTGCCGATTTGAAGGTCTTAGATCCCAAAGGAGAATGCTTTCACCAGTGCAACTAACAATAGTCCATATAACTAGAAGTGGGAATGCCGTCTGGCCTTTGTGTGTTTCTTGTGCTCCTGAACCAAACAACAAAGTTTTGGTTTTGTCTTTTATATTTTGGATGAGTGACCCAGATTACCAAGTGGAGATTAGTTTACTGCCTAACAGTAGTAACAGAGACTAGGTTTGGAAGCCAAAATGTAGAATGGGGTTTAGCACTTTTATATCCAAGAGAAAAGGTTATGACAAATTATATGGCAACTAAAGAAAAAGTTCATTAACATGTAAGATACTGACCTTAAGGAATGAGGGTCTGAGTCATGAACCACATGGACCTGGTTGAGGACAAAAAAAGCATAGAATGTGTAGTAGAAAGAGAAATTATAGATATCAACTGTAACCTTGTACTCAGTTATAAAAACACGGAACATAGTAGCTGCACATATCTTTCATTTATTATTTGTATAGTTAACTAGATTTTTAACTCTTAAGAAATTAACTGTGCTCTCCATTTTTGTTATTACTTCATAGACATAAATTGGTACAATTTAGTCTGTAGTAAAAGAATGTTCAGATGGGGCTATGACCAGAATGAGAAGTAAATAAGAAAGACCAGAAATGGATAGGGGAATTTATGACAACTGCTTGCCATAAATGGAGTGTAATGACTCTTGGGATTTTGTGTCTTCTCAGCTTTGTGAGAGAGTGAAATCATTTTTTATTATATAAAGCAGGGATTAGGAAAAAACGGGCTATGGGCCAAATCCACCCTTCAGCCTGTTTTGTAACAGATTTTTGCCACAGTTTTGCAACCTAAGAATGTTTTTATACATTTAAAAAGGTTGTGAAAAACTAACAGACAACAACAACCACAGAAGGTGAATATGCATCAGACCATGTGCGGCCCATAGGAACTAAAATATTTACTACCTGGCCCTTTAAAGATACTTGTACCTGTTGTTAGTGAAAGTAAAAATTGTTTTTACTGTAGGTTGAAATATTTGTAGAAGGGTGTGCACAAGTGCTTAGTAACAGGCAAAGTAACAGGTAAGTAACAGGTAAGTAACCCTTGGGTATGCTGTTGTCTCTCATCAAACCACCCTTCCCAACACTAGTTTGTGATGCTGGTGTTGAGACATGTAGTACACATGCCTGCTGAGAGAGCTGTCTCTGGAAACTTCAGACAACTGTGAGTGGTAGAGCAAACTGGAAAGCTGGAAGAGGATTTGCTCCTTCCATCTTGTTCCCTGCTCCTGGGAACATCACCTTAGCAACTCTTCCTTCTGACAGTGGCAGTATGTTTTAGTAACATGACTTGAGTCCAGGGCTTGGTTTTGCCAACACTTGGAAAAGCAGCTTATTTTACCCTCTCAGCGAAACTAGCCCCAGCTGGTCAGTGCTCCTGTTAGAGGTCTGCATTCTCTCGTCTCCTTTGAGTTCAAAGACAAAAACAACAGCTGAGAAGCACCCCCTACTCTGTTGAATGAGTGTGTGTATTCTCTGCAAGAATCTTCCCTCAATCTTAAAACTGTAAATAATTTCAAGTATAGTCACTTTTCCCCCAGTCCAAAGAGTAGTACTGTGATCAGGTTGCTTGGATCTTGTCCCAGATGCACCAAAGAATTGGAGACCCAAGACCAGAAGGAAGAGATAGTTTATTGAATAGATACATATAGTACACTTTAAGGAGAGAAGGCGGGCCACTGCCAGAGCAAGAGTGGCAATGCCCACCAACCCCCCCACTCCACCCCCACCCCGCCAAGAAGCTGTAGCTGCATCCTTTTAAGCCTGCTTTCTGCATATTTAATTTGCCTTTGACATTTTTGATTGACAGCTGCTGGTTATATAACATTTTGGCCTCTGCACATGCCCATGATGCATTCTGTTATAATTATATTTAGTTAACTATTGTATATTTGTGGGTTTTTAATGAGATTTGTTGTGGCCATAAATGTACTTAAGGGCAAGTTTCACCTCTTGTGCACATGCTCAGCTCTTAGAAGTTCTCTTGTGGGTTTTGAGGCAGCTCTGTGGCTAAGCCTTTCCGGATATGTTAGCTCTTAGAGGTGGCTCTGAAGGTGTGGCCAGCACCTGCTTTATCCCTCCTTGCTCGTGTCTAACTAACAGCCTAACAGTGGCAGCTTCGTTTTTAAGAGTATATTCAGTACCTAACTAACAATTCCTCATATTAAATTGTCTTTATTAAAATTTTTTGGTTTCGGGGCGCCTGGGTGGCTCATTCGTTTAAGTGTCCGACTTCGGCTCAGGTCATGATCTCACAGTCTATGAGTTCGAGCCCCGCGTCGGGCTCTGTGCTGACAGCTCAGAGCCTGGAGCCTACTTCGATTCTGTGTCTCCCTCTCTCTGACCCTGCCCCGTTCATGCTCTGTCTCTGTCTCAAAAATAAACATTAAAAAAAAATTTTTTTTAATTTTTTTTGGTTTCTGTCTCCCAAACAGATCATAATTTAAGTTGGAATTCACTCAAGAACGAATGTCAACATAAAGGTTTTTTTTTTCTGAATTGTTTCTTACAAAATTGTTTTTTCTTCCTCATTTCAGGTCTTAGTAAAAGCTTCCCCCAAAGCCATACTTTTTTTCCAGTTGATAATTTTAGACATTTAACCAATTTGGCATACTTTATTTTTTAATCATTTCAGATATTTAAACAATTGATATGCTCTTTTTTTCTAGTTTGCTAATTACTCTTTTTAATGAAAAAGACTTTAAAGAAAACTTTGCAAATTATGTGAGCAAAAAAAGACAAATGATTGAATGATTTTTTTTATTACAATATTAGTGACTATTCCTCTGGGTGTACTTTTCATCTCCATGACTAATTTACTTTATAACTGGAAGTTTGTACCTCTTAATCTTTTTCATCTATTTTACCCATCCTCCCATCCACCTCTCCGCTGGTAATCACCAGTTTGTTCTCTGTATTTAAGAGTCTGTTTTGTGGGCACCTGGGTGGCTCCGTCTGCTAAGCGTCCATCTTCAGCTCAGGTCATGATCTTGCAGTTTGTCAGTTCGAGGCCCACATCAGGCTCTGTGCTAACAGCTTAGAGCCTGGAGCCTGCTTCAGATTCTGTGTCTCCCTCTCTCTGCCCCTCCCCTGCTCACACTCTGTCTCTCTCTCTGTCTCTCTCAAAAATAAACATTAATTATTTTTAATTTAAAAAAAAGTCTGTTTTGTTTTGATTTTTAGATTCTGTATGTAATGTAAATGATATCACATGGTATTTGTCTTTCTCTGACTTATTTCACTTAGCATAATCCTTCTAGGTTCATTCATGTTATTGCAAATAGGAAGATTTCATTATTTTTATGGCTGAGTAATATTCTGTTATATATATGTATATGCATATATACATGTTCATGTGTATTAATATACATATATACACATGCATATATATGTTATATATATATATACACATATATATATATGCATACATACATACACACATTTCTTCAGCAATTCATTTATCATTGAGCACTTGAGTTGCTTCCATATCTTGTCTGTTGTAAATAATGCTACAGTAAACACAGGGATGCATATATCTTTTTGCATTAGTGTTTTTTGTTTGTTTGTTTCCTCTGGATAAATACCCAGGTGTGGAATTACTGGATCACATGGTATTGCTATTTTTAATTTTTTGAGGAACATCCATACTGTTTTCCACAAAGGCTGGACCAACTTACAATAATGGTTCCTTTTTTCCACATCCTCTCCACACTTGTTTCTTGTCTTTTTGATACTAGCCTTTCTGACTGGTATAAGGTGATATCTCATTGTGGTTTTGATTTGCATTTCCCTAATGAATTAGTGATGTTGAACCTCTTTTCACATGGCTGTTAACCATCTGAATATCTTCTTTGGAAAAATGTCTATTCATTTTTTAATCAGATTCTTTGTTTTTGTTTTGTTTTTATTTTTGGTGTTGAGTTATATAATTTCTTCATATATTTTGGATATGGTGTATACATGTTTTTTTTGTATTTCAAGTATTTTTAATGCATAAATATATTTTTATATGGAGTCATAGTGTACATATTTTTACCCAAGATATGCTGTCATTTCTTCTGACATCAATCAACATCATTTTAACAGCTTTTAAGACTTTGTATACATTCATGATGTTTTCTGAAGCATACATTTACAGGTAGAATTTTAAAGTCACAACGAAAGGCTTAAGCCTTCTGGTATTGATCGCCAGAGACAGTATCTGGTCACATCTCACCAGCAGCACTGAATTCCCAGGTTCCCTGAATTTTCATTTCATGAGGGGAAAGAAAGTGCCATCTCAACTCTTGCTTTAATACACATTTTGCAAGGCTGACCATTTGTTGTCCGTTGGCATTTGTTCTTTTGTGATTTGCTTACTTAAGTACAATCTTTTCTACTGGGACTTTTCCATGGGGAGATACTAGAGATAAGTGGCTCCACAGAAAGGTTCTGGATTCCTATTGCCTGGGTTCAAAGTCTGACCTCACCACTTTTTAGCAATAGGATACTGACTAAGCCATGATCCTAAGCCTTCATTTCCTCATCTGCAAAATATGAGCTGTTGGAGAAAGATACATATGTACAAAGCCTCAGCAAAGTACCTCTTATGTTTCTTACTGATAAATGTTAAGAACTCTCTCTAAATAAATAATCTTTCCCTTTTGTAATATGCTTTATCAATTCCTACTTAATAATTATCCTACCCTTTTCAGTTTGTTTGAGTCTTCATCTTGAGAGGAAACCTCAGAGTTGAATATGAATAGTTCTTACCATGTTACTTTGTTATCCTATCCCTTTGTGTTCACATTCTCTCTCCAGGCATGGGCATTTAGTCCACCTGCCAGCACCTGCTCATCTACATATGACCCAACAAGAGTGCTGTCTACTTATCCTCATGAAAATTCTTTTCTTATGCACAGGATTCTAGATTCCCATAGATTTCTGGTTTTGGTAAGGTGTGTTGGAACTCTTACTGGTTAGGTATTCTGAACATGATTTTCTGTTGCTCACTAACTTATACACCTTATCTATATATGGATATCAGATAACAGATACATCATTTGCAGAACATCTTCTCCCATTCACCAGGTTGCCTTTTGTCTTATTGATCTTTTTCCTTTGCTGTGTAAATGCTTTTAATTTAGGTGTAGTTCCAAAGTTTATCTTTCTGTTTCCCTTCTTTGAGAAGACATACACATAAATATGTTGCTAAGGCCTATGTCCAAGAGATTACTGCTTCTGTTTTCTTTTAGTAGTTTTATGGTTTCAGGTCTCACATTTAGGTATTTAATCAATTTTATCTTTGCGTGTTGTATAAAAAGGTGGTCCAGGTTTATTCTTATGCATGTAGCTGTCCAGTATCCCAGCACCACTTATTGAAGAGACCATTCTTTACCCATTGTATATTGTTCCCAACTTTTTGTCATAGATTAATTAATCATATAGATGTCAGTTTATTTTTGTACTCCTTATTGGGTTTCATTAGTCTATGTGTTTTGTTTGTTTGTTTGTTTTGTTTTGCTGGTACCATACTACTTTGCAGGATATCTTGAAATCCAGGATTGTGCTGCTTCTAACTTTGGTCTTCTTTCTCAAGACTGCTTTGACTGTCTTGTGGTTCTATACAATTTTGGGGATTATTTGTTCTAGTTTTCTGAAGTATGCTGTTGATATTTTGGCAGGGATTACATTAGATTGCTTTAGGTAGTATGCACATTTTAACAAAACTAATTTTTCCAATCCATGTGCATGGTGCATCTTTCCATTTGTTTGTGTCATCTTCAATTTCTTGATTAAAACTATTTTGGAAAGGAATGTGTTGATTCTTTACTTTTAAGAGTATTGATGTACATAAGTGCATCTTTCTAATGTGCCAATCTTACCAGAAAACTTGTACCAGCTAATGTTTTCTCTTAAGGAATTTAAAATAATTGGATACCATAAAAGTTCTGCAGTAGCTACTAAGTAAAATTAATTATTATTATTATTATTATTATTATTTTGTTAATGTTTATTTATTTTAAGAAAGAGAGAGAGAGTGTGCAAGGGCACAGATCCTGATGTAGGGTTTGATCTCACAAACTGCAAGATCATGACCTGAGCTGAAATCAAGAGTCAGACACTTAACCAACTTAGCCACCCAGGTGCTTCAGTAAAATTAATTTTTAAATCAAGAATATACACTAATTGTGTGGTATGTATAGAAATTTTTCTTTATGTTTTTCTGCATATTATTGAAACATCATTAATTCTAGCCTAACTAGGGCTGAAAATTTATTTTCTTGAAGACTGATTTGTTTTGTAATCTATAAATCCCTTTGTTCCAATTGAATTGTGATGGAATTTATTATGTAGTAAATGGGTTCCTCCAAAATTCATGTGTTGAAGTCTACTCTCTAAAGAGATGGTATTTGGAGATAGGGCCTTTGAGACATAATTAGGTCATGAAGATGGGAACTCATCAATGAGATTTATGCCTTTTACTTATTTTTTAAGTTTATTTATTTTGAGAGAGACAGAGACAGTGTGAGTGGGGAAGGGACAGAGAGAGACAGAGAGAGAGAGAGAGAGAGAGAGAGAGAGAGAGAGAGAGAGAGAATCCCAAGGAGGCTCCACACTGCCAGCACAGAGCAGGACGCAGAGCTCAAACTCACATTGCTGCAGATCGTGACCTGAGCCAAAACCAAGAGTCAGAGGCCTAACCAACTGAGGTACCCCGGCGCCCCAGAGATTAGTGCCTTTTATAAGAAGAGGCTACCGAGCTAGCTAATCTTTCTGCCCTGCGTGGGTATAATGAGAAATTGGCCTCTGCAGAGCAGAAGAGGGCCCTCACCAGAACCTAACACTGCTGCATTCTGATCTCAGGCTTCTAGCCTCCAGAACTGTGAGAAGTACATTTCTTTTGTTTAAGCCACCCAGGTTATGGTCATTTGTATAGCAACCCCAACTGACTAAGAACCCTAATTCAACTGTCTGCATACATTTTTATACATAAATTATGTAATATGATTTTGACAAAATAAGACACATACCGTTTTTTTCAGAAAGCAGACATACTATTAGCATGAGATTATTTTGTGAACTGTGACATAATTTGTATTGTATAGGTAAACATCAATGGACACCTGAATTTTTATGGCTACAACAGATGTATAACACATGAAAAGAATAAGATACAGAAAAGTGACAGTAACGTCAAAAGATATTAATGAAATCAGGATAGAACAAGCAAATGACAAGATAAACAACTATACATTTGAAAGGATGTGTGAATGATACTTACAAAAGCTATTATTTCAAATTTTGTATGCTGCATTTTTCATGACCATCAGCTCTTTCAAATTCCAAACAACTTACCAAAATATAAGAGGGAGCAAGTGTTTATTACCTTGTTAGTTGATCTGTTCTTGTGTTCTCATGTCGAACTATTTTGTGAATTGTTATTTAATAAGAAGCAAATAATTATATCAGATAGCACATATGTATCCATTTTGAACATGTTCAACTCCTTACATATTTTTCAAGCAACCACTTTGCTTTAAAACAACACATGAGGGGCGCCTGGGTGGCGCAGTCGGTTAAGCGTCCGACTTCAGCCAGGTCACGATCTCGCAGTCCGTGAGTTCGAGCCCCGCGTCGGGCTCTGGGCTGATGGCTCGGAGCCTGGAGCCTGTTTCCGATTCTGTGTCTCCCTCTCTCTCTGCCCCTCCCCCGTTCATGCTCTGTCTCTCTCTGTCCCAAAAATAAAATAAACGTTGAAAAAAAAAAATTAAAAAAAAAAAATAAATAAAACAACACATGAACTTGTGGGAAAATGTTTCCATATATCTTCAAATATCTAGAAATTTTGAATTACCAACAGAATGAAATACCATCCTGAGCATGTTGCATAAAGGATATTTATCATTTTGACCTAGATATTTGTGAATTCAAAATCCAGTTTTCAAGAAAATGGATTTGATTTGTAGTTACTTTCTTTGATTCTTATTAATATTAAAAACAGTTTCCATATAACAAAAAGTTACACCCTTACTAGAAAAAGGTCTTTTGAAAGCTACAGTCCATTATGTATAGATGGGAATAAATAAATGTTTGCTACTAAATAGTATATAATAATAAACCCTTATATGCTTGTAGATGTAACTAGAAACTAATCCTAATATATAAGTATGCATTCTCATATTTGAAATTATAGCCTACCAGCTTCTTAATGTCATAAATAATTTGATTCCTCCTATCTTATGCTTAAAGTGATTCTACTTTTTTTATGATGCTATTTCAGAGATTCTTGTTTCCAAGATCTAGGTCCACAGATTTTTTTAAATTTCATAAATAATAAAAAATAAATAAATTTATCTAAATGTGAAATAAGAATAATAATAATTACCAGTAGGATTATTGTAGCCTCTTCCTCTTACTTACTAAGAAATGATGCAGGGAATATACAGGATGTACCTGTAGGGTCTTATAATGTCAAAAATTAAGTAAATATCATTTAAAAAACATAGCCCACCACCCCCCCACACACACACATACACATGATATGATCTGTCAAAGTGATACAGGATCCAACTGAAAAAGCACCCTATCCAAAGCCACAACAATTTAAGAAACAAAATAGTATTGGATTGTAACCCAGGTATAAAATAAATATCCATGAGTCCATACTGATATAAAGAAGCAAGCAAGCAAACAAACAAATAAATGGAGAAGGGAAAAATCCTTAATCATTTGTAGAGATACTGTGCTCTTAAGGAAGTGGAGCATAACTCCTTACTCTTCAAATGTTGATTGAGCATAGTGATTTCCCACCAAAGAGTAGAATATGGAAAAGTGGCGGAAAAGAGTGACTTCATAATAGAGAAACCTGACAAACCATACTTCAGCTAGGTGATTGATGTCACTGTCAGCAGTAATAAGACGTGTTGATAGCATTTAAATTTGATATGATGTCATGAAAAATGGCACTTACTTCCATGGTACTTTACCTCCCATAAGTTCAGACCCCCAGTCTAACCACTAGAACAGTATATTAGAAAAATCTCAATGAGGGACACTGTACCCGACTAGTACTCCTCACATCTGTCAGTCATTAAAAACAAAGAAAATATGACAAATTCACAGACCAAAGGAGCCTAAGGAGACATGACAATTAAATGTAAGGCCACGTCCTATAAAGATTTTGGAACAGAAAATGGACATTAGGTAAAAGTGAAGAAAATCTAAATAAAGAATAGACTTTACCATAATGATCAATGGCTGAGTAATTGTACAAAATATATTATTGTAAAATGTTAATCCTAGGGGAAACTCTGTACAGGGACATGGAAAGTTTCTGTATTATATTTGTAATTTTTCTGTAAATCCAGAAGTATTTTTTATGACTCATTAATGAATAATTTATTTGAGTGATATAAGGAAGCTCATAAATCACGCAAGACTCCAAAGAACTAGGCTGGAAAACATGAAAGGAAAATAGCAACTCTAGGCACCTAACCAGCAAAAACTACTCAAATAGCTGGTATGGTCACTATCACTGGAGTAATCATGGGGTTATATTGTCGTGGTGCTTGTTGTGTTTTTGTTTAATGTTTCAGATTCTTACTTTTTTTCCACCAATTGGACCTATACTCTGAGCCACACACAGGTTTTGAGAATATGTTTTGGGGTGTTACTTTGGTCAGCCTTTGCCATGATTAGTTTGTGCAATGAGCATTCCAAAATCTTGGTGGCCTTCAGAAGCAAGCCTTTATTTCTCATTCATGGGTTTGAAGTCTGACCATAGAAAGTCCAGAAGCATTTTTAAAAATTAGTTTTTTTTTAAAGGACATGTTTTAGAAAATGCTGGGTGACATTGCCCAAATTAAGTTAAAGAACTTGATTTTTTTTTCTATTTTCCTTTCTCCTGTACAGATATAAAATGCTGCTTTTTGTGAGATCCTGCTCTTAAAGAAACAGCATTTAAAAAGTAGTATGACTTAAAAATATTATTTTAAACTTGCATTAAGGGGTTCAATTAATCTATTATCCGAGGAAGGAACTCCATTGATTTACTTTTCTCATCTAGACAAGGCACTTCATCTTTCTGAGCATTAAATTTCTCATGGGTAAAATTAAGATATTAATTGCTTTACCCTAAGGTTGTTGAGAAATCTAATGATACAATGGATATTAAAAGTCTTTTAGGAAATTATGTGCTATACAATCTGTGTATATAATATCTCCCTTTAGATTCTTAACACTGATATATATACTTACTATTTATTACTATTATGAATATTACTAAATGTTTATGTTTATGAATATAATAAATGAATTTAATATTTGTTTAGTAGAGAAATCTCAATTGTCAAACAATTCGTAATGTATTAACAAAGAAATTCCACTATAAGAACACTGACTTTGATAGCCTTCTAGTTTTCCCTGAATCTAAGTTTTCTTGTATTTGTTTATCTCTCAAAATGTTAAATAAAAGGAATCCCTGAGAGTCTGTCTTCCTTGTCTTGATATTAGCTCATCTCATACATATCTATGGATTTGTAAAAATTTATCATTGGATTACTCCTAAATATACAGGTTCTTCCTATTTATCCAACTCTGCACATACTTTGACTGCTTGAATATCTACCAGGCATCCCAACTTAGTAATTTCAAAATAAAGCTCTTATTTCTCTCTCTAATCTTTTTCCTAATTTATGCATTCTCAGATCAATAAACGGCATGAAAAGTCACGTATTTACTCCCCTCAAAATCTAGGAATTATTCTTTTTTTTTAATGTTTATTTTTGAGAGAGAGAGAGACAGAGACAGAGAGAGAGAGAGCAAGCAGGGGAGGGGCAGAGAGAGAGGGAGACACAGAATTCAAAGGAGGCTCCAGGCTCTGAGCTGCCAGCACAGAGCCCAATGTAGGGCTCGAACTCACAAACTGCGAGATCCTGACCTGAACCGAAGTCACATGCTAAACCTACTGAGCCACCTAGAGAATTATTCTTGGTTCCTCTTTTTCCTTTTAATCCATGTCCAAATGTCAGTAAGACCTGTTAGCTTTACCTTCAAAAAGTTCCAAATGTGACCACTTTTCAACAGCTCCACTTTAACACCATACTCCAAACTCATCATCTTGTGTCATTTACACTCTCCTTGATTACTCTCTTTATTCTTCATACCCTGTTCACTCACCCACAGCCTGTGCAATCATATCTCATTCCTTCCTCAACACCATCAAAGCTTTTTCAAAATAAAACTCAAACTCTTTCTTATGATCTATAAATTCTTATATGATTGAACACTATTGATCTTTATTTTTCTTTTCTAATGAAACTATTCCTTTCACACCCTCTTTTTCAGATACATTCACTCTCTTGCTGAACTCAGAAAATGCCAGATTCATTTCTGCCTCAGAGCCTTTGCCTTTATGTGTATTGTACTCTCTTGTAGATTCATCTTCCCAAAATATGTCATGACTCTTTTTCTCATTTTAACGAAGTCTTTTCAGAGAGGCTTCCCAGTTCATCTTATATAACATAACACCCCATCTATACAATGTCACTTTCTTCCCTTTTTTTCCTCTGTATTATGAAGATAAAGGGGACAAATTCATATGTTAGGTAAAAAGAAGCTCTATAAAATTTGCATACAAGAAGATTAAATGGAGAAGCACACACAGCCCAAACAAATGACAACACTCCTTAGTGTCATAACCCAATATATCTTCTAAAATATTATGCACATATATAATATTATAACACTAAAGGATTTTAAAACATTTATGTAGAACAGATATGCAGAGCTAGGTTGAGAACATGAACAAATTCCAAGAGTTTGTATTTTTTCTTATCAGTGTCACTGAGGCAGAATTTGCACAAATAAGTTACATTTTATTTTATTTTTATTTTATTTTATTTTATTTTATTTTATTTTATTTTATTTTATTTTATTTTTTTATGTTTATTTATTTTTGAGAGGGGAAGATAGGCAGAGCAGGAGGGAGGGAGGGGCAGAAAGAAGGAGAAACAGAACCTGAAGCTGGCTCCAGGCTCCGAGCTGTCAGCACAGAGCCTGACACAGGGCTCGAACTCACAAACCGTGAGATCATGACCTGAGCCGAAGTCAGACACTTAACTGACTGAGCTACCCAGGTGCCCCTAAGCTACATTTTATAAAAGTATACAGTTTAGTAAGTCTCTATGTTGTGTACACTGAAGAAATCACCACCGCCATTACAATGCAAAACATTTCCATCATCCTAAAAATATCCCTCACATTCCGTGTATCTGTCTGTCCCTCTGCTTATAGTTTTAAGCAACCACTAAACTACAGATCAGTTTGCATTTCATAAAATGAATTGAATCATTTCATATGTATGTATTGCTATCAACATTGTCATTGACCATAGTGAATTTGAGATTTATTTATGCTATTATGTATATTAGTAGTTCATTTCTACCTATTGCTAAATAGCATTCCATTATATGGACATTATATGGACACATACTATTTATCCCTCTACCTGTTGATAGACATTTGGGTCATTTTCAGGTTTTGATTTTTGGAAATAAAACTGTTAAGAATACTTGAATCCAGATTTTTGAGTGGATATTTCCCTTATTAATATCAGAGTGAAATGGCAGAACTGACAAACAGTTTTACAAAGTTATACTACTCATATCCCCATTAGTACCAGTTGCTCCGTAGCTGAACTGTCCTCAATAATGGCAGGCTTTTTTGTTTTAATCATTCCAGTGGATGTGTCATATCTCATGGTTACTTTAATTTGCATTTCCCTGAAACCTAGCCAGGTTGACACCTTATTTGTTTGTTTATTGGCTATTTGTTGTTTTCTCAAAATGTTTTAGCAATTTTTATTGTTATTTGTATTATTATTATTAAATTGTAAAAATTCATTATGTATTGGACATTGTAGCCCATGATCAGATATGTGTATTGTTGATGTATCTCTTACTGTTACTCTTCTTCTTTAATGGTATCATTTAAAGAACAAGTGTTTTTTAATTTTTATAAGGACATAATTTTGTTCTGATCTAAAAAATATTTTTGTACCCTAAGGTTCACAGATATTCTCTTTTAAGATTTCTTCTGCAAGTTTTATGTTTTAATATTGAGTCTGTGATCCATTTCATTTTGTTTATGATGTGTGACAAATATTCATATTTCCCTCTTTTCCCCACAGAGTCATCCGGTTTTTAGAGCACTGTTTGTTTAAAAGATTTTCCTTTCCCTTTTCTGTTGCTTTGGCCCTTTGTCAAAAATCAATTGATCATAAATGTCCAATTCTGTTACTGGGCACTTTATCTTGTTTCATCCATTTAAATGTCAATCATTTTACCATTCTCACTGTCCTAATTACTGTATAATTAGTTATAGTAAGCCCAGAAATCATGTAGTACTAGTCTTCATTTGTCATATGAATCCCCGTTTAGAATTTCACATTCTTCATAATACTTGATTGCCAAGATGGATAAAAGCATGGAGTCTGGTGCCTGTTCTTGATCAGATTTATCATTGTAGATATTTTTTTTTCTTTTTCTAAGTTTCCTTTTATGCAGTCTGTAGGTAAAAACAATTTTTACTCATTTGCATAAATGGGTGCCCTATGTTAATATACCTTTGCTAGTCTAGTCTCTTTTTTTCAAGCCTCATTATTGAAGTATGATTGACATATAAAAAGCTGTGCACATTTGATGTATACAACTTGATGAATTTGATATAGATATGCATCATGAGACCATCACCACAATTTATACTATGATAAATCTATTATTATTAGATTTACCATTAACATTTATGTATTTAACATTTAATGTATTTAACATTAAGATCTAACCTAATAGCAAATTTTAAAATATGCAACTATATTGTTAATTATTGGCACCATGCTCTACAATAGAATTCCAGGACTTACTCATCTTGCAAAACTGAAACTTAGCACACTCTGAATAATGCCTCCCCATTTATTCCTACTGCAGCCCCTGGAAAACCCATTCTGTTCTCTGCCTCTATGCATATGACTGTTTTAGATTCCTCATATATTTGATATCACATAGTATTTGTTCTTTTGTATCTGGTTTAGTCTAATCTTAAAATTTTTCTTAACATTTATTCATTTTCGAGAGACAGAGAGAAAGTGCAAGCAGGGGAAGGGCAGAGAGAGAGAGAAAGACAGAGATTCTGAAGCAGGCTCCAGGCTCTGAGCTGTCAGCACAGAGCTCTACGTGGGGCTCAAACCCACAAATGGTGAAGATGATGACCTGAGCCAAAGTTGGACGCCTAACCAACTTAGCCACCCAGGCATCCTGGCTTAGTTTAGTCTTGAGTAGAGCAATGACCTGACCATACATCAGCATTCTTAACTATATTCCATTATTCTCTGGAATGACTGGAATTGTCCTCTGATGTGCAGCCCTGTTAGTAAACCAGTTCTCTTTATTAAATGGTAAATTATATAATCAAGAATCTGGTAAATTATGCTCCACAGACCTAATATAGTCAGTCCTCTGCATGATTTTTAAAATAATGTATATTGGAGTACAGCCATCCCCATTTATTTATGAATTTTCTGCGGCTGCTTTCATGCTACAGTAATAGAGTTGAGTTGTTGTGAGAGACATCCTAGGCCCTGAAAAGCCTAAAATGTTTATTATCTCCACAGGAAAAAGAAATTGCATCCCCAGAATGAAGAATCAGGGAGAGGGATCTCTGTATTTAAGGAATGAGTCTGCTCTTGTAGCTAGCTGAGACTTCAGAGGCCGGGCTAGACTTGTGATTGGATATATTGCTTCATTTTACAGTAGAGCTTTCTGGAACTTATCCCATCTTGTGAGATTATAGTTCAGGGAGAACCTGTTACGATATAGGGATTTCTTGTCAAGTAATTCATTTTCACTAGACCCCTATAACAAAACAGTAGTTTTCTTTCAAAATACATATATTTTTTTCAATGGCTGGAGGAAAACATGGTTCAGAAACCAAATGTCCAGAGAATTCTGAGAGAGTTTATTGCTAGGGACTCCAACAGATGTTAAAATCAGTCACAGACACTTGTAGTTCCAAAAAGATATGAAGAAAATAGGGACAGAAAGGTATGGCCTGCTTTATGGCTAATCGCAGGCTTCATGTCGTGGAGACCACTGCTCACTTTCAGTACATAGCTTGCCTGGTAAGCTGCCATAAGGCCTTTCATAAATATCTGTATTGAGGTGTAGTCTTTTGAGTATCAAGGAAACTTATCAAGTTATGTGAAAAATCAGGATATGCTTACCAACATCTCAAAAATAATATGTTGGCTTCGTGAAAACCTTAGAAATAGAGTCCCTGAATAGAGCTGAGAGCTGACAAAGGAGAATAGCAATGTTCATAAAATATCCATGATCATTTAAAAATAATGTGTCCTCAGATCTTGTTTGTATGTTTCTTAGGTTATATTAGTTAGGTTTTTAATGTCTAAAAACCTTGTCTCTTTCACTTACTAATTTGTGAAGTATGTCATTAATGTAAGTTATTTAGATGATATATTTGTCAGTTTCTCCTTTTAGTATTATTGTTCTTTGACTTTTATGAGTTTCAGTCTATCATTTTGATGAATATAAAAATTGGTATATCACTCTGACAAAAAGTGAACTTGACAATAATCATTTTTTAACTCTTGTAAACGTTTTGCCATAAATTCTATTGTGTATGTTGTCAGTTATCAATTCATTGTCTCTCAAATATGAATTAATCCTTCAGTATATGTCCATCCTATGATTAAAAAAATTCCTTCAAACACTCTCATTTAAAGTGAGTACAATGATAAAATGTTCTTGAAATAGGGCTTTTGGTGTGGGATGGGGTCAGTGTTGTAGATGTGAGAACATCCAGTGAAGCCTGATCATCCCACAGACCTAGAATGTGTTGCCTTGGTAAACTTGGAGCCAGCATCAGCCTACCAATTAGCTTTCCTCTTCCCTCCTGACATGGAACCATAAGCACTTAGCAAGTTGTCTAGTTTCCCTCAGCAAGCTCTCACATGATTTAAACTCAAGAAGATTGACTGTTGTTTGCCCAATAGCTTCAGACCAGCTATGGACTAACCTAACCAGCAAAATCCTCTTCTGTCCAATGACCAAACCATAACTTCTCCAGTGAGTGAGGAGTCTCTTCTAAGTTTGTCCTTCCTTGGGTCCTTTCCTTTAGCATAGGGATAATATGTAGAGTTTCCTTTGATCTTATAGTTATTTTTTACCATGGCTAATAATTATCTATATTAAACTTTACCATTTAAATTACTGTGTGGCTTCTGTCTCCTGACTGGACTCATATTTCTACAGAATTTGTATCCAGAGTAGTCCCAAAAGAAGAACCCTAAAGATGGGATTCAGAGTTGGTTTTGTTTTTGCCTTTGGTTTGCCTGTATGTTGATTCCCTTGCCAATTAGAAATGAGGGGCGCCTGGGTGGCGCAGTCGGTTAAGCGTCCGACTTCAGCCAGGTCACGATCTCGCGGTCCGTGAGTTCGAGCCCCGCGCCAGGCTCTGGGCTGATGGCTCGGAGCCTGGAGCCTGTTTCCGATTCTGTGTCTCCCTCTCTCTCTGCCCCTCCCCCGTTCATGCTCTGTCTCTCTCTGTCCCAAAAAAATAAATAAAAAACGTTGAAAAAAAAAACAAAAAAAAAAGAAATGATACCTTAGTAAACCATGATGTGTAGTAGAACCATAATAAGGTTATCACCTCTGGTTGATTTTGATAAAGTGACAGTTGAAGCACAAGCTCTTGGAGCTCAAGTGGCTGCTGAACTTGACCATTATGTCAGTAATTATGACTCTAAATACCCCAGTGTGGCTTGTATTGTTTGAGTGCATGAGTGCTTACAGAGAAAAATGACAAGCTCAGGTCCATTAACCCTCACCTCAAGTCATAGTCTGAGAATCAGACAGCTTTCATAACAGCCCTAAAAGAGTCTCTTATTTCTTGTATCTGCAGGTTTGATATTACTGAAAATAAAAACAATATTTAGTTGTATGAGTGCCGAATTACAATGATAATTGAAGTATGTATCCCTGAGTTTTTCATGTGAAAGTTAGGGGATTGGTTGGGATATAAAGGTATCATGAAATGTGAAGTGGGGACTTCTGGTACGATTCAAATGAATACTTGTTTTGTGGACTGACTGAAACTTTTCTACAGAGGGGCCTACATTTAATGAGATTGAGATGTCAGAGTTTACCTGGTATCATCAGAAATCCAAAAGATTAGTATCAAAAAGTTGAGGCTAGGCATTATAGGGATCCCAGAAGGAGAAGAGAGAAAAAAGGGAGCAGACAACTTATTTGAGGAATTAATAGCTGAAAACTTCCCAAATCTGGGGAAAGAAACAGAAATCCAAATCCAGGAGGCACATAGAGCCTCCAGTCAAATCAACTCAAGGAGGAACACACCAATACATATAGTAATTAAAATGGCAAAAAGTAGTGATAAAGAGAGAATTTTAAAAGCAGCAAGAAAAAAGAAAATAGTTATATACAAGGAAAATCTGATAGTAATATCAGCTGATTTTTGAGGAGAAATTTTGTGAGCCAGAAGGTAGTGAAATGGTATATTCAAAGTTCTGAAAGGGAAAAAAAAATTGCAGCCAAGAATACTCTATCCAGCAAGGCTATCATTCAGAATAGAAGGAGAAATGAATACTTTTCCAGACAAAGTTAAAGGAATTCATGACTACTAAATCAGCCCTACAAGAAATGTTAAAGAGGATACTTTGAGTGGAAAGGAAAGAGCATTAATAAGGAGAAAGAAAAATAGGAAGCACAAAAGCAGCAAAAATAAATATAGTTAATAATCAGTCAAGCAACTCACAAAATAAAAGGTTGTAAATTATGACAATGTCTACCTAAAATGTGGGATTGGGAGAGAGGAGTAAAAAATGCGTTCAAACTTAAGTGGCCATCAACTTAGTATAGACTGTCATATGCAGAAGATGTATATACAAACACAACGGTCCAAAATCTTTGGAGTGCAGCAAAATCTATCCTAAGAGGGAAGTTTATAACAATATAGGCCTACATCAAGAAGCAAGAAAAATCTCAAATAAACAACCTAACCTTACATCTAAAGGACAAACAAAACTCAAAATCAGTAGAAGAAAAAAGGTAATAATTTTGGAGCAGAAATAAAATAGACTACAAAAAAAACAGTGAAACAGATCAATGGAACCAGGAGCTGGTTTTGAAAAGATCAACAAAATCCATAAGCCTTTATCAAGATTCATCAAAAAACAAAAAAGAGGCCTAAAACAAAATTTAAAAAATGAAAAAGAAATAACAACTTACACCACAGAAAGATACAGGATTATAAGACAATATTATTAAAAACTATATGCCAATTAAGTGGACAATGTTGAAGAAATGGATACATTCCTACAGATATGTAACCTCTGAAAAGTGAATCAGGAATAAATAGAAAATTTGAACAGAATGATTTCCAGCAAGGGAATTGAATCAATAATCAACAACTCCCAACAAACAAAAGTCCATGACCAGATGGCTTCACAGGTGAATTCTACCAAATATTTAAAGAAGAGTTAATATCTATTCTTCTCAAACTTTTCCAAAACTTAGAAGAGAAGGATAACTGCCAGATTCATTCTGTGAGGCCAGAAGAACCTTGATACCAAAACCAGATAAAAAACACTACAAAAAAGGAGAAGTACAGGCCAATATCTCTGATGAACATAAATGCAAAAATCCTCAACAAAATATTAGCAAACTGAATCCAACAATAGAATAAATACAATATAATACAATTAAAAAATCATTCAAGTGGGATTTATTCTTGAGATGCAAGGTCTTTCAATTATTCACCAATCAATTAACATGATACATCACATCAACAAGAGAAAGGATAAAAACCATATGACCATTTCAATAGATGCAGAAAAATCATTTGACAAAGTACAACATTCGTTCATGATAAAATAGTTTAGGGGAACATATGTCAACATAATAAAGGCCATATGTGAAAAACCCACAGTCAACATCATTCTCTATGGTGAAAATCTGAGCTTCCTTCTAAGTTCAGGAATAAGACAATGATGTCCACTCTCTCACCATTTCCATTCAATGTAATACTGAAAGTCCTATCCATAGCAATCTGACAAGAAAAAGGAATAAAAGGTATCCAAATTGGTAAAAAATAAGTAAAATTTTCAGTTTGCAGATGACATGATGCTATGTTATAGAAAACCTTAAAGAGTCCACCAAAAAATTAGTAGAACTAATAAATGAATTCTATAAAGTCACAGGATACAAAATCCATGTAAAGAAACTTGTCACGCATCTATATACTGATAATGAATCAGCTGAAAGAGAAATTGAGAAAAAATACTCTTTTTACAATTGCACCAAAAGTAATAAAATATGTATAAATAAACTTAAGAGGTGAAAGACCTATACCTGAAATCTGTAACAAACTGATGATAGAAATTTAAGACAACAAAAAGAAATGGAAAGACATTCCATGCTCATGGATTGGAAGAACAAATATTGTTAAAATGTCGATCCTGCCCAAAGCAATCTACAGTTTTAATGCAATCCCTATCAAAATACTAATACTATTTTTCACAGAAATAGAACAAACAAACCCAAAATTTTTGTGGAATAACAAAATACTCCAAATCATGAAAAGAAAAACAGAACTGGAGATATTGCAATTCTAGTTTCATTTTATACTAAAAAGCTGTAGTAATCAAAACAGTATGATACTGGCACAAAAATAGACATATAGATCAATGGAACAGAAGAGAGTCCAGATATAAATTTACAATTATATGGTCAATTAATCTCACAATGGAGGAAAGACTATGTGATGGGAAAAAGAGACTGTTCAACAAATGTTGACAAAACTGGACAGTTACATGCAAAAGAATGGATCTAGGTCATCATGCACAAGAATAGACTCAAAGCAAATTAAGGACTTAAATGTAAGACTTGAAACTGTAAAAATTCCAACAGAGAAGACAGGCAGTAGTTTCTCTGAGACTAGCCATGGCAACATTTTTCTAGTTATATCTCCTGAAGCAAAGAAAACAAAAGCAAAAATGAACTGTTTGGGACTGCATCCAAATAAAAAGCTTCTCCACAGGAAAGGTAACAAGCAACAAAATAAAAAGACATCTTACTGGGTGGGATAAGATATTTGCAAATGACAAGTCTAATAAAAGGTTAATATTCAAAATGTATAAAGAATTGATACAACTCAATACCCAAAAACCAAATAATCCAATTAAAAAATGAGCAGAAATTGTGAACAAACATTTCTCCAGAGAAGATATCCAGACACATGAAAAGATGCTCAACATCATTCATTGTCAGAGAAATGCAATCAAAACCACAATGAGATATCACCTCATATCTGTCAGAATGGTTAAAATAAAAAACACAAGAAATAAGTGTTGGCGAGAATATGGGAAAAAAGGAACCTTCATGCACTGTAAGCGGGGCTGCAAACTGCTGCAGCCCCTGTGGAAAATATTATGGAGTTTCCTCAAAAAATTAAAAATAGAACTACCCTATGATGTAGTAATTCTACTACTGGTCATTTACCTGAAGAATATGAAAGCACTAATTCAAAAGGATATGTGCACCCCTATGTTTATTGCAGCATTATTTACAATAGCCAAATTATGGAAGCAGCCTAAGTGCCCCTTGATAGATGAATGGATAAAGAAGAGGAGATATATAGATGCAATGGAATACTACTCAGCTGTAAAAAAGAATGAAATCTTACCATTTGCAGCAACATGGATGAATTTACAGAGTACAATGTCAAGTGAAATAAGTTAGTCTGAGAAAGACAAATACCATATGATTTCATTCACATGAGAAATTTAAGAAACAAAAGAAATAACAACAAAAAAGAGACAACCCAAAAAACAGATTAACAGTAGGAAAAAAACTGATGGCTACCAGAAGGGAGGTGGGTAGAGGTATGGGTGAAATAGGTGAATGGGATTAAGGGTACACTTACCTTATGAGCACTGAGCAATGTATAGAATTACTGAATCACTATATTTTGCACCTGAAACTAATATAACACCATACATTAACTATAGTGGAATTAAAAAACAAACCAAAAAATCCCCAAAATATTAGGGCAATGGGAACGTTAGACACATGTGACCTGCACACCCACCCCCCCCCCCCCCCCCCCCGTAACTGTGTTCTATACAAGGGCTCAGGAAACACTCCCTTCACTAAGGCATTTAGAAATACATGGATAAATACACCTGCATCCCTAAAAAGCTTTGTGGTACTCTCCTTTGTAAGCCAGGTATTACAGCACTTGGTACTACTTTTGAGATGTAGTTTAATTTCACTGGGATGATCGGATCCCAGAATATCAGATACCACGTGGAAGCATTTGTCAAACACATGTGTGTACTTCAATCATAAAAGACAAAATGGATATAATTGTAACCAGAATATTTTTGTTTGTAAATTTTTTCATGGTGGCTGATTTATCATGATTTCTTGGAATGAGACAGATAGGTAGCCTGTTAATGTGTTTTTCTGTATGTAATAAGAAAACCTCTAAATATGGTAGCAAGAAACCTGACTTGAGTCATCAAAAACTAGAGAATCATGGCCTCTTACCCAGATTTCAGACCTAACTCAGTTAATAGACTGGAGAGACCCTTGACCGAAAGGGATGCTGAGTCCCTTGAGGAAAGACTGTACTGTTGCTTCAAGCACACACTGTAAGTCTTCTTACAAGCCTTCCCTAGAAGAAACCTTAGCCATTAATAAAGTGAGTGTTCATTGGGGAAAAACGCATACCCAGACCTTTCATGGATAAATGGACACTAGCTCCAAAATAAAAGTAATTTCTGGTGACACAGTGAGTTTCTGTGGCCCATGAGTCAAACTAAGGGCTTTATGGTGGGCATGTGATAGATGGAGTTAAGTCTAAATCACATTGAGCTTAGTTGGTTCATGGATCTACTTGTGATTATTTCCTCAGTTCCTGAATGTATGATTGGAATAAACACACTTTTAAACTGGCAGTCTTCACAGTGACCGTGTGACCTATAGGGTGAGGCCATTAAAGCTAAATGGAAGCCCCCAGTCACTTTTCCTTTCTTTCTAGATAATAAACTGAAGTGATACTGCATCCCAGGGGAAATTTCTGAGATGAATGCCACCATCAAATAATTGAAAAAATGAGGATGCTTTTAATGATCATGTTCCCATTTAATTTACCAATTTGGCCTGTGCAGAAAACAAATGGATCTTTGAGAATGACTGTGGACTATTGTAAAGTAATGAGGTGATGACTCCAATTATAACTGCTGCCCTAAATATAATACTTTTAGTGGAGGAAGTCATAGCTTCTGGTACTTGGTATGCAGCTATTGACCTGGCTATTGCCTTTTTCTCTATACCAATTTGTAAGGACCACCAGAAGCTGTTTGCTTTCACCTGCCAGGGCCAACAGTATATCTTCACAGTGTTGCCTCAGGACTACATAAATTCTCTTGCTCTTTGCCATAATATTTTCAACTGAGATCTTGATTGCCTTGACATTTCACAAATCATCACACTGGTCCATTAAATTGATGACATATAGGTCCCTATGAGCAGAGCATAACAAGTACTTTCACTGGTTTAGTAAGGCTTATGTGAATGAAAGAATGGAAAATAACCCCCACAAAAGTTCCTCCCAGCACTATCTCAATGAATTTTCTGATTTAGTGGAGGTTTAGTTATTAAGATACTTCCCCTGGGCTGAAAACTAATTTGCTAAAAGGAAAGAGGCAACCACCTGTCGTACCTTTTCATATTTTGGAGGAAACATGTACTTCAATCGAATGTGCTACTTCTTCCCTTCTACAGAGTTGTTCATAAGGCTAACTGCTTTAGTAGGAAGTAGACCAAGAAATGGGACCACAACATATTAAGTCTGCAGAACAAGCTGCTCTACCACTCATTTGTCATAATCCAACAGACCCCACATCACTTAAAATATTTGTGGCAAATAAGTATGCTGTACAAAATCTTTTGCAAATACCAATGGAAGAATCACAATACAGATCTCTAGGGTATTGGAGCTGATTTATGCCTTCCTCTGTACAAAGCTATTCTTTTGATAAAAGTTTATTCTTTGCTACTGGGTCTTGGTAGGAAACTGAACATTTAATCACGAGGCATGACGTCAATTAACCATGTGGCTTGAAATTCCCATCATGAACTGGGTATTATCTAATCTAACTACCCATAACATATGGTATGCATATCAGAATTCTATCACAAATGGAATTTGTACATGAGAGTCCAAGTGTAGGAAGGTTTAAAAGGTACAAGTGAATTGCATCAACAGATGGCCTAGACTTCAATACCAGCTTGTGGTATATTGCCTTCTCTACCTGAATCCGAGCCAATGGATTCCTGGGGTGCTCCTTATGATCAACTAATCAAATAAGAATTGAGCATGCTTTACAAATGAGTTGGCACAATATGCCAATGAGATCTGAATGTGGATAGTTTCATCACTAGAGCCCCATTCAGGGGTGACTCTGGAAGACAGTAATAAAGGAAATTCCTCTCAGTGGGTAGACCTTTACGTGGTTCAACTACATGGAATGTGCATTACCAAGGGTGACCTGGCTACTCCTACTTGCCAAATGCCTAATTGACCAATAACAGATACCAACATTGAGTCCTGGATATGTCACTATCTCTGTGATTACATCAGACCTTTCCTTCACAAAAAAGGCAAGTATTTGTCATCACTGGAATAGCCACACATTCTGGATATGGATTTCCCTTCCTTACTCATAATAATTCTGCTACTACTGTCATTTGTTTTTGCCTAAAATGCCTGGTGCACAGTCATGGCACTGTGCACTGCATGGTATTGGATCATGAAACTGATTTCATAGCAAAAGAAGTATAGCAGTGGACTCAGGCCCATGGAATTAACCAGTCTAATCAATTACTCTGTCATCCTAAAGTAGCTGACTTAACAAAAATGTGGAATGACTCTTAAATGCCCAGTTCAGCATCCATTGCAAAACAGCATCCTGAAAGTATGTGGTTCTGTTTTATAGGATGCAGTTTATGCTTTCAATCAGAGAACGCCGTATGGTGCTGTTTCTTCTGTAGTCCGAACAATTGGATACCTTTGGGATCAAGGGGTAGAGCTGGAAATGGCCCTTCCCACTAGTAAACCTAATAACCTCTTTGCAGAATTTCTGCTTTTGTCCCAGCAACTTTAAGCTTCTTTGTCTTATAGAGCTGATTCTCCAAAGAAGGGAACATTTCCACAGAGACACAAAATTATTCTTTTCAACTAGAAGATGAGACTTCCACCTGCCTATTTTACCAGTGAACGAACAGACAAAAAATTTAAAAAAAAAATACTTCTGGAATGATTGATTGGCCATGACTCAGCCTCAGGTGAAATTAGGAGCCATTACATAATAGCATTAAGGAGAACTGTGGCTGAAACTTAGGAAATTATCTGGATATCTCTAAGTTATTATTATTTATTTATTTATATTTATATTTATCATTATTGCCTGCTCAATAATAAACTAAATAATAACTTCAAAATGAAAGCAACCGATAAAAAGCAATGTGATTGAGGACACAGACCCTTCAGGAATGAAGGTTTGGGTCAATTCACCAGTAAAGAAATGAGAGCATCAAAGAAGCTGTAGGTAACCACTTTAATCTGAGAAACAGTTATAGAAACAAGGACCATAGTAGTTGTGCATATTCTGTTGCAACTTATGTTCATTTGTGTAAAGGAATCATTCTCTTTTTTATCTTCCTTCCCATTTTTTCCCTCTTTATTATGATTTTTTACAAATGTCCCTGGAGGTTTAGAATTTAGTTTTTAAATAACAGAATATTCAGTGAGACTGACTGAATTTGAAGATAATCAATACAGCTCATGATAGCTCTAGTGACTATTAGTCATCTCACTTAGGGGAAAGTGAAAATTTCTTCACTTTTAAGAAATAGAAACATCCTTTTAGGTAGTTCAGTTTGCTACCCTTTCAGTGGTAAGGGATTTCACATGTGTGTAGAAGGGTGTGTACGGAAGCTGAGTCATCAAATGGGTAGACTGTGCCTATCACCAGTTTATTGCCTCTCTTCCTCAAAAGCACTCTTCAATATAAGCAATAGGATAAACAATGGAATCCGTTTAAGCGCTAATCATTTAAAGTGAACATAATATAAAGCTTTCTCAGAGAAGGGCACCTTAGAAACAGCATAGGAGGATGAGTCTTCCTTCATTTTCTGGTGAATGGACCAGGGTTGGTGGTGTGGGCATGAGAACATCTGGTGGAGACTGCTCCAGACAGAAACCCAGACTGTGGTCCCTCAGCAGCATTGCAGCCCACATCCACCTGCAGCTTTCTCAGCCTTCTGAAGGTGTAACCTACAGCCTCGTGCAGCCTGCAAACACCTACCTATCCCTACTTCTGGGCAAGCCCCACACGGTCTGTACACAAGAGGACTGCCTGCTGTTTGTCCACCACCTCCAGCCCAATTCGGGCCTGGCTCTGCCAGTAAAATTCTCTTGTTATCCAGTAGTTGAACACACCTTCTCCAGCCACTCACGCTGCCAACTCAGAAGGGCTAGACCACTTCTGAGTATCTCCCTCAGCCCTAGAGAACTATATAGAATTTCTTTATATTTTATAGTTACTCATTTGTCATAGTTAATAATTTTTACATATATATTTTAGATTCCTTTTATTTTTCACAGTGCAACATGGGTACAACAGTTAGTAATTCTCTATATTAGTTTACCCTTGTTCAACATACTGTATATTTTTATCTCCTAGTTAGATCCAGACTAATATAATATATTAATATTTATTCACAAGTTTGCTCCCATTTTCTTTAAATTTGCAATTATTCTTTTTTGCTTTCTTTCAGAATAAAACTATTTTTTAAGATGATTTTGTTTTCTCCATTATTTGTCTTTAATGTAGGTGGACATATTTTATTTTAGGAAGTACCTGTAGGTAACTGTAAATGCATATTGAGAATAACTCATATAATAAATTAATCAGTAAATTTACACTCTTTCTGAATAATACGAAGAACTTTAAATTTTTAAAAATATCTTAATCATGCACTTTTTAACATATTTTTGTTGTAAAGTAGTATTGGAAAATTTTAATTTTTTTCTAATGAATTATAAATAATTATAGTGTTTTCAAGTCAGTGTTTATTTAAATTTATTTTCAAGACAGTGCAATTACTAATATCTTTTCTGAACTTTCTTTCGTAACCCAGAACACTATGGGATCTTTTCTCTTTTTCTTTTGTGGTCCAAAAGAAAAACTTAGAATTTGTTGGTATTTTATTTGGTTCATCCCCACACCTCCTTGATTCTTTAACATCATTTCCCATGCCTGCTCATATTTTTTTCACTATTATTTCCTTAAAAATACAAAATGTATTTATTTTAAATTTGAATCTGATAACTTTTTTATGGTTCAGTTTCTAGGTATGTTCTTTTTAGTGGTTCTTATTTATACATAATATGGTATATTCTTTTTGTGTTAACTGATTCTTGACTGTGCATTCTCCGCATTCCATCAAACTTTATATCTCTTTGAGACCACCAATTAAAGTTGTTTTCCTCATGAGAATATTCACTTTCGCTTCAGCCATTTGCCTTAGGCATGACCAATATGAGAGTACATTAAATTAAATTAAATTCTCCACTTGAATCTTTTGGAAACTTTGTGGACCACATAGCATGGATTTGGGCTGCAAAAACATATGATGCCTTTTTGGTGGTTATGAATTCTTACGAATGATTTTATTCTCTTTCTACCAAGTTAAAGTGGAAAGAAGCAAGTTCCTTTGTGTCTCCTTCTGTGTACTGAGTTTGATTCCTAGAGTAGCTTTTGTGATCCTAATGTTTGTAGGAGTTTCCTCTGAAATTACACCACTGAGGCAGATCCTAAGTCTTCTTCCCTCCCCCTAACACACTACATATCTCAAAACAGAAGCTCAAATTTACATATTGGGCAGAAACTCTGGGAAAAACAAAGCAAAACAATTGTGTGACTTGTTTTCTAGGTTTCTTTTTCATAGACTCTGGTTTTAGGCTGTACAGATTTCTTTTTTGGTATCAGGCCAGTAATGGCATGTAAAATGGTTTAGTTTGATCCAAAATTTTACTGTTTAAGTTAGGAGAGTGATTCATCTCCTGTAGTGCTTAAAACCAGCACTTAATAATAGAAAACAACTTATCGCTTTTGTAAAGAAAGAATACTTCTTAAAAGTTATTTCAAAAGTTCATCAGACATTGTTGGTAAAAGCTCTAAATGAGATATATGTGTGTAGAAGAAAACAACCAAAGTATTAAAATGACTATTTACTCAGTATTTACACAGTGGCAAATATTTTAAATGGTAAACAAGTCCTATCTATTTCCATTAACGTTTTTATTTCACATTCCTTTGGAAGTTCTTATGAACATAAGAACAGAAGGAAATAATGAGTTATATATTTGATTTCTCTCCTTTGCTAATATATTGTGATTTGAAGTGACAAAATCCAGAAAACACAGGAAATAAAAGAAATAATATGGGGGTATGGCAAAGTGACTAAACTCTAAATATAAGAGCAATAACAATTTTTTTCTAAGGTAATCAAAGATAGTCAAGGGCCATACACAACTGTGAAAATGTTTAGAAAACTAAAATTTTTCAAAATGTATACCAGTTATGAGGAGAAAATCTAACACCTTTAATTAAACAATGAAACAAAATCTAAAAAAAATTGGAACACACATATTCTGTGTTTTCATTTTGGAGAACAACTAATATTACAACATTGCTGGTTCCCTGTATATGTCTATCTCTTCATCTATCTATCTATCTATCTATCTATCTATCTATCCTCTACCTATGTAGCTACCTACAGACCTACCTACCTATCTTTCCATTTGGAATGTTAGTAGAATCACAATCAAAAAAAATTTAGTGTGTATTTTTTGAAAGCAACAGAGCGCACGCAAACAGGACAGGGGCAGAGATAGGGGTCAGGGGATCCAAAGTGGGCTCTGCACTGACAGGCAGCGAGCCTGATGTGGAGCTTGAACCCTAGAACTGCGATTTCAAAACCTGGTCCAAAAGTCGAGACACAACTGACTGAGCCACCTAGGCGCCTCCAGAATCACAATTTTTAAAAATTGAAAAAATTCTACAGAATATCCGAGAACATTATTTAAAAATAATTATGGGCCTTTTTTTCTTTATCTAATATCAATATAAAACAAATCTATTTTATTCTAAGATATTTTCTCAGGAATAGACAAATCAGTAAAATAGAATTCAGAAAGATCTCATTGGATGGGGATTTATTATATGATAAAGTTGTGTTTTATTTTAATTATGTATAAAAATAGTTGCATCTCATGTGACAGTCATGAAATAAATCTGTAATTACAGGAATAAACATATATAAAAAGTAATTCCCTATTAACTAAAATCTGAAAAGAAACAAATGAAAAAAATGATTTAGGAGATTCTAGACAATCTAGAGATCCAGATTTGTTTTTCAAAAGGGAATAAATAAAATCTTTAGAAGAGAAATATAGTCATAAGTGCAAGTGAAAATTATATTATAAGGAAAAATATAGCAGAGCCATATCAATAAATTGAGGCATACTGTCAATGACCATTAATTTAAAATATTAAAATCTATAAGGTAAAAATATAATTTTGAAATTTAGAAAAAATGACAGTTATATACAAAAATGGATGAAGTATATGAACAGACAGTTCACAGAATAGCAAACCCAAATTACCTGAAAAATAAAAGGATGCCAAATTAAGCAACAAAAATATACTTTTATTTTAATAAATTAGCAAATTTTTAGAAGACTATTACATATTGGTGGTGAATATAAGGGGAAATATCTGTTTCCTAATAGAAATGTGTATTTCTTGAACACAATTTTAAGTCACTCTAGCATTAAGTATTTAAGTAAAATTTGAAAAATAAAAGACACTTTAGTCCCTCAATCTTACATTTGGGAAACCCAAACACTTAAATGAAAGCATCAGCAAAGTGTCAGTCAATTGAGGAAGGTTATAGACAGTGCTTACAGCTGTTTGGGGAGAATGAATACAATGAGTAGAGGGAATTAATTAACTTCACACATTGGACATTGAGGGGTTTCCATATCATAATATTATGTTGTTCTGAATTACGTTTCAGAATAATGTTTCTAAATATCATGATAATTGTAGAATTGTGACCAATAAAGTATCTTCTTCAATTATATAAGGAGAAATCTATGGACAGATACCCACCTTAGAAGAGAGAAGAAATAAGCAAGAAACAAAATACCTATTTGCTATTGTTGTTTTGCAACTTAGTTTTTTTTTTTTTTTGGGACAGAGAGAGACAGAGCATGAACGGGGGAGGGGCAGAGAGAGAGGGAGACACAGAATCGGAAACAGGCTCCAGGCTCTGAGCCATCAGCCCAGAGCCTGACGCGGGGCTCGAACTCACGGACCGCGAGATCGTGACCTGGCTGAAGTCGGACGCTTAACCGACTGCGCCACCCAGGCGCCCCACAACTTAGTATTTAAAGATATAAATATTTTAAATTATTAGCTAGAATCAGTTTTAGAGTTGATGGTCTTACAACCTAATCATCAAATGCTATATAAATACATATATGTATACGTATAATATATAATATATATTGTATGTGTCCAATCTAAATATATGTTCACAAATATTAAAAGAAGTAATTATGAGCAGAACCTAGAACAACTCAAGCTATTTTTTTCCATATTTCTTTATTAGGGCCTAGGGGAGTAAGGAGTAATTGATCTATATAAATTTACTCAGCGACAGAATGTTCAGGAGTCCTTTATTTTATGCAATTTTAATAGTTCATTCTCAATAATTGTATATTTCCTTCTTTGCAAGAGTTAATCCAATCAGTAGGTTTTCTCATATTCCAAGTTTGCCTAGAATATCTTTGTTGAAGAAATATATCAGTTTGAGATATGCTTTCTTAACAATTACTCTTTTTGTCTTTGATAAGAATTTTATTTCAGTTGTGAGTATATAATTAAATTCAAATATTTCTTATATTGGTTTTACGGCCATGAACTTTAGGTATATTTTCTCAAAACATGGCATTGTAAATTAAATTGCTTTTTCAATATATCTCAGTAATTTTGTTTTCTAGTCCATATCCTTGACTTCTTTTATTATATTACTACTGATTTTTGAAACAGTGAAATCCAATTCTGTAATATATCACCAAGTGTTTGAAAAAGAACTCTGGATTGTGGCATTTTCAAAAAGAGTACTTAACATTCATGTATAAGAATTGTACTTCATTTTCTGCTTTTTGGAAAGATCCACAATCATGTTTCTTAAATTAGTTACTTAATAGAAAGACAGAAAATCTGCATTGTTTGGATATACTATCACTTTCATTTTATCACTATTTTAAGATGATTTAATTTTGTTAAAACATAAAGTGAATATTGCAGGTTTACGAACAAATGTGCATACAATGGCAGTTTGCTCTTATCACAGGGAGAGATTTTGTTTTTAGAAATCCAAGCACTATACTTGTATACATCATATTCGTGTTGCATGTAAACTGAAAGTTAAGCAAACTATTCCATTGAAAATGAAAGGAATCCAGCAGTATATATAGAACCTTTGATATCTTATTGATAGAGAAGAAGGATGTATTTCTTATATATTTAGGTAAGAAAGATTTTTGTACCTGAGCATTATCTTAGTATAATTTATTCTTTGTAGTATTTATAAAAGTGCAAGCCTAGAATAAACAATGTTGTAGGTTTTTTAATTTAAAAATACCCAATCCTAATAAAAATAATAACCGATGGAAAAATCAATTAATAAAAAGTAGTCTTTTATTTTGAATCAAAGGGGCACCTGGGTAGCTCAGTCAGTTAAGCATCTGACTTGGTTTCAGCTCAGTCATGATCTCACGGTTGGTGGGTTTGAGCCTCACATCAGGCTTCACACTCTCTCTGCCCCTCCCCTGCTCATGCGCTCTCTCTCTCTCTCTCTCACTCTCTGTCTCTCTCTCACTTTGTCTCTCTCTCTCTCTCTATCTCAATAAAAAAAAATCTCCTTAAAACATAAATCAATCAAATAAAACACTGAATTTTATACTATTAATTAGTATATTTACTGTCAACTGAGCATGGATGCTGAGTATACAGATCTAAGTACACACACATATATTTCTGTATAGACTCTCCTATCAGACAAGGGCATACGTACACATATTCAGCAAGTACCTATTATGACTCCACACAATTAATATTTTGAAAAGTCAACATGATATTAACCTACATAACAGCATTCTCAGAAAGGTAAATATTAAAAGAAACTTGGTCTTTAATAAGAAGATTGTGTTTCTGGTTGCTGCAGTTTTTACTAATGTAGTATATATTAAGTAATGTCACCATTTTTATTTTGCAGAGGTGAAAATAGAAATATCAAAAGAAGTGTAAAATTATATCTGGGATTATAATCAGAGTAAAAACTGAAGACATACCGGCTAAATTCATTTTTGGTCTCTAAACCAGTATTCTTCCCCACATATCATGATACTCCTATTGTTAAAGACAAACAAATACAGCTTGCTCAGTTTCACCTGCTTTGTGGCCAGTTGTGGGATGGGAGGTAACAGGGAAATCTATAAGTTGTGCCATATGTTTTAGAACTAAATAATCAAATCATGGCAGGGAAATGTCTATTTTCAGAAAATGTGCATTAACAGAGGATAGAGTTACCCTTTTTAAAAAAGTAAACAACCAATAGCAAAAAATAAAGATTAAGCATATAACCAAAGGTTTTTCACCTATTAGATACAAGACAGCACAAAATTTCTTTAAGATACGTGACTGACTTACATCTTTTCGATATCCTCCATACTGTTTTCCATGTGGCATTGCAGCTGTACCAGTTTACATACCCACCCTTTTCTTCACATCCTAACCAACACTTGTTATCTTCTGGGGTTTTGGGGTATGAACCATCCTAACAGGTGTGAGGAGATATATCATTGTGGTTTTGATTTGTATTTCCATGATGGTAGAGATGGTGAGCATTTTCTCCTATAGTTGATGGCCATTTGTATGCCTTCTGTGGAGAAATGGTTATTCAGATCCTTTGCCCATATTTTAACTGGGTTGTTATTATTTTCTGCTATTGAGATGTAGAAGTTCCTTAAATATTTTTCATATTAACCCTTTTTCAGATATATAGGTTGCAAACATTTTCTACCATTCTATAGACTGCCCTTTCATTTTGTTGGTTGTTTCGTTCACTATGCAGAAGCTTTTTAGTAATCTCTTGTAAACTCTATTTTTGCTTTTGTTGCTTGTGCTTTTGCTATCATTTCCAAGAAGTTATTGCAGCATTATTCACAATAACCAAGATATGGAAGCAATCTAAGTGTCCATCAGCAGAAAATTGTTTTTTAATATGTGATATTTACATAAAATACAATATTATTCACCCATAAAAAATAAAAAATCCTCCATTACAACATGGATGAACCTGCAGGACATTATGCTAAGTGAAGTAAGTCAGACAGAGAAGAACAAATGGTACATGATCACTTGTATGATGAACCTAAAATAGTTCAAGTCAGAGAGATTATAAGGGCTTACAAGGGGAGGGGGAAATGAAGAAATGTTCATCAAAGGATACAGTTTCTGGGGCGCCTGGGTGGATCAGTCGGTTAAACATCCAACTCTTGATTACAGCTCAGGTCATGCCCAGGTCACAGTCTCAGGTTGTGAGATAGAGCCCCACATCAGGCTCCACGCTGGGCATGGAGCCTGCTTAAGATTCTCTCTCTCTCTCTCTCTCTCTCTCTCTCTCTGCCCCTCTCCCCTGCTCAAAAAATAAAAAAAATAATAAAATAAATTTAAAAACAGTATAAAGTTTCAATTATGCAAGATTAATAAATGATAGAGATCCGTTGTACGGTATAGTATCTATAGTTACCATACTGTTGTATGCCTAAAAATCTGCTGCATATAGTTAACTGATACCCTCCGGCCACATCCTTGTTCTTCATTTCTCCCAGGCTTCTCCCAACTGCTGAGTGTGGCAGGAGGTCTAGGACTGTGCTGTTCCTCTTCTGGAAATAGAATTTTTCCACAAGCAAACTTAGAGGCATTCCACTGGTTATGTCAAAAGTTTTTCAGAACTTCACTGCAGCCTGGGGACCTTTCTACTCACCCTTCTCTTCTTCTTCTGCTTTCAAGCGTTTTAGCTATATTGAGGTCTAAATCTTATCTGTGTTCTTCTCCCTTCCCCTTTATCTGGCACAACTGTTTCTCCTGAAAAAGCTCTGCACATTTAATCTTGCCTTGATGTAATCTTGGAGGATTCAAAATGGCCCAGAGGATACGGAGTAAAGGAATAGGCACTAATATGGTATTTTGGGATTGGTTTACCAGCTCTCAAGGAATATTCCATGTAGAGTGGCATGGTGTTCCTTGGCTCAGTGTAGTAGTCACACTGCTGAAGATTTTACAAGAGGTGACCTATGAAAATGTACCCTACACAGAAACATGGGCCCTCTCAGAAGCGACTCCTGTCTTTTCTCCTGAGCTGTAGGAGGTCTTCTCTTCAATGTCTCCTTTCTAGGAACCAAAGACTCCTTTTACAGATGACCCTAAAAGCTGACATATTTTTCATATTCTATTGGCTAGATTAGGTCAAAGGCTTTTGTTTAAATCAGTCACTGATAAAGACGAAGGGTCTCAAGGATTGGTTTAAATGACTAAAGAATAAACTCTGAACTTGGGTTGCATTCACTTTCCCCCCAAGTTAAGTGGAGGGTAAGATGTAGCACTCTTCCATCTTTTTCTCTCCTCTCTCTATTTCCCTGCCCCCATCCCCATCATCATCATCATGATTATCATAACAGAACTGTTTGGAAGATCAACCTCTGGAAACAAACTATTTTCCCAGATATCTAAAACCGAGTATCTTCATGATAGCACACTCATATCAGAACTTATACAGAAGTTAAATCTATATATGCAGGCATAAAATATTTATATTACATATCATTAGGATTTTTAAAAAGGAGGAACACAAGTTCTGGAACAGATTTCAATGCATAATTCTGTTGATTATAATATACTCAAATAGAAATATAAACATATATAGACATATATAGATAGTGGTATTCTTAATTATAACTATAACATTTCTTCAAGTACACAGCAAAAAAAATGTCTTTAACACTGGGACTGATATTTGGGTGAGTTAGAGAAGGGAACTTGTATTTTCACTTTGAGTTCTTTTACATAATTGGATATTTCTTTATTAGCATCATTATAAAAATAATAGGAAGACAAAGTATACAGCAGAATATAGTGATTGCTTTACTGTGAATGTTGTGTGACTTGATTTTACTTTTCTTAGCTTTCTACATGTACAGTGTCCTTTTTTATTTTGCAAGTAGGTATATTCATTCTCTTTCAGAATATAAATCATTCTAACTTTGTCCATGAGGTATCACTTGACTTCCTAGGACATGCAGATTCATCTGTTATTTGCTAGCATGAAACAGAATATTTGAGAGGGGTATTTTGACCAAAACTTATACTCAAAATGAATGAGGGCTAGATTTGAATCATCTTTAGTTTTGAAAACATTCTATAAACATTTCAACTCTGTGCAGAGTACTTTTTCTGGCTCAATAAATCTCTTGGTCAAGTCGCTTTTAAATGATCAATGATGTAAAGGGAGAGTATGTTTCCAACAGTATCCAAGTGAAATATATATTTATCATGTAAATTCATTTATAAGTCATATTTTAAATGAATATTAGTTGAAATTAATCCAGCGTCAATTATTTTATTTTATGTCAATTTATGTCATAAAATTTAAATGTTATAAATATTTTATGTCATTTCTGCCATACCAATTCATGTGCTGTTGCAGCTTAGTATATATTTTCAGCCTAATGTAATCCCTGTGTTTATTTTGGAAATACATTTTTGTGTCCTATTTTTATAGCTATATCTCATGAACCCATCAAGAGAAACAATGTCAAAGATATGTTATTTTTATTTATCATGAATATTTGAAATAGAACTTAGTGAATTGTTCTCTACTTCACTATAAGGAATGTAAAGCATGGTATTTTTCTACTGAATCCTTAATCCTTAGCCCAGTACCTGACACATCAATGCTAACTCTTCTAAAATTTCTCTTCCTTCTTTTTTTTATTAAGTCCCTTTTGAGAATATGCTTAACATAAGTTATTTGCAGCTACATGGTATTTCTCATCCTTTCAAATGCATTAGTAAATAAACTTTCATTTTATGAAGAGCTAGACTTAATCTGTACTTTATTTCCACAGGCTTATAGTACTAGAGAGCAGTTTATGACTGTTGTTTGTGTTAAAAAGGGATTGTGCCTATTCTGACCTAATGTGTCTGGTTTTTACCAATCTCACATACTAGAAGTGACTTTTAACTTTTTCTCCTAAAATTAATATAAAAACTATTGTGTTTGATGACATGCTATATAGATGCCTGAGTTATTCACTGTTTTAAAGCCTTCCAAAATTTCAACCTAAAATTAAGTTCACTTCTTTAGATTTAACTTTATAAGTGACTATAGGTTATTAAATGTAAATACTTAAGACCTACATATTGTCAAGATGTTGATAGTTTCTTATTTGTATATTTTTGAGGCAAAGTTTAGAATGTAATTCAGTTTTTGTATTCACGTATTTATAAAATTGAGATGATTATTCTAATCCTAGAAATTTAATAATTGTATTTAAATGATCCCTTGGTAATGCCTGGAATTAAGGAAGAAATTAACAATTATTTGGACCTGAATGCTGAACTAGGTTTTATAGGCATCCATTGGGAGTCTGCAAACAGCCCTCATTAGGGTAAGGCTAATCAGCATTGCATCAGGGAAATAGCTAAAGTACTGTCTAAGGAGACAATATGAAAATAACCATAACAATTAAAGAAACTAAACAAATAAGAAGGATATAAGAAATTGTTTAATACACTAATGGTTACAGTCATAAAATGGTATAATGTAAGTTATTTCAAATGGTTGTGTTATAAAATTGTGTTGTATCATGATAAATCAACTAAAAGCTAGAGAAGAAATGTTGACAATTGGAAAGGGAGTACTTGGACTATCTATAAAACTCTAATATAAACTTATGGAAGAGTTCATCTTATTAAACCAATTGCAATGTTAGAAGCTCGTATTCTTATGTTATGTCAATGAAATAGAGCCTTGGTGTGTGTTATCTATTATCAAGTTGTTAGTGTGATAACTTTTCTATTTGAAGTATGGCTCTATAAAATATTCTCACATGGAATCTGTGAACATGCTACAAAAGAGCTGCAGTTAATGAACAAATCATTGATCATAGTACAAAGGCAAATAATCCAATATTTTGTAGCATCTTGCACTAACTAATGCAATAAATCAAACAAGTGTACTGTCTTGTAACCAAGATTGTAGAACTTGATATCAGGAAATGAGAATATCCCAGGTATACGTATCCTAATTTGGGTACCAAAACCTTGAAAGAAAGCTATGTTTACAAAATTGTGATTATTAAAAGAAACACTTTCAATAGCGCATAGAATAGTACATATTTCATAGGCACTTGAGAGTCAAATTATTTTGTGTTTTAAGTAAAATGGTTTGATTGCTTAAGACCTAGCACCACGATAAATTCTGTGCAGTCACCATGATTAATACATAGGCCACAAAGTCACGGGGGCGGCAAATATCTGGCTGCATAAGCTGTGACTAATAAACCAACATATAAAACAAAAATGAAAAATAAAAATAGCAACAATTAAGTATTATAGGTTTTATTCCAAAAGTAAGCAAGTATAGTAAGCCTGATACATTCACCATCATGACTCATCTAGTTTTCAAATGATTTATACTCACTTTTGTTTATTACATGTGTTCAGTGATGAGCACATTACGCTTATAACAATGTAGAAATGAAACAGTAGGATTTACTCTAGGACTTCTTATGCGCTGAAATGTGACTTCCCAAAATTCATATGTTGAGCTTTTATCTCCCAGTACCTCAGAGTGTGAATGCTTTTAGAGACATAGGTCTTTAAAGAGGTAGTTAGATAAAATGAGATCATCAGGGTGGACTCTAATCCAGTACAACTGGGGTCCTTGTAAAGAAAGGATATTAAGGATATTAAGGCACAGACACACAGACAGAAGACCACGTGCAGAGGGGGGAGAAGACGGCCATCTGAAAGCCAAGAAGGATGGCCTCAGAAGAAACCAACCCTGCTAACACCTTAAACTCCCATTTCTAGCCTCTAGAACAATGTGGCTTCAGCCATCCAGTCGATGGTACTTTGTTATTGTGGCCTGAACAAACTAACACAGAACTGAACTCAGAAGGAACTCTGCATGAGACTTGTGGTGGATTGACTCATATTTGAACTTGATTCTATTTGAAACAACAACAACAAACTACCTTACTTGTTTGAAATGTCCTCACAGAAGTATGATTCAAGTATATAAAAATATTTTAATTATTTGTTTACCATCTAGGAGCTTTTGGAACATAAAACTTAAGAGCATAAAGACTTTTAGATATAAGACCTGATATGTAATGATCAATATTCATCATTATTTTATTACACATTACTACAAAACAGAACAGGAAAGGGGCACCTGGCTGGCTCAGTGTGGGGGGGGGGTCTGGTGGCACATTCAGTTATGTATCCAACTTCAGCTCAGGTCATGATCTCACGGTTCATGGGTTAGAGCCCTGTATCAGGCTCTATGCTGACAGCTCAGAGCTTAGAGTTCTGTGTCTACCTCTCTCCCTGCCCCTCCCCTACTCACACTCTGTCTCTGTCTCAAAAATAAATAAATATTAATAAATACAGTTAAAAAAGGGGCACCTGGGTGGCTCAGTATGTTGAGCATCCAATTTAGACTCAGATCATGATCTCCCGATCCACGGATTTGAGTCCCCTGTTGGGCTCTCTGCTGACAGCTCAGAGCCTGGAGCCTGCTTCAGATTCTGTGTCTCCCTCTCTCTCTCTCTGCACCCCCCGCCACAGATGCTTATACACTCCCCCCCCACTCTTTTTCATGGATTGGAAGAATAAATATTGTTAAAAGGTCAATACTACCCAAAGCTATCTACACATTCAATGCAATCCCAATCAAAATTGCACCAGCATTCTTCTCCAAGCTAGAACAAGCAATCCTAAAGCCTGTATGGAGCCACAAAAGACCCTGAATAGCCAAAGTAATATCGAAGAAGAAGACCAAAGTGGGAGGCATCACAATCCCAGACTTTAGCCTCTACTACAAAGCTGTCATCATCAAGACAGCATGGTATTGGCACAAAAACAGACACATAAACCAATGGAATAGAATAGAGACTCCAGAATTGGACCCACAATAGTGTGGCCAACTAATCTTTGACAAAGCAGGAAAGAATATCCAATGGAAAAAAGTCTCTTTAACAAATGGTGCTGGGAGAGCGGGACAGCAACATGCAGAAGAATGAAACTAGACCACTTTCTTGCACCATTCACAAAAATAAACTCAAAATAGATAAAGGACTTGAATGTGAGACAGGAAACCATCAAAACCCTAGAGGAGAAAGCAGGAAAAAACCTCTCTGACCTCAGCCACAGCAATTTCTTACTTGACACATCTCCAAAGGCAAAGGAATTAAAAGTAAAAATGAACTATTGGGACCTCATCCAGATAAAAAGCTTCTGCACTGCAACGGAAACAATCAACAAAACTAAAAGGCAGCTGACAGAATGGGAAAAGATATTTGCAAATGACATATCAGACAAAGGGCTAGTATCCAAAATCTATAAAAAACTCACCAAACTCCACACCCGAAAAACAAATAATCCAGTGAAGAAATGGGCAGAAAACATGAATAGACACTTCTCTAAAGAAGACATCCAGATGGCCAACAGGCACATGAAAAGATGCTCAACATCGCTTCTCATCAGGGAAATACAAATCAAAACCACACTCAGATACCACCTCATGCCAGTCAGACTAAAATGAACAAATCAGGAGACTATAGATGCTGGAGAGGATGTGGAGAAACGGGAACCCTCTTGTACTGTTGGTGGGAATGCAAAGTGGTGCAGCCACTCTGGAAAACAGTGTGGAGGTTCCTCAAAAAATTAAAAATAGATCTACCCTATGAACCAGCAATAGCACTGCTAGGAATTTACCCAAGGGATATAGGAGTGCTGATGCATAGGGGCACTTATACCCTAATGTTATAGCAACACTTTCAACAATAGCCAAATTATGGAAAGAGCCTAAATGTCCATCAACTAATGAATGGATAAAGAAATTGTGGTTTATATACACAATGGAATACTACATGGCAATGAGAAAGAATGAAATATGGCCTTTTGTAGAAATGTGGGTGGAACTGGAGAGTGTGATGCTAAGTGAAATAAGCCATACAGAGAAAGACAGATACCATATGGTTTCACTCTTATGTGGATCCTGAGAAACTTAACAGAAGACCATGGGGGAGGGGAAGGAAAAAAAATGTTAGAAAGGGAGGGAGACAAACCATAAGAGACTCTTAAAAACTGAGAACAATCTGAGCGTTGATGGTGGGTGGGAGGGAGGGGAGGGTGGTTGATGGGTATTGAGGAGGGCACCTTTTGGGAGGAGCACTGGGTGTTGTATGGAAACCAATTTGACAATAAATTTCATATTAAAAATAAAAAGAAAAACAATTTAAAAAATTAAAAAATATTATTTTAAAAGATATATAAGTGTATATTATCCCTTTTAAGTACATTTATCACTAATACAAAACATAATAGCCCTATATTTAAATTTATGTTTAATATTAAAATTTAAAACTTTAGGTATTTATATTCACTTAATATCTTGGATATTTATCTAATTTTTAAACATGAAATTTACTTTGCAAGAAATTCATTTTGATCCAAATTGAAATTCTCTGTTGTGATATTCTATTTTGCTAGTTTTTTTAGATATATAAAACAATTTCAATTTTAGTATTTCCTATTTGGGATCATTTTCTGAAGAAATCTCACTAGGGTTGGTCTAATAGATCACAGAATTTGAGAGATGGTGCACATTCTTCAAAAAATTTAGAAATCCTTATTTTCCTTATTTAACCATTTCCACTGCCAAAACCTTAAAAACAATTGACTAGGAGTACATGAGCTTCCAAAATTGGACTAAAATGGCATAAAATCCCAGATATTCTCTGCTTTTCCTTGGCACAGTGATTGTTAATGACATATCTATTTATCCTATGGTGACCATTATATTTTAGATATAATGTTATATATAAATTTCCAATTTGATTTCTGTGAGTATATTCCATCTCATCATTTACACTAATTTTAGAAACTGAGATGTACAAAGTGTTTTTCTTTTAGGTGCTTGTAGATGAGTAGGGAAGAGTAGTTCTGAAGGTGGTCAAAGATACAAACTTTCAGTTATAAGATAAGTACTGGGGATGTAATGTACAGGATGATGACAATAGTTAATAGTGCTGATTAGTATACTGAAAAGTTGCTAGGAGTGTAAAGCCTAAAAGTTTTCATCACAAGAAAAGAAAAATCTATGTGAAGTGATGGATGTTAACTAAACTAACTGTAATTATCATTTTGTAATAAAAACATATGTCAAGTTATTATGCTGTACACCTTAAACCTTACATAGGGCTGTATGTCAATTAGATTTCAATAAAACTGGGAGACAAAAGATCCTAAATAAATTACCATTTTACATGATGTAGTTAATAAATGTTCATACTTTTGAGTACTATAAAAATACAGAGGAGAGAGATATAATTAAATTTAGGAATATGCATCTCCTGAGAATATATAATGTGAACCAACTCTTAAAGAAACTATTCAATGGGAAGAAAAAACAGGTAACAAGTAACAGTCAATTAAGCACAGTAAATATCAGGTAGTTATGGGAGAAAAGGACTGTGGGACAATCTGGTATATCAGGAAATGTAAGTCCTTCTACAACTTACATGTAAAAAGTGAATGAAAGAAAATTAATATGAAATATTATTCTAAAGGGCATGAATGGGCTTATCTACTACTCAAAAGAGTGCTTTGTTTAAAAATTTATTCCTAAACTATAGTGAGACATTGAAGAATTTTGAAATAATTTTTGAAACCTCCAAATCTTTTTATGATGTATTGGATAGATCAAAAGAACTACAATAATCAGGGTAGATCATATTGTCAAGTACATCAGGTAACTATGGAAGCAAATGAGTCATTGAATTAAAATTTCAGAGAAGGAAGAATCCAGTTTGGGATGAGATCATCCTACTCTCCATACCCTACTTTCCAGGGATAATTGTTGAGGGTAAGCACAGAGTAGGGACAGGGCTTACAATAGGCAGAGGGGCTTTCTTAGTGGCAGGAGACCAATGGACATTTTGACAAGTAGTCTTGCCTGAGAGATTAAAATCTAGATCATCTCCAAAGGCATGGCCAATTTTTCCCATTGTATATTTATTGAGAGGTTGGAAGGTGAAGTGAAATCTTCCATGGTCACAGGATTTTTAGGCCACAAAAATGTCACTAAAGGGAGAGTCCTGCAGCATACACATAACAGATTTTGTAATCAGGGTGTTTGAATTCAAAAGTAGACTGTATGTAAGTAGAGCAGCCAGTGATTACATTCAAACGAGTAGCTTTCAAACTCTATTCCTAATAAAGGTGAATCATCCCCTGACAAAAGCTACATCAAGTTATGGGTGTACATTGCTTTTATTAACAAATATATATAGCATAGAATATATGACCAGAAAAGGAGAATGAAAGTGTGAGGGATGTCAAGAGAGAAAAGACAGTAGAAGCAGAATCCCAAATGTTACATATGTAGGAAGTAGCAGAGAAAGATTGTAAAATAATTAGTATAAATACAAATGAGTACATTGAAAAAATGGAAGAAAAGATGGGGAATCTAAGCACAAAATAGCAATTAAACACAAATCACATTCTCATAGTGAAAAACATAGTACTGAGATTAAGAACTTGCTGATTCGGTTTAACTTGAGACTGAGCACAGAAGATTAGGAAACTTGAAAAACAGTCAGTACAAAACATTCACATAGAGAGAACAAAAGAATGAACCCAGAAGATAACTGAGAATGAGGGATATACAAAACACAGTTTAAAGTAAAAATATACATGTTGCAAGCTCAGAAGGAAAGATGAGAGAAAGGGTATAAAAGCAGTGTTTGAAGACTTATTATAGCTTAACTTTTTATAAAACTAGTAAAAGACTTCCAGCCATCTGATACAAGAGTTCAGGAGACTCCAGCAGGAAAGCTCACCCACACCCACGCACAGAGGCACATTGCAGCCTGGTGGCTGACTCTTCAGATCTGCAGAATACAGAGCACCAGAAGACCTGATTTTCTTTACAACTCTGAAGAACAAAACAAAGCAGGGCAACAATAGCCACATCTACTAACCCACCAGTCTAAACCTTTGTACTATGCAAAATGAAGGCAAAATACACGTGGTTTTAGACCAATAAAACATGATAATCTACTAGAGATTTGCCTTAAAAATATATCCAATAACATCAAAGTGCAGATTCGTCTCAAGGGCACAGGGCTAGTCATTAAGAGAAGCCATGTCACAATCCATAAAAGAACTGTTAATAAATTTCAGAAGAGAGAATCATACAATATATGCTCTCTCACAAGATGGATTTAAATTCAAAATCAGGAAGATATGCAGGAAAATCTGAAAATATTTAGAAATTAAATAGCAAACATATAAATAAAGCAGTCAAGGAGGTTCAGTAAAAATGTTTTAAACTGAATAAGGACAATTAAAAAGCATAACACAATTTTTAGGATGAAAGTTTCCCAGTAGAATATTGCAGTTGTAAATTCTTTCAAATCTGTTTTGCTTCATATATTTTTAAGCTCTGTTGTTAAGAGCATACTATTGCTTTCCAGTGAATTTTTAAAAATATTTTCTTTAGAATAGTTTCAGATATACATTAAAAAATGTAAGACTCTTTTTCAGTACCACTGTACATCCATTGCATAAATGAGTGCTACAAATATCAGCAAAAGCTCTTGATCAAACACTCACGAAAACTTGCATTCTACCACTTCTGACCATCAAGAAATTTATTTATTAGTTTGTTTTAACTTGGGTTCCTGCTTTAGGATTTGAGGAAAATATAACCAGTTTCTATATGAACCTCTGAACATATTAATCTGACAGACTCAGTTTCCCCATCCTGATTTCTTAGAGTATAATTTGCCCCTCATTTTTATCCTCATTTTCCTCTTTGTGTGGGTGTTCAGAGAAAGATTCCTGTTTTATAACCACCTAGACAGAAATACATCCTTGCCAAGGGGAGCTTCAGACCCTACCAGCACTGTGATCTTGTGCAAATTACTGAAGTTAGTTGAGGAAGCTTCCTCATCAATAAAAAGGACTGTGAATACCTAAGTTTAAGTTTTAAGTTTTAATAATGATGTTAAAAGAAGTAATATTCATAATTCTTCTGACAAAGTCCTTGCATATACCTTACAAATATTAAAAACCAATCAATTATATGACAGCACCATTAAAAAAAGAGCCTCACAGGTTAAAAAAATAAATATACTTTAATTAATAAAATTACCTAGTGAAGAATGTTTACATATACATTTTATGTTCTAGAATAGCACTGGTAAAGTCATTTGATTCTCTTTAAAAATCAACGCAAAATTGGGGCGCCTGTGTGGCTCAGTTGGTTGAGTATCTGACTTCAGCTCAGGTCATGATCTCGTAGTTCCTGAGTTTGAGCCCCGCATCAGGCTCTGTGCGGACAGCTCAGAGCCGGGAGCCTGCTTCAGCTTCTGTGTCTCCCTCTCTCTCTGCCCCTCCCCTTCTCACATTCTGTCTCTCTCTCTTCCTCAAAAATGAATAAACATTTAAAAAATAAATCAACCCAGAATTTTAAATTTCCACTTGCTTGTGCTATCTCTTCTTTCTGTTAATACAGAGCATCTTTAACTCCATTTATAATGAGGGTAGAGAAACATACGTTCTTTTTTCAAAAATTACTACTTCAAACTTACAAAACTAAAAGTCAGTCCTACAACAAGATTTTCTTTAAGATGATGATGAATGTGGAGACATAAGCATTTTAATTTGTTTTACTAGATTTAAAAATAAAGACATTTCCTTTTTAATATATCCTATTCATGCCTAACGAACAATACATTTTCATATATGGATTATGGTTAATATGTATTAGATATATTTGAGACTTAATTAAAAGTATAGAGCCTTTTGAAATTCAGAGATAAAAATATGCTCTTTTAAAACACAAAGGAATTTAAAGTATTTAATCGAAATATGGTTTCAGGCTTAGTCTGAAATAAAACATATGGTAATTACTAATCTGCAAATCATTAGTTATAGTACTTAACTAATATTGTAAAAATTTCCAAAACTAGACCAAGCTCATTTGTCATTATGTGCTAATATAATTGTCACACTGCATTGGTTCTCCTACAATTAAATGTTCCAGTTGACAGCCACCCATCAGGATGTAGCCATCAATCAAGGAAGTAACTCCAAGACCTCTTAAGGATCTTCCTTTATGTTGAATCAATCTGCATCACAAAAAGTGTCACCTTCTCTTTCTTTCTCTGTGATGTTTTCCTGATCCCTAGAGTAGTAATATATCACATCTGCCTCTGTTTCTCTCTCCGAGTCCCAACAACATATGGGTTTGTAAATAGATATCTAAAGATCTGTGTCATAACTGCTATACTGGATATTTTTTAAACACTATGGCTGTACTTTTTGAAATCTACGTATTTGTCAAATGACCAAGAGATTTTTTACTGTTCCCTTCAGCTTGGCTAAACTTCTTCCTCATTCTGGGCCCCTGATCTCTCTCTGTCTCTCCGTCTCTCTCTCTCTCTCTCTCTCTCTCTCTCTCTCTTTTGGTTAGAACCTTTACTTTAGAAAAAAATGTAATTGGAAATTCTTTCTCTGACCTTTGAGATGCAAATCTTCTCCCAGCCAATACTGATTCAATAATTGTAATAAATATATCATACTAAAGTAAACTCTTAACAATAGGAAAAAGACAATAGTAAAAATGACAGTTTTTACTGAACCTCCTTGACTGCATTATTTATATGTTTGTATTTAATTTCTAAATATTTTCAGATTTTCCTGCATATCTTCCTGATTTTGAATTTAAATTCATCTTGAGAGAATATACATTATATGATTCTCTCTTCTGAAATTTATTAACAGTTCTTTTATGGATTGTGACATGGCTTCTCTTAATGACTAACCCTTGTGTCTTTGAGAAGACTGTATTTTGATGTTATTGGATATATTTTTTAAACAAATCTCTGGTAGATTATGATATACTGGTCTGAAACCATATTTAGGATGTAAGATAAGTTATGGAGAAGAAAGTAATGGCATAGAGAATGATATGGCTATGAGTACTAATTTAGAAATGGTTGACAGAAAGGACCTTTGCTATAATTATCACTCAGGGATCTGAATTAAGCAACATAAAAAAGCCATGTGATTATCCAAATGAATGAATGTAAGAAAGTTACTTGTAACCAATATATTTAAACAGGACACTTAATAAAACAGTTACATTAACAAATTTTAGAAAAAAATTCTCAGAAGTATATGAACACAATTTTCATGGATACAATTATCTGAGAAATATATGCTACACAGGAGTCTTGCAGGACAGAAATATAAGCAAAGACAGAGGTAAAAGATCACACATTATTTTAGGAAAAATATATAGCAAAATGGTTCTGGACACCCACGTTGGAGGAGGAGTTAAAGAATCAATAATAAATTAACAGCGGCAGACTAGAAAGACCCAGTATAACTTCTGAAATTTGAAAAACATTGGTGGCTGAGAAAAAAATGCACCCAATATGGTATTGCATATAGATTAATATAATCAGAAGAAATATTACACACCATTATTATCTACTTATACATTTTTTTAAAATTCGTTTTTGAGAAACAGACCACAAGCTGGGGAGGGGCAGAGAGAGAGGGAGCCAGAACTGGAAGCAGGTTCCAGGCTCTGAGCAGTCATCACAGAGCCCGATGTGGGGCTCAAACTCATGAACTGTGAGATCATGACTTGAGCTGAAATCGGACACTTAACCGACTGAGCCACCCAGGCCCCCTGATATACACTATTATTTTTTAACTGAGATAGCAAAGGCATTGATGCCTAAGTGACTATCCAGTTTAAGTATAGTGAGTGAGATAGTCAAGTATCATTGGACATCCAGAGAGATAACCTTTTTATTATGCCATTATCTAGAATTTTTTTTGCATGTGATTTCTTCAATACCCAAAACAACTTTGTGGAGTTCATAGTGTATCCCCACTTTATCGATGGTGAAACTGAGTTGACACTTGCTCAAAGCCACTTAGCTAGTAAGTGGCAGAACTGGGATTTAAACCTCGGCCGGTCTGTAACTGCAATTAGCACTACTCTTCTTTGCTGTTTCCTAAATTAACTTCACTTTATTTTGCTCCTTCCTAAATTAATGCTTAAGTGATCTGGAAAATTCGCTTCTGATGACCATTCCCTTTTCCCAGTGATGCTGGATGAATGAGGTGCTACTATAATAGGTGTTAATTAAAGGTGCACAGAATAAGTGCAAAAGAAATTACAGAAGGAAAAGGTGTGTGCTGAAGTCATCAGGGAAGCTTCTTGGAGTCGCTGTGAGACTTTAGTTTACTCAGTCAATGCTATGAAAGAGTTCTGACTACTGCACCTGGTAGGACATATGGGATATGAGTAAGTACAGAGGAGGGTAGAGGTATTTCAGTTTGGAGAAAATTCACAGAGGCTTGGAGGTGTGGGGGTCTCCTGAAAGAAGGAAAACTAGTGTGGCTGGAGGAAACGATTAGTTTTGGAGGAGAGGAGGATATTTGTTAAAAAGGTGGATGGGGATGAGTGAGGGTGGTATGGAATATATACATGACTTAATTTTTTTTCTGTGACTGCCAAGAACAGTTGTGGTATTAAGTAATATTTTAGGAAGTTCATTCTGGTAGCAGCTTTCAGGTTTAAAATAGAATAGTGCAAAATTGGTAACACAGTGACTGTGTGGCAATTCAGGCCCTGGGCCACCAGAATTCCACCTCTTGTCCTTGCTGGTTTATGAGCTTGGAATGTTATTTCACTTACTGTTCTTCCGTTTCTCCATGGTGAAATGGAAATGGGACAGCAGTACCTTTTGCCCAATCCCAGAGATTCTGATTCAGTGCATCTAGATTGTGGGACAGGAACACCCCCTTCTCCGAAGCCAGATTTAGTTCCTCCTCCTCTGTGATCCTAGAGCACTTTGCATTACCTAGAAATTTTAAGGTACAATTTAAAGTATATTTTTCCAATAAAGCTGAACTCCAATGGGATGTTTGTCATAATGTCTTCTTTATAATCATGGGAATAAACAGATTCAAAAGGGGCATTAACATTATTTTTAAGAATGCTATCTTACAAAAGAAAATCTAGATCAAATACTGTTAAAAGTAATTTGTGTGTATCTTTAAAATAAACTGGATTTTCCCAGGAGCCCATTAAAGTAAGAACAGATGGAAGCCAGTAAAAGTTTTAATTAAGTACAAAATTATTTGATGGAAGTTTACAGAAACCAATTGTATAAAACTGTCCTTGACATTTAATTTCCAATTCTATTCATGATTGACAAGTAACCTAAAAACCCTCTTGAGATTCCAGCAACTAATTCTCTAAATTAAAGTACATATTTTGATACAAACCAGATGCATCTATCCCTTCTACACACTGTGATCTCTATTGAAATGAATTTCACTGGAGGAAATTGAAACAATGGAAAAAGTCAAATCTGGAAATAAACTAGGATATATATCTGTTCCATATTTGTTGAGGAATATTTTTTGAGTTTTATAAGACATGGAAATACTGTGGGCTTTTGGGATTAATCTCCATATTTGTTGCTCTTAGGAAGAGTATGTAGGATGGAGTACCTGAGTGGCTCAGCCAGTTAAGCGGTTAAGCATCTGAAGCATCTGACTTCCACCCAGGTCATGATCTCATGGTTTGTGAGTTCACTCCCTACATTGGGTTCTCTTCTGCCAGGGCAGAGCCTGCTTTGGATCCCGTGTCTCCTTCTCTCTCTGCCCACCCCCCTTCCTCATGCTTTCCCTCTTTCTCAAAAACAAATAAATATTTTGAAAAAGTTTTAATATTAAAAAAGTATATAGGATGTACACTAGTTTTTAATCAGTCATATGAAAGAAACAAACAAATAGCAAATACAGATCATGGGAGGAAAAAGGTCTTGAGATCTCTTAAATGGTTAGATATCATTTGTTCCACACTATGTGTTTCTCTTTAATTCTAATCTATACAATGCAGAAATAACCTTTATTCTCATTTTCTCATCCTAACAACACACAAATCTTTCTTACAAATGCCCATGTACTTCACATCTACCATCTCCATTAATTTCTTATCCAGTTGCTAGTCTTTTTACTACTGATAACTGTTCCCCTCCCCCACCGTGTTCAATTAGTCTGAATAAATAGTCAAATGAACAGTTGTAAATGATTAGAATAGATAAAAAATATTTTGGTTACTAATGAGGCAGTAAGTATGATATACAATAATAGCTCCCAGTTATTGAAAGGCTACTCTTTGAAGATAAACTCTTTAATTTTTAAAATGCTTACTTACATATTAATTTCTAAATTCTAAAGAAAATGTTGTGTTTTTTCCTAACTGTTGATACATATGTGTGCTTTTTGTCTACACTATTTAATGAATATTCTCATGCTTCCTTAAGAAATTTGCTTCCTTAAGAAATGGAAATTCTGCCTTTTTCGAGTAATTCCACTGGAGATGTTTCCGAGTCAACTGCATATTCAGAGACATTTCTCTAATCTGCTTCTGTTTCAATTGGAAGAAACTCACAAGTTGTAACAAATTATTTGTAATGTATGTACCACAACCAATTACAAGTATATTTCTGTTCCACGTTATTCTTAATTTGGTAAAAATATGGTGGCTTTGGTTATATTGTACTCCATCAAATAATATCAACACAAAAACTAGTGATTTAATTCAATTTAAACTTCTTAATTTATCATAGCTATCACAATGATGTCAGATGTTCCAATGATGTCATTGTTTCTACAGAATGAACTTCTTGACCTTAGTTATTAGATTAAGAAAATTGAATGGGAAAAGCAAATTATTGTCTGATATCCTCTTTAAATATTTAATGAAGCTGATAAAAATGTGACATCATTCAAGTGAATATGAATTTTCTACTAATGGAACTGACATATTAGCAGTCATTACTCTATTATTCATACATGTAAAAGAAAGTTTTAAAAAATGAGCCAAATGGGATTAGAATAGTCATTTGATCTGAAAGAAAAGTCAGGCTTTAAGCACATCTACTGCAGCTGTATGAGTTAAATTGTCAACCTCTGGTCTTAAAAATTGCTACTACTTCAGAGGCCACTGCTGATGTGGTCAGTAATGTCGCCTGGGCCCAGGTTAGAAGGCGAATTTTGAGAAACATATTATGCAACTTATGTATTTATCTTCAAATTCCTTGAAAAAAGAATTCAGTATTTTTTTTATAAATGTGCATTTTAGCTCATTGTGATTGAAAAGGGTTATTGCATAATACAAAAACAATTACCATTAAATAAAATAAAGGAGTTTAGATTCACACTATAGAGTAAATGGCAAAACCATTGCAGCAAGAGTGATTAGATACTCTCTTCAAGTTCCATAGCAGGACTCAGTCTTTCCCACTCTTACTGCATGCACATTTCTTGTCTATAATTCCTCTCCATGTCCCAATTTACCTGACCATTGGCACTCTGAGGCTTCATGTGGCACTAGCAGTATCCCAAGAATGAAAGAATTGGCAGTCCTTAGATGCTTCTAACCAAATCTGCTTTCAATTATTTAGTGCCTATCTGCAGTTCACAAAAGCAAAGTCCTACTTAGGCTTTCTCCAGATAGGATCAGGAAAACAAAGTGGAGGCTACTGCTGGTTTCCCTTCAGATAAATCATTTACTTAAGTGAGAAGTCTGTCCATAACATACGCAAATGTTACCAGACAAGGTGTTGGAGAAACTGGCAGTACCCTAGAACCATCTGCCATATCCTCTCTGGGTTCTTTAAGCAACTAGGCATTATTATTCTTTATTAAAAAAAAAAAAAGCAACAACAGACTCTAGGCAAAGCTACCAGACTTATGACAGGAAAATAGTCATAAACTACAATTATGGTACACACCATCAATTATTTAGGTTTGTGTCATATATTTATACTTGCTGAATCAAACAGCATATAATCAGTCCTCCTTAAGAGGGGTCTATATGATTTAAAACAAACAAAAAGTACTTCAAAAATGGTAAAAGGATATTTCCCAAATAATTTAATGGAATTTTTATCAAAAGCTTTTAGTATTATTAGCAATTTAGCAGCTACTTGGAGTTTTATAGACAAAGGAAATTTGTACCTCTAATCAAGAGCACAGTGAAGGCCCAGGTATGTGTAAATGTTATGAGATGTTAACTCCGTATTCTTCTAACCAATAATGAAAAAATTTGAATTTATTGTCTGTCCGCTGGTCTCTTTCCTCTAATTATTACCCTTCTTACAACCAAATAGTAGTTATAACTTGAATCAGTATTAGGGCAATATGGATATCTAGTAGTATAATCCATATTTGGCCTTCAAGTTTTGGTTGGTGAGTGAATATTATTAATACCAGAGGACCTCAGAAGACAAATGCATTGCACTCACATCAGTCTTTGTAACATTATATTATAATTTCTTTTTCTGCTTATCCTCTGTCTTCTCAAATAGAATGTACTTTAATTTAGGAAAAGAAAGTGACCATTTTGTCCACTGCTGGTTCTCCATTACCTAAATAATAGGAGAGTAATATTTATTGAAAGAATGAAATTGGATTTTGCCTTTCTGCCTCATTTGGTTTTTTTTTCCTAGTTAATGTACCAATTGTCTATTACATAAGGTGTTTGAACTGGGAAAAACTTAGGAAAACTATGATTGTGTACAAATGACTTAACCTGCAGAAAGTTTTACTGTTTCCTCCTCTAAACTAAACTCTCTCAAAAACTGGGACATGGTAGGAAAATACTGATAAATTTCAAAATGTAGAGGCAATTAAGCAACAAAGAAAAGAATGTGGGTGTTGAAACAGAGCTAGAGTATGTATGAAGTAAAAATATTTGATTTCAGTGTGAGACAATGAAACCACCCAGAACATAAAATGAATGATACATCTCTGCACCTAAGGAGAAACCTGATTCCTCAAATCCGCATAGATCAAAATGTTTCATGAAAAATTAACGGAAAACAGCCATACCTAGTGACACCAAAAATTCAGTTTGAAAAATTTTCTTGCAAGCAGCCAGATAGGATAAATTGGGTACCCACTACACAATTAGATGAACTTTTATATTTCTTTATAAATAAATCTAAATATAAGAAAATACAGCAAGGTTTGCTCTAACAATAGTAGAATTCTTCCAGTTGCTATAAAGAGTAGGCCCAAATGGAATGGTTTACCTCATTATGAAATAGCCATTCAAAGATTTCAACCTTGTCACTCAGCCACCAGTTATGGTCTCCTCAACATCTGCCCCCTAGAGAGACAGAAGTTCTTCCTAACCTTAGCCTGCAAGTGGCATTTGTAGTTTGTGGTCATATCTCATTACAAGAACTCTGACACTTGGCCTCACCCAAGGGCAACGAAGTCTAGAGAATGTGCACAAAAGATGAATTTGATTACTGACCAGCACACTGAGCCTCTTCCACCACATCTGCATAGCTTTGACGAGAGAATAGTGGGGCATACTCCTTCTAAACCTAAACCCAGCTTTCCCTTTTCTTTCTTTCTGTCTTTTTTTTAAAACAAGGGATAACCATAGACTACAATTAGTTTGGAAGTTCACTATCCATGTGTTCTTCCTAAAGAGAAATGTTACTGAGCAAATGTATTTATAAAAAGAATCAACCCACCAGACTTTATCATCAGAAAGCCATCTGATAAAAACATCTTGTGATGAAGTTGAAATCAATGCACGTACTGAGTAAAATATGAATGTGTTGAAAGTCGTCTTGCAAAATGTAACACATGTTGATATGCTTGTCTGAACACATGTGCATAATATAAATAATAAGAAAATTTTAATGTAATACTTGGAATCAATAAACCAAGCTTAAATTAAAATGGAAATGAATGACAAGAGAAGACCCAAAATAGGAATAGATATATATATTTGGAATTGCATATCGAAAATATTTGTGACTTATGTTTCAGAGATTTTTAAACTATAATACCATTATTTCTAATAGCTTTGTTCTTTTAAATCATATAACCTAATTGCATGGGACCAGTTAACTTTACTTTGGCTCAGTATCTCTTTTGTACATACCAATATAATTGCAACACTAGTATAACAACATAAACATTATCTAGTCCTCTTATTAATTTCCATCTTGTGTCAATATCTTGGACAGTAATTTCAGGAAAATATTTCTTACCTCCTGTCTCTCCTTTTTAAAATTTTTCCTTTCACTTTGATAGTCTTCCTTTTTTTGTCCTTCTTTTCTCATTGCTTCATCTGTGGGGTTAAAAACAACAACAACAAAAAGCTTAGTTATTAGTAATTTATAAAAGAAAGTGTATCAGGAAAAATTTAAATAGGAGAAATAAAATGAACAAATGTTAAGTATTGAAGAAACAGTGCATTATCTGCACCCCTGCCATTCCCAGCATGCATCCTTCCAATCAGTACCGCATCATAGGTTGGTGAATTTTTTTGCTAATTTTTACTTGTGTATAATTGAAATCACCCAGTAAGTTCTGATCACTTAAATGTTGTCATTAAAACAAGAACTTTGTGCTAGATATTTCAATTTGGCTTTGTATTCAAGGTTTGTTTTTTTTTTAACTCAATTTCAGTAATTATTGTAATTGTTAAGTAAATTTATTCTTATTTAATTATTGGAGGTTAATAATTTAATCTCATCTCTACTCTCATTCCCATCTTACATAGAAAGCCATTGGAATGACTGATTTTTATATTTTCACCTGCATATATTATTAGAATATTTTATTTTGCAATTTTAATTTGCTCAGTTAGAATTGTACTATATAACTCATTCAATTAGATTTTCACTCAACAGCATATATTTGCATAGTTGGTTATAGCTTTTAACTGTGGCATATAGTATTACATTTTTCTATTTGTGGGAAAATTGTGTATGATTAGGCTTATATATTTCCTCTTGAATAAACATTTGTAGGTCCTTTGTACAAAATAATCCAGCAGTAATAGTAATGAGATTTTTTTATTGTGCTAAGACATGAAAATATGGATTCAATTTGTGAAATGTCTGTAAAACAACACAGGTTTTCTATTCCTCTCGATTTAGTTTTGGTAAGTTTAGCTTTGTTTTAATTCTGTTGAAATGCATGTATTAATGATTCTATATAATTGTACTTTAAATCTCTGTTGCATGTGTATTTTATGACCTCTGTCTAATTTCTAATATTGTTAGTCATTCAATATATTTCTCCTTAACCAATCTCCTAATAATTTTGGTTACTTGTATCTTAGTAATCTTTTCAAGAACATTTACTTGAGATTTTATAGTGTCCATAGAATATTTTTAACTCATTATTTTTTCCTCTTCTGTTTATTATTTTAAATCTTCTATTCTCATTGGCTTTATTCAGCTCTATCTGCATTCCAAATTTGGTTACAGCATTCCTTCTTTCCAAATATTACATACAAGCAGTGGGATAATGGCATTTTACAAAATTATTAAAACTCTAAATTGTAGCTTTTGAATATTACTGTGATGTAAATGATTCCACTATGGTTACATTTAAGCTACTCACATTTCACAGTGGCACACATCTCACATGCATCTCACAAAATTCCTGAGCATTTAACTGTCGTCACTCACAAGCCAGAATGAGTCATTTCCAGCACTACCTGCATTTGGGTTCTGTATTTCTTTGTAAAAATTATGTTGGCAATATGCTACAAAAACTAGAAATGTAGTTATTTATTTTTATACAGTGCTATTTAAAAATGCTTACTATAATTTTTTGACCTAATAGTTTTGTATACTTTCTGTTTTCAAATATACAGTATGTCTAGTTATCTGTTCTTAACTATTTCTATGTATTTGTAATTTAATCAGATAATAAGACCATTATGATACCTGTTGTGGAGCTGAGACTTGCTTTAGGGCCTAGCATTAGGTTACATTTAATTTTTTAAGGTACTTGGAAGAATACATATTCTCCACTTTGGGAGTAGAGCATTCTGTATATGCTGTTAAGGTCAATTTTGATCATTGATGTTCAGTACTGTAATTAAGGTATTATACGATCTTCTTGATTTACCAGTTACTCAAAGGGAAATATACAAATATGAATTATATGTTTATCTACTATTTATTAGCTATGTATTTATCCTCTATCTATATTCATGTAATATTTTTTAATCTAGCTACAGAAGTTTAAAATGAATATAGCTTCCTGGTGAATTGAAACTTTTATCACTGCATATTTGTTTTTTTCTGTCTCTAATAATTATTTTGGCCTTAATATCTATTTTTGCTGAATTTTATGAAGGGTCTACCACATTTATGTTGATTAATTTTTATGTGCTTCTAAGCTTATTTGTACCGTTATATTTTTTGTCTATAATGTAGATTATATTTTAATGTGTAATGTTTACTTTTTAAATGATGTCTCTATGGTTGTTCTCTGCCACTTTTCATATAATCTGATTTCTGTATTTTATAATTCTGTTTTTAAAAGTCCATTCTCAACTTAAATATTTATTAATCTTAGTGAACTTTTCTATTCATTTGACTTGTTCTTTCTTACCTATATTAACAATTATGCTTATGTAATAAATCCTCATATAGCCAAGGATGGCGTTAAGTTTTGGAATTGTCACTGTGTCCTCATAAGTATTTCATGCTAATTGTTATTTATAACCGCAAAAAAAAGTAAACCAGCATTTCATCTATTTTTGGAAGATGAATCTATAACCCTTTAAGAAATCCTCAAAATGAAAGAAGGAGGTAGTTTAACTGAGAAAGTGGAATTAATTTTTTATTAATCTTGTAAAAATTTAATATTCTGTATAAAAATAGTGTCCCATAATGGATTAGATGTTCAAATTTTTTTTTTTTTTTTTTAACGTTTATTTATTTTTGGGACAGAGAGAGACAGCGCATGAACGGGGGAGGGGCAGAGAGAGAGGGAGACACAGAATCGGAAACAGGCTCCAGGCTCTGAGCCATCAGCCCAGAGCCTGACGCGGGGCTCGAACTCACGGACCGCGAGATCGTGACCTGGCTGAAGTCGGACGCTTAACCGACTGCGCCACCCAGGCGCCCCTGGATTAGATGTTCAAATATTGTGCATTTAAGAATGAGTGTGCTCCAACAGATGAATGTTTGGAATGTTGTAAATATCCTTTTTTCTGCCAAGGGAGATTTATATCATGATAAATCTGAGTGCAGATGGTATTGAGTAGCTCAATTTAGATACATTGAATGAAGGAAAAAAGAAAAAATGAAAATAAATCGTTTAATGTTTTTTGCGTTAGCAAAATGGTATTCATATGTGTGAAATTTGTTTAGCTGTATTAATAAATGTAAGAAATGATCCATAAGCAAGTCAATCATATCTGATGCAGAAGACATAAAACACCATTTTCATATTCAGATTTCCTTTGAAAAATAGATGTTTAATTCATAGTAATTAATTTATAATAAGTGCATGCCATTAATAGAATATTTGTTAACCTGAAGAATAAAATTACAATGACTTGCTATTAATTCTCTGAGAAATCAAGATAGATTGTGTAGCTGATCTCTAATTTTCCTGACACAAAATGTAAAAGTTAAAAGTGGATTAAAAACCAAGCTGAATTTCTCACAATAAATAATTACAAAAAGAAATCAATTAAAGTGGTGCTTATCTAATTTAGAGCTTTCACTTATTCAACAAATTTCTATTTATGATATGTTATATTTGTAAAAAAAATAGTTTTAATCAGACATATTATATCATTGAATACCATTTGGTAGTAAAAATAAACTACTGATACATGGTACAGTATGAATGAAACTTGATAAATTAAGTGAAAGTAGCCAGGCTCAAAAGACCATACAGTCTCTAAAATACTACTTTGTCTGAAATCTCTAGAAAAGACACATACATAGAGACATAATGTAGTTTTGTGGTTACCAGATCATAAAGTTAGGTTTGAGGAGTGACTGCAAATTGGGTGCACTGGATTTTTGGGAGTGATGGAAATGTTCTAAATCTGGATTTTAGTATATAATTCTAAATTTGCTTTAAAAATCATTGAAATTTTATGAAGAGTGATTTTATTTTATGTATATTTTGCCTCAATAAAGCTTTTAAAATGACGGTAATTCACCACATATAAAGACTAAGAATGAAAAATCAGATAATTATCTCAGGAAATTAAAAAAAATATTTTGTTACAATTCCATATACATTGGCCATCCTATAAATTAGTAATGGAAGGGAATTTGTTCAACCTGATGAACAGGACTTACAAAAGACTACTACCATATTAAACTCTGAAATACTGTGTTATTTTTTCCTGTGACAGGCAAGGAAAAAGTGGGTTCTGTCTTGCTAATCTTTAGTATCACATTGAATGTCCTGGTCAGTGCAATAAGACTAGAAAAAGAAGAGATGAAGGTCATCTAAATTGAAAAGGAGGAAGTGAAACTATTTCTATCCACAGACAACATGACCATCATCATTGAAAATACCAAAGAATCTACTAAAATGTTAACAGGACTAATAAATGAACTTAGCAAGATCATAGGACTCAGACTAATACACAAACATCAGCTGTTTGTTTGTTTTTTTTATGTACTAGAAATAATCAATTAAAGTAATCTTAAACTAACATTTATAATAGTAAGAAAGGTGTTTTTTAAAGACTAGATATAACCTAATAAGCTATGTGGTGTTCTATAAGCTGAAAAGTTGAAAATACTGATGAGATTCAAATAAAGCCTAGAGAAAGAAGAACTGTATCATCTTCATGGATTGGAAGACTCCTCAAATTTAATTCATATATTCAGTTTCATGATCAAAGTACCAGAAATATTTTAATAAACAAACTTTAAATTTATATTGAAATGCAAAGTACACTAGTCAAAATAATTTTGAAACAAAAAATTTGAAAGTTTATACTATTTAAGACCTACGAAGCAACAGTAAATAGTTAATTTGGACATTTGGATCACTGGAACAGAATGGAATCTAAAAATAGTCCTAAAGATCTACAATAAATTGATTTTTGTAGGGAGTAAAAACAGTTATTGGAGAGAAGAATTTTTTTCAACAAGGGTGCTGGAAACTTGGACATCTATATGTAAAAATCAAGGAAACAATCACCACATTCAGAGCATGTAAAATTAATCAAAATATATTCTAAACCTGAAAGTAATACTCAAAAGCATTAAATTTACCAAAGAAAATTTATAAGAATATCTTTATATCTTAGAGAGTTCTTACACATCACAGCATAAGCATAATCCATAAAAATAAAAATATGACTATATCAAAATTGGAAAGAAAAATGGTTGTTTTTTGCTTTTGATAGCCAAAGTTAAAAAACTGAAAACATGTCATAGATTGGAAGAGATTATTTGGAAACTTTACATTTAATAAAGCACTTATATCCAGAATATATACTAAATGCTCAGAACATGGGAATAAGAAGACATTTATTTTCCAACCATTTTGAAAAATTAGCAAAATGTTTCATTAGGCCATTCACCAAAGGAAATACGTGAATGGCAACAATCACATGAAGCATTGCTTAATATTATTAGTCACAAGTGGGATGCAAATTAAAAACATTGTTATTACATCTTTTCATGTGATTGGAGTTAACTGGACTTCTCACACATAATGGTGGGAATGAAAATGGTACTTTAGGGGGCACCTGGGTGGCTCAGTCGGTTAAGCATCGAACTTGGGCTCAGGTCATGATCTTGCGGTCCGTGAGTTTGAGCCCCACATCGAGCTCTGTGCTGACAGCTCAGAGTCCAGAGCCTGTTTCAGATTCTGTGTCTCCCTCTCTCTCTGACCCTCCCCCATTCATGCTCTGTCTTTCTCTGTCTCAAAAATAAATAAACATTAAAAAAAAAAAGAAAACGGTACTGTGGAAAAGTATTTGATAATTTCTTTTAAAGTTAAATATAAACTTACTGTATTATCTAACATTCTATTTCTTGGTATTTACCCAAAAGAAATAAAACTTTATGTTGACAAGAAAACTTGCACATACATGTGTGCTGAGATTTTATTAACAATCATAAAAACCATAAGCAACCCAAATGTCTTCATCTAGTGCATGAATAAATAAAGAGTAGTGTATCTGTGTATCCATACAATGCAATACTACATAAGAATACAGAGGAACCAATTACCAATGTATGTAGAGTATAATCTTAAATAAATTATTCAAAGTGAAAGGACTCAAACTCCGAAGAGTACACATCATATGACTTTTTATATGTCAACCTGGAGTTAGCACAAGTACAGGGACAAAGAAGCTTCATGGTTGTGAAGAGATTTTGATTTAAAAAAAAGACTTAAGATATTTTTAGGAGGGTAATGGATTTGGTTGGAGAAGTGGATACATAGTATATGCATTTGCCAAAACACATAGCATTGTACACAAAAATGGTTGAATTTTATTGTACATATATTGTATTTAAATAAACCTGACTTTAAAAAATGAAATGTGAAGGGTGGAGTTAAGATGGTGATAGTAGGGGCACCCTGAACTTTCCCTGTCCCTCAAACACAGCTGTATTGAGGTCAGATCACTTGGAACACCCAGGAAATCGTTCTGCAGACTCGCAGAAGAATCTCCATGGTTGGAGAGAGACAGCATAGCAGGTGCAAGGCCTATTTTAACAAATCAAAGCACACCAAATTAAAGGGCAAAACACACCCCACTGTAAGCAAGGAGGAGCTCTTCAGAGCACTGACTTTTGCAGTCGAAACACACTTCTGCCTGGTCCTATGACCTCTTTTTAATACAGCAGTATTCTCAGGTGCAGAAAATATAACAAGCATTTTAAAACATGTAAAACACAGAAACTTAGTCAAAATGACAAGCCAGATGCTCAACTGACTGAGCCACCCACGTGCCCCCAAACTAGATTTTAAAACAAAGACTGTAGGGAGGCGCAGGAAGATGGCGGCGTAGGAGGACGCTGGGCTCACTGCGCGACCTGCTGATCACTTAGATTCCACCTACACCTGCCTAAATAACCCAGAAAACTGCCAGAGGATTAGCAGAACGGAGTCACCGGACCCAAGTGCAGACGAGAGGCCCACGGAAGAGGGTAGGAAGGGCGGCGAGGCGGTGCGCGCTCCACGGACTGGCGGGAGGGAGCCGGGGCGGAGGGGCGGCTCGCCAGCCAAGCAGAGCCCTCGAGTCCGGCTTGCAAAAGCGGAGGGGCCTGACGGACTGTGTTCCAACAGCAAGCGCGACTTAGCGTCTGGGAGGTCATAAGTTAACAGCTCTGCTCGGGAAGCAGGAAGGCTGGAGGACAAAGGGAGGGTGAGCTGCGGAGCCCCCGGACGACAGAGCTCAGTTTGGCGGGGAACAAAGGCGCTCGCCAGCGCCATCTCCCCCGCCCATCCCCCAGCCAAAATCCCAAAGGGAACCGGTTCCGGCCAGGGAAATTGCTCGCTCCGCACAAACACCCAACTCTGTGCTTCTGCGGAGCCAAACCTCCGGCAGCGGATCTGACTCCCTCCGGCTGCCACAGGGCCCCTCCTGAAGTGGATCACCTAAGGAGAAGCGAGCTAAGCCTGCCCCCCCCCTCCCGCCGTGCACCTTGCCTTCCCACCCCAGCTAATACGCCAGATCCCCAGCATCACAAGCCTGGCAGTGTGCAAGTAGCCCAGACGGGCCACGCCACCCCACAGTGAATCCCACCCCTAGGAGAGGGGAAGAGAAGGCACACACCAGTCTGACTGTGGCCCCAGGGGTGGGCTGGGGGCAGACATCAGGACTGACTGCGGCCCCGCCCACCAACTCCAGTTATACACCACAGCACAGGGGAAGTGCCCTGCAGGTCCTCACCACACCAGGGACTATCCAAAATGACCAAGCGGAAGAATTCCCCTCAGAAGAATCTCCAGGAAATAACAACAGCTAATGAGCTGATCAAAAAGGATTTAAATAATATAACAGAAAGTGAATTTAGAATAATAGTCATAAAATTAATCGCTGGGCTGGAAAACAGCATACAGGACAGCAGAGAATCTCTTGCTACACAGATCAAGGGACTAAGGAATAGTCACGAGGAGCTGAAAAACGCTTTAAAGGAAATGCAAAACAAAATGCAAACCACCACGGCTCGGATGGAAGAGGCAGAGGAGAGAATAGGTGAACTAGAAGATAAAGTTATGGAAAAAGAGGAAGCTGAGAAAAAGAGAGATAAAAAAATCCAGGAGTATGAGGGGAAAATTAGAGAACTAAGTGATACACTAAAAAGAAATAATATACGCATAATTGGTATTCCAGAGGAGGAAGAGAGAGGGAAAGGTGCTGAAGGGGTACTTGAAGAAATAATAGCTGAGAACTTCCCTGAACTGGGGAAGGAAAAAGGCATTGAAATCCAAGAGGCACAGAGAACTCCCTTCAGACGTAACTTGAATCGATCTTCTGCACGACATATCATAGTGAAACTGGCAAAATACAAGGATAAAGAGAAAATTCTGAAAGCAGCAAGGGGTAAACGTGCCCTCACATATAAAGGGAGACCTATAAGACTCGTGACTGATCTCTCTTTTGAAACTTGGCAGGCCAGAAAGAATTGGCACGAGATTTTCAGGGTGCTAGACAGCAAAAATATGCAGCCGAGAATCCTTTATCCAGCAAGTCTGTCATTTAGAATAGAAGGAGAGATAAAGGTCTTCCCAAACAAACAAAAACTGAAGGAATTTGTCACCACTAAACCAGCCCTACAAGAGATCCTAAGGGGGACCCTGTGAGACAAAGTACCAGAGACATCACTACAAGCATAAAACATGCAGACATCACAATGACTCTAAACCCGTATCTTTCTATAATAACACTGAATGTAAACGGATTAAATGCGCCAACCAAAAGACATAGGGTATCAGAATGGATAAAAAAACAAGACCCATCTATTTGCTGTCTACAAGAGACTCATTTTAGACCTGAGGACACCTTTAGATTCAGAGTGAGGGGATGGAGAACTATTTATCATGCTACTGGAAGCCAGAAGAAAGCTGGAGTAGCCATACTTATATCAGACAAACTAGACTTTAAATTAAAGGCTGTAACAAGAGATGAAGAAGGACATTATATAATAGTTACAGGGTCTATCCATCAGGAAGAGCTAACAATTATAAATGTCTATGCGCCGAATACCGGAGCCCCCAAGTATATAAAACAATTACTCATAAACAGAAGCAACCTTATTGATAAGAATGTGGTAATTGCAGGGGACTTTAACACCCCACTTACAGAAATGGATAGATCATCTAGACACACAGTCAATAAAGAAACAAGGGCCCTGAATGAGACATTGGATCAGATGGACTTGACAGATCTATTTAGAACTCTGCATCCCAAAGCAACAGAATATACTTTCTTCTCGAGTGCACATGGAACATTCTCCAAGATAGATCATATACTGGGTCACAAAACAGCCCTTCATAAGTTTACAAGAATTGAAATTATACCATGCATACTTTCAGACCACAATGCTATGAAGCTTGAAATCAACCACAGGAAAAAGTCTGGAAAACCTCCAAAAGCGTGGAGGTTAAAGAACACCCTACTAACGAATGAGTGGGTCAACCAGGCAATTAGAGAAGAAATCAAAAAATATATGGAAACAAACGAAAATGAAAATACAACAATCCAAACGCTTTGGGACGCAGCGAAGGCAGTCCTGAGAGGAAAATACATTGCAATCCAGGCCTATCTCAAGAAACAAGAAAAATCCCAAATACAAAATCTAACAGCACACCTAAAGGAAATAGAAGCAGAACAGCAAAGGCAGCCTAAACCCAGCAGAAGAAGAGAAATAATAAAGATCAGAGCAGAAATAAACAATATAGAATCTAAAAAAACTATAGAGCAGATCAACGAAACCAAGAGTTGGTTTTTTGAAAAAATAAACAAAATTGACAAACCTCTAGCCAGGCTTCTCAAAAAGAAAAGGGAGATGACCCAAATAGATAAAATCATGAATGAAAATGGAATGATTACAACCAATCCCTCAGAGATACAAACAATTATCAGGGAATACTATGAAAAATTATATGCCAACAAATTAGACAACCTGGAAGAAATGGACACATTCCTGAACACCCACACTCTTCCAAAACTCAATCAGGAGGAAATAGAAAGCTTGAACAGACCCATAACCAGCGAAGAAATTGAATCGGTTATCAAAAATCTCCCAACAAATAAGAGTCCAGGACCAGATGGCTTCCCAGGGGAGTTCTACCAGACATTTAAAGCAGAGATAATACCTATCCTTCTCAAGCTATTCCAAGAAATAGAAAGGGAAGGAAAACTTCCAGACTCATTCTATGAAGCCAGTATTACTTTGATTCCTAAACCAGACAGAGACCCAGTAAAAAAAGAGAACTACAGGCCAATATCCCTGATGAATATGGATGCAAAAATTCTCAATAAGATACTAGCAAATCGAATTCAACAGCATATAAAAAGAATTATTCACCATGATCAAGTGGGATTCATTCCTGGGATGCAGGGCTGGTTCAACATTCGCAAATCAATCAACGTGATCCATCACATTAACAAAAAAAAAGAGAAGAACCATATGATCCTGTCAATCGATGCAGAAAAGGCCTTTGACAAAATCCAGCACCCTTTCTTAATAAAAACCCTTGAGAAAGTCGGGATAGAAGGAACATACTTAAAGATCATAAAAGCCATTTATGAAAAGCCCACAGCTAACATCATCCTCAACGGGGAAAAACTGAGAGCTTTTTCCCTGAGATCAGGAACACGACAGGGATGCCCACTCTCACCGCTGTTGTTTAACATAGTGCTGGAAGTTCTAGCATCAGCAATCAGACAACAAAAGGAAATCAAAGGCATCCAAATTGGCAAAGATGAAGTCAAGCTTTCGCTTTTTGCAGATGACATGATATTATACATGGAAAATCCGATAGACTCCACCAAAAGTCTGCTAGAACTGATACATGAATTCAGCAAAGTTGCAGGATACAAAATCAATGTCCAGAAATCAGTTGCATTCTTATACACTAACAATGAAGCAACAGAAAGACAAATAAAGAAAATGATCCCATTCACAATTGCACCAAGAAGCATAAAATACCTAGGAATAAATCTAACCAAAGATGTAAAGGATCTGTATGCTGAAAACTATAGAAAGCTTATGAAGGTAATTGAAGAAGACTTAAAGAAATGGAAAGACATTCCCTGCTCATGGATTGGAAAAATAAATATTGTCAAAATGTCAATACTACCCAAAGCTATCTACACATTCAATGCAATCCCAATCAAAATTGCACCAGCATTCTTCTCGAAATTAGAACAAGCAATCCTAAAATTCATATGGAACCACAAAAGGCCCCGAATAGCCAAAGGAATTTTGAAGAAGAAGACCAAAGCAGGAGGCATCACAATCCCAGACTTTAGCCTCTACTACAAAGCTGTAATCATCAAGACAGCATGGTATTGGCACAAAAACAGACACACAGACCAATGGAATAGAATAGAAACCCCAGAACTAGACCCACAAACGTATGGCCAACTCATCTTTGACAAAGCAGGAAAGAACATCCAATGGAAAAAAGACAGCCTCTTTAACAAATGGTGCTGGGAGAACTGGACAGCAACATGCAGAAGGTTGAAACTAGACCACTTTCTCACACCATTTACAAAAATAAACTCAAAATGGATAAAGGACCTAAATGTGAGACAGGAAACCATCAAAACCTTAGAGGAGAAAGCAGGAAAAGATCTCTCTGACCTCAGCCGTAGCAATCTCTTACTCGACACATCCCCAAAGGCAAGGGAATTAAAAGCAAAAGTGAATTACTGGGACCTTATGAAGATAAAAAGCTTCTGCACAGCAAAGGAAACAACCAACAAAACTAAAAGGCAACCAACGGAATGGGAAAAGATATTTGCAAATGACATATCGGACAAAGGGCTAGTATCTAAAATCTATAAAGAGCTCACCAAACTCCACACCCGAAAAACAAATAACCCAGTGAAGAAATGGGCAGAAAACATGAATAGACACTTCTCTAAAGAAGACATCCAGATGGCCAACAGGCACATGAAAAGATGTTCAGCGTCGCTCCTTATCAGGGAAATACAAATCAAAACCACACTCAGGTATCACCTCACGCCAGTCAGAGTGGCCAAAATGAACAAATCAGGAGACTATAGATGCTGGAGAGGATGTGGAGAAACGGGAACCCTCTTGCACTGTTGGTGGGAATGCAAATTGGTGCAGCCGCTCTGGAAAGCAGTGTGGAGGTTCCTCAGAAAATTAAAAATGGACCTACCCTATGACCCAGCAATAGCACTGCTAGGAATTTATCCAAGGGATACAGGAGTACTGATGCATAGGGGCACTTGTACCCCAATGTTCATAGCAGCACTCTCAACAATAGCCAAATTATGGAAAGAGCCTAAATGTCCATCAAGTGATGAATGGATAAAGAAATTGTGGTATATATACACAATGGAGTACTATGTGGCAATGAGAAAAAATGAAATATGGCCTTTTGTAGCAACGTGGATGGAACTGGAGAGTGTAATGCTAAGTGAAATAAGCCATACAGAGAAAGACAGATACCATATGGTTTCACTCTTATGTGGATCCTGAGAAACTTAACAGGAACCCATGGGGGAGGGGAAGGAAAAAAAAAAAAAAAAAGAGGTTAGAGTGGGAGAGAGCCAAAGCATAAGAGACTGTTAAAAACTGAGAACAAACTGAGGGTTGATGGGGGGTGGGAGGGAGGGGAGGGTGGGTGATGGGTATTGAGGAGGGCACCTTTTGGGATGAGCACTGGGTGTTGTATGGAAACCAATTTGTCAATAAATTTCATAAAAAAAAAATAAATAAAACAAAGACTGTAATAAGAGATGGAGAAGAGCAGTATATCATAATTAAAGGGTCTATCCATCAAGAAGATCTAACAATTGTAAATTTTTATGCCCCCTACTTGGTGGAACCCAATTATATAAAACAATTAGTAACAAACATAAAGAAACTCATTTGATAATACTAAATTAATAATAGGGGTCTTTATGCCCCACTTACAGCAATGGATGACAGATCATCTAAGCAGAAAATAAACAAGGAAATAATGGCTTTGACTGACACATTGGACAAGATGGACTTAATATATCAAAACATTTCCTCCTAAAGCAGCAGAATGCACGTTCTTCTCCAGTGCACCTGGCACAATCTCCAGAATGGATCACATACTAGAGACAAATCAGCCCTCAATAGGTGCAAAAAGATTGAGATCATACTGTGCATATTTTTCAGATCACACTGCTATGAAACTTGAAGTCAACCACAAGAATAAAATTGGAAAGTCCTTAAATACATGGAGGTTAAAGAACATCCTAAGGAATGAATGTGTTAACCAGGAAATTAAAGAAGAAATGAAAAAAATACATGGGAGCAAATGAAAATGCAAACAGGACAGTCCAAACCCTTTGGGATGCAGCAATGGCAGTCCTAAGAGAAAAATATATTGCAGTTCAGGCCTATCTCAAGAAGCAAGAAAGGTCCCAAATACACAGTCTAACTTCACACCTACGGGAGCTAGAAAAGGAACAACAAATAAAGCCTAAAGCCAGCAGAGAAGGGAAATAATAAAGATTATAGCAGACATAAGTGGTACAATGACAGACAAACAAACAAACAAAAAACCCCAGTAGAATAGATCAATGAAACTAAGAGCTGGTTCTTTGAAGAATTAACAAAATTGAGAAACCCCTAGCTAGATTTATCAAAAAGAAAAGAGAAAGGACCCAAATAGATACAATCACAAATGAAAGAGGAGAGATCACAACCAACACCACAGAAATACAAATAATTATAAGAGAATATTATGAAAAATTATATACCAATGAACTGGGCAATCTGGAAGAAATGGACAAATTCCTAGAAACTCACAAACCACCAAAACTGAAACAAGAATAATAGAAAATTTCAACAGACCCATAACCAGCAACAAAATTGAATCAATTCAATTTATCAAAAATTTATCAAAAATCTCACAACAAATCAGATTCCTGGGCCATATGGCTTCCCAATGGAATTCTACCAGACATTTAAAGAAGAGTTAATACCTATTCTTCTCAAACTGTTCCAAAAAAAAAAAAAAAAAAATGAAATGGAAGGAAACTTCCAAACTTATTCTATGAAGCCAACATTACTTTGATTCCAAAACCAGAGAAAGATCTCACTAAAAAGGAAAATTACAGGCCAATATCTCTGATGAAACTGGATGCAAAAATTCTCTAAAAGATACTAGCAAATGAAGTTCAATAGTACATTAAAAGAATTATTCACCATGATCAAGAGGGATTTATTCCTGGGATGCAGGGCTGTTTCAGTATTTGCAAATCAATCAACATGATGTACCACATTAATAAAAGAAAGGATAAGAGCCATATGATTCTGTCAATAAATGCAGAAAAAGCACTTGACAAAGTACAGCATCCATTCTTGATAAAAAAAAAACCCTCAACAAAGTAGGTATAGATAGAACATACTCAAGATCATAAAGGTCTTATCCGAAAGACCCACGGCTAATATCCTCAATGGGGAAAAACTCAGAGCATTTTCCTTGTAGTCAGGAACAAGACGATGATGACCACTCTCACCATTACTATTTAATATAGTGCTGGAAATTTTAGCTTCAGCAATCAGAAAAAATAAATAAAGGGCATACAAATAGGCAAAGAAGAAGTCAAACTTTCACTATTTGCAGATGACATGATATTCTATGTAGAAAACTCAAAAGACTCCACCAAAAAATCGCTACCCAATGAATTCAGCCAAGTCGCAGGATATAAAATCAATGTGCAGAAATCTGTTGCACTTCTATACACCAATAACGAAGCAGCAGAAAAAGAAAGCAAGGAATCAATTCCATTTACAATTTCACCAAAAACAATAAGATACCTAGGAATAAACCTAATCAAAGAGGTGAAATATCTGTACTTTGAAAACTGTAGAAGACTTAGGAATATATTGAAGAGGACACAGGAAATGGGAAAAAAATTCATGCTCATGGGTTGGAACTATAAACATTGTTAAATGTCTATACTACCCAAAGTAATCTATACATTTAATGCAGTCCCTATCAAAACACCACCAGCATCTTCACAAAGCTAGATCAAACAATCCTAAAATATGTATAGAACCACAAAAGACCCCAAGTAGCCAAAGCAATCCTGGAAAAGAAAAACAAACGTGGAGGCGTCATGATTCCAGAATTCAAGCTATATTACAAAGCTGTAGTTATCAAGAAAGCATGGTACTGGCACAAAAGCAACTACACAGATCAATGGCACAGAACAGAAAACCCAGAAATGGATGCACAGCTATATGGAAAACTAATCTTTGACAAAGCAGGAAAGAATATCCAATGGAAAAAAGTCTCTTTAACAACTGGTGTTGGGAAACTTGACAGTGACATATAGAATAATGAAATTGGACCACTTTCTTACCCCATACACAAAATAAATTCCAAATGGATGAAAGACCTATATTAAAACAGGAAATAATCAAAATACTAAAGGAGAACACGGGCAGAAACCTGTTTGACTTCAGCTAGAGCAACTTTTTACTAGACTTGTCACTGAGGGCAAGGGAAATGAAAGCAAACATGAACTATTCGGACCTCATCAAGATAAAAATCTTTTGCACAATGTAGGAAACAATCCCAAAACTCAAAGGCAACCTACGGAATGGGAGAAGATATTAGCAAATGACATATCTGATAAAAGGTTAGTATTCAAAATTTATAAAGAACTTATCAAACTCAACACCCAGAAATCAAACAACCTAGTTAAGAAATGGGCAGAGGATATGAATAGACACTTTTACCAACAAAACATCCAGATAGCTAACAGACACATGAAAAGATGCTCAACATCACTCATCATCAGGGAAATACAAATCAAAACGACAATGAGATACTACTTCACACCTGTCAGAATGGTAAAAAATAACAACACAAGAAACAACAGGTGTTGATGAGGATGTGGAGAAAGGGGAACCCTCTTGCACTGCTGGTGGGAATGCAAACTGGTGCAGCCACTCTGGAGGACACTATGGTTGTTCCTCAAAAAACTAAAAATAGAAGTACCCTATGATCCAGCATTTGCACTATTAGGTATTTACCCAAAGGATACAGAAATACAGGCTCATAGGTATACATGCACCCCAATAATTATAGCAGCATTATCAATAATCGCCAAACTATGGAGAGAACCCAAATATCCATCGACTGATAAGTGGATAAGGAGAGGTGGTATATATATTCAATGGAATATTACTCAGCCATTCAAAAAACAAAGTGAAAGCTTGCCGTTTGCAATAACGTGAATGGAGCTAAAATGTATCATGCTAAGCAAAATATGTCAATGAGAGAAAGACAAAGATCATACGATTTCACTCCTATGTGGAATTTAAGAAACAAAACTGATGAATATATGGGAGGGTGGGGATGAGAGCGGAAAGGGAAACAAACACAAGAGACTCTTAAAGATAGAGAACAGTGTTGATGTAGGGAAGTAGGTGGGAGATTGGCTAGATGGGTGATGGGTAGTAAGAAGGGCACTGGTTGTGATGAGCACTGGGTGTTGCGTGTTAAGTGATGAATCGCCGAATCCTACTAAAACCAATGTTACATTGTATATTAACTAACTAAAATATAAAAATAAAATGAAATGTGTTTCCAGGAAATCTTTTCTTTTGAATATGATTATGTTTTCTATTAGATATCAATAATTTGGATCATTAAATAAGATGTTTAAGAACAAATCTTCTTTGTAAATAACTTCTATAACATAATAAAAATTTACAATTTCTGTTACATATAGTATATTCTTACAGTTCAATATGGAAGTTTTATTTAAAGGAAATTAACATGTACATCTTTTTCTTAATATACCTTATTGTCAAACTGGCTATCATACAGTGTGTAAAGTGTGCTCTTGGTTTTTGGGGTAGATTCCCATGGTTCATTGCTTACATACAACACCCAGTGCTCATTCCAACAAGTGCCCTTCTCAATGCCCATCACCCATTTTCCTCTCTCCCCGACCCCTCCATCCCTCAGTTTGTTCTCTGTGTTCAAGAGTCTCTTATGGTTTGCCTCCCTCCCTCTCTGTAATTATTTATTTCCCCTTCCCTTCCCCCCATGGTCTTCTGTGAAGTAACTTTATTGACAAAGCACACCATTTTCGATTAGTCTGATTTTTAAAAATTATTTTACAGTAGGCTAGCAATAAACAAACTCTTGCTTAAATTATGTATACCACCGTTTTCCAAGAAGGCAAACAGCAGATGGGTAATTAACACTCTTTGCAATGAAAAATATATTTCAAAAATTATTGGCTTGTTCTGTATAGAACACTGCAAGTGGCAAGGATCTCCAATTATTCTGAAGTGCCTGGCTTATTGCTACTTCATGAACGTGATAGTTATGAAAACGGATGATGCATACTTACTCCCCACTTCCTGTTATTTGTAATATAGTTCTAAATAGTACTGTATGCTTTTCAATTTAAAAGAATTTTTTACTGTTTTATATAAATCATACGCTTCATTCTAATGTTTTAGAGATATGTAGCTAAAACACATAAAACCATTTCTATGTAGGGTCAGTTAGCAATACAGTGAATAACCACATGGTGCCCTCATAGACATAAAGTGCAATTTATGTCAATTTAATTTTAATAATACCAAAAATTGTTCTAGAGGAGGAATATACATAAAAATTAAAAATTATCGGGGCGCCTGGGTGGCGCAGTCGGTTAAGCGTCCGACTTCAGCCAGGTCACGATCTCGCGGTCCGTGAGTTCGAGCCCCGCGTCAGGCTCTGGGCTGATGGCTCGGAGCCTGGAGCCTGCCTTGGATTCTGTGTCTCCCTCTCTCTCTGCCCCTCCCCTGTTCATGCTCTGTCTCTCTCTGTCCCAAAAATGAATAAACGTTGAAAAAAAAAATTAAAAATTACCAATTAATTCTGTGATGCTTATTTAAAGTTATTTGAAATGCATACTATGGACTTTAATAGTGCATGTAGTTCTAGAAAAAGACATGAAGCAGCACAACCTGTTCATCTATATTATTGTCTCCTACAATGTGGAGTGGGAAAGAGTGTTTCTTGGGAACTTCTATTGAATGCCCCAACTTCGGACTTTGTTGACCTCACGTCATATTGGTTACTATACCATAAAATCATGTCAAATTTTATTAGTTACCTTCTATGCAGTAATTATTCAAGACCCCAGTGTATGTGTGTAGATATAGATGGTCGACAGGTGATTGATAGATATAGAGATACACAGACAAATGCTATTTTTTTTTTAATTTTTTTTTCAACATTTATTTATTTTTGGGACAGAGAGAGACAGAGCATGAACGGGGGAGGGGCAGAGAGAGAGGGAGACACAGAATCAGAAACAGGCTCCAGGCTCTGAGCCATCAGCCCAGAGCCTGATGCGGGGCTTGAGCTCACGGCCCGCGAGATCGTGACCTGGTTGAAGTCGGACGCTTAACCGACTGAGCCACCCAGGCGCCCCACAAATGCTATTTTTTTAAGTTTTCAGTTAGATTCTGTTTAGTTAACCTACAGTGTAATATCCAATTTCAGATGTACAGTATAATGATTCATCATTTCCATGCTAGCTTTTAAATGGGATAAGGCTTTATTAGATTCAAACATGAAAATACAAATTTTGAGATACCTCTTTTTGTGCTGTTTGCCCTCTGACCCCGCTGCACTTCTTAATTTCTTAGGTATTTTATATCAGCATCCTGATAGTATGTATGCCTAAGAGGTACTTGTATGCTGTCTAAGTGTAGGTCCTATTTTTTTTCAGTATTATATACACAATATCTGTGTGTTGACCAATTATTTTTACACTTTGAATATATAAAAGTGAGAAAGACTCACATCTGCTATCAAAGGGCTTTTGCCATATTTTGTTGGGATTTGCTCCTTAGTTTTAGGCCCTTGTGTATATCCTTTTTCCTTTTATTGCGCAATATAAACATTTCCTTTAAAATGCACTCATTCCTATAAAATTTAAGGTACCCAATGGTACATATGAAGGACTATCAGTAGACTAACATATGTAGAGTTTCCTCACTATACAATAGCTTAATGGTGGTCAAGATAAAGACGTTAAACAGAAGATGAGTATACAAACTGATATTTTATAACTTTCCTATTGTATGTCATAAGTTTATTTAACTTGCTTCTTCCTGAAGCTAAGTACTCATTTTTCAATGCATCTGGATGCCAAACAATTTATAAAAACCAATTAGTTGGGAGTTTTTATGTATTGTCTGATTTAGAGCCACTAACCCATTTTAATGTCTCAGGTTCACAATTTCTAAGTCAAGGGTAAAAATAATCACACACTGAGTGATATTTAATGGGTAATAAAAGTACCATTTGAACAGAGAATTAGTAGTATAACCTTTAAGCTCAGACTCTCCTAGGTGTAATATATAGCCATAAGAGAAATGGCTTGTAATTAATTGTGTAATTTCAGGTTTTGTCTTTTTCATCACCAACTCTGTTCCCTTTTCAGAGAGGTGTCTGTGTAATAACAGAATCAGCTGAACAGTTACTTGTTTCAAGTACGTGTGACCAAGAAAAAGTCCAGAAGGCTGAGTTTATACTATTTACTGATTGTCTGTATTTTGTCTCTCTCATTCCCCAAAGAGAATGCAAGAATTTTCTTTGTCCCCTCTCAGTCCCTCACGTCATTATTCTTTCAGAGCATCATGACTAGCAGGCCATAAGGGTAACCATTAAGTCTGAATAGAGCATGAGTCACTTTATTGCTCTAATTAATTTGGAGATGGCATTATGATTTGAATGAAATAATGCTGTAATTTATGAGAACAAATATCAAATAGTTTCTCAAAAAAATGAGTCTTCTTTTCTTTTTTCTTTCCTTTTCTTTTCTTTTTCTTTTAGTGTTTATTAATTTTTTGAAAGTGAGAGAGTGTGAGCAGGAGAGGTACAGAGAGAGAGGGAGACACAGAATCCAAAGCAGGCTCCAGGCTCCAAGCTGTCAGCACAGAGCCTGACGGGGCTCAAACCCACAAGCCGTGAGATCACGACCTGAGCCGGAGTCAGCCGTTTAACTGACTGAGACACCTAGGCGCCCCAAAATTAGCCTTATTTTCATAAAAGAATTTTAAAAATTTACATTTGTTTACAAATCCCATCACTTGAGAGATAAAGTTTCTATCTGGTCATAATAAACATCTCAAATAGTGTATTAATAGGTCATAATTTTCAACTGCCTTTGCTTATACATTTAAACAATCTAAACTATTTGTATCAAAAATATGTCACTATGGAAAATTATATGAAAACAACACATTTGAAAATAAGCATTTTCAAACTATAAATATCTTTTTTTTAACAAAGAGAAGCAAGGTTGAAGGAAAATCATTATGACCATTTATGTCTCTGGCAGTCACAATAACAAACCCAGACTGTAATCACTGGTTACTTCTAATCCAGTTCATGTTATATATGCCAGAGTTGTACTAGACATAAAGTGACTTGCCTATCTGAGTGTCATGTGGTCTGAAAATTATATCAGGTTGATTTAAAAGCAAAAAGCACGATAAATAGCTGAATATTACAAACTGTGTAACTATTATTTCCGGGAATAATATTTCTTCTCAGATTCTCTTTATATATTTTTGAATTTTTCTTCAATTCCAGATTCACATTTCATTATGTTTTAAGCATGTACTATAAATGGATCTTTTATAGCTGATTTTTGTCTGTATTATAAAAATCCTTTTCAAAAACCACTATCAAACAGTTGAGGACAGGGAGTTGTTTTATGTGTGATGTTAGGAACAAAAATTTGGCTGATCTTATCTAGTGAATAGACTGTTTTGACTTGGAAGGAGCAAAACTGATAATGCTACTTTAATAATAGTAATGAAACCTAATAGATGCACATTTAATAGCTGGAAACACTATCTGCTATTTCTAATGAAGCTGGTTGATCAGATATGATTGGAATATATTTTTCCACTTAGTAACAGCAGAAAATAATGCACTATTTAGAATACCTTTTGGAATTTGTGATCTTTGAGTTGCTATTTAATTCTGTAATCTAATCATGCAGACTCTTCTGGGTTCATATTTTATATGATTTTTGAAAAGCTCTTACGGGCCTTGGGGGAGAAAGTGACACAACACTATAATATTACTTTTGCGTATTCTTATTTATATTAATTGTGCTCTCCCTCCAGTCTTGCATTCTTCCAAACCTTTGTTTTCACAAAAGCTAAGGCACACATGTTATCATGTGTACCTCTTGTTTGCAATATTCTACTCTTGTTTGCAATATTCTACTGTATTTCTGTTCCATACGGGATGAATCCATCCACTAATGTCATGTTCAAAAAGCTTCATCAACCTGCCCTAGACTTTCTTCCCAAAATTATCTCTTCCCTCTCAACCCCCATTGGTATTTGTGCTCCTGTCTCACAGAACTACTACTGATCTGTGCTTCGTGTGTACAGTTTCAGTTCTGCTTCCCCTGCCTAGATGCTCTCCCTTCCTCCCACTTGAAGCATCTCGTTTAGTGACATGCTATTTAACTTTTACAGCACATTCTAGGCTTCCCCTTCTCTAGATTAACTTCATTCATCAGCAGTAAGTGACTATTTTGTGGCCGCTTACCTATTATGCATTTTTTTGGTGTGGCACTTATGCCAGTGAAATAGAATAATCTTTTCACTTGTCTGCCTCATAAGTGATTGTGTATTCCTTGAGAGTAGAGAATTTTCATATTCCAAACTTTTCCTCAATACCTAGAATAAGCTTGTTATGTAGGAAACTTCAAAATACTTTGATGAATACACATTTGATTTAGCATTGCCTATATGATATTTTACATATATATTTCCATTTGTATAGTCAGTGGTATCAATGAATGATGAAATTAAAAAAAAACATTTATATTCAGATGAGGTTAAAAACATACCAGCTAATAGGTAAAAGCTTACATATCTAAATAGTTTTAAAGGAACAGAAGATTCAGTCTCATTTTTTAAATAGAAAGCATTTGTGAGTAAAGATATTAAAACCAAAAGACGGTTTATGAGAAATAGTTCTGGCATATTGAAGTGTTTGTACTTTTTTTTTTATAAGCTAAGGAGAAGGAATTTTAAACAATTTGTCGATACTCTTCACTGTGGTATTTTTGAGAACATATTTCACACTGCTATAAGTTTATTATTTGAATTGAAATGTTGCTTTCTATGGAACCGACTTTTCTTAAAGCAGGGGAAAGATAGGTTGAGAGGTTAATTTGTTTATGGCAAAAAAAAAAAAATGTTAACCAGCACAAAACAAAATGACCTCATGAATTCAATTTGGATGTAGGTGAGGTAAAGCCCAATAGAAATATTAAAATCTGTCAGAAGTGAGAAGAAACTAGTTAACCGAGAAGACAGGTGAAATGGGAAGACCAGTGTTGACATCTTATAATTAATTACACCAAGGAATTACACAACTTCTGGAGCGAAGAGTAAACATAAATGTGAGGGCAACTAAATGTTCATTTGTTTTTCAATTTAAGAGAAAATCCTTGCTATCAGGAACAGAATTCTTCAAGTGAATCACAGGTATCTGATTATGAAAATGAGGCAAATGGTATTTCTTGGTAACTTCGGAACAGTGTTTACCAAAAAATCATTCCAAACTTGACTTAAAGTTTATTTTGAGGTTCTTGTTTTAAGTTGGGAAAATGTTATTAATTTGTATCAAAATTTTACTAGATCCTAATTCATGCTTAATTGAAATTATAATCATTTATATAAGCTCATATGCCACTGAATCTTTTATTCTCCTAAATATTTTGGACCAAACTAAAACTTATAGCATCTTTTGAAATTGTTGAATTTTGTAAATTAAATTATTCTAATACAAACAACTTCTGGACTTCCAGTGCAGCCAAAACCAGATTGACCAATTTGCCTAAAAAAACAAAAACAGTAGATAAAACATAAGAAACAATGTTTTTACTGAGAATTAAGAACAGTGGGAAACAGTTTTTTCAGTGTTGCCCCCCAAAAAGAAGAAATCTGTAGTTGAAGTTTCCAAGCTCCTTTTGGCTTTTCCAGCTCCAAATACATCATTCCACCTCAGATGTACCCGAACCAGTCCTATGAGGCTCCCCTTGTGATATTCTAGTTTATGATACCCCAATTCTCTTTAATTCCTCTAGGGTTGGTGCTGCGAGTGCTTCCTGCACTTAATATCTACATTAAGTAGATACTTCCTTTACTAAATAATATTTGCATCACGTTGGCGTTCCCTGTTTGCTTTTTCAGCATTGTACCTTGCGGGATTTTATACAGTCAAGAATAAACACAGACAATAAAAATTTTGCCATATTTTTCTTTCTCCTTGGACATGAAATTTAAATTCCATTGGATTATTCTGTTAGTGAGGCATGATTATGAATTTCCAACTCATCTGACTGATTTAACTGGGATGTATGTTTTCACATGTGTTGCTTTGGTATCATCAAACTTCTATTATGCCAACTCCTGCTCTTTCTCCTTGTGAGTGTTGAAAGATCCACTTACAGGGGATTTTCTGCTGAGATAATTTCTTAGCTTCCCTTGGGAGCATGGGAAAAAAGTTGTATGCTTCCATAGGATCTAATCAAACCTGTCTGCTTCAAAAACATTGTTCCAAAATATCTTGAAAATCTTGATAATTTCTAAACAAGACCACCTAGAATTCTTAATGAGAATTGTGACAGAAATGTGAAATAAAGCTTGACTACATTTCACAGTTGAAGTATAATTAACGTTCATCCTCTAAGTTTCTTAATTCTGATAGTTAATATAGTTATCTCCACATTCACACAAAATTTTGATGCAATTTTGAACCTTATTAGTTTTGTATCTTTGGATATAGTACTTATAGTTCAATTTCTTTATCTCTAAAATGGGAAAAAAGATAGACCTTCTACAAGAATATCTCCATGATTCTCTGCTTATACTATATATTTACTTTTGCCTTCCCCCCAAATTTTCCTCCACCTAAAGTCATTAAACATTCAGTTTTCCCTAATTCACTATATAATTTCTAAGCTAAATACTTAAAATTAATGCTCTCATCAGATTAAAAAGTCAGTAATTATTAAAAAGTGGCACAACAATATTTCATATAATTGTAACCATTTTAATTATTTTATTTAATTATAACCATTTTGATTGTACTTTCCTAAATTGTACCTATGTATGCAACTTTTTTTTATTTTTTTATCAAATTACTTTTCTGCTATAGAGGAATTTAGGTTATTTCCTTAGGGCTTTTTTTCCTTAATATCAATGTTATTTCAGCCAATGTTGGATATATATTTTAAATGTTTTATTTGATTACCTATAGCCATTTTCTTTAAAATTTGATGAAACCTTAATTGGAATATGCAATCTTGTTAACCCACCTGTAAACTCCATGAGTAAATCGAACGTTACAGGGATTAAGAAGATTGTTAAATGTTGAATATCTACTAAATGTTTGAGTTGGAATCCAAATAAACCCAATTCTGTCTTCTTTCAAACCCATATTATTAAACATAATTTAAATATTCGGGGCGCCTGGGTGGCGCAGTCGGTTAGGCGTCCGACTTCAGCCAGGTCACGATCTCGCGGTCCGTGAGTTCGAGCCCCACGTCAGGCTCTGGGCTGATGGCTCGGAGCCTGGAGCCTGTTTCCGATTCTGTGCCTCCCTCTCTCTCTGCCCCTCCCCCATTCATGCTCTGTCTCTCTCTGTCCCAAAAATAAATAAAAAAACGTTGAAAAAAAAAATTAAATATTAAATAGTATGCTTAATCAAAAACAAAGGAGAATAAGTAGCTTATAGTGACTACACATTTAATGGTGAAATGGCATTAACAAATGTTAAACTGTTTATAACAAAATATCAACCATGATTTCATTTTTCCATACTTTTTTTTCAATTTTTTTAACATTTATTCATTTTTGAGAGACAGAGAGAGACAGAGCATGAGTGGGGAAAGGGTAGAGAGAGGGAGACACAGACAGAATCTGAAACAGGCTCCAGGTTCTGAGCTGTCAGCACAGAGCCCGACACGGGGCTCAAACTCACGGACTGTGAGATCATGACCTGAGCTGAAGTCGGACACTCAACCGACTGAGCCACCCAGGTGCCCCATTTTGCCATACTTTTTAAACCAACTTTGGTGGTTTATAAATGTGGTTCACTTTTGGACTAGAAGAGATTCAAGACATCTATATTACAACCTTCTCTTAAGTGCAAATTAAGGGGTTTAGGAGGGAGGGTTAAGTATGTGATGATGTGAAAACAGTCTCATGTTTCTGAATTGAATTGTTACTATTATTATATGGACTATCTTAAAGTTACATTCCATTTATGCAGTGAATTGTTACAAATCTTATCATCATGTAGGACAGTAAAAAAAAATGTCCAGATGGATTGTCCAGTAAGAAAACTAATACAAGAAAATCATGAACTGCCCTTGAGAAATATTTTAGGGTTCTTTTTCTGTGATTTTTATCTTCTAGACTAGATAGGCCTGCCACAAGGATGGTGAAATGATTACCTAGGACACAATTCTCATCTTAGAATCTAAAAGTTCTTATATGAGAGGCACTGCGATGGGAGGCTCAGCGATTTATAAAAATCATAGTGAATGCAGAAAGCGTATTTGTAGTATAGATTGATAAAATTTGAAAGAAACTGACAACAGGGAAGCAATGGTTAATCTGTTCACTAGATGCTTTGACTTATAATTAAAGGTTATGTCGGGTAAAAGAATTAGTCAAAAACAAGCTATTGGTTCTGGTTTTCAGTTCCACATGTAGGGAACTTGGAAATCTCCACTCTAGCCTGACAGGTGGAAAGCCCAACAGACTGAAAATAACAACTGTCCTTTGCTCCCTAAGAGAGGGGATGACACAGAGTAAATGAAACCTCGGCCCCCCAAATTGGAAAGACACAGGTGAAAACAGTCATGGCTTACTGGAGCAGAGACTCAGGGGCAGAAACAGCTGTGGGAACCAGAGCCCAAGTTGCAAAACCTGACTTGTAACTGTGAATTGCCGGAGGCTCAGTGCAGACCACTCCAGACCTACTCTTTGAAGGCCACCATGATATTGTGATACTTACCTCCAGGAACTGGACCAGGTTCCCACAGTAAATATCAGAGAGAAATCCACTCATGCTTCTGGCAAGAGGGAGAGGAAAAGGAACCATTTAGAAATATGCCAGAACATTCTGTTCTTTTTTAACAAGAAGCCTAACCTGTAGGGGTGTTATCTGAGCCTGGCGATGGGAAATACCCAACTCCAGCCCACAATAGCTAACCTGTCCCAACTAAGGGAAGAGAAAAAAACTGAGAAACAATTGTGCAGCTCACAGTCCAGAGGCCTATACTCACTAAAAAACTAAGACCTAGGGGCACCTTGGTGGCCCACTCGGTTAAGCATCTGACCTTAGCTCAGGTCATGATCTCAGAGTCCATGGGTTCGAGCTCCGTGTTGGGCTCTGTGCTGACAGCTCAGAGCGTGGAGCCTGCTTCAGATTCTATGTCTCCCTCTCTCTCTCTCTCTCTCTGCCCCTCCCCCACTCACACTCTGTCTTTCTCAAAAAATAAACATTAAATTTTTTTTAATTAAAAAAAAATTAGGGGCGCCTGGGTGGCGCAGTCGGTTAAGCGTCCGACTTCAGCCAGGTCACGATCTCACGGTCCGTGAGTTCGAGCCCCACGTCGGGCTCTGGGCTGATGGCTCGGAGCCTGGAGCCTGTTTCCGATTCTGTGTCTCCCTCTCTCTCTGCCCCTCCCCCGTTCATGCTCTGTCTCTCTCTGTCCCAAAAATAAATAAACGTTGAAAAAAAAAAAATTAAAAAAAAAAAAATTAAAAAAAAAAAAACAACTAAGACCTAATAAGACCATAGAATGCTTCCCCTCTTCCCACACATTACCACCACATTACTAAAGGCTTATTTACAGCATTTTTATTTACCTGGTACTATGTGTCTGGCTCTCAAGAAAATATTAAGTCATACTGAAAGAAAAAAAAAAAATACAATGTGGACAGGGAAAGCATCAGAACCAGACATGACAGGAGTGTTGGAATTATCTGAGCAGGAATTTAAAACAACTATTGTTAATATTCCAAGGACTCTACTGGATAAAGTAGACAGCAGGCAAGAACAGATTGGCAGTGTAAGCAGAGAGATGGAAATCCTAAGAAAGAACTAAAAAAAAAATGCTAGAGATAAAAAACACAAAGAAATTAAGAATGTCTTTGGTAGTCTAAATAAGTGATTTAAAAGATTAAAGCAAATTTACTGATTCCTTATACATCTGAGTTGAATAAAGAGATTATTTATATTTAAGCAAGGTAAATAATATTGTTAGAAACCATGGAGCTTTCTCATGTCTTCTACAATCAACCGTCCACATCCACCAATGTGACCATCCACATTGGTCAGTAGGTGGCAGAATCCTGCAGCTGGTCTGATCTCCTACTGTACATACAGAAATGGTCTGCCTGAATTGTAGTAGCAATATCTGCATCAGGGTTCTGCTTCCAGTTTTGAGACAATGGTATATTTTGTAGTGCAGAGTTACTAAACTGGCCCAGGTTTGATCTCATGATCTAGCTTCCCAGCAACCCATGTCTTGTGAAGTAGAATAGATTATTTCCCAATTGCAAAAGGATTCTTGTTTTGTTTGTTTTTTTTAAGGCTTTAATTTAGGGGAAGCTTGGTAAATAAACTTTTAGATTATTGTAGAATCTGTACTTCCCTCTCTGTTTTAGTTAAGATCTTCCATACCTTCTCCAAAAAGAAGCACCACATTCTATTCACTTTATTGATTGCATGCTAAGCACATTGTAAGGAAAACAGTTGTGTAATGGGAACTGAGAGTAAAGATTTTGTTCATACTTGGGCCAGAGCTGACAACAATAGGAATAATAAGTATCATAACAAATTCTTAGTGAATGTGATCTCTAATGGGACTATTAGTTCTGGTGTTTTCCTGCTTTTTTTTAAGTATACAAAGATGAGCAGTGTTTGGAAAAATAAAATACAGAAACCTAGTCATGAAACATTGACATGGAGTGTTCACTTGACCACTCCAACTCGCCAATGATCCAATTCGCCAGTGATGTTGTTTTGAAACTGAAAATCATACATATTTTAAGATTTATTTATGTATATTTCTACTTATAGAAATATTTCCAACTCGCCAATGATGTTGTTTCATCCAGCTCGCCAATGATGTTGTTTTGAAACTGAAAATCATACATATTTTAAGAGTTATTTATGTATATTTCTACTTATAATCTAATTATATTTCAATTAAGCAAACTTAGTATTTCTTCCCACTTCTTCCCAAATTCATCTCTTTTGGCACTAAATAGTTACACTGACTTAAATCCAAAGTTACAGGAAGAGCTTATATTCTTACCATGAAACTAGAACAATCAGCTGTGCCTCTAGGTTGCTTGAGGCAGATGTCATTCTGACCGACTTAAAAGAGATAATGACCTTCTGGGACCTTGACATTAATCATACAACCTGAATGAAATAGGCCTCTTTGGAAAACTCTGTATTTGTCCAATATTGGAAAATAACCTTCTTGTAAGAAAGTTAAAGCCCAGATCCCCAAAAGACTTGGCCTCCTCACTTCTGTGAGGAAGTAGAGTGCAAAGTGGGGGCAGATAAAATGCTACCTTTGTTGTTTATAAAATTCTCTGAAGTTTGGAAAGCACTTCTTTAGCTCCAAAAGAATTTCTTAAAAACCAGATAGAGGATAGCTGAAAACATTCACTAACTTTTGGGGGAGAATTCACAAAAAAAAAAAAAAGAATTAAAATAATATATTAAAACATGACTAAAATTATAGTAATAATTTTTTTCTTTGTAAAACTAAAATAGGAAGTATTTTAATTGAAATTGATTACAATTACCATATTGGAGATGTAGAATGGAAACTTTCTGCTACAGTTTTTAATATTACATGACTATGGCTTATTAAGTATATTAGTGAAAACAATTTCTCTGATATTTTTCCTTTTAGGACATTTTCATAGTAAAAAAAAATGCTTTCCCTTTGTATATAGTCAGTCCTTTGTTTAAGCTAGTTTAAAATTGTATTCATTATTCTTATTTTAGAAACCATGCAAGTTAATCTCTGGCCAAACATGCTATCTAAATACTTTAACTCAAAATATGCCTTCCACCTGGAATATTTTTTCATCAGATATGTGTCTTTAACAATAATTGCTGTCATCCAATGGCAAGCTTCTCACTAAGAATCCTTTGATTAACTGCCCACAGCAAAACAAATTCTTCTTCCCCTGAAAGTATGTCTATACTTTTACACACGGCACTTCTGTACATTTTTATTTACACACTTTATTTTACTATTTAAAGACAACATCATATTCACATTTACATTATCTATGTGAGCTAGCAGAAAAAAACAGTGTGGTATAAAGGAAAGAAGGTGTGTTTTGTTTTGTTTTGTTTTTGCATACAAATTCTTCCTGCTTATTATGTATCATTAAGGTAATTATTTACTCTCTCTGAATTTTGTCTGTCTTATTAATAAATTGGTGATATTAATGCCTGTCTCAGAGCATGCCTTTGACAATTAAATACAATAGCATACCTTTCACATAAAGTCAGTCTTTGAATATTTATTCCTGCCCCATATTTATTACATACTTATTGAATGAATGGTGGATAAAATTATTATAAATGTATTGCATATCACTGGTTTTTGAGATGGTAGGGAGCTTGTTATGGGGAAAGATGTTTGGAATTTCTAGGATTTACCAAAAATGCAGGACAGAAAGATTATTTTCACTGTAAATTGGAGATTACAGTATAAGGGTGGCAATTGTTTTCTGTCTTCTCTGAAAATATGATGACAGTATGGATTAACTAATTTCTTTAATGTCACTAAAAATATAAATTAGGATAATTTCAAAAATAAGTTATAGATGAAAAGACTTTTTGGCAATTCAGTTTTTTTTTTTTTAATATCAATCCCTTCACATCATCAGTGGGATTTGTCAGTCACATTTTCCTCTACTCTCCTACTGAATGTACTGATATTTAATCCAAGCAAATCTATTGAGATTATTTCCAGGGAATCTCAATTTTAAACAAGCAAAAGTTCTAGTTACTCTTTTTCACACAAGGATTCAGAAAATCATGTCCACAGAGTCTATAAACTTTCAATTCCTTTTCTGGATCATTTCCTTCCCACAATATTTCTTTGATTTTGAGAATCACCCCATATTATTTCTTATTATTTAACTTTTTAGCTTTAATTTAACTTGATTTTATGCCTGTTTTTATAATCAAAGAATCCTAAACAAGTAATAATATAGCTTTACAATCAATTATCAACTTTAAAAAGCAATGGGCAATTTCCATTCTTATTTCCAGTGGATATCTCCTTGTCTATTAATAAGCATGTTCAATTCTTATACTTGAGAAATTAGCCTTCTTATATAATGTCACCCATCCATAATACAATCATATATAGCTTTTACTTCTGCTTATGTTGAAAAATATATTTAAAATACAGTTTTAGGGGTTCCAGGGTGTCTCAGTCAGTTGAATGACCAACTCTTTGATTCCAGCTCAGGCCATGATCCCAGGGTCTTGGGATCGAGCCCTGCGTCAGGTTTCACACTGAGTGTGGAGGCTCCGTAAGATTCTCTTTCTCTCTACCTTTCTATAACATAACACTTTCTATAACATAATATAACATAGCATAACATAACATAGCATAACATAAAATAATAAAAAGTAAAATATTTAAATGTACTGCCTTAATAAAATACATCTATCCAAAAAGTCCAAAATTATTCATTACTTTAAAAATTAGTCAGATGTAATTTAACAATATATTGTCCTATATCATATATTTTACTTATGAAATCTTATGAAATTCTCTCAAATTTGAATATGATATGTAACTCTAATGGTGGTGCATGAGCTAATAGAATCATTTTAATCTGTTAAACTGAAATTTGAATTATTTTTTCTTAAAAGCTAGTATGCAAGAACATACAAAATGATGTATCTTCAAAGGAAAGTATTAGCAAACTTTTGTTGTAAAAGGCCAAATATTTCAAGCTATATAAATAGTTTTAACCAATATTAAATATTTTGGGTTTGGGAGCCAGAAGGTCTCTGGTGCAACTACCTACTCAGCTTCGCCATAATCAAATCTGCAGTGGCTATGATTAAGTTACCCTTTAGTTATAAAAAGGCTATAGGCCCAATTTGGTACCAACCTGTTTTGGAAAACTCTGTCATTCATTACCTTTGTTTGTGACTGAGTCAACATAGTTTTCTCATTTTTAAACCCATGGAAATAGTAATTATTTCAAAAGTTTTACAGAGTAGTGAATGTTTAGATTTAAGTAATATAATTCTGGTAATACTGAAAACTGATATTTTCGTGTTTTTCAGTATATCATAGCAAGAGGCACAATATATTGATTGGTTTGCACAGTATTGGTGATGTTAGCTTTGATCACTTGGTTAAGGATATGTCCCTGAGGTTCCTCCACTCCAATGGGAAGTATTTATCCTTTATGAATTAAAAAAATTTTTTTTTAGGTAAGAGCCAACTGAGACTATATAAATACTCTGCATCTTATCAGATTTTTACACATTAATTTTAAAATCAATTTTTAAATCATTCCATAATTTGTTTTTACTGTCATTTTACTGTGAGAACTTTCACTGTTCATTGGTTTATATATTTGTGTCTTTATATTCAAACAGGATTTTTATTTCTTATTCAATGTATTATAATTAATTACTATCACATTTATTTTCATGCTCAAATTGTTCCAGATTTTGCCAATAGGAAACCACTTCACTTAAGTTGTTGAACTGACTGGCCTAAAGCTTTTCACAATAATCCTTTGTCATCGTTCTGATCCTTACTGCAAGGAGTTTGAAATTTTACCTACTTGAAGGCTAATAAGTTAGGCTGATGTGGGGACAAGTCCCTGGATAAGAGACAAAGACAGTTTGTTACTGAAAAAATAAATAAATAAACGTAAACCTCTAGGAGAAATATCTAATGTCAGCCCAGTCCTCAAGGATGATGAAATAAGGGCCAGAGGTAACCTGCACTTGTAGTGGGTGCACCAGAGAAGAGAAACGCGAAGATGTGGAGTCTGAATTTACATGGAGCTTCTCGTACATCTGCTTGTCCTCCTCTCCAGGGCAAGAGTTTAGACGTTATCCTAGAATGTGAGCAAGTGTCTCCAGGTAGAAGGAGAATTCTTTCTTTTTACTATTGCAGGACATCTTTAAAGAGGTACATCTCTAAATATCTTTGGAGGGATACACTATTTCTTTTTCTTAATATATTCTTTAATGTTAATTTATTTTGAGAGAGAGAGAGAGAGAGAGAGAGAGAGAGAGAGCAAGTAGAGGAAAGGCAGACAGAGAGGGAGAGAGAGAATCCCAAGCAGGCTCTGAACTGTCAGCACAAAGCCCGATGTGGGGCTCGAACTCACGAACCATGAGATCATGACCTGAGCCGAAATCTAGAGTCGGACACTTAACCGACTGAGCCACCCAGGTACCCTAGTATATACTATTTCTAATGTTCAGGTCTATTTGCTTATTCAAACATGGGCTTTGCCCAAGTCTAGGGTGTGCAAGAAATATATTAAGAACTGTCTCCTAAACGTTATCATTCTAAAGTTCATAGGATTTGTAGTAAGAAATCCTCTTACATTTTTGATATTGATGGTAGTATTTTCTCTATTTTTTCCTTTATAATTTTCTCTGGGATTTACTTATATTTGTTAAGTTCATAAAAGCAACAACATTGGTGTATTTTAATCTTTTTCTCCTATGGCTTGTCTATTTTCTATTTTGGTGCTTTCTACTCTTATTTGCATTTCTTTCTTCGTTCTACACACTTTGATAGTAACTTGCTCACACATTTTTTTTTTAAGTCTGTAAACTGCAAACATAGATAGTTACTTTAAACTTTTCATTTATCCTAAAATAAACATTTAGAGCTGTAAATGTTAATATAAGCACTGGCTTAATTGCATCTCACAAATTTTCATGTGTTGTATTTTCATTACCATATGTTTCTAACTAGCTTGTTTCCTTTTTTTATTTCCTCTGGGATCCATTAATTATTTTAAAGTGTATTACCTAATTTCCAAATATTTGTAAACTTCTAAGATACATTATTGATTTGTGATTTACAGTTTTTTTTCCCCCAAAGAATATATTCTGCAAGATTTAAATTCTGGAAAAAAATAATATAATTTATTTAAAGGGTAACATGTAGCCTACCATAGTGAATGTTCCATGAAGACTTGAAAAAAATTAATTCTTCAGTATTGAATATTATTCTGTAAATGTAAATTAATCATTAGTGTTCAGATTTCTATATGATGATTTTTTGGATAGATATTTGTGGCACTTTTTGGTAAAGAGTTGTTAATATCTTTAATGCTGTAGGTTGGCTTATTTCCTACTTAGGTTTTCTTGTTTTTCTTTATTAATTGTCCTCATTAGATGTGTATGCATTAAGAATCATTTTGTCTTCCTGACAAGTTCACAGTTTTATAATTAAGAAATTATGCCCATCCTTATTTCAGGTAATGCCTTTTGTGTCTTCAATTTTAATATTTCTGACTTTAATATAACCAAATTATCTTTCTTATTCTCAATGTTTTCATAGTATTTTCTCATTTTATCATTCTTTAGCCTTAAATCTATCAGTATTTTTATATTTACATTGCATTTCATGGAGGAAGAGTATAAGTGGTTCTTAATATTTTGTGTCTAGAATGACAATTCCTGGTTTTAAGTTGAAGTAGTTAATTCATTTACATTCAAATTAACTATCAATATTATTAAATTTTTATGCTACTATTTTGTTATTTTTCCCAATTGGTTCCCAATTTAATTTTGCTATTGGCTTTTAGATCATCTTCTTTAGGTTAAAATATGTACCCTTAACATGCCAAATTCTGATGGGAATTATTATTTTACCACTTTATGAAAATATAAATATTTCAGAAACATATAGTTCTATTACAACTTGCTATTTTTATTTGCTAGTGTTGTTTTGATTTAAACAATCATATTTCATTAAAAGTTTTCTATTGCTGCTGTAACGAATTGCCATAAACTTAATTTGGGGGATTAAAAAGCCTACAGATTTATCATTTTACAGTTCTGTAGTTTAGATGTTTGGACATAGATCTCACTGGACTAAAATTAAAGTGTTGGTAGAGCTGTGTTACTTTTGGGCGGCTCTAGGGAAGAATCTCTTTCTTTGTCTGTTTAACCATTAGATGCTGCCCATATTCTTTGGTTCTTGGTTCCCTTCTTCTGTTTTCAAAGTCAGCAACTTTGCATCTCTCTGTATCTCCCTTCCATAGTCACAATTCGCTCCAAGTTGAAGCCCCCATGTGATTAAATTAGGCACATTTTGGTAATCCAGGATAATCCTCTCATCTCAGGTCCTTAACTTAATTACATCTGCAAAGACCTTTTGTCATGTAAGGTAACAAATTTATAGATATCTGAGATTAAGACAGGAACATTTTTGGGAGATTATTATCCTGTTTACCATAAAAGGAAAAAGCAAGTTACTCTGTTCAGGGAAATAGAGTTAGGAAAGCAATAAAGACATAGAGAAAATGGTTATAACAAAATTCATGTAGGAGAGTAAGGAGAGGTTTTCCTAGACAATGGTATCCTTTGAGTAACCTAGGGAAATACACTAATTCTTGAACTAGGAGGTCATTTAATTGCCATTTATTTTATCGAATGTTGTTAGGTTTTACATATATGTTTTATCTGTTTTTATATTAAAAATAATAAATAATAGAATATATGAGGTTACAAATTGAGACAGGGAAACTAATTTAGAGACTTTGCTTTTACTTACAGTAAGATGGGGTGGTCTGAACTATGTTTGTGACAGTGTAGAGGGAAAGATGGAAAGGATTAGTGAGATGTTAAAAGCATAAATAGGGGCACCTGGGTGGTTCAGTGGGTTAAGCGACTGACTTCGGCTCAGGTCATGATCTCATGGTTCATGAGTTTGAACCCCATGTCAGGCTCTGTGCTGACAGCTCAGAGCCCGGAGCCTACTTCAGATTCTGTGTCTCCCTCTTTCTCACTCCCCCTCACGCTCACTCTCTCTCTCTCTCTCCCTCAAATAATAATTTAAAAAAAATTAAAGTATAAATAGAAGATTTTAATAGTCGGTGGAGTTGGAATTTTTTTTTATTTTTCCCTTCCTCTTCTCAGAAATTTATTTTACCCTTCTTTTTGGTCATTCGTACAACCATTGATTATATAACCTTTTTAAGAGACATGAAATGACACTACTAAGCTATGTATGAGAGGATGAAGTATTAAGCCAGACTCAGTGTGTCTGCATTTGTTGAACTTTCTTGAGCATATACTTTCCATAAGATATCCCCTCAGTTTAATAGCTTAACTATGTTAGATGATGTTTCTTATTATATTTTCTTTTAATAAATATCACCTTCCTACATATTTGACTATAATAATCAGATAATACAAAAAGCTCTGAGGCCAAATAAAACCTGATGCAGTTTAAAGTAGTCCAAAACAAACAGACATTATTGACCATAAATTTTGAGTATCATATGTTTAAACATTTTAAAAAATTTTAGCTAATCATGCACATATTTTCTAAAAGCAATAACCTTTTTCAATCAATAGATTTCTGCATTTTTGTTAATTTAAAGTTATATAACAGCAATTTTTTCTGTAGTTCAATTTTTAAACAAACCCAAGTGTTACATGTTTTCATCTTATCGATATCCATAAATCTGCAATACAAAAAAGAGAAAATATTGTATTTGACTAGAAGACAGGTGAACAACAGTACAAAAAATAATATCAAACAGGGGTTGAGAATAATGATCCTAATGTTAGCCAAGCTCTTCATCTCTTCCATAATTCTAAATCATAAAACCTGGAAATATATTACTATATGCTAAGATTTGTTGTGAGGTCAGGTGAGAAAAAAAAGGTCTTTTAAAACAAATCAATTGGATGAAAGGGTTAAATAACCTAGTCATGACTGGTAGTGAACAGTGGGTTGTAAATGGGAAAAATTATTTTTAAAAGAATAGTTCATATTTTTTCTTCAAAAAATACAACATAAATATTTATTTAATAGTTAAATATTCTCAAATATTTATAGAAATATTCAATAAATAATACTCATTTAAAACCTAGTCAAATCAGTTTGAAGTCAGTTAAACCAGTTTTGATATGACTGGTTTGTACTTTCTTTATGGACTATATTGATTAACTATAAATATTTTTTTTCTTTTGTAGCTTTTAGTGTTCAATAGGCTTATTAGGAACTAGAATGGCAAAGATTTTCCATTATAATGCAAACTCCTTTAGTGTTATAGCCCAAATGTTTAGAGATAGTCCCTTGCAAATATTTGCTAGGGAAAGGAAAAGAAGAAAGGAGAAAGACAAGAGAAGGGAAGAGAGGAGAAAGAAAAGAGGAAAGAGAAGGAATTCGATTCTGATCCCAGCTATAAAGAGAGTGATAAATAATAAGCAAAGATGATCATAAGGGCAAAAAAAAAAAAAGGGAATGATGGCACACATTTGATAAAGTGCATGTGTTGTTTCTAAACTAATTTTAAACCGATGTCACATAAATCAGATGCGTGCAGGTTACGTGAATATACGCTCAGTCTGGGCTTAACAAACTAATGAGTGGTGCTACCCACAGCAAACACGGAAATTGTTTGCTCTTTCTTTCTTCCTTTCTTCCTTCCTTCCTTTCTTTTTTTTTCAAATGGTGCCTGAATAAAATGACCATTTGGACTGAATTTGGCCCTTACAATGCTTTACCACCTCTTTGAGAAGGAAAGAACTTAAAAATTTTTATCCTCCCTGTGCTTAGGAGGAATTTTGTCATCAATATTTGTGGACAAGAGACAGAAAGAAAGAAAACTTATTCACACTTGAGGCTAGTAATCCATGATATCAAGTCACTGAAACTAGTATCTACTTTGTATGAGAAATAAACCATTTCCTGGACCTGATTTGAAACTGTCCAGGGGCTCCTACCTGGCTCAGTTGGTTGAGTGTCGGACACTTGATTTCAGCTCAGGTAATTATCTCACGGTGCATGAGTTGAAGCTCCACATCGGAGCTCTGTGCTGACAGCATGCAGCCTGCTTGAGATTCTTGCTCTCTCCCTCTCTCTGCCCTTGCCCTGCTTGTGCTCTCTCTCAAAAATAAATAAACATAAGGGGCACCTGGGTGGCTCAGTCAGTTAAGCGTCCGACTTCAGTTCAGGTCATGATCTCGTGGTTTGTGAATTCCAGTCCCGAGTCAGGCTCTGTGCTGACAGCTTGGAGCTTGGAGCCTGCTTCAGATTGTGTCTTCCTCTCTCTCTGCCCCTCCCCTGTTCTCTCTCTCTCTCTCTCTCAAGAATAAATAAACATTAAAAAAATTATAAATAAATAAACAAACACACTTAAAAGAATTAATAAAAAAAGAAAAAGGAGCTTTCCAGTTAGGGGAGTTGTCCTCTTTCTCCCCAAAGCTCTAGTACACAAAAGAGTTAAGCATCCTGTGTCTTTTGATGAAGAGAAATTCTTAATTTTAATGATACCATGCTTAATTTTTATCCTCCTGGAATTGATTTAATCATGTTGCCTGTGGAAGGGAGGAAAGCGTATTTTCCTATAAGAATACCCAGTTTTCCTGGTATCAGTTGTTTAAAAGGATATTGTATCCATATGGTTACACAATGGAATTACTCTTGTAATCAAATGACATCTATATGTAAATCTATTTTGGAGCCTTTGTTATTTGAATATTTGTTCAGAGTTCAAAATTGAATCCTCATTTCCTAGAATTCTATGTACAGGAAATTTTTCTTATGATTCTAGGTTTCAAATGGTATTAGACTATTCAGTTTTATGTTTTTCATTGAGTTAGTTTCAGTTAAGATGTATTCTCCTAGGAAATAATAATTTCATCTAAGTTTCCTTACTACCAGTCACAAAATCATAATGAAATGTGATACTCTATTCAATTTTAATCTTTTGATATATATTGTGGCTTTGTTTTCTGCCCAGAATGTTGTCCATCTTGGTAAATATTTCAAGTATACTTAACTATGTGTATTTTGCAGTTGTTGGGTATAGAATGTTCGTGTGTCAGTTAGATTTTTGTGGTTCATAATATTTCTATCTTCTAGATATTTATCCTGAAATTTTGTTTAGTCTTTATTCAATCATTGAGTGAAATACATAATATATCTCTCCAACTGTGATTGTGGATTTGTCTATTTCTCTCTTTAGTTTTTGCAGCTTCTACTTCATGTGTTTTGAAGCACTGTTATTAGGCACATGTACACGTATAATTGTTATTGTCTTATCCTCTTGACAGAATTAGTCTTTATTAAGTTTTGTTCTTTCTCTCTATAATATTCATGTTTTGAAGTCTGCTTTATCTGTTATAATGTGGGCACTCCGTTTTTCTTATGTTTACTGTTACATGGTTAGCCCTTCACTTTGAACTTCCTTGTGTCTTTGAATTAATGTGTTATCTCTTGTAGACAGCACACAGTCCATTCTTGTTTTTCTTTTTACCCAGTCTGACACTGTTTTCATTTTGATTAGGAAATTTAGTTCATTTTTATTTTGTGTAGCTATCAAAAGTGTTGTATCTAGATGTGCCACTTTTCTAACTGTGTGTAGATTGCTCATCTGTTACGTATTTCTGCAGTCCGCTTTTCCTAACATCTTTGTCCATAGCTTCTTTTTCTTAGTATTCCATTCCATTCCATTCACTTTTTAAGCTACATCTCTTTGCATTTTTTAGCTGTTAGTTAGGGTTTTATGATATAAATGTTTTAAATGATGATAATCAAATTAAAGTTAATTTTCAATTACTTGAATAGTTGCAAGTATTTACCTCCATTTCTTCTCCTTCTTTCCTGCCTTATGCAATACATTTCAAATCTATATGTATGTGAACTCAACAACACAGTCATATGTATTTCAAAATAAAGAGGACTTGTGTGTGTGTGTGTGTAGTTCTTTAGATATAGAATTCTTGGTTCATGGTTTGTGTTTTTATTTCCCCTTAAACATTTTTAATATGGAATTCCAGTGTCTCTGGACTCCTTCCTTTGCTTCTGTGAAAAATCAGCCATTAATCATAATATTCTTTCCTCTAAGTAAAGTTTATTTCTTGTTGGCTCATTTTAAGTTTTCTTTCTCTTTGGCTTTCAGCATTTTGACAGTGATGGGCCATTGTATTTAGACTGGAGTCTCTTTGATCTCTAAGTCAATATTTTCCACAAAATTTTATAAGTGTCTATCATTATTTTTTCAAATATTTTGCTTTTTTTTCTTTCTCCTTCTGGCAACACAATTATAAATATGTTGAATTTTTGACGTTGTTTCACAGGTATTTCATGTATATTTATCTACTTTTTTAGTCTCTGATATTTAGATTGGTCTTTTTTTTTTTTTTTTTTGAGAATGAGAGAGACAGAGTGTGAGCAGGGGAGGCACAGAGAGGGGGAGACACAGAATCTAAAGCAGGCTCCAGGCTCTGAGCTGTCAGCACAGAGTCCAACGCGGGGCTCAAACTCATCAACCATGAGATCATGACCTGAGTCAAAGTCAGCACTTAACTGACTGAGCCACCCAGGAGCCCCTAGATTGGTCTATTTTTATGTTTAATGATTCCTCTGCCATCCTTGGTCTCCCACTGAGCCCATATAGTAATGTTTTTTTTTTTCTTTTAATTTATTGGACATTTAGCTCTAAAATTCCATTTTTGTTTCCTTTCCATTTATATTGGAGTCTCTTCTCTGTTCACTCATTAAGACCATTTAAAACCATTTTTCTTTCATCTTTGGGCATAATTTAAAAATTATTTGAATATAGACTGATACTTTCCGTGAATTTTTCTTTTATAAATCCAAAATTTGCTGTCATTTTGAGTCTGTTTTTATTCAGTGCATTTTTTTCTTAACTGTAAGGTGTCACTTCCCTGTTTCTTTGCAAGCATAGGAACTTCTGTTGGAAATTAAAAATTGTAAATAACATATTGCAGCAAATATAAATTCTTATTAATAATAATAATTATAGGAAATTGTTATTTCTTTTTGTGGTAAACAATAACCTTGCCTGGTTGACAGTGGATGTAGATTGTATCTATCATGTGTTAGACAGCAGCTTCCATGTCTGCCCAATGCTTGTGCCTTACAGAGGCTGCCTGTACTGTTTCTGTCTAATTTGTCTTTTAGCCTAATAGATAACGGAGATTATATTTACATTTTTTTTTCAACGTTTATTTTTGGGACAGAGAGAGACAAAGCATGAACGGGGGAGGGGCAAAGAGAGAGGGAGACACAGAATCGGAAACAGGCTCCAGGCTCTGAGCCATCAGCCCAGAGCCTGACGCGGGGCTCGAACTCACGGACCGCGAGATCGTGACCTGGTTGAAGTCGGACGCTTAACCGACTGCGCCACCCAGGCGCCCCAATATATTTACATTTTGAGATCAGACCTCTCTGTCATTCTCTTGTTTGTAGGGATTCCTCATAGTTTCTAACTGCTCCACCGGTCTTAGCTTTTTTCCTCTGAATCTCTCAGTTATTAGGCTCTAGCTTTTCGCTGTTCCAGGTGCATATATTTGGGGGATGACGTTAATTAATAAGGCAACAAAGACACAAAACTCACCTGGCACAGTTTTATCTTATAAAGAGATTACTTTCTGGTGTCTGTATATTTTTTTTTAATTGGGTCTCTAATGCATATGTGTAGTTTTGTGATCATCCAGAGATTTAAACAGTTTATGCCTATACTATGGATCACACACTGTGGTTCTGTCACTTCAAGGCTGTCCCCTCTTAAATTATTCAGTCTTGAATTCTTTTCTGCCGTCTTCAGCTGGTAAGGCTGCACTATTTCAATGTGATTTTTTTCTCTGTTGTAGCCACAGCATTGGAGAATACACTCAAGAAAAAAGCCATGAATATGAATTCTTACACTTTATTGTTGCTACTTTTCAAGAATAAACTGTCCTCTGACCTCTTCTTTTTTGGATACTTTCTTTTAAATAGTTTTTTTTATTCTATATTTTTTGTCCAAATGTTACAATTTTTATCCCAAAAGTTTTAGCTTGGCCCTTTTACTCATTCACTGTTACCATTAAGAATGAGTCATTACTTATTTATTTTTCCCTCAATATTAATTGGGCAGCCATGTTATGCTCAGAACTATTATAGGGACTTGAGATATATCAATGAATGAAGCAGTCAGAAATAATTGCCCTAAAGGAGCCAAACTGTGTTTGAAAAGTAGACGTAACATAAAGCATAAACATAATAGAAAATGAAATTAACAATATTGTAGTAGTGCATAAGATTACTGGCAGAGAATAATTAGTAGTAAGAAAAGATTTGGAATGTGAAGTTGAGGAGAGTACCAGTTTTAAAGATCAAGTCATTGTTAGGCTTATTGGCCACACAACATTTGAGTAAATAATTGAGGAAAGTTCAAGGAATTAGTAATAGGAATATTTGGTGGGCGAACAGGCTAGCCAGAGGGATGAGTCAGTGCAAAGATCATCAAGCAATATTGTGCTTGAATATTTGAGGAAAAATAAGGAGGAAAAGTGTGTTTGAAAAGGGTGAGCAAGTTAGAGAATAGTTGATGATGATATCAGGAAGTCAGTGGGCATCAGAAATAATAAAGCTTTGAACCTCAATGAAAGAACTTTGACATTGGGTGAAATAGGAATCAATGTTCATTGTTAAGAATAGAGAGTAGGAGCAGGTAGAACAATTAGGAAATCATTGCAATAATGTGATAATAAGTTATTATTAAATTGGATTTTGATAGTAGCAGTAGAGATATGCAGAAGCATTAATAGTCTGAATATACCTTTATGATTACACAACACGATGTCTTAACTGAAATTTCATTGTGTGTGTGTTTTCAGGTTTGTGTACAACTGAAAACCTAGAGAGAGAGAGAGAGAGAGAGAGAGAGATATTACACTTAGATGTCTAGTCTATAGGCAAACTCTGATGTTTCATAAACTTATGAGGACTATAAATTCTTAAATATGAGCTTGCCCATCTTTTTTTCATAGTTCTTATTACAATCTTTTATAGTTACTTGTTTATTTTTCCACATTTTCTAATAGATGATAAGTTCCTGATGTCTTTTTAAAGGTATCAGAGATATTAAAGCTGAATTACTGATTAAATGGGTAATTATATGAATAATTGGTAAATAATAGGTGCATAAAATAATATTAAAATGTTAAAGGGTACCTAGATAGCTCAGTCAGTTAAGCATCTGACTGTGGCTCAGGTCATGATCTCATGGTTTGTGAGTTTGAGTCCCACATTGTTCGAGCCCCGCATTGGGGGCGCTCTCAGCACAAAGCCTGCTTCAGATCCTCTGTGTCCTTCTCTCTCTGCCCCTCCCGCGCTCTCTCTCTCTCTCTCTCTCTCTCTCTCTCTCTCAAAAAATAAATAAACATTAAAAAAATAATACTAGGGGCACCTGGGTGGCTCAGTCAGTTAAGCCTCCAACTTTGGCTCAGGTCATGATCTCATAGCTTGTGGGTTCGAGTCCTGTATCTGGCTCTGTGCTGACAGCTCAGAGCCTGGAGCCTGCTTCAGATTCTCTGTCTCCCTCTTTTTCTGCCCCTCACCCATTTACACTCTCTCTCTCTCTCTCTCTCTCTCAAAAGTAAACATTAAAAAATAATTCTAAAAAGTTAATATCATGTAAAATTAAGGTTTACTAGAAATTCATTTGAAAGGATCACCTAAAAATATTTGCATGTCTCTAATGATATGTTGGATTTTTGGAAAATGATCAAGTAAGATAAAAAGAGAGAAATCATTACACTTTTATATACCCATACACCAAGCCATTATTAGAAAAGAATAGTCAGGAAAGTCCCATGGACTTATAATCACCAATGTAAAAGAAATTGAGCTTTTTGGAAATTTCATAGTTGAAAGTAGTTGCAAATGATCCAGTTGAATTTCATACAAAAAAAAAAAAAGATTGTGATTTCTTGTTAAGAAGATAGCATCTGTGATATGCTAATGGTTGGAGCAACAGGATTAAGATAAGGCAAATAGACTACCTACATACATGCTTTGGTTAGGGTGGAGGTTCACTTCCCAGCTCTATTACTTTGTGACCAGAGACATGATGTAAAATTGTTGTTCACCATTTCTTTATACTTAAAATGGGGATGTTAATAGCACACACGTTGTAGATTTACTTTTAGAATGAAATGAGTTAAACATTTAGAAAAATGTGTACCAAATGTTAACACTGAATATACACATATGTATGTGATTATGTCTATGTCCATATCATCTGTATCTATAGATATATCACAACATTGACTCATACCACTACTGAGGCACAAGGAGTCAAAGAACCTTCTTTTTTCTTCCTATTGACTAACTGGAGCACCACAAGTAGGCTATCTTGAGAAAAATCTGTTTTTATATTTCACTAATGTAATGTGACTCTGAATATGCAAAAAATTAAATGATGGCTTTGAAAACATGTAAACACGGAGGTTAAGTCTGTGGGCCACAGCTATAGTATAGCTTTATAAAAATTTCTTTTGAGACCATGAGACATACGTGCAATCACATTTCTTGACATGTGGTAAGCTGCTGTGTAGATAATCTGGGTTGTAATGCGGGGCCATGTTTAAGTTACCACAGAAGAATAAGCTTCTTGAACTATCAGGGCTGATATTTCCTTTAACATATCATTCCACCTTTTGCTTTTAAACCTTTCACACCAAATTTCTGCTCTTTTGAAGTGTAAGAGCTCTATTTCGACATTTAAAAAGCAGAAGTCCTGAGGGATTCACTGGTAAAAGCCATTAGTGAATTTGCTGATATAAAACTTGCATGATATCATAAATCTTTCATAGAGCATCTTTGGAAAATTTGTGTGTGTGTGTGTGTGTGTGTGTGAGAGAGAGAGAGAGAGAGAGAGAGAGAGACAGAGAGACAGAGAGACAGAGAGGGAGACAGAGAGAGACACAGAGAGAGACAGAGAGAGATTAGGTGAAAATGGCAAATTGCATTACATATAGCCTTCAACATTATACTTTGTGACATTTAATAAAATAGGATCAAAAAGTGATATCCTCAGGGGACTTGTTATGCCGTCATGTGAATGAACTGAATAACCATGCCATATGTTCAGAGAAGTAAATGTATATATTTGATTTAGGAACACTTACTTCAGTTTCCTTTGCTGGAAAAATGAACATTCACTCTCTATATGCTGTAAGTGTCATAACAATAATACTTCACATCAGTTCTCTGTATATCATAGGTATAAAAGATTAAGTTAAATTTATATCCACATGTACATTTCTATATTATTTTGGTTATCTGGATGCTCAGAAATAAAGCAGAGTAAATGAGAAGTACACAGTTTGCAGTAATAATTATTTCTAAGTTCTGTGGTTATATGTATGGTATTTTTTTAATGTTTACTTATTTTTGAGAGGGAGAGACAGAGCATGAGCAGGAGAGGAGCAGAGAGAGAGGGAGACACAGAATCCGGAACAGGCTCCAGGCTCTGAGCTGTCAGCATAGAGCCCGATGTGGGCCTCAAACTCACGAACCATGAGATCATGACCTCAGCGGAAACCGGATGCTTAACCAACTGAACTACCCAGGTGCCCCATATGTGTGGTATTTTTAGCAGAAGAGTTCTGTATGCAGGTAATTTTACAGTAACTTCAAAGAGTCATAATTAGACTTTCAGTTTTGGGAGAAGTTTATATAGGCTCACTTTTCCTGCCCCTCTCCTCCAAGTATTCCTAAATAACCTGGAAATAATTCAATAGATATAATCATAAAAAGACTCTGAAAGTGGAAAGAAGAAGGCAGACTGGCTGCAAATGTAAAAGATCAATTTACAATTCCTCAAAATAGTGACGATCAGAATAATATTATAATAGGATGTTAGGAAAAACAATATCCATGATGTACAAAACATATTTGGCTGTCATTTTATAAAGTATTTTAAAAGTTTTCACATCCATCTCTAGCTTTCTGTGCAATAGAATTATCTCTTACAAATTCCATTCTCTTAAAAATATTTTAAATTATACCAGTTATTGGTCATTTACTTCTATTTGAAGATCTTTATAGGCTTTAGTTTCATAAGATTCCTTATCTAGGGCAATATTATAAAACATTTTAAATTTCAGGCTATTGTGAAATACTGCTTTTAATAGGAAATTTACATTAAATTCTGTGCAATACTAGGCACTTTGTAATAATCATGTTGAAAATGCATAAAAGTTTAAATTCCAAGATGGTTATAGGTTGTTATTAGTTCTTCTTCTCTGTCATTCCTTCAATGTCACACAGAAAATGTAAAGTCCTTATGATCAAATTGTATTTGATCTGTACATAAGTTACCTCTCTGACTTATCTCTTAACTGCCCTCTTACTCTGCCTAAGCTACAGTGATTTCCTCACTCTTCTTCAAGCATGTCACATACTCACATTTCTTAGAGCCTCAGACGACCTGTATTCTCTATAAAACATTCTTCTCCTGATATATTCATGACCAAATTCCTCAGTAGTTTTATGCCTTTGTTCTAATGTCACTTTTTAATCAGCCTCACCTGAGTACCTAACCCTACACACACACACACACACACACACACACGCACACACACACACACAATCCTGACTCCCTTTTGCCTGCTCTTCTTTTTCCACATTTCTCTTTATCTCATATGATAAACATTTTGTTAATTTATCTTTCTGATTGTTTATTATACCGCCAAAACACAAAAGTGGAAGTTTCATATGAACAATGATCTTTGGTTTATTCTGTGCCCAATTCCAAGTATCTAGAACATAGTAGATTCTCATTAAATATTTATTGTACATTGAAAATGGATAGACATAAATAGCATGAATAGAAGCTATTTTCATTTTTCCCAATATGAATACATAAGCAGTTTTCCAGTCTGAATACATAAACACTTCGGTAAAATAACTACATTAAGGGACCAATCAAAATTGTAAAACATCATATATATGTATTTACTAGTCTCATGCTCTTTCCCTAGTACAGGATAATTTATGTATTTATACTGGGTCACTCAGTATACCTCTGTATTTTAGCAAGGCATCTCTTCTAATTGGGATTATTTTTATTCTTTGCACAATATTTAAAATTTTAAAGAGTTCATTGACTTAATAGTGCAGAATGTAATATCCAGATACTAGTTGTATGTAAATTATAAGATTCATCATAAAAGAAGAAATTATCTGAGTCAAGATCCTACCCTAAGTAAGTAAAAAGTTTATGCTTTTTAGTTTTTTTTCCCTTCTCATTTTATGTTTCACTCATGACAGAATTTTCAGATCATCTTGAATCAGGAATAATCTTATCCAGACTAAAGGTGTTTTCTTCAGGTAGAAAAAGGCATAGCTTCATAATAGATTGACATAGCATACACATAGTATGTACAAGCGGTGAAATACTAAGATCTCTCGATAGATAGATAGATAGATAGATAGATAGATAGATAGATAGATAGATAATAGAATAAAGGCAGATACATATAGCTATAAATATCTACTCCATCTGTATAGATACAAATTCTATCAATTTATAAGGTATCTAATCACACAGAACATATGATATATCAAACACAGTAGTGAAGATAGAAAGATATTCATATGCTCAAATGTATATACAAATATAGTTAGGTGGTGGTCAGCTAGATAGGTTAATTTTTTGATAGCCATTTAAATAAACAGAAAATCAATTCTTTTGACAGAGCTGAAATAGAGTGTTCTGAGTGAGTAAAAACACTCAAATCATTTGATTCTATCAAAGTTAAAATTGAAAAATTGATTGAGTGCTTGTATTGAAATGACCTATGCTTGATTTTGTTCTCTTGGAGATATAGCCTTTGATAAATGAAATAGTTTAAGACATCAATAGTGTTGTGAAGCAGGGCAAGGGATTCTGTGAACATTCAAATATCAGTGTGAGATTGAGTTATGCCAGTAAATGTCAACTTTGGTCAGATAGCTCTTGGTTTCAGAACAACATAGTCTTTTAGTCCTGAAGCCAAACTGCACACATTCAGGTCGTGCTGAATGATCGAAATGCCACCGAGTGAAAACAAGCTGAGATTCGCTGCAATCATACTACGCAGGGTATTCCACAGGTGTTTTGGATGATGTGATTTCAGCTGGAAATTTTATAAAAGCTTTAGACAGAAGAAATCCTATTTGCCATTGTGTAAAGTTAGGAATTGCTGCCACTCAGGAATTCTCAGTCCTCATATTTGATCTAACCAGATTTCTTTTTTTTGTTTTTCATCTAAAACTTGTCCCCAGACAACCTGCACCAGAATAACCTGGGTGCTTATTTACAAGGCACATTTAACAGACCCCTCCATGGTGTTGTTGAATCCAGGTCTCTGCAGGGGCCTGGTTATCTGCACGTAAATAAATATTTCAGGTAATATATGCATACCTGCACTCAAGGGACCATGAACTAAACTCCAAAAACTGTTGGGAACGGTTAAGTTTTTTTTTTCTTTTGTTTCCTCAGTATCTAGTTACTTCATGGCAAATGGATCAAATATATTTTTGAGTAATTCATTGTTTCCTTTTATATAATGAACTTTTGATTTCTATGAAAAGTATTTTTCATAAGGAAGGAGAAATTAGATAGGATTCAGTTTTTAAAAAGTGAGTCATGTTGTATTAAATCCTTTTTTTTTTTAATTTTCCCTGAAGGCAGTCTCTTGCTCATTAGATACAGAACTCAGAGCAAGTGTTGTTGGAATGAGAAATCAGAAATTAAACTTCAGTGATGCCAGACCAGCTGGAAATTGAAGGTAACATCACAGAATGAAGTGAGCCACAAAAGGGAAAGGGGGGATACTCTGAAATCTGTGAATAAACTCTCTTCAAAACTTTGCCTGTGCCATAAAATGTACATTTAAGAACTACTGAACTATACCAGCCTGACAATTCAAGATACACGATAGACAACATTCTCTGTAGGCCAAAAGAGATGGGCAAAAATTTCAACAGCTTCATTGTGCTAGAAAGAAGAGCTAGGTAAACCCCTTTGGCTTTTCATTTAAACCTTAGATTTGCCACTTCTAAGCCTAGGTTAAGGAATTCACTTAGTACTAAAGGAAAAACCATAATAACCACTCTCTCATAAAGCTTAAAACCAAGATTCCATAAGATCAAAGTATTCACCCATAATTTAACAGTTTGCAAGAGCAAAATCCAATGCTCTTCACATGATAATATAGAGACCTAGAAGCTCTACAGCATATAAATCACAATGTCAAGTGTACATTGAAAAGCTACTAGACGTGCGGAAACAGGAAAATGTTAGCTACGATTAAGAAAAATAGCAGTTAATACAAATAAACATCCAGAACTAATTGCTGGTATTAGCAGCAGAAGGACTTTAGAATAAGTGATCATTATTTTAAACTACATACAGGAAAAAAATGGATGTGAAGGGTATAACGATGTGTAGTTTCAGAACTGAGAAAAAACTCTATACAGAACCAAATGAATCTGGGTTATACACCTGAATTAGATATAAGCTTTGAAAAACTTCAGTGAGATCCGCAAATGGCTACCCTTCTTTCTTAGTGGTAGCATGCAAAAGGTAGCAAAGTAAATTTTGTTTGGGAAGGGAATATCCTCAGGCCATAGACCTTCCAAACTTCAGAAAATTTACTGAATAAAGAGTTTGTTTGTTTGTTTGTTTGTTTGTTTTGAGATTGATTTCTTACATTGTATTATCCACAGGTCTTATAGAGTCCTATTTAGTACCTCTTTTCTTCTACTTTTGAGGGTCTGCCAGTGCAATGTTCTGTGGGGTGATAAAATGGTTAATAATGCTGCCAAATAAATCAATACAAAGTCAGATGGTTGAAAATACTCTGATGCAGAAAAAAGTGAGTTGTACTGCTGCCTTGGTAAGGTGGTCAGGTAAAGATAATTTTGAAATTCTCTGAATGTTGCGTTACAGGGAAACATTTTTGCTAATATGATCAATAAACTACATGTGCCAGAGCCTTGGTTCCTTCTTGCCCTTGGGTAAAGTGTCTCTTCCAACACTGAAACATTTCAGGGCTATGGAAGTGACTAAACTTTGTATATAAATCTCAAAAATATAATTAAGTAAAAATAGCCAGATGTATAATGATGAAAGTCATACTATAACTTCTGGGAAAAGTTAAATGAATATGCAAATTAATATGATGCCATAGATAAATATGTCCAGAAGTGATTAGCAAAATAATTTGCTAATAATTAATGTTATTAATAGTGTTGAAACACAAAGATACAAAGGGGCTATTTGTATCTATAAGTGTTCATTTAAAAATAAAGGATGTAAATCAAATACAATTACACATTAACATTTATTTAATCTAAATGACGGTTAATGGGTTTTTTCTTCAGTTCTTTAAATGTTTGGCATGTTTTTATAAAAAGATTATAACATTAATTATAGACTATACTTTTCATAAAAATTAGCAATCCTTTTACCCAATTAGGGTATTATGACTTAAATTACATTGTCTGTTTGCACATTATTTTTAACTTTTCTGTTTCATTATCTTTTAATTTATAAATAACATATGGAGTTGTAAAATTATGACTTGAAAGTCTTTTTCTTTTAATAGGAGAGTTTAAAAACTTTTTTTTGCACATACATATTTATTCTTACATATTTATTCTTCCATGAAATGGCATTTTATTTTTAGTTTCTTTTATATTTTATCACATTCCTTCTGCTAGTAATAACATACTCTTCTAAAAATTGTCAATTAACAAGGAACAAATTCTTATTTAATTGCCAATATTGCTTACTTTTTAAGATATTTTCATCCCAACTCTAATTGAAAGTGTCCACTTTTGCAGGTGGTCTCTAAGCTGGAATTCACCTATTGTAGATTTCCCTACACTCAGTATGTGATCTAATCTAGTTCACTTGCAAGGCAGGGTGATCCAGACCTGTATGCCTGTTTTCAGTGGCCTTGATGCTCTGATAATGCAAATGGTCAGTTCCAGTCACATCATCACTGAATTTTTATGACTAGATTCTCAGTCTCAATGAGGATCATGTGGTAGGCAAAATTCTAAGGTGGCCTCCAAGATTCTTGTGGCCAGTCTTGTATACACCCTGTATAATCCCCTCCCCTGATTGTGGAGATGGCCTGTGAAAATGACAGGGTTTCATCTCTCTGATTAGGCTATAACAAATGGAAAGTATGAAGAGATTTTACATGTGTGATTAAAGTCCCAAGTCAGCCTGAGTTAATTAAAAAGAAGATTATCCTGGATGGGCCAGGATTAATTAGGTGAAGGAGCTTAAAAGAGGGCCCAAGTTCCTTACTGAAGGGAGAATGATTCTCCAACAGTCTTTGAAGAAGAAAGTTTCCCTGTTGTGAGCCGGCTGTCTTAATAGGACTTGAGGGTGACCTCTTGGAGACTTGAGCAACCCCACTCCAAAAGCCAGAAAGAAAATACAGGCATACCTCATTTATTGCACTTCACTTTAATTCGTTTTATAGCTAGTGTGTGTGTGTGTGTGTGTGTGTGTGTGTGTGTGTGTGTGTGTTTTACAACGTTTTATTCTGCATTCTGCATCAAGCAAGCCCATTGGCACCATTTTTCCAAAAGCATTTGCTCATTTTGTGTCTCTGTGTCACATTTGGGTAATTCTCACAATATTTCAAACTTTTTCAAACATTTTATTTCATAGTATTATATTTTTATGGTGATTTGTGATCAGTGATCTTTGATGTTACTACCATAATTGTTTTGGAGTGCCACAAATCATGTCCACATGAGACTCAAACTTAATCAACAGATGTTGTGTATCTTCTGCCTGCAGATGTGGTCAAAATAATGAAAGAACTGGAATTAGAAGGGAAACTTTAAGATGTGACTGAATTGCTGTAATCTCATGATGAAACTTTAATGGATGGGGAGTTGCTTCTTATACATGAGCAAAGAAAGCGGTTTCTTGAGATGGTATCTACTCCTGGTGAAGATTGCTGAAATGACAACAAATGATGTAGAATGTTACAGAAGCATAGTTGTTTAAGCAGCAGCAGGGTTTGAGAGGACTGACTCCAATTTTGAAAGTTTTACTGTGGATAAAATGCTATTTAACAGCATCACATGCTACAGAGAAATCATAAGTGAAAGGGAGATTCAATTGATGTAGCAAACTTCATCACTGTCTTACTTAAAGAAATTGCCACTGGGGTGCTTGGGTGGCTCAGTTGGTTAAATGTCCAACTCTTGATTTCAGCTCAGGTCATGATCTCAGTCATGAGAGGGAGTCCCATGTTGGGCTCCTCACAACATTGATAGTGAAGCCTGCTTGGGATTCTCTCCCTTTGCCACTCCCCAACTCATTCATTCTCTCTCTCTCTCTAAAAAAATGTCACAGCAACCTCAACCTTCAGCAGCCCCCACCCTAGTTAGTCAGCAGCCATCAACATTGAGTCAAGAAAAAAGATTATGACTGGCTAAAAGCTCAGATTGGTGGTTAACATTTTTAGCAATAAAGTGTTTTTAAAACAAGGTACATAATTTTCAAGACATAATGCTTTTGCACACTTAATAGACTACAATATAGTATAAATGACTTTTATATACACTGGGAAACCCAAAATAATTTGACTCGCTTTATTGGGATATTTGCTTTACTGTGGTGGTCTGGAACTGAACTCATTGTAATAGCTCTGAGGTACACCTGTGGAATCTCAGTCTCACAATCACAAAGAACTAAATTATTCCAACAACCTGATGGGCTCAGAAAAGGATCCTGAACTGCAGATGAAAATGTGGCCCAGCTAACATCTTGATTTTCACCTTGTGAGAACCTAAGCAGAGAATCTATTTACACTGTGTCTGGATTTCTGATCTACAGCAACAGATAAGTGAGTGTTGTTTTAATCTGATAATTTAGTGATAATTTGCTGTACAGCATACAAAAGTAATACAGATCATTAGCACACAACAAGATTCTTTCTTAATATCAAACAGGTTATTCTCTATTGAAGAAGATATTGCCCAAGGATTGAAGGATTTTTTTTTCTGGAAACTTTTTATTATTATGTCTTCAGAGACTGCTTTGGCCTGATTTTCCTCTTTCTTCACACAATGTTCTACCCATCTCTTACACTTACCTTTATATTTCTTTTACCTTTGGTTGGTATCTCCTTATTAATTTATCTTACAGGTCATTATTTGCATTATTTTCCCATTTCAAATATTTGAGAGGACTCCCCAGACACCTGAGTGTGCACCCACATGAGATTTTTATTTAAAGTGAAAGACGTGGTGCTGTAAGAAAGAGAGAACGCAGCCAAGTTTGGAGATCTGAGGGACATTCACAGCATGAGCCTCCTCTTGGGCCTAAGTTTTGCAAGCTGGACTATAATGAGTCTGAATCTTCAGAATCTAGTGAGGAATCTTGTTGGCTTGGAGAAAATTCGTTTCAAAAGCTCTCTGACTCTTCCACCAGTCAAACCAGGTTTGTCAAACCGGCCGGGGTAGTTACAAAACATTAGTAAAGTGGGGCGCCTGGGTGTCTCAGTCGGTGAAGCATCCGACTTCGGCTCAGGTCATGATCTCGAGGTCCGTGAGTTCGAGCCCCGCGTCGGGCTCTGTGCTGACAGCTCAGAGCCTGGAGCCTGTTTCAGATTCTGTGTCTCCCTCTCTCTCTGGCCCTCCCCCATACATGCTCTGTCTCTCTGTCTCAAAAATAAAATAAACGTTAAAAAAATTTAAAAACAAACAAAAAAAAAAACATTAGTAAAGTAACGAGCACTGAGTGTAACCAGAAAAGTCTCATATATTGAAGAGTATATCAAAAATACCATTTCCCTTATCTTGGCCAGTTGTAAGTCCAACAAACCAATCTAACCAAAAAAAGCAGGCATCTAGTATCCCCAGAGATAAAGGCAGAAATTCTCTTGCCTAGCTTTAAAATAGTTCTGCATCCATATTAATCATTGCAGATGGCAGGTTGCTATCTCTAGTCTTCTGCTAAATCCACCAATAACTAGAATTTGGATTTCTATTGTTGATATAGTTTAGTGAACCCAAATCTTTGTTAAACTTTCCATCTTTTCTCCCTTTTAACCCACCTTCTCTATTTTCTTGACTGTATTAATAATGGCAATTTAAAATCTTTATCAGTTCTTATCAACTCAATCTCTAGCAGATTGTTTCTCTCGAATTCTGGGTACTAGAACATATTTTTTAGCATGTTTCACAATTTTTTGCATTGGTACTTTGCAGTATAATAATAATTATAGGGAATTTGGAAGGTGATATTTCTGACAAAAGACAGTTAATTATTTTTTAAAACATACTAGTGTGTCTTTCTCATTCTGCACAGGATTGACATTTAGGTTTATAAGATCTATTGTTTTTATATTATTATTATTTTCTCTTTTCTTCATAATTTCTCTTAAATTTTTAACAAAAGGTGTTTCAAACTCCTGGTCATACTACTTTTTTGCATCTATTTTTCCTCCCAGTCTTCAGGAAAGTGCTCTATGCTTTTGATGCCTTTGTTATTTTTATTTATTTTTTTTATTTTTTACTACTTTTAACTTTTTATTTTAGAATTATCATCAAAATTAATCAACGGTCCTTTTGAAAAACTCAATACAGAGGTTACATGAAGGAAAAGTGCCATCTTTGTCCTGCTCGGCCCCTTCCCAGATCCTACCCAACTATCAGAGGCCCAAACCTCTTTGATCAGTTGGGTCCTGGGCTGGCTAATCTGGTTATCCCTCTAGATGGACTTTCCAGTCTCACCACTCTGCTCTGTGCCCTAGGAGGCTGATATACATAGATGGTGTCACGGGGCTCCCTTGGCCTGGCTTACAGTTGGTCCCTGCCAGTGGGGGAGATGGCCATTATTTATCCTGCCTACCACTCCTGTAGCCCACTCAAGAGTCCCTCTGGGGCTGCACTTTTCAAAGGTATATTCCCATGATTCATGGCTTACATAAAACACCCAGTGCTCATCCCAGCAAGTGTCCTCCTCAATGCCCATTACCCATTTTCCCCTCTCTCCCTCACCCCCTGCCAAACAACCCTCAGTTTGTTCTCTGTATTTAAGAATCTCTTATGGTTTGCCTTCCTTATGTTTGTAACTATTTTTTTTCCCTTCCCCCAGGGTCTTCTGTTAAGTTTCTCAAATTCCACATATGAGTGAAAACATACAATATCTGTCTGTCTCTGACTGACTTATTTCACTTAGCATAATACCCTCCAGTTCCATACGTGTTGTTGCAAATGCCAATGTTTATAGCAGTGCTATCAACAATGGCCAAATTATGGAAAGAACCCAAATGTCCATCAACTGATGAATGATAAAGAAGATTTGGTTTATATATACAATGGAATACTACTTTGCAATGAGAAAGAATAAAAGCCTTTGTTATTTTTATTTGAATGTTAAGCATTAGGCATGGAAAGATGAAGAGACAATTTGAGGCTTGGATAATGTTAGTTTCCTCTAGTGTTGATTTCTTTGCTTTTGGCAAACATTTGTTGTAAAGTTGGAACACCTGAAGACAATCTGTAGTTAAGGTCATTGTGAAGACTGGTGCACTTCAGATATACCCTTTACAAGATGTAAGCCTAGAACATGAGGTGTTAAGTCTCTTCTTTCTTGGTGGACACTGGAGTCCAATTTTGCATTCTCTGGAAGCTTCATAAGAATATGGACAGCACTTTTCACTTTCTCATCAACACTGATGTCATTTTCAAATTGTTGTATATCTAAAGAGGGGAAAGGGCAACAATAATTTGACAACAAAATTATTTCTCTAGTTATCCCTTCTTTCTTACATTTTAGCTTCACAAATTCCTGTTGTCTTATTAGCTTGCCAGTGCTTTAATGCACATTTATAAATATTTTTATCTCAATTTTCTATTTGCTGTGAATGAGCATGCTATAAAATAAGCTAGACTTTCATTTATGGTAATGTAAAAGGATGAATAGATTATCAGTTAGTTTTGAGATTATAATATGTTACTTATGATACATAATTGGAACCCAAAAATAGAGGAAAGAAGAAGGACAGGAATACATTTGAAGAAACATGAAGAAATGGCCAAACATTTCCAAAGTATAGAAACTAAAATGGACATGAATAACAAAGATTACCCCAAAACTTCCAAATGCACATCAATGAATGTCGTAGACACTGTCTAAAGTTCTCTTTTGGCCAGCAAAAGAGAAGGATGCAGGATGAAAAGTGACAGATAGCTAATGTCCGGGAAAAGACAAGATCCCCGAATAAGGGTCGTTGCCCCGTTTTTATTAGGATCAGAAGGCTTACAAACATGGTGATGGACGTGCATCAAGAAGCAATGAATCTGTGAACGTTAACTAATGGACGTGAGGGAAAGGGGGTCTTGAAGATGTTTGGGGTTAGGCGTTTGGGTTAATACAAAACAAAATATTGGCGCCAAGCAGTCAGGCATGAGGCACCACCTCTGTTTATCTTAGCTAGCCTAGGGGATGAGACAGATAGGGGAAATAACCAGAGTTAACAAGGCACCTTTTCTTTTGTTAAGCATCTCAGCTCTGGGCTGCTTCACCTGCAGCAGTCTATAGCCCAATTTACCTGTTTACCTAACTTGGTCCTTCCTTCCTGTGAAAGCAGCTTCTGCTATAGTACTGAATTGGGGGTGCTTCCACCCTGAACACCTAATCTTGTTTATTTCATGTAGCTATGTATTGGGTGCCTTTACACCTCCCTATTCCTGGTTGCCTTGTCTTGTTTACCCAAACACGGGTGTGAGCGTCCTATGGCTTTCTGCTTCTTTACACCTTGTTAACCCATTGGTGTAAGCCCAGGGAATGTCTAAGCTTATTCCCCACAGTTGAAAAACAGCTGATCATATAAAAGGTACAAAAGAGCCTTTGGGGTCCCTAGGTGGCTCAGTTAGTTGACTATCCAACTCTTGATTTTGGCTCAGGTCAGGATCCCAGGGTCATGGGATTGAGCCCTGCATCAAGTTCTGTGCTGAGTGTGGAGGCTGCTTAAAATTTTCTCTTTCTCTCCCTCTGCCTCTCTCTCTCTCTCAAATTAAAAAAAAAAAAAAAAAAAAAAAAAAAAAACAAAAAAAAAAACACCACCTTGAAAACAGCCAATTAAAAAAAAATGACACTTTACATAGGGGATAAAAATAACACAGCTGGTGGTGAGCTCCTAATTAGACATAAGGAGGCCAGAAGAAAATGAAAATAATATATTTTTAAACTCTTTAAAGGAATAAAAAGAATTGTCAACTTAGAATTCTGTGTCAGGCTAAAATACCTTTAAAATATGATTAAGTAATACCATCTTTGATCAATTAAAATTGAAATAATTTATTGACAGCAAACCTATGCCATAAGACATAACAAAGGAAATTCTTCATGATAAGAAAAAAATTGGCACAAGTGAAAACGTGTGTCAACAAGAAAGAAAGAGCATTATACATAGTAAATATGTGGGTATACATAAAAGATCGTATATATTTTTGATTTCTTTAAAGTTATATGAATATTTAATGAGAAAATTCTAAGATTGTATTTTGGCATTTATATCAAACATTAAATGTAAATAGACTGAAAGTTAAGTATGCAACTTTTAATCACTAGAACTACCACTAAAATTTAACGCAAAATTTATAGTTGAAAAGTCAACAAATAAATTTTTTAAAAATTTGGTTTGGAATGGAGATGAGATGATCCTAAAGTAGACGGGTCAAACAAAAACAACTGACAAAATATTTGAAAAAAAAAACAGTCTCAGTTTTTACATACAAAGAGGTTAATCTCTGCAAACAAGTCCAGAGTTGGTTATACTTGGGAAAAAATACCAAGAGCCAAGTGCGTGCTGTCAATAAGAGACACTTGAAGCATAAAATTACACAGAGGTTGGTGCAAAAAACCACAAAAGCCAAAAAATATATCATACAGTACTACTGGGAAACAGACAAACCCACAGTAATATTTAGTTAACAGTCCCTTTCAGAAACTAATTTTTAAAATAACAACAGAAGTAGTAAATAAATAAACAATCTGGACACTCAGATGTCTTTATTCAGTTGAGGTATTGAAAACTAAATTCAAGAACTAGAATAAAATCATTTCAGGTCCACATGATATGCTCACTAAGTTAGACCACATACTGTGTCAAGAAGTAAATCACAATTTATCAAAACATTAAAATCTTATAGAGTGTTCTCTATTCATGAGATAATTAAATTACTAATCAATAACAAGAAGACATTTAGAAAATCCCCACTTGATTTTAAATTAAATGACACTTGTAAATAATACCGAGTCAAAGATAATAAGCACGAGGGGAATTAGAAAATGTGTCAAGCTGAATGATAATAAAATCACAACATACACACAAAAACATTGTGGTATGCTGCCAGCACAGTGCTTAGAAATAAATTTATAGATATAAATACATTTAGTCATTGAATTATTCTACATTAGTCATTCTGTTATTCTATGACTCCTAAATATATACTGTATTATGTACTGTAGATCTTTTTTTGTTAGAATTCTTATTAAATAATGCAATTTCTGTCATCTGTATTTTATTTTAAAATGCTACAAGATAGGCTTTTTCATTATTAAACTTGTTTTTAATGTATTTTGGCAGTCTATATCTTAAATTAGTGCTGTGCGGAGGAGATAAGGGAACAGTCTCTCTCGTAAGCACAGAACCAAAGAATGAGTGTTCCTCCCGGTTTTGCTGACCGTGGCTCCTCTGGTGCCTTCATATCATGAACTCCAGATCAGGGATTTGGGGACAAGAGATTTGTTCAGCACAATTACCTCTAGTAGATAGTGCTACTTAGCCGTGCTGGGCTGTAGTTTGCAATAAATAATAAATAATAGACAAAACCTCAATACAGCTGAACAGCTGTCGCCACAGCTAACAGTGGAGCAAATCACGAGGTCAGACAAGAAATATAACTGGGTAGCACACAGATACCCAGCTGCCAGGGCTAACAGAGCACATATCTTCACATCTGCAGGGCTGTAGCTGCCAAACCTTTCCCATAAGCAGCTTTGTGTATTGACTTCAGTCAGGCCTGGTAGAAAGACAGAGAAATAAAATTTTGTATATTCAACACTGTTAGAATGAAGAGTGTATCAAGTTAATGTTGCAATTGTGAATGAATGGCTATGATTTTATTTTTGTCAAAGAAGAAATATACTCTTAAAATATTTAAGTTCTTTTGTTCAAGGGCTATGTCTATTTCTTTTTTTTACTATCTAAACAACTGTAATAATCATTTACTATCTTTAAAATTGCAAAGCTCACATTGTGTTCAATTATAGTTTCACATGGAAGCTGAACTATTTCATTAATAGATATATTTTACTGAAAATTATTTACTGAATTGAGAGACTTTGATACTCTTTTTGATTTTTTTATCAAATCTATAGTCTAAAACATTCTTTTGTATCATGTTACTTGTCATTGTTGGCATAATATTTATGTTACATTACTAAGTAAAAAAGATAACACTTTCATGGTTGGCACAAGAGTAAATTTGTTACATGAAAAGAAAACATAGATGCAAGTGAAAGATAAAATTTCTTAAAATATTTGATAGCCATCCAAGTGTGGGATAATAGTGGTATATATATATTTTTTTATTTGGTATATTCCTTAGGTCAAACAGATACCAAAGAGGGGATTGAGTTGATGACCCTGTGAGGTAATTCAAGGAGCAACTACCCACCCATTTCAGATGGGCTCTTGACCACACGTGACATTTCTAGATGCTGGCTACGTGTCTGCCACTCTAAATGGGCCAACGCAGTAATGGGGGAAATTGTGCACATATAGGTGTTTGCTGAGAGCTGGAGTGCATTGAAAATCAAATGGCCAGTCCTAAAATGGGCCTGAAGTTTTTCTACAGCTTTTTTTAAGAGAAGATACATTTGCTATTATATTCATATTGTTAAGACAAATGCAGATTTTGAAATTCTACAATTAGAAACTATTTCAAGGTGCTCTCAACTGCTCTGAAAATGAATATCCCTATTACAAAGATACTCTGTGAACCCATTTCCTATTTTTAATAGCCAGTTGAATCATACAACTGTTCTTTGTTGTGTTCTGATCAAATTCCTGTTTATGATATGGATCTTTATGTAAATTGTCCTAGGGAATTAGTATGCCTCTATCTCCTTACTGTTCCTTTAGAAAATCATAGTTTTCATTATAAATGAATATACTAAAATTGTGTTTAATACATCAGTTTCTTATGAATTATTTACTGACCATTGTCTTTCATGTGTTCTCTAAAATGACTTTCATGCCCAAAAACATGGAGTATATTTATGGGTATGTTTAGATATCAGTATAACCAAACTCAGACTGAGAGGTCTTTTCTCCATCATTCATCTGCTTATCAACTGGCAATCCCCACACATTGTTCCACAAACCTCTCGTTGTATGACTGTCAACATTAGTGTATACCGTTTGTCAACTTTGAATAGATGAGGAGATAAAATAATGTACTGAAAACAAACCAACTAGAAATTATGGAAACTAAGAGAAACTAATCAAAGAATATTTTTACAAGGGTAAAAACATAAGAAATGTAATTTTAATATTGTTCAGTATGTTTTATCATAATCCACTGCTTATAGGTATCTGAGAAAGTTATTATGTCTTTGAAGCCATATTTCAGTTGGGAATGTTTAATAAACTTTGCTTTTCTTAATTAATTTTAGGCACTCTACTGTGTATACACTGGTGTTTTAGTGTTGTTTCATTTTGAGGATATGCCTTTTGTGAAACTCCTGATAAAATTCTTCACCCATTTTTCTGTCTATATATTTTATTGGTATCTCCATATATAGATTTTTCTGCATTTTCTAGGTCCTGGAGATGTAAAGTTAGGTGTGTGCGTGCACGTGTGTGTGTATGTGTGTGTGATATTTTTCTTTTTTTAATGTAGTGGACATCTATTATAAACTTTTTCCATTAGAACTGATTTCATTATATCCTATAAGTTTTGGGTATGTTGTTTTTCATTTTCATTTGTTTTGAGATATTTTATTTTTCTTATGGTTTCTTCTTTGACCTATTAGTTTCATTTCCACACAGTAGTGAATTTTCTGGTTTTCCATCTGCCATTGTTTTTTAGTTTCATACCATCGTGCTCAGAAAAGACACTTGGTATTATTTCAGTCTTCTTACATTTGCTGAAATTTGTTTGGGGACCTGACATGTAATCTGCCCTAGAGAATGTCCCATGTGCACTAGAGAAGAATGTGTATTCTGCCGCTGTTGTGTGGAATGTTCTACATATGTCTGTTAGGTCCATAGGAACTTTAAAATATAGTTCAAGTCATGGGGCATCTGGGTGGCTCAGTCAGGTGGGCATCCAGCTGCAGCTCAGGTCATGATCTTACAGTTTGTGAATTTGAGCCCCGCATCGGGCTCTGTGCTAACGGAGACTGGAGCTCAGAGCCTGGAGCCTGCTTCGAGTTCTGTGTCTCCCTCTCTCTCTGCTCCTCCCCGCTCATGCTCTATCTCTCTCTCTCTCTCCTTCAAAAATAAATGAAAACATTAAAAAAACTTTTTTTAATGTAGTTCAGGTCAGTTTTTCCTTGTTGATTTTCTGTCTGGATGATCTCTCCATTGTTGAAGTAGGGGTATTAGGGGTATCCCTAATATTATTGTATTACTGTCTATTTCTCTCTGTTAGTATTTGCTTAATATATTTAGGTGCTTCAATATTAGGGGCATGTACATTTACAATTGTTATATCCTCTTGATGACTTGACCCCTTTATCATTAATTAATAGCCTTCTTTGTCTCTTACAGTTTTTGACTTAAAGTCTACTTCTTCTGATACAAATATAGGTACTCCTGCTCCCTCTCATGTACTATTTTCCTCATTTCAATTAGTTGTTCATAAGTGTTTCCTTATAGTTCACTGAATTTCTTTAAGAGGATTACTTTGAATTCTTTGTCATACAACTGATAAATATCCATTTCTTTAAGGTTAGTCATTGGAGTTTTATTAGTTTTCTTTGGTTGTATCATATTTCCTTGATTAATCATGATCCCTGTGGCTTTGTGTTGGTGTCTCCGATTTCAAGGAAGTAGGCTCTTCTTTTAATCTTTAGGTACTGGCTTTGATAGATAAACTCTTCACCAGTCAGCCCATCAAGAAGTTGAATGGGCCATTTTTTGGTTCATGGGTAGGCTTGTTGCTCGAGTCCTTGGGTAGGCCAGTCTGGTGCCTAGGTCAGCAGATGAGCAGGCCTGGTGCTTGAACACATGGCAACCAGCCTGGTTCCTGGACCTGTGAGAACAGGCTTGGCCCTGGGGGCCACTGAAGTAGGCTTAGCATCTGGGTCCATGGAGATGCTTCCGTACCAAAATAGGTAGGCCAGGGCCTGGGTTCATGGGAGACCCCTGGGAGCCTGGTACTATGGAGTCACAGGGGGCATACTGGCTCTCACTTCACTTTCTTTTTCTCTTAGGGTGAATCTCTTTCTGTCTTGGCACTGGGCTGCCTGGGCTTGCTAGAGTGGTGATGGGGGGGTGGCGGGGAATGTGAATATCTTTTTACCCTTCTCAATGTGTGTGTGTGTGTGTGTGTGTGTGTGTGTGTGTGTGTGTGTGTATCATTCTGGTGATGTGATGACTCACCTGGAATTGTTAGCTCTTGTGAAGGTATTTTTGGTTGTGGATAGTTATTCAAATTAATGTTTCTGAGAGGAACGGTTGCTAACTTCACTCAAACTAAATAATTTAAGTGTATTTGAAATCAGCCATTTACTTTGTGGTTTATTATTTTTATGTCTTTATTATTCAAGGTCACGAAGATGTTTTACATTTCTTTCTAAAGAAAGAAAGAATGCACCTGAGTGAAGAAAGAGTATAGCTGAACAAAGGAGGTAATACATTTAATTAAGAAAAAGTGAAATTTGGATGTATTATTTTACTCATTAAGCAGAAAATTAAAAAAAAAATCGTACTGCTTTCCTCTCAATTTAGGAATAAGTTTACCAAACATTTCAGATAATCATACTTATGTGTCAATGTATATTTGATTATGGAATATTTAAGCTAATAGTTTATCATATATAAAAAATGTATGACTTTTATTTTCTTTTCTAACTTCTAGAATGCATGCTGAGGTACTGAGGAAAATCGAATTATATCTGATAGTTCAAGTTCAAACTATGACTTTTACTTTAATGTAACAGATATGAATTCTAAGTAATATTGTTATTTGAACTCTATGAATTTTACTTCAATTATTTTTTTCAAATAATTCTATTAATATAATCATAAATGACATCTTTTCATGTTGTCTAGGTTCAATTCCTTTTGCCCATGAAATATTCATTTTATTTTGTCCTTGGCTACTTTATAGATATTAAATTAATTTGATAGAAAATTATTATGAAACATTTTACAAAATATTCTCTCCTTTAAATTATGAGCCTAATTATCATGTGAATAAGGAGATTGTGAAACACATATGCAGCAAGTTTCAAAACTTCTTGTATCTTTTATTACTATATTTACCAAATTCTTACTACCTCTCCCTTTCTTTGTACCTCTCAGAGCCACCGAGCCATAGAACAGTGTGATATTAAGAGAAGAAAAAATGCATTTAAATAATAAGACTTGTTCTTTAAATCTTGTATTAAATTAATTTTTTGGATATACTTTTTATCAAAAAACATAAGAAGAGAAATTAACAGAATATTGTGCCAGATATTGTTCTGAAAGTAATTTATAGAAATGCCTTCTAATTAAAAAATGAGCATATTGATTTGAGTCAAGAATAGAGTTTTCATATTTTGAAACAGTAAACTGTCTTTAGTTTGTTAAGATTAAGATAAATGGAAGAGAGAGGGCTTGTGCTTGAAACCCAGATCTGTTACTCACTGCTTACAAGATTCTGAATATTATTTAATTTCTTTAATGCTCAGTTGTCTTTTTAATCTCTTTATTAAAATATATACAGAATAAGATAAGATAAAACCAGAGAGGGAGGCAAACCATAAGAGACTCTTAACTATAGAAAAGAAACTGAGGGTTCCTGCAGGGGTGGTGGGCAGGGTATGGGCTAAATGGGTGATGAACATTAGGGAGGGCACTTGTTGGATGAGCACTAGTGTTATATATAAGTGATGAATCACTAAATTCTACTCTGGAAACCAATACTACACTATATGTTAACTAACTTGAATTTAAATAAAATCTTGGAAAGAAAAAAAAAGGATAGATAGGTATAGATAGATATAGATATAGATGAAATAGTTATCAACGATGGAAATGAGTATAAATAAGTGTGATTAGACCCATATAATCATATAGATGCAAAAATGTTCAGGTGGGCCTGGTAAATATTCAAATATACACAAGCACCACAAGTTTCTCTATTGCTGTCTTTTTTAATGTTAATAATAAGTGGCCATTGAAGAGTGTTCAAATAGTTACATGTTGGAAAATTGAAGATGACTTTTTATGTTGATTTTAAAAATATAGTGGTAAAACCTATATATAGTGGTAAAACCAAAAAAGTAGTTTTGACACCTTTTAAACTGCTGTGTATGAGCTGTTTTAATTGAATTCTTATGTACAGGCATCATATACAAAATTCAAGTTAGGTTCAAGATAGATAGATAGATAGTAAGATAGATACAAAGAAAATGGGAAGAAGTTGATACAAAAGTGTAAAAGGGGAAAAAAGAAAAAAAATAGAGCTATAGAAATCTAAATAAAAATATAGACCAGCAGCCTTATTTTACAGTATGAGCTATGGGTGACAAGTATTTCAGAAACATAGCTGTTAGTACTTGACCAGCCTATTGACTTTTAATATTACAAACTTGAATTGAATTAATGGCTAGCTGTAACTTCTAATGAAGAGAATCGCTATAATAATCTAAAGGAGCAGAACATTACTTAAGAAATTCTGACATCTCTTTAACACAAATTGAGAAAGTATAGTATTAATAAGCATTAGTATAAACAAAACAAAACAAGATTTTAGATCAGCAGACCACTTTTATAGGAAACAATAACAATGAGATTGCTATGGTTTTGATGTTGTTTTAACACATTCATTATATGTAAAATAACATCTCTAAAAATTTGGGCAATATCACTAATTTTCAATTTCTATAGATGAATTAAGACTCTCACAGTACCCTTGCTTTTACTTCTTCAAATATAAGTGATCTGGTTTTAGATAAATGACAACACTTACAGCAGACTTTAGACAGTGGTGATCTGTTGTGTTTTTGTTTTTGTATTTTGCTTATTTCAGAAATTTGCTATTTTTATTTTTATTTTATTTTTATTTTTTTAAATATAATTTATTGTCAAATTGGCTAACATACAGTGTATAAAATGGGCTCTTTGTTTTTGGGGTAGATTCCTGTGGTTCAACGCTTACATACAATACCCAGTGTTCATCCCAACAAGTGCCCTCCTCAATGCCCATCATCCATTTTATCCTCTTCCCCACCTCCCCCATCCACCCTCAGTTTGTTCTGTGTGTTTAAGACTCTCTTGTGGTTTGCCTTCCTCCCTCTCTGTTTGTAACTATTTTTTCCCCTTCCCTTCTCCCATGGTTTTCTGTTAAATTTCTCAAGATCCACATATGAGTGAAAACATATATCTGTCTGTCTCTGACTGATGTATTTCACTTAGCATAATACCCTCCAGTTCCACCCATGCTATTGCAAATGGCAAGATTACATTCTTTCCATTGCCAAGTAGTATTCCATTGTGTATATAAACCACATCTTTTTATCCATTCATCAGTTTATGGTCATTTGACTCTTTCCATAATTCTGGCTATTGTTGATAGTGCTGCTATAAACATTGGGGTACACCTGCCCTTATGTGTAGAAGGGTTCTAATAAGATTTAAGCATAGGCTACATGGCAGAGTCTACTGAGACAATGACTGCACAGTTAAACAACAACAAAAAATCATGGAGAGCCATGTACACTGAGACAAGGAATTTAAATTTTCTTTTAAAGGCATTGTAGAATTAGATCATATAAGTAAAATTGTTGGCTTCCTGGGTTAGAAAGATTGCTGTATTAGAAATATAGAGCGTGCTTGGAGAGAGGCAAGGATAATCTGGAGGTTAACATAGCCTCTGAGAATGATATTTGTGACATTAGTCTGAATTAGAGGTGTGAGGGGTGCTTGGGTGGCTCACTGGGTTAGCTGAGCATCTGACTCTTGATTTCAGCGAAAGTCATGATCTTAGGGTCTTGGGGTTGAGCCCTGCATTAGGCTCTCTCTCCCTCTCCCTTTGCCCACCCTCCCTCATTTGCACGTGCAAGCATGCACGCTCTCTCTCTCAAAATAAATGAATGAATGAATGAATGAATGAATGAATAAATAAATAAGAGGTGTGAGACTTAGCATGGAAAGGAGGGGCATATTTTATGGAGCACAAGCTCATACTGTACATATCATTTCTAAGGGTGACTACTTTTCCTTTTATTGACTAATAGCTACAAAATACTTTGTTCTCAGATGTGTTTATGAATCTCTTAGTGAGCTGCAAGAGTTTTGGCAATGCTAAAGTAAGTTTAGAGGAACTATTTGTTGAGAGTGTATTCATTTGTGAGGGTGTGTTTTCAGTGACAACTTGTATGAATTGTTTAGTGGGTCAAAAGAAGTCAGAACCGTGAGAAACTGGGAACTGTATGTTGCTAATATCATAGTTGTTACAAGGTACACATGCGTGGAAGCCTTTATCTCCATGACTATCTGAAAATGGCCACTTGATAAATGTGACTTTCCTTCCATCCCTCTTTGATTCCCTCTTTTACTCTTACTGGAATCTGCAAGTGCCTAAGTCTGCTGAATTACATTAAAAGGAAATAATGCTTCAGGATGCCTGGGTGGCTCATTTGGTTTAGTGTCCAACTGTTGGTCTCAGGTCATGATCTCAGGGTTCAAACCCCATACTGGGCTCCACACTGGGTGTGAAGCCTACAAAAAGAAAAAAAAAAAAAAAGAAGTGTACCTGGGTTGCTCGCTTGGTTAAGCATCCAACTCTTAATTTTGGCTCAGGTCATGATCTCAAGGTTGAGATCAAGCCCCACTTTGGGGATTGGGATTCTCTCTCTCTTTCCCTCACTTGCAGGCAAGCTCTTTCTCTCTCTGAAAACATTTTTAAAAAAAGGAAATAGTGCTTGAATTGTATATAATTGTTTTCTATGAGTTAGGAATCTCTTTTGTTTTATGTCCATCTGTTACCGGGTTGTTTAGTTCTTGTTCCAAATGCAGTTGGAGACCTGAGACCAGAATGGGGAAATAGATTTTATGGAGTAGGTAAGTATAGTACACTTTCAAAAGTGAAAGGGAGACACTGCCAGTGGCAATGGCACCTGGAAGTCTAGCTGCATCCTTTTAAGCTTCCTTTCTGCATATGTAAATTTGGCTTTAATTGATATTTTTGATTGACAGCTGGTGGTTGTATGATATTTTGGCTTCTGTGCCATGCGCCTAAAGGGCAAATTGCACCTTTTGTGCACAGGCTCAGATTTTAGAAGTCCCCTTGGGGCACTTGAGCCAGCTCTGGCTCCTCCTGTTCTGTTAACCCTGGGGTGGGGGGGCCTCTGAGGGTGTGGTCAGCACATGCTTTATCTCTCCTAGCTCTTGCCTAACAACTGCCTAACAAGTCCATTTCAACTTCCATTGTATTTTGTGATGTGTGGGTATGTAGCTATATAGAAAAGTAGAGTGATAAGAAACAATGGTATTTCTTCTCCATTGATGTAAACATGATATTAAAAAAGTGTTGTTTTAGTTAACAAACTGAGGTACTTATATCTACTTGATCGGTATAATAATACCTCATTCTCATACTTGCCTGTTAAAAAACATAAGAATGTACAATATATTTTTTGCCAACCTATTTTACAGAAGCTCATTTATTCATCTATTCACTTATAGAAATATTGAGAGACCTCTAACCTCTGAGACTGAGAGACCTCTAACCTCAGAGACTTCTAAACCTCTGAAGAAGACTTTCTTTAGGTCAATTTATTTGAATAATTGGTTAGGAAAGCTTACAGAAAAAGATCACTCTGTATATAAAACATGCTTACTAGAAATACGTTGTCTAAGGAGAAAATGAATATTGCATAAATTTTTAGGTTGTTCTCCAAAGCAGCATCTAAGAAGGGGGGAATGGGTTTTCTATTCAAAGGACTTTTCAACAAACACAGCAGAAAGGAGACCTTTCACTTATAATCGATAAAAGTCTACATAACAAACAACACTTTGCTCTCTCCATAAGAAAGACTGTTTTCTTCTCAGGGACCAATACCTAACAAACAAGGCTGGAAGATAAAGATGTATCGTTCAGACCAATTATGCTGAAGAGAAACATAAATAAAGGCTGTGGCTTTGTGTCAGTTTCAGGCACATCTCTTGGACAAGAAACGTGAAACACTACAGCTATGAAGCCTCAACAAAGCAAAGTAGAACATTTTTAAAAAGAGTTATGTTAATCTAGTTTTCTTTTATGTTCCTATCTTGAATTTAAAGATTAAGAATAAATAAATCGAAGCAATGCCATAAACTTAAAATGATATATCCTTTGATTGAAAAGATCAAAAAGTTTATAAGTAAAAGAACCACATAATATGATTTGGAATTTGCCTAAAAGTGTATTTCTTGAGTTGCATAAATTATTTGACTAAGGCATTTTATTTTTTCATTTTCCCCTAACGCACCTCATTGCAGCATTTTACCTAAGATATTTGTTTCTTAAATCTGATGTTAAATTTCTCTATATCTCTCTGTTTATTTCTCTCTCTATATATATATCTAATCTGTATTTGGGCAGAAGGATTTTGCTAGATTTTTTTTTTTTTTTACGTATAGTATTCGATGCTATATTAACAGAACTTAGTGATTTTTAGGCATGTGTGATGGGCAGAAGTCAGTGTTGATGTCTCAGCTCCTGGTGGCATTATCATTTAGTGTGTGTTAGAATGCCAATGAAGAAGCAGGTTTTCCAGAGAAGTTAATGACTTCAGTTTTGGAAACTTGGATTCTGTGGTTCTTGAAGCTTTTCTAATTGCAAATGTCGATATATAGGTTAGAAAGCAATTTTTGGATCTCAAGGAAAAAATATGAACTAGAAATTACTGCATGAAGAATATTAAGTACAGGTATTATGTTTAGTGTGAAAATAAATGAATAAATTTTAAGATAAACTGCAGTTTTATTATCTCTATATATCTATATATTATTTTAATAGGCTTAATGAGCCCACTTATGTGACCTATACCATGAAGAACTAACATATTTTGTTTATAAATTATTTCTCTGACTCTTATATAGTATGTTACAAAGTTAACAGTAATTAAAACAGTACATTTCTGGCATAAAGACAGAGATAAAGACTAATGGAACAGAATAGAGACCAGAATTAAACCCATGCATATATAGTCAATTGATATCCAGCAATGGTATCAAGAATACATAATGAACAAAAGATAGCTTTTTTAACGAATAGAGTTGGGAAAAGTGGATGTCAACATGCAAAAGAATAAAATTGGACCCCTATATAAACATCATACACAAAAGTGCACTCAAAATGAGTTAAAGACTTAACAATAAGACCTAAAACTGTAAAACATATGTTAAACCTAACAGTATGGAGGCTCCTCAGAAGACTAAAGGTAAACTACCCTACGATTTAGCAATCCCATTTCTGAGTATCTATCCAAAAATTGAAATCAGATCTCAAGGAGATATCAACACTCCTATGTACATTGCAGCACTATTCACAATAACCAAGATATGGAAATAATCTAAATGTCTGTCAACAGATGCGGGGGAAATATGTGGTATATACGTATAGTGGAATACTATTCAGCCTTAAAATATAAGAAAATCCTGCCATTTTCTACTACATAGATGAAACTGAAGGACATTATGCTGAATGAAATAGGCCAGACAGAAAGACAAATACTGCATGATTCCACTGACATTTGGTACCTAAAATATTTAAACTCATAGAAGCAGAAAATACAGAATAGAATAGAATAGGGTAGAATAGAATAAAACCATATTATGGTTACCATATTTTAGGGCGGAAGGAAGGAGGAAATCAAGACTTGTTCAATTGGCATGAAGTTTGGAGATCTGCTATACAGTACAATACCTGTAATAAACAATACTGTATTGTTCATTTAAAAATTTGTAAGAGAGTAGTTCTCATGTTAAGTGTTCTTACCACACACGCAAAAGGGGACACATAAAAATTTTGGAAGTGTTAGGCACATTTATTGTCTTAATCATGGTGATGGTTTCATATGCTTATGCTAATGTCTAAACTCATCAAATCATGTATGTTAAATATGTGCAGATTTTTGTATATCAATTATACTGCAATAAATCTGTTTAAAATTTTTAAAGAATATTGATAAATATATGCTGTCTAAATGAATAGATTAAGAACTGAGTTTCAATGTTAAAATCTAGCAGTGGGTGATGGTATAAGGAATTACGGTAAAACCTTGGTTTGCGAGCATAATTCATTCCGGAAACATGCTTGTAATCCAAAGCACATGTATATCAAAGTGAATTTCCCCTTCAGAAATCATGGAAACTCAGATGATTCATTCCACAATCCAAAAATATTCATATAAATATGATTATAATACTGTATTATAATACAAAATAATAAAGAAAATGCAAAATATAAAGAAAAATAAATTAACCTGCTCTTACCTTTGAAAACCCTCGTGGCCGATGTGAGGGAGACAAGAGAGAGTTGGGTAATTGTGTAGGATGACATTCACTATCACTAACGGAATGACTGCTATCTATTGGCTCATAGAATCTTTTTCTTTTTGTGCAACTTTAACGAGGAACCTATCCGATGACACTTGGTTTGGCCTCCTTTTGAGGATTTTGCGGAAATGTAACATTGCATTGTCATTAAACAGATTCATCACTCGCACTGTTACATACAGACTTATTCAGGTGGTGCTTTTGTACAAAATTTTGCATTGTCTCCCACATTTTACGTATCTCCCCAATCTCACTTGCAGTGAGGGATTCCTTCGCCTTTTTCTCCTCTGCAGATGAGATGCAGACAGACACTTCTTATAAAATGTTGCAATTTCAGCCACTTGTATACCTCCTTTGTACTTCTCAATGTGGTTTCCTTCTTAACTTCCACCATAATCATCTTCTTCTTGCCACCTTTCTTTTCAATCTTTTTCTGCATGTGGACCATTGTATACACTCACACGGATGTTGACTACAGTATAGTATTAATAAACTCTTTTCATATAATGTATTTAATATAACTGGCAGTAAGGCAGCAGAAGAAAGTGTCTGTATCTGCAGGCAGCCTGGCCTAGAATGAAGCGCAAAGTGTTCCTAAGCTTACTCTTGTGTGGGAAAGCAAAGGACTGTCCATAGGTGCCTTGAAGTGACAAAAAATACACTAGTGCCAGGTGTGGGCACCTTCCAACGTTCTGGAGAATCACTGATTTCTTCCAAACACCAACCACATCCTGAGACCAAGCATCTGAGCACGGGAGACAATCACCCACAATTTCACAGAGAGAGAGAGAGAACCATTGGCTCAGTTGTGGTCATGTGACACTTGGCATCATGTACTATTCATATTACAAGACATCACTTGTTTATCAAGTTAAAATTTATTAGAAATATTTTCTCATCTTGCAAAACACTTGTAGAACAAGTTACAATTCAAGGTTTTACTGAATATTTTTAATCACTCATCACTAAAAGTTTATTTTGATGGATATGAGACAAAAGGCCTGATTCAGTATCAACATATTCTTATGTTCATGTGTTGGACATTTTTTATATTAAAGCAATCTGTATAGTTTCAGAAAATATATAATATTCCCTGTGGCTACCTAATGCCAATCCAGCCCAGTCCCAAAATTCTTTGGCTGCTATTGCTTTTACCTGCTGAATCTACAGAACTGTTTTGTTGTTATTGTTGTCGAAAATATTACAGAAACAAATTAGTTATATTGATAGATATTTGAGAGTTTTTATCTGGAATATACCCTCCAAAATGGTAGGGTAAGTGTGAAAATGTGATAGAGATTTATTAGGGTGTATTCGTTTCTTATTATTAAGTCCTTCTATAGACCTCAAATTAAAATAAAATTTAGATACAAAAGTTTTTATAAGGTAAGGATTCCCAGTCATAGGAAACATTAATATACATACAAGTCATGAACTAACTCAGGGAACACTTGCTTATCTCTCCTTGAGAGCTCTTTAAACCTACAGGGATAATACCATAGTTAATTTTATATCTGTAATCTATCTTTGGATCTTCTGCCAAGATTGCTAAGAAGGCAGTCATATCAATTATGCAGATTTGTTTCATGATCTGGCTATTTCTACCTTAATAATTGGACTTTACGATGAATTCCTTTCACATAGGCCAATAAACATTCAACAGTTCTAACCACAAAATATTTTACATGCAAGGATTTTCAAAACTTTTTAATACAATTTTTTTAAATCTAAGTGAAGGGAACAATAGTTTCCTTTGATGAATAATAACCTGATATTATTTGTAGGGCTTTTTAGTACTTTTATCACTCTTCTGTTGGAAGAGAGTATATTTATTCATTTGTGGTTTCACTATATACAGAAGGTATAAAATGATTAGAAGAAGAGCAAAATTTGAATGGTTCCCTTATTTATTTATTTATTTATTTATTTATTTATTTATTTATTTTACATCCAAGTTAGTTAGCATATGTGCAATAATGATTTCAGGAGTAGAATCCAGTAATTCATCCCCAACATATAACACCCAGTGCCCAGGTGTCTTCCTTAATGTCCCTTACCCACAACCCCTCCAGCAACCCTCAGTTTATTCTCTGTATTTAAGAGTCTCTTATGTTTTGTCCCCCTCCCTGTTTTTATATTATTTTTGCTTCCCTTCCCTTATGTTCATCTGTTGCATATCTTAAATTCCACATATGAGTGAAGTCATATGATATTTGTCCGTCTTTGACTATTTTTTTTTTTTAGCAAAATACCCTCTAGTTCTATCCATGCTGTTGCAAATGGCGAGATTTAAAAAAAAAAGGCTCATGACTAAAGCTATGTAATATTCTATTAGGGACGATAGTGAGACAGAATAATAAAATGGGGTTTAAGAGTGAAAATAAAATGGTTTCCTTAAATTGTTTATAAACAGACAAAATTAAATTCAATATGAATAAATTCATTGAACCAGGAAAATGGAAGGTTAAGCAAAATTTCCTAGGATAATATCTGGGCTCATAATTAAAATCATGGCATCATGAGTCAATAATATATTTCTATGTTTAGCAGACCTATAAATATTACTGTACATTGGGGCTCAAATGAGCTAAAAGGGATAGTGTAACACTGTGCAGAACTGCCAACCAATCCAGAATTCAAAGTTATATATAACTAACTACGTCCTTTGGCCTTGGAAAGATTACTAAATTCACAGACCTAATTTCTTTCTCTCTACAATAGTTTAATCACAACTATTCTGATTACTTTGCAGGAATCTTGTGAGATGAATAACATTATTGCTGATTCAAGGTCAAGACAAAAGTGAGATTATAATATTTTGTGTTTCAGTGAAGATATTTTATGTACTTATCAAGTATTACATCCTGGAGGGTGGTTCAAAGTTAAACAAGTCTTGTTCTCTGGAAGGAACTAGTGATCTTGTTTTTTGGAGTAGGGAGTAACTGGAAGAACAAAAGAAATCCTCACAAATAGACTAATGAAATATGCACCAAAAACTCCAAAAGGGTAATCTGCTTGAGGACGTTTGATTGAGGGAGTTAAAATTGAAGAAGTTTCCATATATAAGATATAATTTGAACTGGACTTTGAAAGATTAGTAAAAATTCAGTTATCAAGAGGTGAGGTAGACCGTGGTAATTTATTTATTTATTTATTTTTTAATGTTTGTTTATTTCTGAGACAGAGACAGAGCATGAGTTGGGGAGGGGCAGAGAGAGAGGGAGACACAGAAGCAGAAGCAGGCTCCAGGCTCTGAGCTGTCAGCACAGAGCCCTTTGGTGTGCTCAAACCTGACCTGAGCCGAAGTCAGCCGCTCAACCAAGTGAGCCACCCAGGCACCCCTAGGTGGTGATAATTAAAAAAAAAATATGATGAACCAAATGGTTTTGGAGTTTTGGTATGCAGTGAACATGGTAGAAGAAAACATGAATATCATCCTGGCATGATGGAATTTTTCCTATAGGCAATAAAAGATTCTATAAAGAATAGTATTTTTCACTTTGCCGTAGAACATTAATGGACTGGAAGTAACAGAGTAAAAGAACAAACCAAAAGAAACAATAGGTGTCATAATTCTGGCTGCAAAATTCTCATTGTAATTGTTGTTGCTTTCCTTGGGCTTCCTAAAATTCCTTCACACCCTCTAAATCTAAGTCCAGAAACATAATGTGTAGTCCAACTGCTACAGATTGTAGGCACTATTAAAATCTATTATAAATTGCAGTTCAGTGGGTATTGGTGTTTAATTATTAAGGAAATATAAAAGAAAATAATTTTCTAGTAATGAAAGTATGAGAAAGCATATTAGGGTAAATCGCAAAACAGAGACGAATTTAGGTTCTGGCTCAGGCAAACCTGGCACATCCGGGTTTCAGTCCCAATATGATTTCCACTTGCCATGTCACCTTGTGCAAATCTCTTAAGGTCTTTTAGTCCTTTGTTGTTTTTTCTTTTTTTGTAGACTTGGTTTCATAAAATCTATCAGAGACATTGGTAAAAAAAATTAAATTAGACACTGTATGGAAAGTGTTGAGATAGAGTATTCTTTAATTAAATTATCATTGTGATTCATGAGTCCATGAAAATATCTGTAATATGGAGGTTGATTATAATTCTCTCATTTAGTATTCTATATAGTGCAAGTATAGGCCAATTATATTTCTCAGCTTTGGGAAGCACCAAAAAAAATTAAAAAGGTAAGATTTATGGCTATCTGCAGAACTGGATTTGACATCTTTCATCACATTTTTTACTGTTAGTTTTCATAGCAGAGACTTGTCAAGTGAATAATCCTAAAAATGGTAACTAGAAAATGCAACTGCAGTTGTTACTAAAAGTAAAATACCAGAAAAGAGTGCCCATTAATATGTTGAGCCACAACCTTACAAATGTTGAGAGAAAATCTGAAATATGCTTAACAAATACTTTATTTTTTTGAACAAGCTTTGCATTTATTAAACACTTTTTCTGGTAGTTGTTGGTTTTCTTTTTAACTTTTCCCTCTTCTTAAACCCTACCTATTTCAATGTGTTCATTGACCTCAAGAAACAATTGATACCTTGGTTGAAATCACCTTGGCATATTTAAACAATATTAACCTGCTTTAAAATATTCACTAACTGGTAGGGTGCCTGGGTGGCTTAGTCAGTTAAGCAAGCACCCAACTCTGAATTTCCACTCAGGTCATGATCTCACGGTTCATGAGTTTGTGCCCTGTGTCTTGCCCCGTGTCAGGCTCTGTGCTAACAATGCAGAGCCTGCTTGGGATTCTCTCTCTCCCTCTCTCTTTGTCCCTCCCCTACTGGTGCATGCTGTCTCTCTCTCTCAAAATAAATAAATAAACTTAAAGAAAGATGAGTGTATTCTTAATCCCTCCTCAACTATTTCACCCATGCCCCTACCCACCTCTCTCTTGTAACCATCTGTTCTCTATAGTTAAGAGTCTGTTTTTTGATTTGTATCTGTTTTTTCCTTTGTTCAGTTGTATTCCTTAAATTCCACATATGAGTGAAATAATATGGTATTTGTCTTTCTCAGACTGACTTATTTTGCTTAGCGTTACCTACTCTAGATCCATTCATGTTATTGAAAATGGCAAGATTTCAATTCCTTTTTATGGCTTAATAATATTTTATTGTACATATACATACCACCTCTTTTTATCCTTTCATATATCGACAGGTCTTTGGGCTGCTTACTTAATTTGGCTATTGTAAATAATGCTGCAGTAAACGTAGGAGTGCATATATCCTTTCAAGTTAGTGTTTTTGTATTCTTTGGGTAAATTCTCAGTAGTGTGATTACTAAATCATGTAGTAATTCTATTTTTAATTTTTTTGAAGAGCCTCCATGCTGTTTTCCACAGTGGCTGCACCAGTTTGCATTCCCACCGAGTGTACAAGTTTGCTTCTTCTCTGCATCCTCACCAACTCTTGTTGTTTCTTGTGTTCTTGATTTTAGCCATTCTGACAGGTGTGAGGTTATATCTCATTGTGTTTTGATTTGCGTTTCCCTGATGATGAGTGATGTTGAGCATCTTTTCATGTACTGGTTGACCATCTGTATGTATGTCTTCTTTGGAAAAATGTCTGCTCATGTCTTCCCATTTCGAATTTTGAATTTCCCATATTGAATTCTACTGGCAATTTTTTAAAAAATCCTTACCTCAGATATTTCCTCAACAGAAATATATTCCAGAAAAAAATTAAAAGTATGTCTCAAGATAATTAATAATATAGGAGTATATATGTTTTCAGCAATGGACATTATAAAGTGTGTGTGGGTAACATAACAGAGTCCTTCATTTTCATTTTTGTTTTTCAAGAATATCCATTAATATATATATAGACAGACACCCAAAAAGAGAATGAGGCAGACATGGAGAGGCAGAGAGAGAGATAAACAGAGACAGAGATACAGAGAAAGAAAAATAAGTCTATGACCTGGATTCTGTTATGAGTAAAAGACTGGCAATTGTATGCCACTCCATTCTTTCCTTTCCCTTATTAAAAGACTAAGTAATTATACTCATTTTAAGACCAGTTTTTTTCAAGTTTTTACTTTCCTTGATGTTATTATCTTTGAAACTCATAATCAGTACCCTGTAAACATTTAAAACTACAGACCTTCTCTCTACCCCAGTTTCTGTCATTCTTGTTGACAATAGTGGATCATAAATTTAATACCATGTCTCAGTTTTTGATCTTGTTTCCAGGGACTACTCCTCCCCATGACTTTCAGACAGCCATTCCATGTGCATATCTATTTATTATCTGTAGCTCTTTGGCTGGAAAATTAATTCTGGTAATATTCATACCATAACCATCTCATATCCCACCTTACAGCTAATTAGTTCAGCTACTCCTACTCTCTGATTTTTATCAGAAGCTCTAATTCATTAAACTTTATGCTATCTCCCATTTCAAAAATTCTTTTCTTTCTTAGTGTGCTGTTTTTCCAGTTGTATTCCATGACTCATTTTTTAATAATATTCTTTCATTATTCTAAAGCCCCATACTTTTTTCCTTTTCCATTACACTAATCTGGAGAACCAAGTTATCTGATTTCTGTCTACATAAAATATCAGGACATATTATTCCCAGTATGAAACAATCATCATAAAATTGAAATAATCCCTCATCACCTCAATTCTATGCAAGGTATCTGGTCAATTAATCTTCATCCTATTTCACTCAACTCTTTCAAAAATTGTTCGTGCACTTCAAAATCTATTTCCATATTTTCTATTAGATACGTATTCATTGCCTCCAAAAATCAAACATACACACACACTTTTACATCATTTGGATGTAGTGTATCCTGTTATAACAAAGCGGCTGTTTCTTCTATCTAATCTTTGTACTGGATTACATTTCTTCTTGTCTCTTAGGAAAATTATTCTATCAATTTCTCTCTCTCTTTCTCTCTCTCTCTCTCTCTCTCTCTCTCTCATTCTTTCTCCCCCTACTTAATTTCTTCCTTGGAAGTTTTCTGGGAAATACTTTACTTTTTTAGTTTTATATCCCCACCATATAAGAAATATGTTAGTTATGGGAAGACACATGCTGTTTTATTTAGAGGTAAACTTCTTTATAAATTATTTCAAAGATGATAATTAGCTGCTACAAATTAGGAAACTTTAGGGGCACCTAGGTGGCTCAGTCGGTTGATCATCTGACTCTTGATTTGAACTCAGGTTATGATCTCATGGTTCGTGAGATCGAGCCCTGTGTCAGGCTCTGCACTGACAGTATGGAGCCTGCTTGGGATTCTCTCTCTGCCCCTTTCCTGCTGATCTCTCTCTCTCTCAAAATAAATAAATAAATATTTAAAAATAAATAAATTAAGAAACTTTAATTGTATGCTGATTCTAAGTGGTCAAGTAATGTTACTTTTCAAGAGATTCATGTTCTTTGTACATCACTTGTGAATTTTATATACGTATAACTTTTTTTTGGAATTTTATTTTTTCTTCTTATTGTGTTACATATATATCAAAATTCGCCATTTGGATCATTTTTATGTGTGCAAGTTAGAGGCATTAATTCCATTCACAATTTTGTGAAATCCTTACCACTATTTCCAAAGCTTTTTAGACAGCACAAAAAGCAGTAATTCTCCCTTTTCCCCTCTACAAGCCCCTGGAAACCTGTAACCTACTTTCTGTCTCTAAGAATTTACCTGTTCTAGGCATTTCGTACAAGTACAATGGTACACTATTTTTTCCATTTTGCCTGACTTATTTCACTTAAAATAATGTTTTCAAGGTTCATCTGTTATGTCGCATGCATCAGAATTTCATTCTGTTCTATGGCTGAATAAACATTCTATTTGTATACATACACCACATTTTGTTCATCAATCCATCTATTGTTGAACACTTGGGTTGTTTCCACCTTTTGGCTGTTATGAATTACGCCACAATTAGAAGTGGCATAAAGATATCTGTTTAAGTGCTTGTGTTCATTTCTTTGAGGTATATATCTAGGAGGAGAATTTCTGGGTCATATGGTAATTCTGTCTTTAACTAGGAGGAACTGTTAACCTATTTTCCCCAGTGGCTGGGTACTATTTACATTCATACTAACAGCACACAGATTTCCATTCAATTTCTCCACATAATTGCCTACACTTGTTTTTTTATCTTTTTTAATTTAATTTATTTTTTTTAAATATGAAATTTATTGTCAAATTGGTTTCCATACAACACCCTGTGTTCATCCCAACAGGTGCCCTCCTCAGTACCCCTCACCCACCCTCCCCTCCCCCCCTCTCCCACACCCCCATCAACCCTGTTTATTCTCAGTTTTTTTTTTTTTAATTTTTTTTTAATGTTTATTTATTTTTGACAGAGACAGAATGCGAGTGGGTTAGGGGCAGAGAGAGAGAGGGAGACACAGAATCTGAAACAGGCTCCAGGCTCTGAGCTGTCAACCCAGAGCCCGATGCGGGGCTCGAACTCACGAGCTGTGAGATCATGACCTGAGCCGAAGTCAGACGCTCAACCGACTGAGCCACCCAGGCACCCCTATTCTCAGTTTTTAAAAGTCTTATGTTTTGGCTCCCTCCCTCTCTTACTTTTTTTTCCCCCTTCCCCTCCCCCATGGTCTTCTGTTAAGTTTCTCAGGATCCACATAAGAGTGAAAACATATGGTATCTGTCTTTCTCTGTATGACTTATTTCAGAATTTGTTTTCTTTTTTAATTTTACCCATCCTAGTAGGTATGAAGTAGTATCTCACTGTGGTGTTGATTTGTATTTCTGTAATGACTAATGATGTTGAGCATCTTTTCATGTGCTTTTGGCCATTTGTATACCTCCTTTGAAGAAATGTCTGTTCAAGTCATTTGATTAATTTTAATTGGGTTGTATATTGTTTTGTTGTAAATGCCATTATTAATGGAATTGCTTTATATTCATTTTTATTTAAGAAAAACTTTTTAATGCTTATTTTTAAGAGAGAGACAGACAATATGAGTGGGGAAGGGGCAGAGAGAAAGGGAAACATGGAACATGAAGCAGGCTCCAGGTTCTGAGCTGTCAGCCCAGAGCCTTACACGGGGATCGAACTCGCGAACTGTGAGATCACTACCTGAGCCCAAGTCAGACACTCAACCAACTGAGCCACCCAGGCTCCCCAAATGGAATTGCTTTTTAAATTTTATTTCCAGATTGTTCTTTACTGATGTATAGAAATACATAAGATTTTTGTGTGTTGATTTTTCAGTCTGTGACTTTGCTGAGTTTTTTTCTTAGATCTAGTATCTTTCTTATAGATATTTCAGAGGATTTTCTATATATAGGATCGTGTCATCTGCAAATAGATATAGTTTAACTTCTTAAAAGGCATTCGGTATGCCTTTTATTTATTTTACCTGACTAATTGCTCTTACTTGAACTTCTGGTATAATGTTGATCACCAGTGGTTAAAGTAGGCATCATTGTGTATTCCTGATTTTAGTGGAAGATTTTCTTTTTGACTTTTGGCTACAATATACAGAAAATAATAAAGAATAACAGATTTTTTAAATCTTGTAACAAAATTGATTAAACATTAACAATACCTTATTTTTAAAGGAAAGCAAACAAATGCTGATTTTATATCATATAGGTATAGGAACCATTTACTGAAATACTAGAAATTTTATAAACATTGGAACAGTTACTGGCAACCAAGTTTACTCAATATATAATTCTTAAATTCTGCAAATGTCAAAGTTTGTAAAATCTCCCTACTTTGCTCCATATCTTATAAGATCTCATGTATCTCAGTGGAAATGCTTACAATTAGAGTCCTTACCAGGATCTGAGTATTTTTAGTTTTTGAGTGGTCTTTAACCCATGTTTCAAATGTCACTGTTTTATCACTGAGTTTATATTTGTATACAAAGTTACCTTCACTTCATTGCTAAGGATTAAAATAACTTTGAAATTTTATCTAGGCCCTTATAGTACGTACTACAAATTAGCATACAATGCAACTGAATTAACAAAAAGTTAGATAAAATGGTGATGCAATTAGAATGTTTTGGAAATTCATTTGTTCCAAACAATACAGAGCATAGCTGAAAGTGCTTTGATTCTTTGAATGAATAATAGAAATACTTCACAAACTTTTAAACTGCAAAAATAAATAGGGAAAAAGGATGCTTTAGAGGTTTTAGATATTGTAACAATTCAAGGTTCTCAAATCCTTAAGGCAAATGAGAAAGAAAGAAAGAAAGAAAGAAAGAAAGAAAGAAAGAAAGAAAGAAAGAAAAGGAAGGAAGAGAGGGAGGGAGGAGGCATAGTGCTCTCAGGTAGCTGGACAAATATGATAAAATTTTAAAAACTGTATGTATAAGCCTTGGGAATTACTTTGTGGTTTTGATGGATAAATCAAAATCTCAAGACTAGTTTCTTTTTATTTAGAGTTGCAGACATTTGCAAAATATTACAATAACCAATACCATAATGAAATGGAAGTGTAATTATATCAAAAAAGTTTACATTTGAAAATATTGCTGCAAACAGCATTAAGTTCCTTATCAAAGATATATTTTATTTCCTAGTATGAGTATATATATTACATTATCAACAGTTTACATGTTTTTGTAAACATTATGTACACATTTTTGTAAAACTGTGACTTAATTTTCAAAATTCCATTTATGTAGGATTTCAAAGTTGCCTATTTTATACTTTAACAAACAATGTAAACTATTAGTTCACTGATATAATTAAAGACAATCTTGTTCACAAGTCAGTTACAGAGTAAAAGCATATAAGCAAATCTCCATGTCATTTATCAATATTACATTTTCTTAAAAAGATTTGTGGCTAGAAACATAGATTCCTTATAAGGTTAATATTGATCTATCTTGTATTAGGACCCACACTATTTTTACTCTGTCATCCAGTGGGGCTTTCTGCCTGGGATATGTGTGTTAATGGAGCAGATTTCCATCAGCTGGTTTGATTTAACTAATTTTTGTATATTAGCAACTTGTTTTAAACTTAACCATTTGGATTGCTCTTTTTGAATATATTACAAACAGATTATTAAGTGTTTTACCATGGTAATTTCCATAATTTTACAAATGATTCTGTATTGTTTAAGTCATCAAATCATTTCTCCCATTCCCCACTTAATTGAAAATACTTCAATGTATAGCTTTACTAGAAGCTTCATTAAATATCTGACCCTCACTGAGAAGAGTTGCATTGGGAATTGCATTTATTTCATCTCTAATAATACACACAAGATGCTGTATAATAAGAAATTTTCAGGAGAATAATTTAGAATAGCTCATATTATTACCATGGCAAGGCAATTCCTTATTAACGCATTGAGAATGTCAAAAGAAAGTGGAATTCTTTCATTTGTCTTTTACTGTTTAACAATTCTACCTAAATAAGAGGTCCCAGAGAGAATGTAGCAGGTTTGGGTATACACTCAGCCAAACCTTTTAGATTCGGATAAATTTAGGGGCACCTGGGTGGCTCAGTCGGTTAAGCGACCGACTTCGGCTCAGGTCATGATCTCACAGTTTGTGGGTTCGAGTCCCACATCGGGCTCTATGTTGGTAGCTCTGTGCTGGCAGCTTGGGGCCTGGAGCCTGCTTTGGATTCTGTGTGTGTCTCTCTCTGCCCCCACCCCACTCACACTCTGTCTCTCCCTCTCTCAAAAATAAACATTAAAAATAATTTAGATTCAGATAAATGTATCGTTTTCTCAAAAGATTACCAATAAAGAGTTAATCCATTATAAAATTCACTTACTTTTTTGGTATGTGTGTGTGATTTTACATACAAAAATTATCCTTGCCAATTAAAGATATTGTTTAATGTAAGAATTTCAAAAATGGATCATTACTAATAATACTAACAATTATATTTACACTAATCATGGTGATTCCATGATTCAAATCATAATATGTAAGTTCTAGGCACCATGCTACATGCTTTATAAACTTTTCATGTAATAAAAAACCTTACAGTGCATCCAATAATAACACATTTTGCATATGATGATATATACTTCAGGTTAAGTATACTTCTTTAAGGTTATAAAGCTATCAGGTGTTGGAATAGAGATTCCAATAGCAGTCTGACCCAAGAAATTGTATAATAAAGAAAGAAATGTATTTTTAAAAATGCAGGCCATGATTTTTTAATAGTTTATAAAATCAATTAGAATTCATCACCAGCATTGCTTAAAATATAATAAATTAAATATCATACCATATCATAATAGCAAGGATATAATCGCCTTACATGCTTATTTTTAGTTATACTCAGTCAATGAACTAAGCACTCTACCAGAATGTACAAAGTTGAGTCTATTAACTGCATCAAACAATATATACACAATTTAAAAAAATTAGTCTGCAGAGGGCAAAAAGTCAGTTATTGAAGTGCTAGAAAGTGAGAGTTCATGAAAGTTGTGCTAATTAAGTATTAAAACTGGTACCCTGGAGAAGATAGAATAAGTCCATTGATCTGTATGTAGTTGAATAAAATGAGTTTCATTGTTCATTGATCAGGAAAGGGTCTTCACTTTATATCAAGTAAGGGTTTGTAGTCTCAGAGTTGCTCAATAGACATGTTCTTTACAAGCCCCAGATGATTAATTCTGTGGCAAAAAAAAAAAAAAAAAAAAACCCACAGTAGTCAGTTTTGATATTTCCTAGGCAAGGACTGCTGTGAGCTGTTTGTTTAAAGTAAGCAAAGTTTTCCTTACAGTCCTTTTCCTTAATCTCTTTTGGCTGAGATAATAGAATGATGACACAAATGACAGACAAATCACGGATTATTTGGTCAGCATTTCTATCTTGCTTTTAGATTTTTAATGCATAGTGTTGTGTTTATGTAGAAAATAGTCTCCTGTTCATGCACAGCCATCTGATATACAAACTTTACATGATAGCAACTCAATTACAATATGTAAGATCCTAATAACAATACACTTGACAACAGCAACAATTACTAATGTCCTTTCGTTTAGTGATTGTTATACAACAAGATCCTGCCTGAGTCCTTGAGGTTCATGATACTTCTTCCAGAATACTTAATTGCTTGAGGCTTGTTGCAGGAACATCAGCCAAGAATAAAAGAAAAAAACAAATAAATAAAAAACATAACATGAAAAACAAAAACTGCCTATGACTGTTAAAGCTGAAAGAACCTAGTGAACTTGTAGTCATAAATAGTAACAGAGTGTTGGAAAGTAGAATCATCTATATAATACAAATCAAATTATAGGGATTTGCTCACTAATCATTTTAGAGTAATAACTGACAGTGGAAGCATTGACAAATATTTAGTGCCCTTTTTTTAAGGAAATTCTATTTAAATTTTTTTATTTTTTAATGTTTATTCATTTTTTGAGAGAGTGAGAGAAAAAAAACATGAGCAAGGGAGGGGCAGAGAGAGAGGGAGACACCGAATCTGAAGCAGGCTTCAGACTCTGAGCTGTCAGCATAGACCCAGACATGGGCTTGAATTCATGAATTGTGAGATCATGACCTGAGCCATAGTTGGAGACTTAACCAACTGAGCCATCCAGGTGTCCCTAGTGCCTTTAATTCGTATCATAAGTTTTTTTTCAACCAATAAGAATATTTAGAGCTAGAAAACAAATTTGTCCTAAAATCAATCCGTAGATATTTACTGTATCAGTATTTTTACAGGAATATAAGTATAATTTTCTCAATATGAAAACAATGCATTCACTAAAGCATTATGTGACTATCAAGTTACTTCTGTATAATTAAGTTAGAAAGACTGTGTTGTCTTGGTTGATTCATTAATCAAAGTTTCCATATAAAAATTAAAATAACATTATAGAAATAACCATAACAATAATTAAGAATGTTAGAATTTCTTACAAAGAAGGATCCTTTCAGTTTCACTTAAATGATCTATAAGCACAGAAAGAAGTGTATATGAAGAATATACTATATATACAAGTTCATAATTTCTTTTTAATTATAAGTCCACTAATTTTTGTCCTGATATTATATATACGTATATAAACACACACATATATAAACAGTCTACGTATAGAGTCTGTATACTGGCTGTACACACACACACACACACACACACACACACACACACACATGCACAGAGTCATCCTGCACAATTTCAGGATAAAGTTATTGAAAACTTCTCATTTCAATCTTAAATAGAATTAACCTCATTAAAATAATATACAAGGGGCGCCTGGGTGGCGCAGTCGGTTAAGCGTCCGACTTCAGCCAGGTCACGATCTCGCGGTCCGTGGGTTCGAGCCCCGCGTCGGGCTCTGGGCTGATGGCTCAGAGCCTGGAGCCTGTTTCCGATTCTGTGTCTCCCTGTCTCTCTTCCCCTCCCCCATTCATGCTCTGTTTCTCTCTGTCCCCCAAAAATAAATAAATGTTGAAAAAAATATTAATATACAAAAATTGCATAAATTCTACCATTTTGATTTAAGCTTTACATGCAACCAATATGGGTATGTAATATATAAGAATATTGTCAGAAAACAATTAAAAATATAAGTAAAATATTACAGAATACAAATATATAATATAAAAATAAGGAAAAATGATTGTAATATATTTGTTCACATTCCTTGATAAGTTTTGATATTCCTATAAATTTTCTTTAGTAATAGACATTTCTTTAAAACCTTTCAAGATTTGGGGGCATCTGGATAGATCTATCAGTTAAGTGTCTGACTCTTAATTCTGGCTCAGATCATGATTTCATGGTTCATTGGTTCAAGCCCGGCATCTGGCTGTGCACTGACAGTGCAGAGCCTGCTTGGGATTCTCTCTCTGACCTTCCCCTGCTTGCTTACTCTCTCTCTCAAAACAAAACAAAACAAAACAAAACAAAGCAAAACAAAACAAAACAAAAAACAACCTTTCAAGATTTTAAAATAAATCAGGTATTTTAGAAATTGAAGTTACCCTCAAAGAGTATAAGTATCACAGATTATTTTGTCATTGTTATAATTCAGTTTAGTTGAACATACACGCTTGCATTTTAAAACCCTAAACAGGGGCGCCTGGGTGGCGCAGTCGGTTGAGCATCCGACTTCAGCCAGGTCACGATCTCTCGGTCCGTGAGTTCGAGCCCCGCGTCGGGCTCTGGGCTGATGGCTCGGAGCCTGGAGCCTGTTTCCGATTCTGTGTCTCCCTCTCTCTCTGCCCCTCGCCCATTCATGCTCTGTCTCTCTCTGTCCCAAAAATAAATAAACGTTGAAAAAAAATTTAAAAAAAAAATAAAAAAATAAAACCCTAAACATTTATGAAAGTAACATTTTCTTTCAGGATAAAAAACTTAAGATGTTAATTTTATTTATGTTATGTATGAGACATTAAACCAAGTATCTCATAAACTAGAATTTTAATTAAGTAGACATCCTTATACCATGATAAAATCATGGAGAAGTCAGAACATTAACTTTTAAAAAATCATCTTGATTAGATACAGTTTATAGAAATGTTTACATATTTTTACATATACAGTACACAAGTTATAATCATTTAATATATTGCATCTTGTCTCTTAGTCAAGAGATAAGTCACCAAGGTATTACCTTAACTACAGCTAAACTTTTTGTTTTGTTTTAGATTTTTCCCATAGTTGAAGACTCAACCAGGCAGTTTCTTAGAAGAAGCAAAACACTAAAATCCATAATTAATTTTGAAAGTTCTTTAGAAATGTTTATGTTCTATATTTAAAGTACAGGAGTATTTACAACTTTCTATAAACTTGCAGAAGTTTCTATAAACTTATAATTAGCATCAGAGCTACCATGAAATTTAAGAGATAAACAGTTCACTTACTTTTTTCTTCTACTTGGTGTGATTTAGACTTAGTCTAGGTATTACTAAAGTGTACATATATATCGACAAATTTAAAAACCAGTTAGAAAGGCAAACTGTTGTAGAATTGAAAGGAAAGGATGGTAAGGATCAGGGTGGTGCTGTTTCAACGTGCGGTGCCTATGTTCACCCCACACAAGACAAGAAGTGATTCCTTTATTGGCCAAAAGACAAACTCAAGAATTCCCTGGAAAACAATTACAGGAAAAAAGAAAACACACTCAGACTGAAAGCTCAGTGTCAGACGAGTGGTGGTCCAAATTATAAAATAGGTCATGAGCTATACTGATTCAGAGTTAGAATTTGTCAAACAATCTCAGTTGAAATAAGTGTAGGGAAGGCTCACAAAGGACTCAGATCTCAGTCGGTCACCACTGGACTTCTCACCCACCGCACCGGCTCACTGAAGCCCTAAACTGAGCATTCAGGAGGCACGTGTAAGCATTTGTTTCCATTCGCAAGTCAGTCAGGGAAGGCAACTAGACAATTTGGTAAGACTCCTAGAATGTCTAAGAATAAAACAAAGACCAGAGATAAAATACTATGACTACCAGTGCTGCTACTACTGTTACTACTGCTGTTACTACTCACAATAATAATAATTACAAAGCTGAATCAATTAACTTGCCAAGGGAACACACACCAATTAAAAATTTTACTAGGTTGCTGAGGTGGATAATCAGGGTTTTTTAAGTAATTAAAAAAAAAAGAAGGGTTCATGGTGGTTGTGCTAATTAAGTGCTGAAACTAGCACAATGAACAAAATGAAATGAGTTCATATATCTGCACTGTCCATTAGCCAGGAAAGTATCCTTCGTTTGGTCTAATACGTGAGTGTTCATTCAGGTCACTCAAATCCATGGCATTTTGTCAGCTTCAGCTGTTTAGAGTCAGATATAATGAAACACAACACTCAGTTTTGTTATAGCTTAGGGAAGTGTTCTTGTATATATATTTAAGTATGAACTGAACTTTTTAGTATGCATCTCTGTCAAAAAAGTTTGAGCACCACTGGTTTAGATATTGGCAAAATGATTTATTTGTCATATATATACTGGCTCTTCTCTAGACCCTGAATGCCCAGAAAGTTCACTATTTTAAAATCCCAGGTTTCTTTAAAGATTAAAAGAAGAAAAATCACTGAGAGTTTTTTGAAGAGTTATTTGCTAAAATTAGGTTAGTGTAAATGCAATGTTTTCTTTCCCTTGCTGATCTGTTTGTATTAAAGAAGAGAGATATAAGAAAATGAGCTTCTCATAAATTATTTCATGAGCAAAATAAAGGAGAATGGCCAGATAACGGCTATCACTGTTGCACATTGTTAAAAGGAGCTTTACTAATCTTGGGATAAGAAAGATGTCCCAGGTGCTTATCATCAAATTCAATTACAAATGCAAAGCCAAGGAGAAGTTTATAACTGCAAAGCTAAAGTCAGGTTTACATCATTTTGAGGTATCTGGGTTGCTTTTTCATGGGTCTATACCTAAGCTTGACGAGACAGGAGTAAAATGGAAATCGTGTATTCATGGGCAAGGGCACATACATTAAAAATAATGAAATTGGTCTGCATGGAGTAGCTTAGCTAGCAGATTGTCACAGCATGTTCCCTCATTAGGATATTTCCTTGAAGCTTAAGATTGTTAACATAAGCAAGGCGGAAATATCCAGGTGATAGTGGCTAGACATAGGTATTCATCTTCAAACTAAACTGTTCTTTGAAGAATGATGTGGTCCACAGAAATTCTAATACTTTCGAATACTCTAAATACCGGTCCCAATAAATATTACCGCAAACTTTAAATGAGCACAGTTTGCTCTAGCTTACCTACACTGAACCTTTGAGAGTAGTTGTTTTCTCTTACGTGCAGATATTTGGATAAGCAATGTCTAAAGTACTCTTTCCTTTTGGAAATTATTTTTGCTTTACTTAGATCCAATGTCTGGTTTTGCAGTCAAGAGATACTCATATCAATATCATACTTGTCACAAATCTTGATGTCACAGAATTGGCCACAGATCTCAAAATTCCTTTTTAGTCCTGAGTACTTCAGTATTTTTATGTTTTTGAAATACTTCAATAGAATTCAAATAATTCTGATAATTTTACTTTGCAAAATATGATTTTCCAATATTAGCACTCTGACATATTAAATCTAGGAAGAATTTTCACCCCCACCATTGATTTTAGAGAATTTGATTTTGATTTTTTGTGCATCAGTTCACTTGGAAATTACTTACTTTTTGATGTGGCAAGATCCATGTTAAATAATATCATAGACCTCTATTGATATAAATGCTTTGTCTCTTCCTTTAGAAAAAATTTATAATTTACATGCTGGAAATCTGACATACACTTGTTATATCCCTTTTTTTGGCTGTTATTGACTTTTGAATTACATTTTATAATTGATTATTGGTTATAGGGAGCTTACTGATACCTTATATACTTATTTATAACTACCCACCTTCACAAACTCTCATTGTGAAAACTTGTTTCTGTTTAATGTTCATTTTTCACTCATTTTACATGGGTTAAACCTCTTTATATTATCAAGGCCTATACTAGAATAAAAATGATGTGACATCCTTACGTTTCCCTCAAATTTAATGGGATGGCTGTCACAATTAAACTCTAAGTATAGTGTTTACTGTTCAAAGTAAGTATTTTGAATACAGTTCTTCTTTTATAAAGTATTCATATTGAATTTTATTAAACAAAGTATTCTGATGAAATTGTTTATGCCTTGAAAAAATATATTTGATGGAATGCAGGATGGATGGAGAAACTATTTTTCCTCTTTTAGATTTGAATAAAAGACCATGGTTTTTTTTGTTTTTTTTTTTTAATTTTTTTTTCAACGTTTATTTATTTTTGTGACAGAGAGAGACAGAGCATGAACGGGGGAGGGGCAGAGAGAGAGGGAGACACAGAATCGGAAACAGGCTCCAGGCTCTGAGCCATCAGCCCAGAGCCTGACGCGGGGCTCGAACTCACGGACCGCGAGATCGTGACCTGGCTGAAGTCGGACGCTTAACCGACTGCGCCACCCAGGCGCCCCAAGACCATGGTTTTTAAGGAGGATAGTAAAGTTGTGTCTTTAGATTTGATATTTCCTTTGAATACCAGACTAATAAACTGCCTTCTCAGCACCACCTCAGAGATGCCTATTAGCCCACCCAGAATGCCAATTTGATCTGATCACCTCTGAAATCCGTGCCTATCTTTCTCAATTAAGTTAGAGATAACCCCATGATTCCTGTTGCTAAGGGTCAAATGTTAGTGTGTGTTACTTTTTCTCACATTATATTTTCATTTATCAGAAAAGCTGCTGGCTGCTTCTTCAACAATAAATATAGATTAGACCACTTCTCTCTATCTCTAGTTTCCACCACCTTAGAGTCAGTATTGTGTCTTTCCTAGATTCCTGTGAGATCTCCCTAACTGACTTCCTTTTTACCATTCTTGACTCCCAAAGTCTGTTCTCAATTTTGCTGCCAAAGTGTCTTTCAAGTTATGTTACATCATGTTACCACTCTGTTCAACACCGTCCAATAACTTCTCCGCTCATTCAGAGTGAAATTCAAAATCATCGTAATGCTATGGAGATACACCCTCATCCATTATTTATATTTATCTAACCTTATCTCCTGCTATTCCTGATATTCTCTTGCTCTTCCCTGAACTTCCTAGTTTATTCCTATCTCAGGATCATTCTACTTACTGGTTTTTTTCTACCTACAGTGTTCTTCCTCACAACATGAATATGGCTCATTCCCTCATAGTCCATTTTTGGTCAATAGTATCTTTTCATTGAGGTCTTCCCTTGCCATCCTATTTTAAATTGTAGCCGTTAACAATCCTATTTCTCTTTTCTTTCTTTCATTTCCTCTATTATACATATATCTAACATACTTTTATTATATTGATTGCCTCTTTTTCAAGGTAAAAATGTAAGCACCATGACGCCAAAGATAATGTTATTTATACACTGTATCATCCCAAGAAAGAGAGAATTGTTAATAAAAATTTGTTGAACGGATAAAACATTGTGAACAAATGAATGATTAAACAAATGAATGATTTGACTGTTGGTGACCACCAAGACCAAGTGGATCAGCGTGGAGAAATGAATGGTATGGGCAGGAGAATGGTGTCCAATGTTGTCAGCATTGCAAAAGCCAGACCCCTCACCTACTCTGCCCCCAGGTAGAGTCAGCCACAAAATGAGTAGAAAGGTGAAAAACCTGAATTATCAGAGGCTTACTTTGAAATTGATGAGGAGAGGGGCGCCTGGGTGGCTCAGTCGGTTAAGTGTCCGACTTCGGCTCTGGTCACGATCTCGCGGTCCGTGAGTTCAAGCCCCGCGTCAGGCTCTGGGCTGATGGCTCAGAGCCTGGAGCCTGCTTCCGATTCTGTGTCTCCCTCTCTCTGCCCCTCCCCCGTTCATGCTCTGTCTCTCTCTGTCTCAAAAATAAATAAACGTTAAAAAAAATTAAAAAAAAAAAGAAATTGATGGGGAGAAATCTGATGTGACAAATTTTACAATAGGATAGAGTAAGTTCTTTTTACTTGAAAAAAACCCATGCTAGAGACAGAAACCAAATCTTGTAAGGAAGAATAAGGAAAATTACATTCATTACACACCTGTATTTTGTGATTTCAATGTATCATATTTACTGTATGTGAGGTTCATTTCTGATTTCAAAAAGTTTAAGAAAGCTGAATATTTATACCATGGGCATATTTGAAAACCCAGGACTAAAACTGAAGGGTTCATCGTATCAAGAGAATGTCTGTCTTATACACACAAACACACACACACACAGTGTTAGCTTGACTGTGGTGATCTTTACGTAATGTATACATATATCTAAACATCAACTTGTGTACCCTAAATATATACAACTTTTTTATGGCAAAGATATCTCAATAAAATTGTTAAGGAAAAGAAAGAAAGGCAGCTGTGAGTGCTTGCAAGAATTTTGACTACTTAGTGATATTGCTGTGCAAATAGTGTCCCAGTCAGAATTTACTGTACATTTCAGGAGAATAGATTCTGATAACATTGACTCTGAAAGTCTATTATTCTTGGCTGCTTTAAATATTTGTCAAGAGAGACTGCAAAAGGAAAGGAAAACAATGCACTATTTTAGAGTACGTTGATGAATCTAAAATTTTCAGTCTCAGTGGGACACAAAAAGTTATAAAAAAGAAGCATCTTTCCAATTTTTAAAAACAACAACAACAATTTTGATCTTTAATTTCTATACTAAGTGAACAGGGCCAAAGCAAATATTGTACTGGACATAGTTAAACAGGCACAAGAGACTTTATTCAATGCTTTTGCAGTAGGGGAAATAGGCCAGCATTCAATGTAATTCTACTGAAACAAGGGTCAGAAAGTTTGTAAGAGCTAGGGTGGTGCAATCATAGACCATCTGTGTTTGATAATTGGCTTTACCTAAAGGAAAAGTAAACTTTCTTATATCTTCCTGACAGGAGGTAGTTTTACAACTTGACCCAAGGCAGCCCTACCATGGAAACTGGGAGATAGGTGCACTAACTCTTACATTTCAAAAGGATGGCTCCTGGGTGCTTCAGAAAGATGCTCCCGGATGGTAAAATAGGCAAGAAGCTGGAGAAGATTTACATCTCAAAGGGGCAGAGAAAGAATTGACAATTGCAAGTATTCTAAAGTAAATGATCTGAGAAAAGGGAGGTCAGTGGCCTGGAGACAGGAAGAAGCCTGTCTAAAAGTTACTCAAACGGAGGGGAACATTAACACTTAACACTGTCTTGGTCAGCATTTTAACAAAGAGGTAACATCAGCTTATCCTTAAAGGCAGAGCAACCCTGCCAGCCCAGCAAACTGGCATGCCTTTATTATCTTGTGGTTTGTAACTGACTAGGAACCATATGCTATAAATATTTTATTTTTTCACAATAGTGACATCTCAGGATGACAACTTTTACACTTTGAACGTTATAGACGGTTTCCTTTGTTGATTTTTGTTTCCACATGACACACTTTTTAGTAACTCAGTGGGATAAGAAATAACTGGACTGCAATGAATGACCCCAACCTGTTAACTCCAGCCTTCATTTATAATGGTGGGTAGGTTTGGAGGATATGCAAGAAGGTAGAGAAGAAAAATGTATTTGACCTTCATATTTTTCCTTCACACTAATGACAGTCTATGTTAGAAGGGCTATCATCAAGAGAGTTTTCGTAATTCACTTCAAGCAATTGCCTGTGGTGGCTTTACATTTTATTAGATTGAACCCATCCTGTATCTAGACATCTTTCTTTAGCACATGGCCAAGAATTCCACAAGGTGGCTCTGTGTCTCACTGTTGGAGCTGAGTGTAATTCCAGTCTCCATGCAAGTTTCTCATTTGTTTACACCATTTATTTCTCACAGGAGAATAAAGTCAAATTTTTCTAATCAAGTTAGAAGACATCAATTGAAAAGCACATCGCTTTTTAATGTATCTGAAACTTAGCACTTGGAATTAGGAAAAGTTGTCAATTACTGAATTAAATTGATAATACCTAAAAATAATAACAACTTTATAGTGCTTATTATGTACTAGGCATTAGCTAACTAATTTGTTCTTTACAGTAACACTAAGGGCAACTTAATTATTATTGTTATTTTGAAAATGAGGAAACTGAGGCACAATATGTTAAGTAATATGCCTAAAATCATACACTGAGTATTTGAAAAGTTGATTTTTATCCTCAGTTGTCTGAAATTGATATATGAACCAAAGTCCATAGCTTGTTCTGCATCTCCTAAAATACAGCTACTAATAAAACTATACATTGCAATTATGGTTTGGAATATGTCATTTTCTGAGTGTCTCAGTCATATCTAATATTTAATACCAAAGGAGTAGATTTTGATGACTCTTTAATAACTTATTTTCCTTTTAGGTCACAGATGGTAAAAAACACTATAAGCACACGTTGCATGCATTTGATCATTACCCCAAGACTTTTACCGTTTAACATGTTGATACCATGTAGAATGCAATTAGTGGAAGTGTTTTTGCTTCAAATGCAACTATGTAAAACTTCTATGATATTCACATATTCACTTGAATTTTATGTTTTCTTTAGCTAATTTAAATTTGAGGGGATCCAATATTTTATAAACAGTAAAACCAAACTTCCTATCATTAGTGGACACCCTAAATCCATATTTATAAATATCACTGTTTTATTTTTTAATATACTGAATGTAAAAGAAAGGGCATATTAAAAGATAAAGTAATATTTCTAAATATATAATTTGAAAATCAATAAGAAAGCTACACTTTAAATGCCTGTGACTTATAAAAACAGTTCTACTTTTATTTTGGATTGAAACGAATATGTTATTTTTAAAATATAATTCTGCATATTGTAAAATATTTTATTTGTTTTTAAAGAGCATTGTGTGATTTGCAATTCTTTCCCTAGTTAATTTCTTGTCTTGTTTGTATTACTAGATACTTCATTTATTGGCACATCCTGTGTATGTGCCTACATGTATAAAGGTGGCATGATTTTTTGTTTGTTTGTTTTGTTTTTTTCACTTTAGGCTCTAGATTAATTGGAAAACCAAGTATATTTGAATTTAAGGGTCAGAGTTTTCTGGTGTCTCTCGTAACAGTTGCCAAGGGGATTCTTCTTACTACAGAAATTTCACATTCAATCACAGCAAACTCTGGGGACATTTGTCATGATCTTGACAGGTTAGATAAACGGTTAGTTAAAACCATGGGTGAAGGTCAATAAGGACAAGTGTGAAGTGGCTAAATTAAAAGCAAAATACCAGTTACAACTCTACTCATTATGGAAAGCCTAGCTAAGTTCAAATACAGCAGAATCACTAATGTCAGGTTATGGAAATACAAAAGTAAATTTTGACTCTACCGTAATAGGCAATTAAAATCAAAACTCTATTTTTATACAGGGTTATTTTCAGGACCTATTGTCATCATCCTATCATATTTATGGTAGATTGAATAGTATTAATAAATAAAATGAATTGAGGAAACAAAAACCAAAGTACAAAAGAAAATTGAAAGAGTACATGATAAGTGAGTACTATGAGTAAATTCAAGGTGAAGTGTTAGTTTCTTAATTCTGACTTACAAGTTTTAGGAGCAAGTAGAACATAATCATTCATTTTACAAATTTTAATATGTATTAATCACTTTTACTAAGAGCATGTAATAGTCTCTATATTCAGAAAGTATAAGCTACTGTGGGACACATTAATTCACCCATTAATTTGAAAAATATTGTGCTCTTTCAAAGTATTTCTATAGGGAAAATGGGAGACCAATTGTTAATAAATATACAAATAAATACATTTATTTTACATAACGATTACAACTTTGAAGACCATTTAAATATGGAGATATTATTTGCAGATGCTGGTGGGGTGGGAAGCACTGGGTATGGTTCTCAGAGAAGGTCTTTCTGAGGAGCGAGTGTTACTTCTGAGATCAAAATTATGAGAAATATCCAGATATTTGAACAACTGGAAGATAAGAGGTTCAGACAGAAAGTTTATCCACAGCAAAAAGGCTGTAAGACAAAGAAGAATTCGTGTTGAAAGTAGATGAAGGAGCAATGTGGAGGTAGCAGTGTGAAAGTTGCCCAGGACCACAAAGTGGGGTTCAGAAAAGTAGGCAAAAAAATTCAGTTAATCAAGAGTCATACAGACAGTAGGAAAGTGTTTAAATTTTATTCTCTGTCTGAAACACTGTTCAAAAGGCACACAGATCAAAAAGGGAAATTGCTCTGAAAGGTCCTAGTTGTTTGGACCTACGTAGAAGGTTAGGTAAAATTTTCCTAATAAGAATACTTGAGTTGGTAATTTATGAGAAGCAGTCAATAACAAAGTGAGGTACAAAGTTTTTGTTTTCTGAAAAGGATAAACTAGTAAAAGTTTCAGGCTTTTTGGGCCAAGAAACAAAATTTAGGATGCTTCCACAACAAGGGAGATGACACATTTCCACAGATTTTTATTGGCAAAACCCAAAATATAACAATTGAGTAGACTTTTGTAGTACAGGTCTACTAATGGGAACAATGGAGTTCTGAGTAACATTTTACTTAAGTGGGATTCATAATTTATTTTGCCTGTTACCAAAATTGGTTGTAAATACTTGTATTACCTGTTAATACTCATCTATAATGAGATTTTACATACTTCATCTTTGAAATTTTTTTAACACAGAGATACTGGCAAATATTGATATCGGTCCACAAGCGTATTATTTTAATTGAGCTTATGCAACACTTGGAAAGCATTTAAAGTATTCTATTAGGTTTTTCTCTTGGTATTTGCCTTTTAGCATATCATTATATTGCAGAATAATCACTCCCAAATGAAGGTTACGTGGAAGATTTTCAACTATACAGTTAAATAGATTTTGAAATATGGAAATTTCCTTTAAAGTTAAATAAATTAAAAAAAAAAAGCAATACTGGAACTATAGTTTGAACTCAACAGAAAATATATCTGCTCCAAATTTGTATAGCAATGGAAAATATGCTTCTTTGACTTGTAACAGCAGAAGTGTGTAAGCAACTTGACATTACTTAAATAATTCAAACTTTAGTTGTTGAAATAACATTACAGCAGTAGAAGTTTTGCATATAAGCACTTTCTTGCTTTGTAATTTTCAGATGAATTCATTTAGAAATGTTATCTGCAAAAATCAGCAGCAAGAGCTAATTTCAAAGCCATTCAATGTAGGGGTTGAGGTTGGTTCTTGTTCAAAATAATTTCATACTTGGCTGTTGGCTCAAATAACTACTACAATGAAACTTTATGGCTATTGAGTAAACCATTGTGTGGTAGGTCAGGGTATTCAGCTTCTATTTCTGACAAACATTCATGGAATTCACAACGGTCGTCCATACGAGTGAATGAAATGAAATAAGGATATACACCAATATATACGCAATGGCAGATGAATGCACTAGACCCATGTGGTATTCACAGATAATACCCTAAGATGTATTTTTTTCCTTCGCTAAGAGAGAACCTTAATTTTTTAAAAAGGCAACAATGTATCCAGCTTAAAAAAGAAAACATATCTCTCAGATTCTTTGCAGCTAAGAATAGCCAGGTGACACAGTTATGCCAATGAAATAGAAGTAAAACTCACTGGATAAGGTTTTTTTTTCTTTCCAGCTTTTTTTTTCAATATATGAAATTTATTGTCAAATTGGTTTCCATACAACACCCAGTGCTCATCCCAAAAGGTGCCCTCCTCAATGCCCATCACCAACCCTCCCCTCCTTCCCACCCCCATCAACCCTCAGTTTATTCTCAGTTTTTAAGAGTCCTTTCTTAAATATGACAAAATTGACTGGAATGTACCATTTTGAACTCTTTCAGTTCTGGAACACAGATGTAATGTTGAGATGGAGGAGTCTTGCTAAGACCATGAGGCAACAAACTGCAGACAAAGGAGGGCTGAAAATAATTTTATAAAGAGTCTCAGATTTTTGTAGTAAAAGGGCTTCTCTAAATATCTTGGCCTACTTTCACCCAAAGAAAAAAATGCCTAATTTATTTAGACCATGTTTCATTCAGAGGAGGATAGGGTGGAACTTTCCTCATGAGGAGGCTAGGATAGAATTGACTAAAATTGACACATAGTCTGAATTCGGATTAACTTTCCTACCTACTGTTTCTGCCAACATCATTGTATTTTTGTATCGCAAAATACAGCTTCTGATCAATTAATTCCATTGATAATGTAGGAATCAAAGCTATAGAATTATTTACAAGAAGAAAGACTGTAAGATTTTGTGATCTGTGTAATTATGAAGCCACTGGACTATCTATAGAGAAGAAAAGTTGTCTGTTGGAGACCCAGTTACTGAAATATTTGCAAAGTGGAAGTTCCATAAAGTGTCACAATTCCAGGGGCACCTGGGTGGCTCAGTTGCTGAAACATCCACTTTGTCTCAGTTCATGATCTCACAGTTCAAGCCCGGCGTCAGGCTCCGTGCTGACAGCTGGGAACTTGGAGCCTGCTTAGGATTCTGTGTCTCCCTCTCTCTCTGCCCCTCCCCCATTCACACTCGGTCTCTCTCTGTCTCTCAAAAATAAATAAATGTTAGAAAAAAATTTTTTTAAGTGCCAGAGTTCCAGATAGATGATCGTTGGAGTGATGAACGCTGGTGTGTATTGCCTGTTTTAATGTCACCAGCTTTGCTGTGATATTGTACCATAATTTTGCAAGATGTATCATTGTGGGAAACTGGGTTAAGGGGACATGAGAAATCTGTATGTTATTTCTTAAAACTGAATGTGAGTCTACAATGATCTCAAAGTTTAATTTAATTTTATTTTTTTTTTAATTTTTTTTTTCAACGTTTATTTATTTTTGGGACAGAGAGGGACAGAGCATGAACGGTGGAGGGGCAGAGAGAGAGGGAGACACAGAATCGGAAACAGGCTCCAGGCTCTGAGCCATCAGCCCAAAGCCTGACGCGGGGCTCGAACTCACGGACCGTGAGATCGTGACCTGGCTGAAGTCGGACGCTTAACCGACTGCGCCACCCAGGCGCCCCTCAAAGTTTAATTTTAAAAGGAGGTTTTGAAAAATACTCCTTTAGTGATAATGGGTTTGTCAGAGGCCGGCATACTGGGGTAGATTTGCATGGGTCTTTGACTTTCTTGATACCATAGTACTTGGCCAAGGAAAAGCTTCAAAAACTTTATTTTCACCTTAGTAACAAAAAGAGCAATTTTTATCTTCTCAGACATCAGTTTTCAAAGAATAATGCCTTCCTGATTGAATATTTACTTTCTATTCCAATGTGAATGTTATATATTTATATATGTCCCCCTTTTTATGTGTAGATAGATGTGCTTATCGAACTGTATTATATTTTAAAACATAATTATCTGATTTGAAGAATCGTAAATCATATAATGCAAAATTTACTTAATCTCAGATGTTATAATGTATGCATGTAAATATTAGGAATCATTTACAATATTATTTAACTAATTTCATCTTGATATGCAGAAAACAGATCCTACCTTAAAAAAAATTTTTTTTAGGGGCGCCTGGGTGGCGCAGTCGGTTAAGCGTCGGACTTCAGCCAGGTCACGATCTCGTGGTCCGTGAGTTCGAGCCCCGCGTCAGGCTCTGGGCTGATGGCTCAGAGCCTGGAGCCTGTTTCCGATTCTGTGTCTCCCTCTCTCTCTCTGCCCCTCCCCCGTTCATGCTCTGGCTCTCTCTGTCCCAAAAATAAATAAACGTTGAAAAAAAAAAGTTTAAAAAAAATTTTTTTTAATTAATTTATTTATTTTGAAAGAGAAAGAGTCCATGAGAGGGGCAGAGAGAGGGGGAGAGAAAGAATCCCAAGCAGACTATACACTGTCAGCCCAGAGCCGCACATGGGGCTCAAACTCAGGAACCATGACATCATAACAGGAGCCAAAACCAAGAGTTGGCAGCATAACTGACTGAGCCACTGAGGCACCCCTCAGACCCTACTTTTTAATACTTGATCTCATTGAATTTTGGTTTTCACAGTAACTTTAATGGTCAGGCCCACCCTAAAAAAATATCATATATTTAGACTTTTTCACTATTAATTTTAGGAATTAATGGAACTAAATTAAATTTAGGAATTATATGAACTATTTTACCAAATCTATAGCCATACTTAATTTATTAGGACATATGTGCTCCCTTATTCAATTAAATTTATCAGATTTATAGGGTGTGAAGAATTATTTATTGTTCTGGTGTCAAATGTCGAAGGGTAGATTATGTCACCTTTTCATAAAAAGACTTTGTTAAAACATTAATGATTATAACATTTTATGAAATATACTCATATTTGTTTATTGTATAACCTAGCATGTGAAGGCTTTGCAGAAAACTCAGGGAGCCTGGGTGGCTCAGTCAGTTAAGCATCAGCCTTTGGCTCAGCTCATGATCTCGAAGTTTGTGAGTTCTAGCCCTCCATTGGGCTCCACAGCTCAGAGCCTGGAGCCTGCTTCGGATTCTGTGTCTCCCTCTCTCTCTGCCCCTCCCCTGCTTGCGCTCTTTCTCTCTGTCTCAAAAATAAACATAAAAAATAAAGAAAAATATAATTGCTCTTGTAATGCTTATCAGATAACAATATCACAGATTGTGATTTGGATTCTGATTTATTTATCCTTTAGATCTGCTTACAATGTACTTACAAAGTTTCACTACAATTGATGAAATTGAGCAAATACTTTGCTCACTGGTTTGTTGTCTCATGGAAGTTTTTCTTTCTACCCTCTTTGATTTTTTGCCATTACCAGTCAGGAGAAGAAATGTTGATATAACAGATGAAGGTCAAGAATATAGAGTAGCCTATCTACTCATCTGCATCTATCTAGTTTTATGACTGCTTGACTCTTTTTTTTTTTTTTTTGCTAGCATCTGGAATGTTAAGCACTTGAACTATTTCTTGCTAGAATATCATACCTTCCTTCATCACGTAGAGATGGAAAATCTAAGGCAAATATTGTTCTGGTCCAGATGAACATATAAATCTATTTTCTTTTTCCAGACTTACACTTTTCTTTGGTTTTATTTTTCTTCAACATGAAATCTTAATATTTTGAGGCAGAGATTCAGTTACAGGCCTAAAAGGATATTATTACAAAAATTCTAGATCATATACCTTCATACTCAAGCAAGAGAAGTCTTGACATCACATTGCCAATGAACCGGAAAATACTAAGTTTGTCTATGTATCTCTTTCATTCGTCTATGATCACCTATCATAGTTTCTAAGGAATAGCTGTCCCAGTGCCTATTCCAGAATAGTAAAATCACTTAGTTACAGTCATATACACATGAAATATGAAAATAATAATATAGGAAAAATGGACATACTGTCAAAGAATAAGGCAAACTCTGCTACACAGAACGTTGAGTCTAATACAAATCCAAGAAAGATAGATCATGTTGAAGGAGAAAATTGCTGTGTTGCTCACTGAGGGGGAATGATCAGGAGTTTTAAGGTGGAGTTTGTGATGGTTATGCTCTTTATGGATTTAAAGTTGACTTCTGCATTGACCAAAGTGAATCCATAGATTTGCACATGGGAGATTAAAACTATTTGTTTTACTTGTTTACTGAACAGGGATACTTGTATATAAGCTTCAGCTAGTGAGAGAATGAGTTGTAATGAAAACCAGCAGTCAGGTTTCATATCTCTTAGCAAATTCAGTTAGTGAAAAACATTCCTTTTAAAATAGATGTCAGTTACTTCACTGGATATAATCTGTCAAACAAGCACATTTCTGAATACATGTTCAAATTTAGATCAGACATTGACCTCCATAATTATTCAGATATTTTAAAGCTGTAATTCCAAATAGTTCCAAATACTCCAAGGAATATTTTATTTTAGCATCATGAAGTCCCTCCAGTATTAATGACCATACCAACATCTTGTGTTTCAAACTGCAATATACAGATATGGATTAAAAGTAATTTATTAAGATACATAATCCCCATATAAATTAGGTATTTCTTCTAGCTTCATATATTTCCTCTTATATTCAATAAAATTGCCATGATAGAATATTATGTTTAGAAATGCAACAACATCCACATAGTCATTAAAATTATTTTATTGAAACCATCTTAAGCAATTCCGAAACAACAGCTAATTGTCTATGTAATTAATGTCCTTAATGAATCTACTTAGTCTTTAATTTCCAATAATGAATAACAAATTTTCAAACATTTGCTCATAATGAAAGTTATTCCCTTGAGTTTATGGCTTCATGATGAAGGTAGCTAAATCTTTTTAATTCATCCTCTGAGGAAAATAAGTAGTAAATCTCTGGGGAGACTCACCTGCTAATATGAATTACTTGTATTGACACAATTCCATTTCTTGGCACTATTGTTCTGTAAATTCTCCTTTGTGATTTTTATTATCATGAAAAAGTATTCATTGTAAGTCAATAGCCATGCTGAAAACTAAGCTAAATAGAAGGTCAATAAATACCTAAATTTGATGCAATGTTAAATGTCACTTATTTTATGCTGGTGAATATACTATATCATGTATTTATTTTGCTTTTATTTTTACAAGATGCAATTTTCCCATTCAGGCTAGATAATTTTAAAAACTTCTGTTCAGGGGCGCCTGGGTGGCGCAGTCGGTTAAGCGTCCGACTTCAGCCAGGTCACGATCTAGCGGTCCGGGAGTTCGAGCCCCGCATCAGGCTCTGGGCTGATGGCTCAGAGCCTGGAGCCTGTTTCGGATTCTGTGTCTCCCTCTCTCTCTGCCCCTCCCCCATTCATGCTCTGTCTCTCTCTGTCCCAAAAATAAATAAACGTTGAAAAAAAAAAAAACAAAACAAAACTTCTGTTCAACTACAGAAACTATGTTTGAATTATAGTTCTTGATAGTATGAAGAAACAAGGGGCTTGTATCCCTAACATGCATACTGTAGTGCAGAACATACTATATTTTCTCACTTCAAAAATCAAACAGTTAATAAAGCAGTAATCTTCTTGAAATAACCAATAATTCCATTCATGCATTTGAAAAGTCTGGAAGTTGTAATACCAAACTACTTATTGCAGGTCAATTAGTTCAACAATCCATATGAAAATTTTGAGTAATACTTAAAAAAATCTGAGACTTGGCAAAATGGGATGTATGTGCTCTATAAGTTGTTTTCATAAAATTACTTTCCAGGTTTCTTATTTGCAAACTATAGATATACTATTTCCTACAGTTCTCTTGGTGAGATTGTGCTGACAGACAGAAGAGCTCGTTCCATAGCGGCCAGTTAGACTAGAGAACGTTAGAGAATCAGAGTCTAGGTAGGAAGTCAAAACTAACAACCTTGAGTTTATTGCTTTATGAGTCTATAGGAGATGATATAAATAGTAATTGAAAGCATATGGGTATATATATTAGTAGATAAATTGATGGATTTCTTTCAAAATAATTTAACTATTTTCTTTTTTTTTTTATTTTTTTTTCAACGTTTTTTATTTATTTTTGGGACAGAGAGAGACAGAGCATGAACGGGGGAGGGGCAGAGAGAGAGGGAGACACAGAATCGGAAACAGGCTCCAGGCTCTGAGCCATCAGCCCAGAGCCTGACGCGGGGCTCGAACTCACGGACCGCGAGATCGTGACCTGGCTGATGTCGGACGCTTAACCGACTGCGCCACCCAGGCGCCCCAATTTAACTATTTTCAATGTGATTAACCAATTGAGAAAAAAAATATTTTTACGTATAAGTTGTATAATCAAAGTAATTTATAACTTCAAGCCAACCTAATAGATTTTAAGATACTAAGGGTGTTAAAATTTTTGTTCATTCAGAAGTGTTTTAGAGAAAAAGCCTTACAGTCTTAGACTAGGAGATCTGAAAAAGATTTGACTCCTACCCATGGAAGGCTCATTGGATATTTAGAGTAACGTGGCACCATTGAAGTCAGTATCATAAAAGTTTCTAACATGTGCACAGAGATGATTAACTGCAGGACTGAGCCAGAAAGTAACTAAATTCTGTGGACTGAGATTGCCACTTAGATGTGATCATAATAGACTTTGTTTAAGACATCTAATGAGCAAAGAAACCAGTTTCCAGAGGAATAAAGATTAAATGTTGGCACGTAGAAATAGACAAGCAGCTAGGGAGAGAAATGAGATGGAGATAAAGAAAGAAAAGTTTGACAGTGACTTTACAGCTCAGAATGGACTATTACCTTCTATCTCCAAGGGATCCCTCTTTATTCTTTTATATAAATCCACATATTTATTTCCATATTAATGATTATATGTCTGTGTCTTTGTAAACTAATAATTCCTTTTTAAAAGAATTTTCCTGGGGCACCTGGGTGGCTCAGTTGGTTGAGTGTCCCAACTTCAGCTCAGGTCATGATCTTGAGGTTCGTGAGTTCAAACTCCAGATTGGGCTCGCTGGTGTCAGTGTGGAGCCTGCTTGGGTTTCTCTGCCCTTCCCTGACTTGTGCTCTTTCAAAGAAAAACATTAAACAAAACAAAACAAAAATAATTTTCCTATGAATATTAGATACATTATTGGGTTTTGCTCTGCATTTCTCACTTCTATCAGTCTCTCTTCCTTTCTCTCTCTCTCTGAAATTACCAAATACTATCTAGATTTATTGAGCAGTACCAAGGTTTTACCTTGTTAACATAGTTAAAAATCAGAGTTCTATATTCTCGTTTGCATGGTGTAATAAATAAAAGTAGATATGAATTCCAATATTGAATATCATTTAACTTACCTTTTTTAATAGTTTACAATTTTGATATTTAGAATTTGTTTAGAATTGGGGACACGGATGTGAGAAGGATCCTTTCAAAATCTATTTCTACTTTTATTTATTAGTAATTACTGGGATTTGAATTAATCCAAAAGTATAAAATATGATATAGATTTCACATGAACAAATTAAAAGATATGGCCAACTTTACCATGTTTTTTCAACGTTTTTTTTTTTTTTTTTATTTTATTTTTGGGACAGAGAGAGACAGAGCATGAACGGGGGAGGGGCAGAGAGAGAGGGAGACACAGAATCGGAAACAGGCTCCAGGCTCTGAGCCATCAGCCCAGAGCCTGACGCGGGGCTCGAACTCACGGACCGCGAGATCGTGACCTGGCTGAAGTCGGACGCTCAACCGACTGCGCCACCCAGGTGCCCCCTTTACCATGTTTTTTAATGCTGCTTGAAAATTTGAAAGTGAAACAAATGGTGAAATACATATTTACAAATGTGGATATCATGTATGTGAATATTTCACTTTGGACTCTGGATATTGGTTCCATTAAACTTTTATTGTGGTCAAACCAAAGTTACAATCTGAGAAAGACTACTGGGTGTGTAGGGAGTTTGTCTAGAAGAATCTGTAGAGTCCACATGCTATCATTTTATTCAGAGTCTTTGCTTCTGGAAATAAAAACCCTTAACTTCAGTTTCTAATGTGCTATAGAATTCCCATGAGAACATTACAAAAATAAATTAACCTTTGCTAATTTTCTTTTTTTCCATCATAAGTTGGATAGCATGCACACAGGAAGAAACTGATTCCAAACAAAACACTTAGACTATCTCTATAGTGTTTTTAGAAACCTTTTTTAACAATTGGAACTAAAATTAATGAAGAACTTTCTCTTTCTTTCTAAGAAGATTCTCTCCTTCCTAAATTGGTAATTTTTATTCAGATGATATTGCATTTTGATTTTTTTCTACTTTCCCCAAAATGGAGATTGATTTTTGTTTGGCTGAAAAAATAGCATATGATGCTAAAGTATAACCTTAACTTGTTATTTTGATATGAAGAATACCTTATGTTGCATAAGAGCTATTTTTGTTGTTCCATCTATTCAGAGACAATTTTCGTTAGTAGTAAAAATAGCTCAGGATAAACCAAGTACAAAACGTAGTTTTTTTTTTTCCCCCTAAAATTTAAAGTCCTTATTAAGAAGGAAAAAAAAAAAGACAAAAGGTTGTTATTGAAATCTTAGGTACATACTTATGTTTATACTAATGTCCTTTAATTACAAGGTGCCTCAAATTATACAAAAAGACATTTATTTTCAAAGGACATGATAAGGTAAAAGAAGGAAAAGAACGTCTTAGATTTATTTAGCATAGTCACAGCATTCATTTCATTCATTTATTCCCATTCATCCAGTCATTCAGTCAAATTTTCATTGAATAACTATCATGTTTCAGGAAATGTGGTAAATGCTGGAGATATAGTACCATGAAATAACCAGCCCTCATAAACAGACCAGACTTTCAAGTTAGTACTTGATTGAGGATTCTGAAAACAAGAAGAGGATAAGGGGGAACAAGTAACTTACTGTCCTATGTATTCATTGGCAGGCATGGGGGCTACATAACTTTTCACTGATGATGCCTCTGTGATGACAACAAAAACATGCCAAGACTAAGCTAAGGACATTTGTGCTATAGACAGAAGTGGGAATGCTGGGTCCTAGATGACAAAAAAGGATGTTTTGGGGAATTATGTACTTACTGCAAAAATAGAAGACATGTTTTTTAAAATATTCAGTTTTATACAATAGAAATTCAAGAGTCAAGAGTTAAAAAGTAAGACCTATAACACTAGAAACTACTGATAATGTTATTTAGAAACTTTCAAACACACGTTAAACCGCATTTAAAACACCATCAAAACTATGTTTTTAAAGAGTTTTATCAGTGATGGATTTCAAATTCAGATATAGATAATGCTACATAAGATAAATATTTCAAAGGCCATATTTTATTTCCCTCCCTTCCCCTCTACTGCCCTCCCTCCTCTCCCCTCGCCTCCCCTCCCCTTCCATTCCCATCCTATCCTATTGTAATTTTGAGAGCTCAGCTAATCTTTCCATGCCATCACAATAGACATACAGCTTGATTCTGAAACAGTAGTCAGACATTACTTCAGTAGTCATGGATGCTAGAATTTTATGAATAATGAAAACAAATCTGACTTTTATAATCTTAGGATATCTTAATGGATTTTGGTATCTTGCATTAACTTTTGAGTAGGATGTGTCAGGTTTCAATATCAGATAAAAAGAATACTGTTTGATAAATGCTATGAAAAAAGTTCCCCTTTCTTTTTCAAGTAATTGTTTAATTTCCTTCCAAGGTTTCATAGCCTCACCATGACAATCCACAGCCAAAAATAAGTGGCCAGGGCATCACCAAAAAACAGTATAAAAATGAGCTTGTCTATTGGGACATGATTAAAGTTTCAACAAGGGTATCTTATTTTGTTGAAAGTCATTGACACTTAGTGACATGTGACATAATGATATGCTCCCAAATAGTGTAAAAGTTGCCAGATAAGTCTGGGTAATTGTAACATCTTGTAGCCATGATATATGCTCTACTCCAAGTCTATTATAATTGGGAAATACTATCAAGAAGGAGGTAAGCTTTGCACAGTGGCAGTAGCGTAGCCAAAGTGGTTTATCCAAGGTGAGATTATTGCTAAAAGAAAGAGGTAATATATTGTGAACTGTGTGCACTGAGATCTAATTCTTAATTTTGAGGAATTGAATTCACATTACCATTATGAAATTTTGATAATTAAACAAAGTAATTTACTTATAAGTAAACTGCAAATGAAATAAATTGAATGCCAGCATTAAAACTGTATCAAATATTATTAAATGTACAGTTGGGAGAATATTTGTATTTAAAATAACCACATAAATTTTGTTCACAATTTTATATTTTGTAGTATAACTCATTACATTTGTTTTGGAATTCAGTAGTTTGACTCACATTTATGTGTGCTTCATTATTTTAAGAGGCAATTCTTGAAACATTTTTATGGAAATCAAGTTTTATATACTAAATAATATTAAAACAATTATATATTAGGATAAAACAGCATATGTTATTTTTCTTTTATAAAGCAACATATTCTTTCATTTCAGTATCAAAAATCCCTGAGAATAGAGTGAAATAGCATTCTTTAAAAAGTAGAATATAACCCCTTAGTGTTGAGTGGAATCTAAGTATTTTAGATTAGATTTACAACTGTAAGAATGTTTTTTCTTATATATCATCCATTTCTGTAAATTAACAGGCTTTCTTAATTTAGAAATTATGACATCCTTTTAATTGTGTTTTGTTATACAATACTTCTACAAATTCAATGCAATATAGAATGAGTGGAAATTAATATGGAGAAAAATACATCTTAGTTACAGATTCTGCCAATGATAGCTTAGAGGGTCAAATACTGATAAAAGACATATATTACTAAAAAAAAAAATCAACTGCTTTATCCAATCTGCCTGAACTAATATTCATATGGTCTTCATTTCTCTCAAAGGGTTATTAACATTTTAAATGATTGTAGATTTAATTTTAACAGGAGAGCAGTGTGTAATTAAAATTTAAAATGCATTATTAATTCTAATTAGGTTTGTGGTGATCTTTATTTTATAGACGATAATGCCATTTTAAAAGACACTGCTTCCAAATATAAATAAAGCAAGCGTTTCAGACATATTGTAAAGTCTATCTATATAGACTGTATCATCTGTATCATCTGTATCATCTGTATCTGTCTGTCTCATCTGTCTGTATCATCTGTCTGTATCATCTGTCTTCAAGGAAGACACCTATCTGTATCATCTGTCTTCAAGGAAGAGGAGATATGTTTTAAACACAAAGCACAGCAGATAAAGTAGGAGTGTGATACTAACTCATTTGTAATCAGAAGACTAGACCAAATATTAACTTAGAAAAAGAGATTGACTCTTCCGAAGCAAAACTTTTTTTTAAAGGTCAAGTAGAGTGGTCACTTTCATGAGAGCTCTTTCTCTCTCTTTTTTTAAATTTTTATTTTTTAAAAACATTTATTTTTGAGAGAGGGAGACAGAGCACCAGCGGGAAAGGGGTAGAGAGCAAGGGAGAAACAGTAGCCAAAGCAGGTTCTAGGCTCTGAGCTGTCAGCACAGAGCCCAATGCAAGCCTTGAACCCATGAACCATGACACCGTGACCTGGTTTGCTTAAAAGCAAACTTTTAATAAAAACTAGAACATAGATATTTAGTTTTGCCCTAAAGGCACTATTGCCCACATCTCATTTATATTAAGTGATTACTAAAAATTGCATATAATATGCATAAATAAGCAATTTCATACACCATTAATATATCCTTATGCAAAATATTATGATTTTATACATTTATTATTTTAAAATGAGTACTTTTTAGACACTTTGAGATTTTATTACCAGAGATTAAAATGCTTTATTCTTTCTGGATTTACACAAAAATCATAAATATCATTATCAGTTCACATGATCCATAATTTATAATCCGTCTGTACTTTAAACTCTCAAAATTTCTTGTTTATTTGAAGATTGTTATTTAATTAAAGAAAATCTTCATTGTATTCTTTTAGAGACCATATTGGTAAACATTCTGAAATTTTTCACTATGAAAGAATTTTCCTTGGTTATCATATCATCCACTACATTAAGTAATATTTGGTGTGTTTTTTTTTCCTCAAGCATAGGAAAATATATTGATTTATTCACATAAAGATAGTTATCCTGCATCTCATCTAATTTTCATGTGAGCATAACTCCATTTTTGAGCCAGTGTCTACATTAAATGCAGGACTTAAAACATCAGAAGAAAACACTCATGCCCAATACTTCTCAGTTCTTAGTGTGAATTAAAAATAATTATGTAGACAGCAAACTACTCTTACTCTTTTTTTTGGAGGGGGTGTTAAGAAACAAAACAGGTAAACATAAGGGAAGGGGGAAAAAAAAGGAAAGCAAAACCGTAAGAGACTCTTATAGAAAACAAACTGAGGGTTGCTGGAGGGGGAGGTGGGCAGGGAATGGGCTAAATGGGTGATGGGCATTAAGGAGGGCTCTTGTGATGAGTGCTAGGTGTTTTATGTAAGTGATGAATCACTAAATTCTACTCCTGAAATCAATATTACACTATATATTAACCAACTAGAATTTAAATAAAAATTTGAAAACAAGATACATTCTGAGTACTCATGTATGATGCAATGTGAAACATAAATCTGTTACTAATAAAAGGGACTGAATGATCATTTTCTCATAAAAAAATACTTTTAAATTGGAAAATGCACTTGTTTTGGAAAATGTTACTGATTCTTTCCATCAAACTTGATGTGGCTTCCTTCCTCACTTTGCTCAGTTCTGTTTTCAAATACTTCTATTTCAGTGAGAACTTTTCTCTCCCTTGCACATAAAATATCCTTGTCCCATCACTTAACACTTCCTTAATATACTTCATCTTTAATTCTTAGAAATTTTAATTGTCTCACAATTCCTTCCATACTTATTTGTTCCTAGGAACTTTTTCTCTTACTGATAGGAATGTAAACTCCGTAAAATAAAGACTATGTGCCTAGTCTGCATCTCTCTCCCTACTTAAATGATTAGTTGGCACATAGCAAACAATCAGCTCACATATGTGAATGCATAAATAGTTGAAGTGAATGTAGATGAATGTAAGCACTTTCTCATAAAATTTTAATCCAATGACAGTAGTTTCAGTAATCCTTTGCATTTTAGCATCTTTAGTATAATTTTCCCAGGAGAAATTGACAAGCTGAATGTTAGGCACGTTTAATATGACCTTCAAGAGTAACATCTGATTGGCAATATCTACTATCATTTGGATGTATGAGTATGAATAAAAGGAATGGCGTCTATGCCAGTGAGACTGATTTGGAAATTACTATACTAGAAAGGTTAATTGAAACTAAAGGAGTTGAGGGGCACCTGGGTGGCTCAGTCGGCTAAGCATCTAACTCTTGATTTTAGCTCAGGTCATGATCTGATGGCTGGTGGTATCCAGCCTTATGTCAGACTCTGCGTTGACAACATGGGGATTATTTCTCTCTCTCTCCCTCTCTTTCTGCCCACCCCCTCAAAATAAATAAAAACAAAAAACAAAAGAAACTAAAGGAATTGGTATGACTGCCAGGGAGATTATATAAAATAAGAAGAAAGAATATAGACAATGTTAAAGAACACCAATATGTGTGTTGTTGACAGAAGAGAGGAGAATGAGGGGTTGATTCATCCTGTCCATGGAATTTTCTGCAGGATGGGAGCTCCCCACACTTTCTGCTGCTAGGAGCCAAAAGGTAGCCACCATGCCTTTCTTGTTCCTCTACTATCAAATCCAGAGACTTAAATGCTTCTTCTGCCAATGAGAAGAAATAACGAAGTTGAAAAACTATTAGGGGTTATTATTATGTAAATCAAAGAGGGAGACTTTTTCAGGAAGAAAGGGTGATCAAATATTGTGGAGAAATGGCAAAGTCAGAAAATTGTTTCTTGATTGTTAAAATACTAATTGGTTAAAATTAGGACATGGGCCATTTTTCGTTTATGTCATTTTTTTCCCAAGTTGGTCCTGTTGGTGTGAGTGTATGTTATGTATCTCTTTCATGCATGTTCTCTTTAAATCATTTCTCTTACCAATGAGCTGGCTGATACCAGTTCTGGTGAAAACAAACCCAAAACCCATGATCCTCCTGTGCCCTCCTTTTTATAATAATTTCAGTTATTTTGCCTTTTCTGGGTTTAGACATTTACAGAAATTCTGAAGGGCTAGAGGAAAAGTTACGTTAAGTAGAAGGAAGAGTATATCTATTTTGCTAGATTTAATTGTACCTTGAACTTGCTAAATTCTTCCCTCCTTTTATTTCACTTCCAGCCCTCATAAGACTTTCTCCTGTGCAGACACTAAGGTCCACTTTCCTTTTGCCCTGGGAGTACAATCCTGTTCCTAAATTCCAACTGCTTCACTATTGCATACAGTGAGCAGACCAGCCTGTTTCTTTTCCCATTCTCCCTCATTCAATTCTGTTAAACAAAGAGTTTATTTTCATGTTAGGTATTGTCTAATGTTATGTGGGTTTTTTGTTTGTTTGTTTGTTTAGTTCAAATTCATCTGAATCATGAGAGACCTGATGTGGGTCCAACACAGAAGACTGAGTTCACAGCATACTACCTGGAAACAGTATTAAAATAATTTCAATATTTAAGAAAAATATGAATTTATTTTATAGCAGACTTCTCTCTCCTCATTCTGTAAATGAAAAATGTACTGTCATTTGGCTTCATCATTTTCCTCCCTCTCCTCTTTCCCTCCTCTCCTCACCATGAATGCTTCCCTTTATTATATACACTTGTGCTTAAATATTCCTAGGACAAAGAAATCTTTCTAAAATAACAAAAAGAAAATATGTTTGGAGGCAAGCTGCTGTGATAATACCAGTCGAGAGCATAGGTACTAATGACCATTATAACACCAGTGGAATCCACAAACCCAAAAGACATCAATAATCTTTATTTACAATGTGCACTAATTGCAGAGTATATTTGAAAAGCACAGAGCATGTTAAATTCTGCTTGGGTGTCAGCTAGAATATGAGAGATACTACTGGTCATTTGGAGTAATAGAGGAAGCAGAGGGCACGAGGATACAGAATAACCTGGATACCAGTCCTCAAAATACTCTCTGGGGAATCTCAGTGTTGTTTGTATGACATTTAAGTAAGGCTTGCATTTCCACAGAAAGTGGATCAAAGAGTGAACAAATATCTTTTTTGTCAGCAATTGTTCTTATTGACCTAAGAATGGTATACTCTTAGACAGCTTTGTTACATCTAAATCAGTTAGAGTGTTGGATGTGTTGGGATAGGGGCCAATTTAATTTAGAGGTAAATACAACCATTTATATAAGCTGCTTACACACACACACAAAGATTTTCTTCGTGATATTTATCTTTCTTAAGTTTCATACTTTTATAACATTATTATTTTTTCCACTTGCAGGTATGAGAACCACTGTTTAGGTTAATAACCTTTTTTTTTTCTGTTACCAAAATTACTAAAAAATTCTGTTTTAATAAAATTTTTAAACCAGAAAATATATGTAATATATATACAAATAAACAAATATATCCCAAAATATAAACAAGTAAACAAACGATAGATGTTACTGTAGAGCACAATGAAATAAATCTTAAGAAGTTCCCAAGGGGCGCCTGGGTGGCTCATTTGGTTGAGCATCCGACTTCCGCTCAGATCTCTCAGTTTGTGAGTTCGAGCCCACATTGGGCTCTGTGCTGACAGCTCAGAGCCTGGAGCCTGCTTCAGATTGTGTCTCCCCCTCTCTCTGCCCCTCCCATGCTCATGCTCTGTTTCTGTCTGTCTCTCAATAATAAATAAACGTTAAAAAAAATTAAAAAAAAAAAAGAAAGAAAGAAAGTAAAAAGAAGTTCCCAGAAAGCAGGTGCCAGGATGACTCAGTCCCCTCAGGTCAGGATCTCACGACTTGACTTGGTTCCTGCATTTGAGCCACATTGGGCTGTGCACTGTTAGTGCAGAGCCTGCTTCAGATCCTCAGTCCCTCCCTCTCTCCCCTGCTCATGCTCTCTGTCTCTCAAAAATAAATAAAACATTTAAAAAAGAAGTCTCCCTGCACCAAAAAAAAAAAAAAAAAAAAATCCCAGAAAGCATGTGACATACAGTGCACATTGAGATCAGTAAAGGGCATGTTGTTGCATAGTTGGCAATGTCTTTTTTTTTTTTTAAAGTTTATTTATTTTGAGCGAGTCAGAGAAAGCATGAGTTGCGGAGGGTAAGAGAGAGAATCCCAAGCAGGCTCCTTTCTGTCATGTCAGAGCCCAACATGGGGCTTGAACCCATGAACTGTGAGATCATGACTTGAGCCAAAACCAAGAGTCCCCTGCTTAACTGACGGAGCCATCCAGGCACCCGCATAGTTCACAATGTCTAAACAAGCTATCATGCTCACAGTAGTCATAAGAGTTAACTCTGAATGTTGAACCAAAATAAAACATATTCTCCTCACAAATATTGTGGCATATATGTATATTTTTCATTGATCTGGTTGATATTTTTTGATAGTGACTGAGCCATCCAGGCACCCCAATAGAGACATATTTAACAAGACATTTGTAGACTCTGAATATGTGCATAATGGAGGAAGTGGGTGTTATACTAGAATGTATAGAAAGGGCACCTAACATAATTTGGGGGCTTGGGAATTTATTCCCAGTATATATAATATCTACCTTGATCATGAAATGTACATCATAGTTTGTCGGGTGATGACTAAATGAAGTTCGGGAGGACCAAATCTGATATGAAAAAAGTGGAAGCAAGAGAGCGGATTAAGGTCAGGCAATTTAAAAAATGTTGTCATGGCCAATAAAATGAGACAATAATGTCCCTTCTGGAAGCACAGGAGGGACCACATGTATTTTAAAGCATAATACAGAAAAAATACTCATTAGAACAATAGAATTTCAAGACATAAGAATCATGAACTGTTGAGAATTTTAGATAGTTATATCTAATTTTCATAGCATATTCACGCATTCAGAATGTTTCATGTCAGTGTAACAAACTCCATTCTTATTATAAAAAGGATTTTCAATGTCAAAGAACGTTCTCCTGATGAAGTTGATAAAGGTGAGCAAAAGTTTTGCAGTTAATCTAAGCCTACTTTTATAAAAAAAAAGTCAATGTATAGTCATAATCTGTAGTCTTTATTAATTAGCTATACTTTTTATATAGCAACATTTTCACAGATTATAAATTAACTGTACACATTGAATTAAGTTCTTTGCAGAAATGAGGTACACTTTTTTTTTAATGAGTCATGAAGATATTTTCAGGTCACTTGTAGATGTGTGGTTTGTTTTTAGTTTGCAATTGGGATGACAAAGCTAAGATTTTGATTTTAAATGTTTTAGAAACTACTCATTTTATATTTTTATATTTTTATAATCTTCCAAATGTTCTTATTATAAATGGTGAACTGGACAAGTGTTTTAAGTCTGCTTTTGCTAACCCTACCAAAATGATACATTAATCTTGCAAAGGCTTTTATCGCAAGGAGATGAAAGCATTAAAAAACTGAGGTAGAGGAAAAAAAATGTTGAACCCAATGAGAGAGTGAGAGTCCTGAAAATCAACTATTTTTCCCCTCAGGAACTTTTAGTGGTTCCATGATTATAAGAACCAAATACCTTGAAAGGGGAGTGTTAAAATAGCCTCAAACCAATGGATTGTTGAAATCTTTTAAAGAAGCCCCTAGATTCTCTAGGCATCTTACATTGATTGCTCAGGGAAAAGACTGGATGTTTCTTTTCTGGAGAAGCTGAAAACATGGAAGTTGTGGACTACATTCATATATATTGCAGTATTGTGTTTGCTTTTTGTCATTCAATTTTGTTTACTGGGTTGAGGGTGTTTTTTTTCTTTAAGTTGGGGAGTCTGACTTGACCTTTTTCTTTATAGTTTTTGAGTCATCATCATGGATAAATTATTATTTATCCATTTATCTATCAAAATACACAGGTTGTTTCTAAATCGTGCATATTATAAATAATGCGCAATGAACATGAGGGTACAGATTTCTCTTAGAGGTAGCAATTTAATTTCCTTTGAACATATACCCAGAAATTAGATTCCTGGATCATATGCTAATCTATTTTTAAATTTTTGAAGAACTTCCCACTGTTTTTCATAGTGCCTGTACCAATTTACATTTGCACTAACAGTGTACAAGAGTTTCCCTTTCTCTATACCCTTGTCAACATTTGTTATATCTTGTATTTTACATAATAGCCATCTAATAGACATAAGTTGTTGGTTTATTATTGTTTTGATTTGCACTACCTTGATGATTAGTGAAATGGAGTATCTTTTCATATACCTATATGTTGGCCATTTTATATGCCTTCTTTGGAAAATGTGTATTGAGGCCCTTTGCCCATTAAAATCAGCACTATTTATTGTATTTTTTTTTTTTTAGAGAGAGAGAAAGAGAGCATGAGTGACAGGGAGGGGCAGAGAGAGAGAGAGAGAGAGAGAGATTGATTGAGAATCTTAAGCAGGCTCCATGCTCAGCACTGATGTGGGACTTAGTCCCACAACCCTGGGATCATGACCTAAGCCGAAATCAAGAGTTGGAAACTCAACCAACTGAGCCACCCAGGCACCTCTAATTTTTGTATTTTGACATTGTATCCTGCAACTTTACTGAATTCATTATTCATCACTATTAGTTCTAAATTTTTGATGGAGTCCTTAGCTTTCTATATACAAGATCATGTCTTCTTTCCAAAAAGACAATTTAACTAATTCCTTTCTGATTTCAGTGACTTTTATTTATTTTTCTTGCCTAATTGCTCTGGCTTGAACTTACAGTATTATGTTGAAGTGATGAGAGTGAGTACACTTGTTCCTGATCTTGGAGGAAAAGCTTTTAGCTTTTCACCATTGAGTATGATGTCAGCTTGGGTTTGTCACATATGGAATTTTTTATTGACATTAAAAAAAAATATTTCATAGTTGCCCCATATATGGTGCCACTGGTGGCTTATTATATGTAAAGAAAAGAATGAAAATAAAAGAAAGCCTCACAGTAAGTCTCATCATCATGAAAATTCAGAGGACTGAGGAAGAGAAGATAGTAAAACTTGGGGAGAAAAAACAACTTCTAATATAAAAATTACCACAGAATTCTCTATGGTAACTCTGGAATCTAGAAGGAAATATTTAACACAATTGTAATGGAGGAGGGTGAAGAAACATAAATAGACATAGGTTTCTATATATCATTTGAACGGGTAGAGTGACAACACCAGTAGACTGTGTTTATTAGTGTATCTGTTTGTATAGATTTTAAGTGGTGGTTCTATTATTATTGGCTAGTATTATTGGCTAGTAATTAAATTAGTAATTAAATTAAAAGAAAATTAAAGTTGAAGGAAGTTTAGGTAGTCCAAAATAAGGTAGGTACAAGAAAACAGAGAAACAAAAACTAGAACACACAGCAAAACAAGCCGACTTAAATTCTAAAGTATTAATAATTACATGAAATGTAATTTTATTAAATACCAATGAAAAGAAAAAGATTGGCAGAGTGAATTTGAATACACACTCCAAGTATCCACAAAATAAACTCAACTTCAAATAAAACAATATAATCGAATTGAAACTAAAATGATGGAAAAGAACGTATAACATGCAAATAAAATTTTAAAAAAAGCTTGAAAGGTCTTCAAATAAAGTAGTCTTCAGAGCAAATAAAATTACCAGAGACGTTAAGGGATATAATATTATGATGAAAGGGACAACCCTTCAAGAAGACATAGCTGTTCTATATATGTACCAAGCATTCAAGCTGCAAAATACAAAGCAGTTTTATGTGGATTCAGCTGCTGATTATATGCTATTTAATATAGACAATCAAAAATTTATAATATAATTATTGATTGTATCCAAATATTTAAATATTTATATAATTTTCCTCATGCATTAATTATGTGGTAGTGTTGTTTTATTCTTGGTGCTTGATTTTTTTAAAAAATAAAAGCAAAGCAACATTTTCAAAGATCTCTGGTGTTAAGCTGTCACCTGATTTACAGTAGTTGCAGAATTCCTGGACAGTTAGAAAGCTTTTTCAGTAAAGGTACCAACTTCAGAAAATGATGTGAAATAAGTGCTTTTAAGAGCTAAAAGCAGCGGCCACATGGAACAAAAGAATGAATGGTGAGGGTTCTGTATGATGTTCATATTGAAGTTCTATTCTTTTATAGTTCAACAGATCAAATGTGATGAGCCACTTGTTACTAAATAAAAGGACATGGGGCTTTCACTTTCACAAAGCCAAAGAATCCAATTGGTCTTTCTTTTATAAGTACTACGAGGGATTAAATATTTGGATTGAAAAAAAAAAGAAAAAGAAAAAAGCGACATCCTAACTTCTGCCACCAGCTATGGGTTGTGAGTTACTAATGCCCTACATAAAATAAAAGGCACCTAAAGGTGCTATAGTATTGTAATTTCCCATTTTGTCACCAAGAGATGACGTTCTCTTAGATAAAATCTGAATAAGGACACCTGATTTTTTTCCACTATCTTCTGATTCTGAATTTGTCAACTGAATAAAGCATACTACAGTTTCCATTATTATCTCTGTGAGATTAAATTTCCTTAACTGTAATAGTTTATTCTTCTAAGTTCATGTTTTCAAATCTTAGAATTAATAGTCTATATATTATCCTTTATAAAATATGTAATAAATATTACCAAATATCTTTGTAAAATATCCATGTTTTTGCCCTCTTTCTCTATTCCTCAGTCCAGCATCCTCTCTGACCTCCTTGCTGATTCTTGAACACACCTTATAACCTGACATACAAGTAAATATCACTCTACTTCCAATACTCTATAATTGTAACTTTCTCCTCTTCCCAGTATTCCTGAACTCACTTTCTTTGCATCTTGTCCTACAAGACACTTACTATCTTCAATATAAATTTTTATAATATTTTTTTTATTTTTTAGTGTTTTATTATTTATTTTTGAGAAAGAGAGACAGAGTGTGGGTGGGAGAGGGGCAGAGAGAGAGGGAGACAGAGTCTAAACAGACTCCAGGCTCTGAGCCAGCACAGAGCCTGACACGGGGCTTGAACTCACAAGCTGTGAGAGCATGACCTTAGTCAAAGTCAGATGCTTAACCGACTGAGCCACCCACGTGCCCCATCTTCAATATATAATATTTTATTTATTACGTCCATTTTGCTTATTGCATATTTTCCACTAATGGAAGGTAAGTTACTTGAAGGCAGGGGTGTTCATCTATCTTGATCACAGATACAGATCTAAGTCTCCTCTACAGTTCCTGGCATATGATGGGTACTCATAAAATACATTTGAATGAATGATGTTGTAAAATATAATATACTCATTTGAATGGATTATAGGAAAATGTTTCACTTACAGTCCTGCTTCGTATTTTGCATAACCTGCATCTGTCATGTCTTCTGTAAACAATAATGTGTTTAGTGTCTTCTCCTCTTACTTGACTTAATATTTTTGTTACTTATCTTCCCATAAACTGCAAAAGAACAAATGACTAACATAGCTTTCTTAAATATAAATAATAATATATATGGCCAAGTCACATACAGTCTCTATCACAACTTCAAGAGCTGTTTAAAACGATAGAGCTATACTGTATATTTTAAGATCATTTGCAGATCTAAGGTTTGGGATCATTTATATATACATTTATATGTAATGCAAGTATTATAAATCTATTATATATAATTACAGCATGTAAATAAATATATATTTATAATTTTGATTAAAATACTTACTAAAATATCTTTATAAGAGAACTATTTCATCTATAGCATTGTACTGGGTATCTGAGATGAAATGTTTAAGTATGCTTCCATTCATAAACTCAGCATACATGTATTGAGTATCTACTAAGTGCTGAGCATTTGACTATGGTACAGAAGCACACAAGACAGGCAAGACTGCTATCCTCATGAAACTAGTATTTGGAGGGATTAAAATAAAAATATTTGGAAATAAAATAAAAATAAATGGAAATTTCATTATAATAATATAAAATTCAGATACAAAAATCTTTTTTTTCCCAAAGGAGAAATGGCTAAAACTAATGTTTCTAAGGAGATATGCTATTAGTAGATGGATTTTTGAAGGATAATGTAATATATATGTACATTTTATTAGAATAAAATGACACAATATTTTTGCTTCTTTACAGATAGTGTTGTGGTTATTTAATCACTTTAAAATTTCTTTTTGAGATTGCAATATTGTGCTGCCTGCTGTCCAATGCCTAAAAGAAATTGCTTCATATATTTTGTTCAGTTTCATTTTTGATTATACATCGAGGGTTATTGAAATACCAATTATTCCATCATAGCCAGAAGAAGAGGTATCTACTTTTTCATAAAATAAAATTTTATGTGATATTGTTTTTGTAGAAAAAAGTGTACAATTTTTGAAAAATGTTTCAAAACTACCGAGTAGACATGAAGAAGCCATGTTATTCTGACAAGTAAAGCCACATGAAGTACATATAGTTTCATAGAAAGGTGACCTGAGGCAGGACAGATCCAGTAAGAGACCATATGAGAAGCAGTTGAAGTTATATAAACAAGCAATGATTAGGATGTCAAAAGGGCAGTAGTTGTAGGAATGAAAAGTAATAGCATGTTCAATATTGTAATATAAAAATGTAATATAATTTGTCATTTCCAGTATATTTCAGCATTTGCGATATACAAAACTATAGTGATTTGGAAATGCCAGGAGCAGGACTGTGTTGTCATAAGACTATTTATATTAACACAGAGCATGGAATTTTAAACCCAACTAATAACCGTGACAGTTCTAAAGTCCCTTAGGGTTCCCAAATTGTTAAAAATGTTTCCTCAGTCCTTATGCTATTCCATGAGTCTATATATTGCAATTTCTCTTTATAGGCTAATTAGAGAAGTAAGATTTACAAAGGACCAGAGGTCAAATCAATGTGGTAGAACACTATAATTTGTTTCACTGGGTCATATTGGTGAGTTGTGATCAAGAGTGAGAAAATTATGGTTGAAACTATTTTTGGTGACAGATTAACACTCAGAGGATTAGAACTTTAGATAAGCCACTCTGCTAAAGTAAGCAAGTGAGCAGGTCATTGACCAGTACATAATTAATGTTATAGGCTACAGGTATTGACAAATGAAGATATGAGCCCACTAGTTTCTGAGAAATTACAGATCCAGGGCTCATGACTTTTACTCCAGATACTATCACAATGCCCAATTCATAGTTTGAATGCAGTACATTGTTGCTCACTATCAAATGAATGCTCTTTCTCTTCTAAAAAACAAAACAAAACAAAAACAAAAAGACAAAAAGGTCTAATGAGAGATGCGAATCACATTGTTAGAAAAGGTTCACATTTTCCTAATAGCTGTTCTCCTCACTGGATATTCATGTAACAAGTACTAGGTCAATTGGATTATATTTGGGATTACTCAAACTTCTTTGTGTGACCTGGTGATAGCCATTCTTAGTTAAAATGATGATAAGGTTGTGTGTTTCTTGGAATGAAAAGGTCCCTTCTTTGGAATAGCTATTAAGCCTGGCAGTACAAGATCAGTGAATTCATGGTCATGAGCCCATTCCTGCATATCTTTTTTCTGTAAAGTAGGTCCCCTGTGCAATTGAAGTATTATCTGATGCCAATAGGTCAAATAAATCTTTGGATACACTGAGGCTGTGCATATATATATATATGTATATACGTATATATGTGTGTATATATATGTATATATGTATATACATGTATATATGTATATGTATATGTATGTATATATATGTGTGTGTGTGTATATATATATATGTATATGTATATGTATGTGTATATATATGTATATATCCAGATACATACCTAATCTTTGAGAATAAACCAGTGGTCATTTATCATCAAGCTGCTGTTGGTTTCCTCAGGAGATGATGCCATAGCCTGCAACTGTTTCTCTTCCTAGCAGATTGAACACTGGCTTAGCTATAGTGAGACTAGCAGTGGTAATACGAAAGCATGAGCCAATGCTGTTGGACGCTGGCATTGCCTTCATGGCTGCCACCATGGCAACTTCCTTGATGTGCCTGCTATGCCAGGCTGGCAGTTGCCAATTACAAAGGCTTTCAAAAGCCCCTTTGCTGGGTCATTTTGGCTTTTTAGTGGATTGGTCCTTTTTCAGAGGTGGACACATTCTGGTTGAACATAATATGTGACACATTTTTACATCATTTGCCTATGTATAAGACCTCTTTTTTTTTCTCAATATTGCAACACTTTATCGATCCAGGATCCTGAATAACTTCTCTGACATTTTCTATTGTCTGTGACTCTATTTTTATTCTCTCCTGAGGCCACTACTCTGTCCATGTAGAGTGGATGACCATGTTCACAGTCTGAAGTTATGCCCACTGAGAAGATTTTCCTTTGTCACTACTTTTCAAGGCTAACCATTATAGTAGTATAATTCAATTGTTATTGATTTTGACTTGCACCCTCATACTGAGACAGACCATCAATAAACCAAATAAGGATTTCTTATCCTTTTTTGTCTAATCGTAAGAGAGCCCCATAGACACAAGATGAAGAAAGGACCCTGGTGCCACAATGGTGGGGATCATGGGCGTGTAGGCTTCCTGCACATGTGTCTGACTTGTGTACTCTACCATTCATTGTAATGCATTACACATATAACACTTCACTCATTATTAGTGTTTCATTGATGTTTATGGACTATGCAGATAGTTCATATCTCTTCTGACTAACTGATGGCTAAGATGGAAGAGCTAACAGAGCACTGGAATAAAACTGTAAGTTTCATTTATTCCATGTGGATGTGAACTGGTTTTATTTATATTTTCTTAGAGGGAGAGAAAAGAGTAAATTTTTCAGATCAGCCACACATCCTATGACTGAGGCTATATCAAATTTTAGCAAAGGTATTTGAGGTTTGGACTACAGTTAGGTTGAACTTGCAGTAGTATACAGACATCATCCAGTACCCATCCAGCAGCAGTCAGACTGGTGAATCAAAGGACCACTATCCTTGCCCCTTGTAAATTATTGAGGGTAACAATTGTGTTTTCTAAGCCACATGGGATGCAACATAAAATTTTTGAATTACTTTCTTATCCAGGAAAGAGTAGTTTCTGAAGACTTGCCCTAAAATTTCCTTCCAAGGTAATTCTTCGGACTTAAGAAACGTAGTGATAAAATGGCAACCATATCCTCAAGATAAGGTCTGTAGCCAGCCCCTTGGCCAGGATCTATTTATTACCTCCCCTCCCCACATATTTACCAAATATACTCCATATATAATAGAGAAGGGGCACAATGACATGATAATGCTTTAGGTCTCCAGGTGCTAGTGTCAACACAGACCCTATTTCTAACATACCTCAACCTGTTTGGCAATTTACTCCCCAGTCCACAGTTACCAGAGGAAATGACTAAGGGATTCTTTAGTGAAGGACTAGTGTATCCATTTTGTGTGTAATAGATAAGGTTTTGCACGGTCCTTTCTCCTGCATAACTATCTCTTCCAGCAATGGTTTCAATGTCTGATAACTGGCTTAACACTTGAATCTTGGCAAGGGGTCATGACTCTTAAAAGGACTAAATGTTTTCAGCCACCTGAGCTCCCATCCTTGATTTCTTCTGTTAGCACAAATTGAATAGTAACTTGTTGGCTGCCCACCTGTCTTTTTCCTGAGGAGGTTGTGTTCCATAGCATATGGTTGTGAACTGCATTCATTATCCTTTTCATGCTACATCCTCTTGGCTATTACTTAAACCTTGTCAGTCATTATTATGATTGGTTGTGATCACTTCTCTTCTGGGGGTGAAACACTTAAGCCTGGCCTCTATTTTCTTGCTATTAGTGAGACAAGTTCTTTTTTTCTTTTCTCTTTTCTTTTTCCTTTTCGTTTCTTTTCTGATATACATAGATGTTATATACATATAAATGTTTCTTTATTGAAGCAAGATTCCTGACCAGTATAGAGTGATGCATTTATTAAACAGAAACCAGTGCAGAAACTACTACATACCACCTGTCTAGACAGGTTCTGGTTACGTTGTACCTATTGATGGAATAGTCCCACTAGTAAAGTTTTATATGTCAAAAAGCTTTGAATTTGAGCAAGGTGTCCATTAATTCACCTCTGAAAAAGTTAAGTGGCATTAAATTTTGGCTAATATATTTTATAGCATTAAAAAGCTTATGCTTAGCTTAAGCTAAATTTCTCAAAATGTTATTCTATGCACAATAGCCCTTGGCAGACAGAGTCTGTCATTGCATCCAAATTCACACAGATGAGTCTCATTTGAGAAATATATGCTAAATAGCTGGTACTTAGAGACAAAAATACTTATAACTTGAGTTTCTTATAGTCAACACAGACTTCTTCCTCTGAGTGCCTGTCTTGGCCACATTTCAGAGTGAAAGTGAAGACATACCAGCAGTGTCCCTGTGTAACTTGGAATTAAATCACCAGATCTGTCTGATGGTGAAGGTGGCACTATTACCAGGTAAATAAAGGCCCATATAAAAAAAGCCAATTTGATGGGGCACCTGGGTGACTCAGTTGGTTAAGTGTCTGACTTTGACTTAGGTCATGATCTCACTGTTTGTGGGTTTGAGCTCCGCATCAGGCTCTGTGCTGACAGCTCACAGTCTGAAGCTTGCTTTGGACTCTACGTCTCCCTCTCCACCTCCCCCAACATGCTCTGTCTCTGTCCCTGTCTCTCTCTCTTTCTCTCTAAATAAATAAATAAACAAATAAATAAATAGAAATTTTTAAAGCCAATTCAAGATACAAATCAAGGATGGATACACTATACTATACTCAGAACTGAATTTTGATGGATCTGGTATCCTAAATAATGTGGTAAGTTTTAGAAACTGATGGCAAATTTTACCCATGATGTTCTCAAGCTGAGAAGACATTAATCCATTGATTCAAATCCCTTTACTGCATCCACATAGCTCTGAGGTCATCCTGCAAGTTGGGAATCAAAAACTACAGAGCTAGGGTAACAAAGTTTGACAATACGTTATACAAGTCAAATTTGCAAAGACATATTAAGTATATCTGTTCTGAGAGGAAAGCATCAAATTCTTTGTGTACATTTTGGTAGTTTTATTGTAACAAAGACCTGGTACACTTCTAATGTTTAAAACTGAGCATCATCTTTCCTATCTAGTGAAACAAAAAAATAAATAGGAACAAAATTATGATAGATATGTCTATTTCAAATAAGATTCTACAGATTCTACTGATTTGTCAATTGGGTGGCAAGGTTCATGTCATCATTAAGAGAGAATTTGATTTCAAAATTGTCATTTTAAACTGCAAGGATGTCAAACATCATAATTTAACATGCCAAAGAAAAAACCATGTTTTAAAAATGCCCACTTAAACCACCCAAATATCTCAAACCCACCATTTGCTGACTTTCTGTAACCCCAGTTTTTTAAGTTTTTTTCTCTTTCTTTCTTTCTTTCTTTCTTTCTTTCTTTCTTTCTTTCTTTTTTGTAATCAAGGGAAAGAAGACACATACACGTTGGTAAATGATAACTGTCCATTTTCACATAGAGAGGCAGTGTGATTTCTGAGCCCAATACGCAGAGGAAAGAGAAAAACAGAGTTCTATGCACTACTGTACAGGAGCCTCGTATCCTCCAGATTCCAGCAGAAATAAGGAAGCAGAGGGATTTCTTTTTTCCCATAGAGCAGGGTGGTGTAAATTCCATAGTTTTTTAATTGAGACAGGAAGAGATAAAAACGAATTTGGAGCAGGAAGGGGTAGAGATTCTATTCCCACTGTATTCTGTCTGCTCAAGGTATACCCCACCCCTAAATAAGTAGAGAACCATGATAAAATGGAAAGAAAGGGGACCTCAAAAATAGAGTCACAAGGCACAAGAGGAAGAAGGAATGAAAGAAACAAAAACAATTGTGACTCGTTCCTCTCATCATTCATGTCAGAAACTATATTGTAATGGATTTGGCCAAGTAACTCTTTGATGACCTCTCCTAACTCATTTGCACCTGCATCAGAATAGTCAGTAAACCAGGGTAAGAAAGGTTCTGGTTCCTCATGCTGTCTCTTCCTGGCTTTATTTTGTGTTTGACATGAAAATTTTGGTCAGATCCTTTCCAGATTTCCATTTGATTTCAGCGGACTTTGAACATGGATTACTACTCTCATTCATATGAAATTCTTTGGAGAGAACTTTATTTTGGAAGTAAGGGTTTTCATCAAAACAAAAATGTATTCTGTAACCTGATTTAATATCTCTAAATTCTGTCACTGCTGCTCACTGCTGCTCTTGTATAAAAGTGCCTCCCCAAGCAGGCAGACAACATCCAACTTGTGGATGTTGACAAATGCGATTCCCCCCAAATGTGGGATTATGGTGCTTAATTCCAGCCACTTCTGGGGAAAAAGAAACGAAAAGAAAGGAAAAGAAAAGAAAGGAAAAGAAAAGAAAAGAAAAGAAAAGAAAAGAAAAGAAAAGAAAAAAGAAAAGAAAAGAAAAAAGATTGTCAGAGGTTTTTTATATTTTTGTTCTACTCTCAAAATCTCCTTACTGGCTTGTTCATTAAATCTTTTTCATTTGTATTTCATCAGTATGATCACTTGCTTTTTACTGTTCTTTTTCTGAGGTCTTTATTCCAGTGTGGCTGGAGCGGAGCTCCTTTTTAGCGACCCTGATGGCGGTGCCTACCTGGTGCTGTTCTTCATGGGGGTTGAGAGAAGTGCAGCAGGGAGGGGACAAGAAGGGAAGGTGAAAGGGCGGCAGCTTGCCGGAGCCACACTGCCGCGCGTGCCACTCGGCCCCGCCTCCTCCCGGGCGTTGGTTGCGCGCGCAACCATCCCAGCCTGCCCTGCGGCGCAGGGAGGAGCACCGCGTGCAGCTAGCCTGGTTCCTGCTTTTGGAGGTTTGGCGACAAAGTGACAGCTGGCCGGTTTGGCTCCTCCCCTCACTCCTGGCGCTCTGGCTCTCCCTGTTTTTCCTCTCCTAGGAACCACCTCCTCCTCACGGCAGCAGCGAGGGGTCCTGTGTTATCTTAAAGTAGGTGTTATTTCTCTTAATTTTGAAAAATTGTTTTTATCGGAGTAAGAAAACTTAACATGAGGTCTACCTTTCAACAAATTTTAAAGTGTACAGTACAGTATTGTTAACTATAGGCATAACATTGTGCAGTATATTTCTAGAACTTATCTTGAATAAGTGAAACTTTATAGCCTTTGAACAGCAACTTCCCATAATCCTTCTTCCAGCCCCTAGAAACCACCATTTGTTTGTTTCAGAGTTTGGCTATTTTAATACTTGATACAAATGGAATCATTCCTGATTTGCCTTCCTGTGACTAGCTTATTCCACTTAGCATTATGGCCCATAGGTTCATACATGTTGCTGTAAATGGTGGGATTTCTTTTTTGTGTAAGCCTGAATAATATTTTGCATGTAAATGCCACATTTTCTTTATCCATCAATTCTTCCATGGTATCAAAAGTTCAGAAACAGCACAAAACCAGTGAATCACCAAAATGGAATTTGTTGAAGCTTATTGCGCACACACCAAAAAGATAGTTTGTGAATTGAGAGTACTCAAGCCAAAACATGGAATAAAACTCAGGGGTATGTTGTTATAAAGCAGCTTATATAGTGAGAAGGCATTAAATGTTTATTCTTTACAGAGATTGGTTATAATATTGTAATTTCCCAAAATGATAGGTAAGTTGGTCAGTAATTACCTTATATTAACCTTGGGAGACAGTGTAAGTTTTGCCCATGATTTCCAGAGGCATAAATAAGAAATGACCCAGGTCAAGCTAGTTTTGCAAAGTAAGTTAAATTATACTTTGTATGACTAAATTGGTTTTATCTGCTCATAGAGTTTTCAAGTTTGTTTTGATTTTAACAGTGGATATTTGGGTTGTTTTCATACCTTGGCTATTGTGAATAATGCTGCAGTGACCATGGGAGTGCGGGACTTGAATTCAGTTCTTTTGGATACATACCCAAAAATAGGATTGCTAGAGCAAATGATAGTTCTATTTTTAATTTTTTTCAGGAAGCACCATACTGTTTCCCATGGTGGCTATACTGTTTTATAATCCACCAGCAACATACATGGTTACAAATTTCTCCACATCCTCACCAACACTTGTTATTTTTTTATCTTTGATAATAGCTGGCCTAACAAATGTAGAATGACATCTCATTATGTTGTTGATTGCCATTTCTCTGATGACTAGTAATATTGAGCTTCTTTTTATATACTTGTTGACCATTTGCATATCTTCTGCAGAGGAATGTCTATTAAGATTCTTTGCTCATTTTTTAATCAGGACGTTTGGCTTGTTTTTGTTGTTTTGGGGGTTTTCTTCTGTTTTTTGTTTGTTTTTGCTATTGACTTGAGGTCTTCTTTATGTGTTTTGAACATTAACCCCATATGAGATATATGGTTTGCAAATATTTTCTTCCATTCCATAGGTTGTCCTTTCATTGTGTTTGTGGTTTTCTTTTCTTTGTAGAAGCTTTTTGCTTTCATATAGTTTCATTTGTCTATTTTTGCTTCTAATGTCTATTCTTTTAGTGTCATATCCAAGACATCATTGCCAACAAGACTAATGCCATGAAGCTTTTGCTATATTTTCTTATAGAAGTTTTATACTTACAGGTTTAATGTTTAAGTCTATAATCCATTTTAGGGTGCCTGGGTGGCTCAGTCAGTTGAGCATCCGACATCGGCTCAGGTCATGATCTCTTGGCTCATGAGTTCCAGCCCCCCATTGGGCTCTGTGCTGACATCTCAGTGCCTGGAGCCTGCTTCGGATTCTGTAGCTCCCTCTTTCTGTGCCCCTTCCCTGCTCACTCACACTCTGCCTCTCTGTCTCTCTGTCAAAAATAAATAAACATTAAAAAAAAAAAGTCTTTAGTCCATTTTGAGTTGATTTTTTGTGGACGGTATAAGACACCGATTTCATTCTTTTACATATGAGTCTCCAGTTTTCCGGCACCATTTGTTGAAGAGACTTTCCTTTCTCTCTTATGCGTTCTTGACACTCTTGTCAAAGAAGAATTGACAGAATATGCCTGTCTCTGGAACAGTCCATGAACTTGGGGCATTCTCTATTTATTTGTGTCTTCTTTAATTTCTTTCAGCAATGTTTTATAATTTTCAATTTACAAATCTTTTACATTCATAATTATATTTACACTGAAGTATCTTTTTCTTTTCAGTGCTATTGCAGGTAGGATTTTTTCTTAATTAAAAATTTTTTTTAGGATTTTATTTTTTATTGTTGAGAGAGAGAGCGAGCGAGCGAGCAGGTGAAGGACAGAAAGAGAGGGAGACACAGAATCCAAAGCAGGCTCCAGGCTCTGAGTTGTCAGCACAGAGCCTGACGCGGGGCTTGAACCCACAACTGTGAGATCATGACCTGAGCCAAGTCAGGACGCTCAACCGACTGAGCCACTCAGGTGCCCCAGATTTTTTTTTAATTTTTAAAAATTTTCCTAATTTTCTAGTTTTCAGATAGTTGGTTTTGATGTATAGAAATGTAACTGATTTTTGTATGTTGATACGGAATCCCGTAACTTTACTGAATTCATTTACTGATTCTAACCCTTTTTTTATTGAAGTCTTTAGGGTTTTCTATATACAAAATCATGTCATCTGCAAACAGAGGTGACTTAACTTCTTTCCAAATTAGGTATAATTTATTTATTTCTCTTGCCCAGTTGCTCTAGCTAGGATTTCCAGTACTGTGTGATACAGAATTAGTGAGAAGGGGTATCTTTGCTTTGTTCTTGATTTTAGAGAAAAAGCCTTCAAGTTTTCTACATTGAGTATGATGTTAGTTGTAGAGTTCTCATATATGGCCTCTATTATTTTGTTTTAATTTTCTTCCATTCCTAGTTTGTTGAGAGATTTTATAATAAAAGTATTGGATTTTTGTCAAATATTTTTTTTGTATCTTTTGAAACGATCATGTGATTTTTAACCTTCATTCTGTTAATTTGCATTTGCATGTTTGTTAATTTGCATTTTTTGAAGCATCTTCACATCCCAGAGATAAATCCTATTTGGTCATGGTGTATGATCCTTACAATAGTGTCAGTAAATTCAGTGTGCTAACATTTTGTTGAAGATTTTTGCATCTATGCTTATAAGGGATGTTGGATTTTGTCGTCCTTCCTTCCTTCCTTCCTTCCTTCCTTCCTTCCTTCGTCTTTGTCTGGATTTGCTATCAAGGTAAATCTGTCCTTACAAAACGAGTGATAATATTTACTCCTCTTCATTTTTTTGGCCAAGTTTGAGAAGGATTGGCATTAAATCTTCATTGATCTGTTTAGTGGAATGCAGCAGTGAGATTTTTCTTTGTAGGGAGGTTTAACTAGTGTTTCATTCTCCTTACTCATTATTGATCTGCACATTTTTCTTTTTTATTTCTTCACAATTCAGTCTTGATAAGTTGTGTGTTTCTAGGAATTTATCCATTTCCACTAAGTTGTCCAATTTGTTGGTATACAGTTGTTCATAGCAGTTTCTTGTGATCCTTTTATATTTCTATGGCATCAGTTGTAGTGTCTCTTTTATTTCCAATATCTTTTGAGTTTTCACCCTTTTTTCCCAGTTTGGCCAAAAATTTGTCTATTTTTTAATTTATCTATTTTGTAAGCTTGATATTTTTCTATTTTTCTGTTATCTGTTTTATGTCTGTTCTGTGTAAAATTTTCTTATATTAGCTTTAGGCTAGTTTGTTGTTCTTTTAGTTCTTCAGGTGTAAAGTTAGTTTTTTTGAGTTTTTTTTTTTTAATGTGGACATTTATCACTGTAAACTTCCCTTTTAGTACTGCTTATACTGCATCCCATACATTTTGATATGTAAATGTTTTCATTTGTCTCGAGATTTTTTTCTAATTTGTCTTGTGATTCCTTGTGTGTACTGTTGGTTTTTCAAGAGTGTGTGGTTTAATTTTTACATATTTTGAATTTTCATGTTTTCTTCTGCTGTTGATTTCTAGCTTCATTTAATGGTAGTTGGGAAAAGATTCCTGCTGTGATTTCAATCTTTGTAAATTTGTTAAGACTTTGTTTTTAACGTAACGTGATCCGTACTGAAGAATGTTCCATGTGTGGTTGAAAGGAATATATATGCCCCTGCCATTTGGGTAGAATGTTCTCTGAGCATATCTGTTAGGTCCATTTGACCTATAATGTTGCTCAAGTTCTCTATCTCCTTATTGGCTTTGTATCTGGATATTCTATGCATTATTGAGGGTAGTGTCTTGAAGTGTCCTATTATTATTGTATGTCTGTTTCTCTTTTCATTTCTGGTAGTGTCTGCTTTATATATTTAGGCACTCTGATGTTGGGTGCATATATATCTATAATTATAAATAAATTCATCTTCCTGATGAATTTACCTTTTTATCATTATATAATGTTCTTTGTCTCTTGGGGCATATTTTGACTTAAAATATTTTTTTTTTCTGATAGAAGTATAGCCACTGCTGCTCTCATTTGTTTTGCAGTATTGATGGAATTATTTATAAGTGTTGAATTTAACATATTTCTACCCTTGGGTTTTGGAAAATGTCAAGCTAAGGCAGAAATCACAAGGAAAAAAGATACTAAGTAGATCGAGACAATGTGATAAATTAAGGATTAGAGAGATATCAATTTGAGTGGAATAGGCAAAATAATCACGATGGAAGAGATCATAGGTAGCATACAAGAGAAGAATCCTGCTTCATAGACGAAAGGATAAAACAGCTCAATGGGGAAATGCATTAAAATTCTATTACCATTTTGATTAAAAAGCCTATCTATTTATCTTTTCTTTGGCTATTTACCCTGACATTTAATTTAGCATAAGTTTAAAAAAGTAATACCAATATGGAAACTGACAGCTACTTTTTTGCCTGTGTTATCAGAACCCAAAAAGCTTTGTTGTGAAATATCATGTAGTACCCCCTTGGGGAATTCTGTCTTCATATGGCTTATTTATGTTTGTGCATGCTTTGAGTTACAGATGTTCAGCACACACACATGCACTGAATAAATGCATTATCATAAAACAGCAAAACTATTCTTACTCGCAGATAGAATTGACTGCTTGTTGTTACTGGTTTCAGATGGGTACTATGCAAACCTTTGTAATAGCCCCTTTGATAATTTAGTAAACTTACTCATTTGAATACATTCATGTACCCAAGTACTGTTAAAGTATACTATATTTTCCTGGAGGGAAAGACCTGAGTCCCATCATTGTGGTTTTCTTAGAAATGTCAGCATATTGCTAAATCAATGAGTGCTTATTAAATGAATGAAAAGAAAGAATGAATAAAATTTTAGCTGTGACATGAAAACTTTGCCTTTTGTAATTTTCTTAAACTTTCTAATAATGCATTATTATTTTAAGTGGGTTTTACACTGGAATGAAAATCATTTGGCCTGCATAGGAAAAACATAAAAGTACAGTCCAGAGTAGAAGGAAATTAAATGTTCATTTCACATCTGTAACATCAGTCGTGTTGTCAGACTGTGGTAGTATTGAAGTGGGTAAAACACATCGCTTCTCGGCCTTTTGGCTAAGATCAAGTGAAGTGGGTAAAACAACAGTTTCCTCAGGTATTCTCCAAAATATGTCCACTTTTTTTTTTAATGTTTATTTATTTTGAGAGAGAGACAGGGGAGAGGAGCGTTAATGGGGGAGGGGCAGAGAGAGAGGGAGAGAGAAAGAATCCCAAGCAGACTGTGTGCTGTCAGCACAGAGCTGGAAGCAGGGCTAGATCCCACGCACTGTGAGATCATGACCTGAGCTGAAATCAAGAGCCGGATGCTTAACTGACTGAGCCACCCAGGCATCTCAAAATATGTACACTTTCTAATTTGCTTTTCTACTATCTCTTTTTCCTGTATACTAACCTAGAGCAATATATTCTTGTTGGCTGAATTGGTATTTATAGTTTTGAATAATTTAGGAAACAAAGAGGTGGACTATATGACATTTTAAGCTGCTTCTATATCATATTTCCAAGAATGAAAAAGACAAATTATGGAAACGATAAAGAGAAAATAAAACTTTTAAAATATTTTTAGGTTTTCACGTAATCTTATATTTTTAGAAAAGAGAAATGAATTTTTATGTTGAAATAAAACTGCAGTACTATTACAATATTTGAAATAGACCAGATGTTTATTTGGTTGGTTTATTAAAATTTGATTACTCATGGATATTATCACTGATAATTTGGCTTTCTATTCTCTGAAAAAAAAATTTAATGAACTGCAAAGTTTTCATTGAGCTTTGCAAATTGCTGGGAGTTGGATTCTCTCTAGAGACCTTGTCTTATCACAGCACATCAACTGAAAGTGTAAATATCTAATACACTGAACTGTCTACAACTGCACAGCCTCAGCAGTGTTAGATCCAGGGCAAATTGTTAGAGAAATGGAGGAAGAATTTAGATAACTTGAATGGGGTATCGTTTGGCATAGGACACATCACTCAGTTCACTCAAATATTTTTAAAAATACATTCAACAATAAATATAAAGGGTATATAGTTTTATAATTTCATGTTAACTTATGTTTTAGGAAAGAGAAATAAATTTTATGTTGATAAAACAGCAATGCTATTATAATATTTGAAATAGACCAGACATTTGTTTTGTTGGTTTTATTAAAATATACAAATTTGAGGAAATTACACAACACACTCTTAAAAAATCAGTGCGTCCAAGAAGATATCACAAGGGAAATTAGAAAATAGAGACAAATTAAAATGAGAACACAGATTCCCAAAACTTATGGGACACAGAAAATGCAATGTCAAAGAGGAAACTTACAGCTATAAAAGCTCACATTAAAAAAGAAGACAGGTCTTAATTTAAGGTGCCTGGCTGGCTCAGTCAGTTAAGCATCTGACTCTTGGTTTCGACTCAGGTCATGATCTCATGGTTCATGGGTTTGAGCCCCACATCAGGCTTCATTCTGACATTGCGGAGCCTGCTTGGGATTTTCTCTCCTTCTCTCCGCCCCTCCCCTACTTGCTCTGTCTCTCAAAATACGTAAATAAAACTTAAAAAATAAATAAAAAAGACAGGTCTTAAATCAATAAACTATCTTTGTAACTTGTGGAAGTAAAGGAAGAGGAACAAACTAAATACAAAGCTAGATAAAAAGGAGGAAATAATAAAAATTAGAGCAGACTAGGGGCTCCTGGGTGGCTCAGTCGGTTAAGTGTCCGACTTTGGCTCAGGTCATGATCTCACGGTCTCTGAGTTTGAGCCCCGCGTCGGGCTCTGTGCTGACAGCTCAGAGCCTGGAGCCTGTTTCAGATTCTGTGTCTCTCTCTCTCCGACCCTGCCCCGTTCATGCTCTGTCTCTCTCTGTCTCAAAAATGAATAAACGCTAAAAAAAAAATTAAAAAAAATTACAGCAGACTAAAATAGAGAAAATAGAGAAAATCAACAAAACCAAAACTTAGTTCTTCAAAAATATCAACAAAATTGACAGATTGTTACCTAGATTGACAAAAAAAAAAAAAAGAACACTTAAATTACTAAAATCAGAAATGAAAATGGAGACATTAGTATCTATTTTACAAAAATAAAAAAAATATATGAGATTATTTTCAAAAATGGTGCCAACAAATTGGATGACCTTGATGAAATGGAGAAATTTCGGTAAATACAAAAGCAAGAAAGGCTGAGGGCTCACACTTTATTTTAAAGTTAATACAAAGCTATGGTAATCAAAGCATAGTGGTACTGAGCCCAAAATTAACTCTTGCATATGTGGCTAAATGATTTTTGACAAGGGTACCAAGACAACTCAATGGAGAAGGGACAGTCTCTTCAACTGGAGAAAGCTGGATATCCACAGTGTAGAAGAAAAAGGCTGGATCCTTACTTAAAGTTACATACCAAAATTAACTTAAAATGGATCCCAAGCTCTTTTTGTAACACCTAAAACTATAAACGTCTTAGAAGAAAACATAGGGGAAAAGATTCACAGCATTGAATTTAGTAGTGATTTCTTGGATCTGATACCAAAGGCAAAGGCACACACACACACACACACACACACACACACACATAAATAAATAAATAAATAAATAAATAAATATAATAATTAGTCAAATCAGATTAATGAAAATTTAAACAGATAATATCAACAGAGTAAAAGCCAACCTACAGAATGGGAGGGAGTATTTGCAAAGTAATAGGGAATATTTGCAGAGTAATAATGGGACAGAATTTGCAAATTGTATATCTGATATTACTATTCCAAAAATACAGAAACCCCTAAAACTCAACAAGAAAAAAACCAAACACCTGCATTAAAAAATGGACAAAGTACTTGACTGTAAATTTCTCTAAAGAAGATATGCAAATACACACTAAGCACATGAAAAGATGTTCAATGTCACTAAATACTACAGAAATGACAATGAAGACTGTAATGAGATATGTCTTCATACCCATTAGGATCGGTACTATGAAAAACAGAAAATAAGAGTTGTCAAGGATTTGGAGAAATTGGAAGTCCTGTGCACTATTTATGAGAACCTAAAATGACACAGCTACTGTGGAAAACATTGGGGTGGCTCCTCAAAAAAGTTAAAAATAAATTTACGGAATGATTAAGTGATCCCACTTGTAGTATATACTCAAAATTTGAAAGCAGGGTGTCAGAGATATCTGCACTTTGATATTTATAGCAGGTGTATCAACTGTAGTTAAAGTGTGGAAGGAAGTCAAGTATCTGTAGGTAAATAGGTAAGCAAACTGTGATGTATGCATACAATGGCATATTATTTAGGCTTTAGAAGAAGGAAATTCTGACACACTACAACGTGGAGGAACCTTGAGGACATTAGGAAATAAGTCAATCACAAAAAGACAAATACTGTATGTGTCTACTTATATGAGGTACATAGTGTAATAAAATCATAGTCAGAAAGTAGAATGATGGTTGCCAGAGGCTGAGGAGAAGGGCGAATGGGGAGCCATTGTTTAATCTGTATAGATTTTCAGTTTTTTGAGATGAAAATAGTTTTGGAGATGGATGGTAATTGATGGTTGTACTATAGTATGAATTTACCTGATATCACTGAATTATACACTTAGAAATGCTTTGATGATGAATTTCATGTTTTTGTATTTTATCACAATTTTTTTAATTGAAAGAAAAAGATGATTAGGGAAATTTGAATAGGGAATGGTTATTAGGTGAAATCTACAAATTAATCATTGTGTTAGAAGAATATAGAACAATATTTTGGTTATGTTAGAAAATATTATGTTTTAATGATGAATACTGAAGTATTTAGGAGTGAAATGTCTTGGTATCTTTAATATACTTCAACACAACAATGAAATAAGATAATTGTGACATAATGTCAGCAACTGTTAAATCTAAGTGATGTGTACAGGTATTTATTATACTGTGCTCTCTATTTTTTGTTTAAACATCTCCATAATACAAATTTTAAAAAATATTCCATCATTTGTAGAGTTTATATACTCCATGAGTTAGTCCTTTATGTGTGTGTGTATGTATTATATATTCATAGAAACAACATGTTCAGAAATAAAACATGAGAGAAGTAAATACTATTTTTTATCACTCAAAGACAATTCTTGCTAATACTTTAACATATATCTTTAAATTTTTTTCTATGCTTATTTCATTTGGTTATGAACAAAACAATTTTTTTGTGGTAAACTCTTTGTAAATATCATTAAAATGTTCCATTAAACTTCCTTGTAATTATTTTCTGGTATATGGATAAAGAAACTCCCTGGAGTGGGATTGTTGGCTTAAAGAGTATGCATATTTGTAACTGTAATTGATGCTACCAGGTATATTCCTAAGAATGTTATAACACTACATGTATTAGTTCTTGATTTTTAAGGATGCAAATATTACATATTCTTGGTATTCAGACACATGATTTGCAGTGAAAACTTTTCAGTGTACATAAGACACTAGTGTTTCTGCCTGTAACAGATGCTGTTGCATTGCCCAGACGCCATTTACCGGGCCTGGACACTAATTTCCCAGCAGTAATAGCTGTTGCCTGTTAGTAGGTCACATCTGCACCCTACTGCGGAGGACAGTGTTGGGCTGATAAGAACTATATTACTCAGAGATGCTTGAAAGATAGACTCTCTGGCAACCTTCATGGGTTATGGGCCGCAGTGGTCAATGACCAACCCAAAAGGTGATAGCCGTGCCAAACACGATTTTCTGGATATGATGGCTTTACGTAATTCACATAGGAGTATTGTCCCTGGATTTAGGGTGATGCTGGATATCTCCTAAAGTCACATTTTTGTTTAATTCAGGGTGGGTGAACTTTACCTCTATAGAGAAAAATAGTAAATATTTTAGGCTCTTTAAGCTATGTGATCTCAAGCTACAGGTATTATAACATTGTAACAGTGGCATAGAAACAGACATACAGAGCAGTGGAATAGAATAGAGATCCCAGAAATAAACTCATACCTATATGGTCAATTGATCTTCAATAAAGTTGTCATGGGAAAAGGATAGTTTCTTCAAAAAAATGATGCTGGGAAAACTGGATACCCACATGCAAAAAAAATGAAATTGAATCCTTAAATAGCAAACCTAAAATTGAATCCCCCAGAAGAAAACATTGGAACATAGGCAGAAGATTTATGATACTATTCTTGACACAGATTTTTTGGATAAAATACCAAATGAAAGACAAAAAAGGCAAAAATAGACAGTGGAACTACATTAAAGTAAAAAGCTTCTGCACTGAAAAGGGAACAGTCAACCTATGGAAAGACAACCTATGCAATGGGAGAAATTCTTTGCAAACCATCTGAATTGCAAACCATACCACAAGTGTCCAAAATATTTATGGAAGTCAATGGCAAAAAAAGCAAATAACCTGATTAAAACATGAGGAAAGGAGTTGAATAGACATTTTTTTTTCCAAAGAAGACATATGAATAGCTAGCAGGTATATGAACAAAAAGCTCAGCATAACTAATTGTCAGGAAAATACAAATTAAAGCCACCAGGAGATATTATCTTACACCTGTTAGGATGGCTTTTACCAAAGCAAAATAATAATAATCATAAAAATCATAATAATAATAAGTGTTAGGATCTGAAGAAATTGGAACCCTTACATACTCTTGATGAGAATGTCACATGGTGCAGCTGCCATGGAAATCTGTGTGGAAGTTCCTGAAAAAATAAAAAATAGAACTACTATGTGATCTAGTAATCCCATTGCAAAGTACATATCCAAAGGAATTAAAACCAGAATCTGGAAGATACATCTGCATTTCTGTGTTCACTGCAGCATTTTTCACAACAGCCCAGATATGGAAACAATCTGAATGTCTGTAGCAAACTAATAGATACAGAAAATTTGACATGCACACTCATGTACACACAATGGAATTATATTTACCTTTGAAAAGTAAGGAAATCCTACCATTTTCAATAACATAGATGAACCTGTAGGATGTTATTCTACATAAAATAATTTGGCTATAGAAGGACAAGTACTGTATGACTCCACTCAGATGAGGGATCTAAAATAGTCAAACCCAGAAACAGAAGGTAGACTGATGCCAGGGAGGAGACAAAGATAAAGGAGTTTTTCAGTAGTGATAGTTTTAACAGAGGTGGGATTTTTTTTTCTACATTTCATTTATAAATCTCTTATTTTCCAATGTGAGCAGCCACATGCTCAAATAAGCAAACATTATTTATTTGGTTGCCTTGGATTTATATTTTAAAATATTTGTATGTGTTTTTTTTCCTGTAATATTGAGGCATGTAATGAGATGACAGTTGCTATTCACAAAAAGATAGACTGAAGTCTGGAAGACATCACTACCTCTTCCATAAGTTGTTAATGTAGCATGAGAATGTACATACAGTTCAGTGAAATGCCATTCCATATATCTTGTATATCCTGTATACACATATCATAGTTTTGTGAGATTAGTTTAGCTCAGCAAACCAGCACTTTTCCTTTAAAAAAATGTTGAACATAGCTGCTAAGATAAATTAATATTCTTTACTAGTTATAAGATTTTGGCAGCAAGTAGTAGGTTATTGGACCAACAGTGGCTCCCTTCCTCAAGATATTCCATTATTTCACATTACAAAATATCTGGAGGAAGGGAGCTTGTCTCATGTTTATAATAAGGCTGCTGCAGCTCAAGTTATCATGTCACACATTCCATCTTGAAGGTCTAGGCAAAAATGGATTTTTCTTTTCATATAAAACTAGTCTTATGTTTTTTCATCTTTTTATCTTAAATGAAATCTGTTCCAGAATTTTTCTATAGAATTATTCTTAGGACTCATCTAACTTGGTCACACATATCCTGTCACTTGTGATTAAAATACATCAAAAGATAGTGGACTAAAAAGATGGGTTCAGAGTGAATATGCCTCTTCCTCATTTAGAAGAAAAGGTTAACATGTTATTTTAAATATTAAATTGAAAACGAAAGGTCTAGAGTAAAATTGAGACAGGCATTTTTATAGTTAATAAATTTTGAATCCAGAGATTTAATCATTCTTCCCACCTACATCCCCCAAAGACTTTAATCCTAGTGTCAGGTAAATATAAATAGTTAATTATACATCTAAAACTTTCAGAAATATTTCTATTTAACATCACAATTTATTAGGATAAATGATTTTGATGTCATTTTATTGCTACATGGCAATATATTGAATTGTTAAATACAGAGGTAAGCAGATTGATGAAAGTCTTCCAACTTAAACATTAATGAAAATTAGAGAATAAGGCATGGACTCTAATTCCTTAATATAATCCTATATAATTCATGAATAAATAAAGCTCAACAATGGCTTTTTGAGGCAGACATAAGTTCATTAAAATATTCTTTTATAAAACAATATCTGTGCCAAGGCACATATCAGGGATTAGCTTTAGTTAAGGCAATTTCTCAAAGAGTTGTTTGCTTTCCTTCACTATTTTATATTTTAATAGAGGCATATTGCAGACAGAGACTGAGTCAGAGAAATTTCAGTAACTTAAAGTCACAAACTAATGGGTAGTAGAGATGATGTTAAGATCTAGGCATGACTCATTCACTCTTTTCTGAGTTTAAATTAGAATCTTCTCTTTTATCAGTATATTAACAATAAAAGTTGTTTTGTTATTAACTCTAAAGGAAAAAAGCCAGAGATGTCTATTTTATCTTTTAAATCACCATTCCCCCCCCCCAATGTCTCAAAATCTTCAGAGAGTGCTTGATGTTTTAAAACAGTGGTTTTTAAATAATGTTTTTAGGGCTAGCAGCCTCAGTATTACCTATAAGAGTATTAGAAATGTAGATTCATGGCCCCCAACTTGCCATACTGCAACCTGAGTTATCGGGGGTGAGTCAAGAAAATCTTGTAACAAGTTCTCCATATGATTCTTAGGCATTGTAGAATCTGAGAACCACCATTTTATTGTGTATGTTTTTAAGTAAATTTTATACTGGCTCAACAATATTTTTAAGCTAATTTTAATTTTGGTTCCTTAATGAAGATTTACAAGTATTAGTTTGGATTTATTCTTCAGCATACAGTGAAATTCATCTTCTATCATGAGATGATTAAAAACTGTTTATTATTTCTGTTGGTAGTTTAGAGAATGGAATAAAATAATGCCAAGAAATTAGATTAACTCAAGAACTGCTCGATTGGCAGTAATTTTCATATATCATGAAAAATTAGAACAAAATTTACTCTTATGCAATTATTATACAGATATGTGTGTTTGTATATAAGACATATATCCACTATTTGATATATATATATATATATACACACACACACACACACACACACACACACACACACTCCCTTATTAAATATAAAACAGTAATGATTGGCTTATGTGGAATTTTGTGTTTACAAATTCTTTTGGTTTGATTGCAATGTATTTAGGATTAACATTTTACCTTTGATGGCCTTTGTGGTCTGATTAGATAAAATTTCTTTGTTTTGCTATTCCTTACACATTTAAAAATGCTACAAGATAGGCAAAATTAGTGTTCTTTTACATGATTGCTAGCAAAGTTATTTGTGTTATAATGACTATGACTATTAAAGCATAAGGAACTTAGAGAAAAATCTACTCTATTTTCATAATTTATAGATAAGGTAATTTCAACTTCATTGAGTTTGAATTATTTTCCCAGATACCTTGAAGAGTTTAATCACATTGACTACACTATAAGTTCTCTTGTAAAAGAAATCATTTTACACTCAGCTTCACTGGGGGACTAGGGTCTTTAAGGAAAAGCAGTGTTTATGTGTGCATTTACAGCTTCGGGCTCAGGTTGGTTGTCTGAATGCAGGAAGTTTGCAATGTGTTAAGTCTGGACTGATTTTGATCCATGAATTGACTTGTGGAGAAATGCTGAGTTGAAATGAGTAAAAATAGATTATTATAGGCCACCTTTTTTTCCCCTTCCCATGAATAAATGCTGCAAAAAGCCTGATTGAGGGAGATATATGGGGGTATAGGAGGATAAGGAGAGAAGGGAAGAGAAGCAAAAATACACGAAGAAGCTCGTTAATGGAAAAATAGAGCACAGATTCAAGAATTTAACCACAAGTGCATTAACTATAGAAATTGACTTAGATCTTGAATGACCTCCCAGCTTAAATACTAATTAGAATTTTATTTAGGAAAATTCCTGCTATTCATAATACAGTTCTATAAGCACACTCACACCATACCACCATTACTTTATCAAGTCTCAGTGGTTCTGCGTCTTTTAATGAAAGGATTCTAAAATGCATATCCTACAGATTAAGGTAGGAATAAGTGACAAATCTACTAGTTATTCTATAATTGGATATACTTAATTTCGTATCCATTACAAGGACTGTTAATACGACAAGATGTGTAAATATTTAGACAGTCATTTTTCTAGGGAGAAGAGCCATATATTTTATTACAATGACAAATATTAATGACTAATATAAAACACGTTATCTGAAGGCTATTTATCCCATTTTGTATCAGCATGTCTCAGATTCTGTTTCATGGATGTCCAAACTCAGAATTCTTTGTACTGCTTGCTTAGAATGTAGGTTTATGGCTTAATCTCCTATTTAATGGGTCATGGTCTGGACAGATGAGGCTGAAATCTGTAACTTCATAAACTCTTTGTATATTTTTAGGCACAAAATATCTTGAATACCACATGAAAATAAAGTGAATTTTTCTATATGTATATCATCAGCATCAACCTTGTGACGACAGAACATTTTTGTTTTGTCAGTTATGCTAAGAACACTTATGAGATCTATCCTCTTAAATTTTTTTAATCCTCTTAAATTTTTAAATGTACGATAATGTATTTTTAACTCTTTGGCACAATGTTGTACAACAGCTCTCTAGAACTCACTCATCTCACATAACTAACACTTTATACCCGTTGAACAGAAGCACCTCATGAGTTTGAGGTAAGTGTGATACTCTTTCAGTGCTAACGTGTTTTTGTGAAGCAATCTGTGTCAGACAGAAGTCACTAACAATTTCGTTTATATTTGACAGGGTAGAAACCTAGTCAAACCCATGTTAGCACCCATAAAATTGGTATTGATTGGTGCCGATTGTGTGAATAAATGATCCTTAAAGAACTCATTCATATAAGAAGTAGAGCTCCACAGTGCTTATCTGTTTTTCATTTACAATATCCAGAATGCCACTAGGGACATACCAGGACACATTTTGCTTGGATACTTAGTGTAATAATTTTCCTTAGAAACTCACTCTGGTTTAGAAAATGTAGCTGACCTAATGCTTGATTGTATATAGGTATGAAAGAGGTTTCTATGATATTAATTGATATCAAGCAGCTTGGAATAAGGGATACGAGCTGGTGACAAAAATATAATAGAACATATAGACTATTGTAAAAGTGAACTGGGGACTGTTTTATGTACATGTAGCAAAAAGTGGCTTCATTCATCACTGTATATATGAAACTATCTGTAAAATATTTGCTAGTTGATTATTTTTAACTAAGTATTTGTTTTCTTAAGCTTGTGTTCCTTGAAAAACTAATGATAATTAAGAAAATCCATAAGAAATAACATTTTTACTTGTAATACTTTGTGTTATCTTTGCCCTTATAATTTATGCAACATTAACTTCAGTCACATTTTAGAATGTTTTATTTACAGATAAGCTTGAATAGACTAATTCATAAAAAAAATAAAACTCTTTATTCCTTATAATTGTAAGCTCATGTGTAACTTATTCTTTGAGAGGCACTATAAATTCCCACTTGTGATAGCAACATTGTATTTTAAATATGTGAAGTGGCTGATACTTTTATTTTGTGAATTTTAAGGCAACTATTCTCTCCATCACCTAAAATGTATCTCACTGTACTCTAAATGCGTGAAGTTTTCACTTGCATACCTTCTTTAATAATAATAAAAAAACCCTGATAGCTCCCCTAAAAAGTAAATATGTAAAATATGGAATAAACATGTATCTAAATATTTGAAGGATTGTAGGAAAGCATCTCTTTAGTTCATATTGTGTTAATGGAAAGAAAAACAATGATATCCTGGAAATGGACACTGTATGGAATAAAGGAGTGATTCCAGTTTCAAATACTGAACTCTTGAGTGTACTTCAAATACTCAGCATTAATTACCCTATACATTAAATAAGTAAGAATAGGACCTCTTGGAATTGTTCTAATTATACAATTCAGAATAAATAATATGAATTACTGATTCCTAATAGCTGTTCAATTTTGCCACTTTCAGGAGTATCATTTATATCAAGGTTTAGCAACCTTCTTCTGAAAGGATTAGGTAACAAATACCTTTGATTTTGTGTGCCATATGCTGTCTTCACAACTCTGACCATTCATACAGAAAAGCAGGCATGGCTAAAATATAATTGAATGAGTCTGACTGTGTTTTAGTAAAACTTTATTTACAAAAACCAGTATTAGGCCAGATTTGACTTGTGGCCTTTAGTTTGTTGACATCCAAACTACGGATTAAAGTGATAACCTTTTGGTTAATTGGTATTAATGGAAAATGAATACTAGGGAGTTGGTATTAACTTTTAACAAAATCTCTAGTAGCTCTTGCATGCCAAGAGTTTGGATCTCTCTCATGAAATAATTTCTATCATAAATAATTTTTTCACTGCTAGCATAGTCATAAAACTTGTATATTTAATGAAGCAGGAATAAGCATTAAAACACTGAAGAAATATACATATTTCTATATATATTTATGTTTTATATGTGCATTATTATAATTAAATAATATGTTGTATTATACTAAGTAATGTGAGATAATCACATACTGTATTATTTTATACATATGTATAAATACATATTGTATTTATATAATCATAAGTTATATGTTTTATATATAATTATGTGTGTGTGTGTGTGTGTGTGTGTGTGTAAAGGAAAAGTTGAATGTGATGATCAGAATCTTAAACTCAGTAAATTGGAATGGTAATACATATTTATTATTAAACAATATATTGACAATATAAAAACAAATACATGGTTAATATAACTAATTGTGTAGGTAGAGGAAAAAGGGAGGTATCACTTAAAAGAGCATTTATGAAAAAATACATATAGTCTGATATAATTGCTAAAATAATGAATTTTTGATTAGGACTAAATAAAGAATATCAGAAGACCTGCTCTCTAATTTGGGTTCTGCTGCTTGAGCCAACATTTCATTCATCTGAGACAGTTTCCTTATCTATAAAACTAACTTGAGATACCTGCTTCATTATGCATTAACGGGTATCTCACTTTTTCTTTTTATGTAGCAAACATTTATCTTGATCAAAACTCATGGCTATTTCTACCTATCTGATTGGGACAAATATAAAATTTACATATTGGTTTCTTGATTATAGCTCTTCATGTACATCTCAGACCTGTACACTTGTTCATATATAACATCAATGTGTTATAATTTTCAGTGTATAGGTGTTTCACCTCATTGGTTAAGTTTATACCTAAGTTTTTATTCTTTTTGATACTATGGTAAATGGGAGTTTGCTTTATTTCTTTTAGATAGAAACATAACTGATTTTTGTATGTTGGTTTTGTATCCTGCAACTTTACTGAATTCATTTATTCCAGCAGTCTTTTGGTGTAGTCTTTAGGTTTTATTCTATATAAGATCATATCATCTGAAAATAGAGACAGTTTTACTTGCTCATTTTAAAATTAGATGTCCTCTATTTCTTGTTTGCCTAATTGCTCTGGCTCAGATATTCAATCCTGTGTTGAAAATATTGGTGGGAGTTTGCATCTTTGTCATATTCCAGATCTTAAAGAAGAAGCTTTTGACTTTCACCATTGTGTATGATGTTAGCTGTGGACTTGTCATATATGACCTTTATTACATTGAGCTACATTCCTTCTGTGCCCAATATATTGAGAGTTTTCAATCATAAAACTGTGTTGGATTTTATCAAATGCTTTTCGTGCATCTGCTGAAATGATCTTATGATTTTTGTCTTTTATTAATGTACTGTATCACATTGATTGAATTGCATAGATTCAACTATCCTTGTATCCCTGGGAAACATCCCATTTAATGATGAGGTGCAATTTTTTTAATGTGCCATTGAATTTTGTTTGAGAATTTTGCATTTATATTTTATTGATAATTTTGTTGACAATATATTCATCAGGAATATTGGCCTGTAGTTTACTCTTTTTGTAGTGTCTTTAACTGGGTTTGATGTCAAGGTAATGCTGGTCTCATAAAATGAGCTTGAGAGTGTTCCTTTTCCTTCAGTTTTTTAGAAGAGTTTTAGGATTGGTATTCTTATTTAAATGTTTGGTAAAATTCATCAGTGAAACCATCTGGTCCTGGGTTCTTTGGTGTTGTTGGAAGATTTGTTTTTAATTACTGCTTTAACATCCTTACTTATAATTGGTTTGTTCATATTTAGTTTTTTCATGATTCAGTCCTCATAAATTGTATGTTTCTAAGAATGTATCCATTTCTTGTAGATTTGTAGATTGTCTAATTGTTGGTATATAATCGTTAGTATTTGTTTGATGGTTTCTTTCTACTGTGCAGGAGTTTTCTTTTCTTTTTTTTTTTAACATAGTCCCATTTACTTATTTCAGTTTGTTCCCTTGTCTTTTGAATCAAATCCAAAAATATATCACTGAGACCAATGCAAAGGAGCTCATCACCTATGCATTCTTAGAGGAGTTTTATGCTTTCAGGTCTTACATTGAAGTCTTTAATCCATTTTTAACTAATTTTTGTATATGGTGTAAGATAATGGTCCAGGTTCATTCTTTTGCATTTATTGCATTCAATGCATTCAACACCATTTATTGAAGAGATTGTCTTTTCTCCATTGTATATTCTTGCCTTCTTTGTCATAGATTAACCGACTGTATATATGTATGGGTTTATTTCAGGGCTCTCTATTCTGTTCTTTTGATCTATATATCTGTTTATTTTGCCAGTATCCTACTGTTTTGATTACTATAGCTTTGTAATATAGTTTGAAATCAGGGAGCATGATACCTCTGGCTTTGTTCTTCTTGATGTTGTTTTGGCTATTCAGGGTCTTTTGCAGTTCCATGCACATTTTAGAACAAGTGATTCTAGTTCTGTGAAAAATGCCATTGGATTTTTGATAGGGATTGTATTAAATATTTAGATTACTTTGGGTAATATGTACATTTTGACAATATTACTTCTTCCATTCCATGAAATGAAATATTTTCCATTATTTGTGTCTTTTCAATTTCTTTCATCAGTGTCTTAGAGTTTTCAGAGTACATGCTTTTCACCTCCTTGATTAAATTCATTCTTAGGCATTTTATATATTTTTTGATACAAATGTAAATGGGATTTTTTAAAATTTCTCATATAGTTTGTTATTAGTGTTTAAAAATGCAACAGATTTTTGTATATTTTGTATCTTGTAACTTTACAGTATTCATTTATTCTAACATTTTTTTTTCTTTTTCTGCTGAGTCTTTAGGGTTTTCTGTATGTAGTAGCAGGTTATTGGCTAATAGTGACAGTTTTACTTTTTTCCGATTTGGATGCCTTTTATTTATTTTTCTTGCCCAATTGCTCTGGTTAGGATTTTTCAATACTACATTGAATAAACGTGGGTATGGGCATACTTGTCTCATTCCTGATATTAAAGGTGAAGCTTTCAGCTTTTTACAGTTGAGTATGATAGCTGTGCATTTGTCATATATGGCCTTTATTAGGTTGAATTATGTTCCCTGTATACCTACTTTATTGAGGGTTTTTGTTATAAATGGTTGTTACGTTTTGTCGAGTACTTTTTTCAGTAGCGTTCTGTTTATTCTCTCTCTTTTGGTAGTTTTTCCAGTTTTCTTATTGAAATTTATTTCTACCATTGTTATTGGAAAAGATACTTGATACAGTTTCCATATTCTTGAGTTTATTGAGACTTGTTTTGTGATGTAACATGTGATCCATTTTGGGGAATGTTTTATGTGCTCTGAGAAGAATGTGTATTCTGCTTTGGGATGGCATGTTCTGTATGTATCTATTGAGCCCATCTGGTCTAATGTGTCATTTGAGACTTATTTTTCCATATTGCTTTTCTGTCTGGATGATCCATTCATTAACGTAATTGGGGTGTTAGAGTCTCATACTAGTACCGCTGTCAATTTTTCCTAACTTTAGAGCTATTGATATTCTATTAATATGTTTTGGTCCTCCAACATTAGGTGCATATGTATTTATACATGTTATCCCTTCTTGCTAGATTTGACTCATTATCATTATGTAGTGCCCCCCTTTGTCTTTTATTATAGTCTTTGTCTTAAAATCTGTTTTGGCTGATATGAGTATAGCTACACCACTTTTCTTTTTGTTTCCATTTTCATGAAATATCTTCTTTCATCCCTTCACTTTCAGTTTGTGTGCGTCTTTACTTCTGAAGTGAATGTCTCGTAGGCAGCATGTAGATGGTCTTTTTTTTTTTTTTATTCAGCCATTCTGTGTCTTTTGATTGGAGAATTTAGTCTATTTACAGTTACAGTAATTATTGATAAGTATGTATTGTCATTTTTAAAACTGTTTTCTGGTTGTGTTTGTAGTTCCTCTCTATTTCTTCTTCTCCTCTTTTCTTGATTACTTTCTTCAGTGTTATGTTTAGATTGCTTTTTCATTTTCTTTTCTGTATTTACTGTTTTTGCTTTGTGGTTATCATGAGATTGACAGATATCTTCCTATGTATGTAATAGTCTATTTCACATAAGTCAATAATAACTTCAAATAGAACATATTCCAAAACTACATTTTTACTCCTTCCTTCACATTTTATGCTTTTGATGACACTTTTTACATCTTTTATTTTAATGTTTTCCATAATAAATATTGTGGTTTTGATTTTGATATTTTTGTCTTTTTAGTAGCTTTCTAGTAGCTCTATAAGTGATTAATTTACCACCTATACTATACATTTACCTTTTCCATGGGATTTTTACTTTCATACTTTTTTTGTTATTAATTATTGTCATTTCTTTTCAGCTTAAATAGGTCTCTTTAATATTTTTTGTAAGTCCAGCTTAGTAATGATGAAGTCTAGGTTTTGCTTGTCTGGAAAACTTTTAATCTCTCCCTCAAATCTGAACAATAACCTTGCTAGATATAGTATTTTTTATTGGATTTTTTTTTCTTTTAGCACTTTGAGTATGGTATGTCACCCCTTTAGGCTTGCAGCATTTGTGTTGAGAACTCTACTGATAGCCTTATGGGATTTCCTATGTACATAAAAATGTGTTTTTCTCTTACTGCTTTTAAGATTCTTCTTTAACTTCTGACATTTTTTTTTAATTTTTTTTTTATTTTTTTTAAAATGTTTTTTTTTTTCAACGTTTATTTATTTTTGGGACAGAGAGAGACAGAGCATGAACAGGGGAGGGGCAGAGAGAGAGGGAGACACAGAATCGGAAACAGGCTCCAGGCTCTGAGCCATCAGCCCAGAGCCTGACGCGGGGCTCGAACTCACAGACCGCGAGATCGTGACCTGGCTGAAGTCGGACGCTTAACCGACTGCGCTACCCAGGCGCCCCTAACTTCTGACATTTTAATTGTAATGTGTCTTATTGTGCCTTTCATTGGGTTTATCTTATTTGGGATCCCTAGATCTGGATTTCTGTTCCCTTCCCCAGGTTAGGGAAGTTTTTAGTCATTATTCCTTCAAACAAGGTTTCTTTCCATTTCTCTCTCTTCTTTTGGGACCCCAGTGATGCAAATGTTACTCTGCTTGATGCTGTCCCAGAGACCTTTAAGTTATCTTCATTTTTTTAAATTCTTTTTTTCTTTTTGGTTCCTATGTATGAGTTCCAATACTTTATCTTCCTTTTTGCTCCTGTCCTTCTACTTTATCCAGTCCACTGTTGAACAACTAATGTATTTTTCAGTTCAGTTATTGTATTCTTAAACTGTTTGAATTCTGTTTGGTACCTTCTTATGTTTTTTCTTTCTTTGTGAAGTTCTCATTGTTTTGATCCATTCTTCTATGTATCCATAAGATACTCAGAGTTCATTGAGTATCTTTATGACCATTACTTTGAATTCTTTATCAAGTATATTACTTATCTCCATGTCATTGAGGCCTTCTACTGAGGTCTTGTCGTATTCTTTTATTTGGAACATATTTGTTTCCTCAGTTCCTCTTCTAGAGAGAGAGAGAGTGACAGAGAGCGAGAGACAGTGAGAGAGTGTGCGCCTTGTAGATCCTTCCTGGCCACCACACCAGGAGATCTGTAGGTATTCCCTCGGAGACAATTTCAAAAATTGAGGCTGCAGATGTATAAGCTCCTTTCTGGGAAGTCTCATTAAGATGTAGCTAGCCCGGTGGAGGCGTGCACAAGGATGGCGTCTCCCTTCCTGTGTTCTCCAGGAGTGCCTCCTTAGCCTCTAGATGTATGGGAAACCTGAAGCCTGTCCCTCAGGCTGAATCTTCAAAGTGAGTAAAAATAGGCCTTTTTCACAGGAAGCCTGGGGTTATGTTTCATTCTACTTTCCGCGCAGTGCCGTGTGGGTGGTGGCTGGCCAAGAACTGTCTTCCCAATTGTTACAGGCCTCTGGAGCTCAGGAACGCCAGCACTCATGGCCACCAGGACCAGTCAAAGTTTGTTCCCTGTGTATTCTTGCTGGCTTTAGTAAAATAGCAGGAGAGTGTGGTGGGCAGGGCACACTCCCCAATTTTAGAAAGACATTAGGGAAAATGCCCTGACTTTGCACATTGGTGGGCTTTGGCAGTGCAGCTAGAGAATTCTTTGTCTGTTGTGTGCGTGGGCTTTAAGCTTTAGGGGGTTGAGGGGGAGTGTCATAACTACCCACTTGCTCACAGACTTTAACTAGGGAGCAGGAGAGCTCTGAGACCATTTGGACTCACCCACTGCAGCCAGAAAGTGAGGGAGTGCTGCAAATGCCCATAGTCTCTTGCCTTGGCAAGTGCTACCACTGCTCATTCTTGCCCATCCCAGCAAAGCAGGAAGAAGATGCCATATCCAAGCTTGCCTGCCTGTGTTAACAGGCTATGTGAAGAGTGAAACGATGGTGTCCACCAGCATCTCTGTCTCCATGGAGCGTCTCAGCTGATTCCATCCCTCTAGATGATGTACCCAGATCAGCAAATGAATCTCCCTCACAGATAATCTTGGTGATTTTCAAACTACTGTTTTTTTTCACTGTGTCTCAGGCCAAGTGTGACTGCACACAAACTCTCCAAGGGGGGAACCTCAGTTTCCTCTAGCACTTTGGGACTCCTAGATGTCAATCTCATTGGTTTTCTAAGCCAGACATTCTGGGGGCTGGTCTCTCTCATGAAGATCCCAGGAGCTTGGGTGCCGAATGTGGAGCATCGACCTCTCTTTCTTCTGGATGAAGTACCTCGCTAATGAGATCCCTCCCTATTTTGTCTTAGCATGATGGGGGTGGGTTTTTTGTGAGACAGTTGTCTCTGCCTGTCCTACCCATCTCAGTGTGGTTCTTTTGTTATTTGTTCTGGAGGAGCTGTTTATCTAGTTTTCACACCTTTTTTTCAGAGGGAAATCATATATATGTAGCTCTAGATTTGGTATGTCTATGGGAGGAGGTGAGTTTAGGATCTTACTGTACCTCCAGTATACTACCCTTGGACCCTTCTCTTTCATGAATTACTGATTTTCTGTAGTAGTATGTTTTGATTTTTTTAACTTTTTGGGTGTCTACAGTGGTTTTTGCTTGTGGTTACCATGAGGCTTATATAAAATATTTTATAGATGTAACAGCCTAATTTAAGCTGTTAACAACTTAGTTTGTACACAGAAACTATATCTTTTATCTCCCCCAAGCCATTTTATGTTTTTGATGTCATAATTTACCTTTTTGAATTATGTATAATTAACAAATTATTGTAGCTAATAGTTATTATCAATATTTTTGTCCTTTAACCTTTGTAGTACAGTTGTAAAATACTACCATATTGCCATATTAGTATACTCTCAATTTCACTGTATACTTAGTTATACCAGTGTATTTTATGTTTTCCTGTGTTTTCATGTTACCAGTAGGCATCCTTTTATTTCAATTTGATCAACCCCTCTTGGCATTTCTTGTAAGGTGAGTCTCATGGTGATTAACTCCCTCAACTTTTATTTGAAAAATTTTTATTTCTCCTCCACTTCTGAAGGACATATTTGGTGGGCAAAGTGTTCTTGGTTGGATGTTATTTTATTTCAACACTTTATATCATCCTATCTCTCCTGGCCTCCAAGGTTTCTGCTGAGAAAGCTAGTGATCGATAGTCTTACAGGGGTTCCCTTGTATGTGAGTTCTTTTTCTCTTGCTGTTTTACAATTCTCTTTCTCTTTGAATTTAGATGATTTTATTATAATGTGTCTTGAAGAAAAATTGTTGCTGTTAAAATTTTGGGGTGGATCTATGACCTGAATGAAAGTGCATATCCATAACTCTCCCCAGATTTGGAAAATTCTCAGCCATAATATCCTTAAATAATATGCCCCCTTTTTTTTCTCTTCTTCTTAAGGGACTTAATGCATAGATCATTTCTTTCAATGATAGGCTTTCTTCATTCTTCTATATTATTTTCCTTTGTTTTCTTCTGATTGGATAATTTTAAATAATATATCTTTATGGGTTATTTTTTTCTGTTTAAATCTTTGATGTTCTCTATTGTATTTTACATTTATGTCATTGCTTTCTTTAGCTTCAGAGTTTATGTTTATTATTTTTATCTAAATTTCTCACGTTCGTGATTTGTTTTCTCGATTTCAATGAAATGTATTTTTGTTTTCTTGCTGCTTACTGAGATTCCTGAAAGCAACTGTTTTTGTGTCTTTATCAGGCAAATCACATATCTCCAGGTTTTGGTGTTGGTTACTAGAAAATTACATAATTTTTTTTTTTTTTGGTGGTGTCCTGTTTCCATGATTTTTCATGATTTTTGACACTTGTATTACTGTCTTCACATTGAAGAAGCAGTTGCCTCCTCCAGTCTTTACTGACTGGCTTCAGGAGAGCTATACCTTCCGTCAGCCCTGTCAGAGATTCTGAAGCATTCTCAGACCTTTTCTATGGATGTGCCTGCTCCAGACTTTTTATTTCTTCCTGAGGAGGAATTCTTTTTTTTTTTTAATATGAAATTTATTGTCAAATTGGTTTCCATACAACACCCAGTGCTCATTCCAACAGGTGCCCTCCTCAATGCCCATCACCCACCCTCCCCTCCCTCCCACCCCCCATCAACCCTCAGTTTGTTCTCAGTTTTTAAGAGTCTCTTATGTTTTGGCTCCCTCCCTCTCTAACCTCTTTTTCCCCCCTCCCCCATGGTCTTCTGTTAAATTTCTTAGGATCCACATAAGAGTGAAAACATATGGTATCTGTCTTTCTCTGTATGACCTATTTCACTTAGCTTAACACTCTCCAGTTCCATCCACGTTGCTACGAAAGGCCATATTTCATTCTTTCTCATTGCCACGTAGTATCTGAGGAGGAATTCTTCAGAGTGTGTGCTTGCAAAGCCAGGTTGGTTGCTGACAGTCTCTCATTTGTTTTTCCCAATCCTGTAGAGTTGAGTTGACTTTATGTGCATGCTCACTAACTGTTTGCGAAGGCCACTCTCAGTACTGTTGGGGACATGCACATGGAGCTGGCCATGGGGTAGAGATATGTGTGGGTGAAGTGTGTGGAGTACTGGGGTTCCTGTGGACCACGTTAGTGGGCAGATATGGCACACCCAGTAGTCCATGGTCTGGCTTCCTGATGTAGTCGTGGCTGGTTGCTCACTCACATGCTTTTACTTTCCCCTGTGGGAGAAATTATGAGCTGAGATGGCCAGTCTTGGCACTGAGCTGTGCCGCCTTTGGGGAGGGATGGTGCAAGTAATGTGAAACTCTCTTTTACCCTTTTTAATGCACTCAGTCTCAGATTTTTTTGCTCCAGCTGTGTGATAGAACTTCTCTACTGGACTCATGGACCTCCACAAAGGCTCTCTTATTCTTGGGTAGTTGTCAGAATTGCTATTCTTTGAGGGGAAGATGATAGAAAACTCTTGTACCACCATTTTGATGATTTCATTTCTCTACTTGATTTTGACTCTATAAATTTAACAATGGAAGTATACTCACCCATTGTTACTATTACCCATGTCAATGGAGAAGAAAAGATGTGTTAGTAGTGTGGACATGGGCGAGTAGAAGGGGATAGGGAATATTTCTAATAAATAGTAAATTTTGAGCAAATACATAGTTAAATGAAGCTAAATAGAACAAAAACACTAAAATCTTAGTACACCTAAAGGACCTTAAGCAAGAGGTATCCTGATACAAATTGATGTCTGTCCAAGAATATTACCCTTTTCCAATTAGGAGTATAACCAATTCCTTAGTGGAGAAGATTCAGAAGCTAATTTTTATATAAAGTTATATTAAAATATGTTTACAAAATTTGTGTAATTGTAATTAATAATATCTGTGTTTCATTCTTATGCTATTTCATAATATATATGCTATGATAAACATATTTCCAAACTATATTGCTATATTATAGTTTATGTAAAAATATATTAAAAGTTAATTTGTAAATATGTGTTAGGGATACTTTAATACTTGATATTTATTTTGATTGAATATCATTTTAAGTTAATAATTAATATTAAGGATAATATGGTTGGTTCCAACACAGTTGACTAAAATTTCTGCAGTTTTGCTATTAAAAAAAAAGGATCCATAATGAATGTATATCACAGTCAAATTCTTAAGTGCTAAGTTGCTGTTTAAGGGCACTATGATGTGAAAACTTACTCTGGTTAATTAATAAAAACTCTAGCAGCTATTCAATAAAATGAAGAAAATATTTATATTGAACAGTAATAGGAAGATAATACGAGAGTTACATTTTAGTACCTCAGGAACATTTTAAAAGCATAAGAAAAGTAAAATTCCACTTAAAAGCTACTAAAATTTACATTCTTATTATTTGTATATCATTTTGTTTTTCAAGTTGTTAACCTTACTTTAAAAAGCTACAAATCGGGGCGCCTGGGTGGCGCAGTCGGTTAAGCGTCCGACTTCAGCCAGGTCACGATCTCGCGGTCCGTGAGTTCGAGCCCCGCGTCAGGCTCTGGGCTGATGGCTCGGAGCCTGGAGCCTGTTTCGGATTCTGTGTCTCCCTCTCTCTCTGCCCCTCCCCCGTTCATGCTCTGTCTCTCTCTGTCCCAAAAATAAATAAACGTTGAAAAAAAATTTAAAAAAAAAATAAAAAAGCTACAAATCATTTTTCCTAACACAGACAACTTGATTTACCTCAGCATACCTACAGATACTGCAGCTTTTCTGTGAGAAATAACCAAATAAATTTCCAAATTCAAGAATCCCTAAAATTCAGAAGTCCTCATTATTGACATTACACCTCAATTGCTGACTCATTTATTGCACTATTTCATGCTGAGTGGTTACTCTGAAGTTTGTGCCAGTTCAGTTGTTATCCATCTTAGTAATGAGTTCTGCTAAAATCATTTCCTTATTGAGAGTAAATTGTCCTATTCAGAAATGTCAGTCACGAATATAAAATTTAAAGTACACTTAAAAATACAGTGTAACTAGCAAAGGTAGTTAATGAATGTTGTGCACTTGTAATAATCAATTTATATTAAACCTGAAATTCTTTGTAAAACATGCATGATCTTTAAGGATGATGGTAGGAGATTAAAATAAACTGGCTTTAAATTCTAAGAAACAGCTCATTACTCTGGTTATTAGGGCTGAAACCCTTTGAGATTATAGTTTTTAAATACAGGTAATTTTTATCTGAGCTCAAAGATAAAAAAATATGTATATCAGTCTCTTTTGTACACACTACTTTAAAATTATATTCTTCTCTGCCTCCTATTAAGTTATTAATATATTTAGTTAGTATTAGAAGTACAGTTAAATTTTCTGTCCGATGGCATCTTGATATTGTTTAAGAGGCTATTACTACTGGACTTCTATTTCTTATGTTATCCTTATTTCCTTTATTCAAATGAACAGCTAATTAATAACCTTATTTTACATTTGAAGGGGAAACTCATTAACTGAAAGATTCCTGTCTGAAATATTGGTCTTTGAAAATATTTGCTTTGACCACATTTTTCAAATTAATTTGGCACTTTCTTCCTCTCTCCTATCCTTTCCCACTCAGCCATGTGTGCGCATGCACACACACACGCACACACACACACACACACACACACACAGACACAAACACACACTCACACATGCCGGTCTGCCTTTATACCTTTACATCCCTCATATAACTCCATGGCTCCCCTCTTTATTATTCTTTTAGGGAATACAATGTTCCAGATATTCACCAGTGTTTCTGTTTACCATCTAGAATGGTACAGAAATTATATTCATGACTAGAAGGGAGAAACACACCGCCCCCCCAAACATTTATTTTCTCTACAAAGAAGGCCCAGAGCCTCTATCCACAGTCCAACAGTTTTTACTTCATGTCTCCACTCATGGCAGTCTCCCCTCTATTTTGCTAACATACTCTCTAACTGGTCCTCCTCTTGCCATCCTCACTCCCTATTGGAGGCTGAATGTATCCCCCTAAAAGATAGGTTCAAGTCTTAACCGCAGGTGTGGGTACATGTAAATGTGACCACGTTTGGAAGCAGTGTCTTTGTAGAAGATAATCAAGTTACGATAAACTCATCCTGGCTTCAGGTAGTCCCTAATGTAATGATTGGTATCTTTATATGGAGAAGAGAACTTCAATAGGGAGACCACTACATGGGCCGCAGCAGAGACTGCAGCAAAGCACCAACAGAGCAAGGAACTTTAAGAATGTCCGGCAACCACCAGAAGCTACGAAAAGCAAGGAAGGATCTTCCTGTAAGAATTTCAGAGAAAGCGTGCCCAACACCTTGATTTCAGACTTCTGTCATTCAGAACTGAGAGAGAAAATCTCTGCAGTTTTCAACCCCCAAGGTGTGGTATTTGTTTTGGCAGCCCTCATAAACTACTACACCTACTTTCAGTTCAGTCTCAACAGAAGAGCAGGAAGATCCTTTGTCCCCATAACATATTCTTAAGAACTCGGTGATATGTAGCGTTACATACCAAATCTTGTCCCTTCTGTGCTCAGAATGCTCTCGTATCTCCACTGTTCTCTTACAGTAAAAGCCATTACATTTTAATTTCTGTTGGGCTATATTTGATCAAGTCCAAATTGGGTCTTCTGTCTTAATTTCTAGACTTTCTGCCTTGCTCACTCTGCTTTAAGAACTGGCCTTTTTCTTGTTCCTAAAATATAGCTAGAATTTCATTTTTAGGCATTAGCATTGTGGATTTTTTGTGGTTGGCATATTTTTTTTGCTCAAAAGTTTATGTCTTAACTCTTCCATTCTTTGTTTTTGCAGTTTTCATTGCTTCTTTCTATACTGTTTTAACTGGAGTTTTTCTCCCAAAATTCTGTAAACTTTAATAAATTGTTTTTACTATTTCATATCTTTCCCTGCTACAATGCATTTAAACATCATTTCAATTTTCCATTTTATAACTGCTCCATCCAATACAGTAGCCACTAGCCACATGTAGGTAAACCTTTTGATACTCAGATTTAACATGTGCTGTGTGAAGTGTACACAAGGTTCCAAAAACTTACTATAAAAAATACTGTAAACTACATTAGTAATATTTATATATTGATTCCATTTTGAAATAATATTTTAGATATATAGGGTTAAATAAAATAGAAAATTTCAATGTTTTCAACTTCTTAAAATGTGGACTCTAGAAAATCTTAAATTGCATGTTTTTCTCACAGTTCTGGTCCACATTAAACTTTTATTCGAAGAGTGGTGATCTGGATGAAGCTGATCTTTAAAGGTTGGGAGGGGAGGTTAGATATGAATGAGTGCTAAAGTGCTCATGCTTCTTAGGAAACACATTTATGTTTTATGAAGGAATTTCTGAATGCACTTTCACAAAGACTACATTATTTCATGGTAATTTTGGTGACAATGTAAGGTCAATTGGGGGCACATTTTAAGGAGGTCTCAAATTAGAAACTGCTTATTTTGTGAGCTCAGTTTTATGAATTGAAACAGAACAAGTGTATAAAAATAGATGTATTGAAAATGTTATGTTACCCAAAACAGAATGCATAGCTTTAAATTATATCTTAATTTCAAGAGTAATGTTTTTAATGTTTCTTAATTTGTAAAACCCTGCATTACACCATAAAACTAGCTTTAAAGTGTATGGAGTGCATGTATTATACTTCTGAAGGAGCTTTTGATCAGATGATAAAATAGAATATTAGTAGTCATCTGAAAATGTAAGGGATCAGAGGTTGGTTTTTTATATGGACAGAAAGAGAAAACAAAACCATCTAAGTATTATTTTTAAACAGTGTAAATCAGAGCAATGTCATTTCATCCTTACATTTCCTGAACTAATGCACTGTGATAAAGAGTACATTAATTTTGGTGCACTGGTGGTGTATGGAGTTGTGCAGTGACACATAAAGAAGCACACATGGATATACCAGCAAGAGGTGAAGGCTGTTGGGCATGGACCAAAATTTATTCCTCCCTTGTTCTATTATAACTGAAGATACGGCCATCTAACATTGACTGTATTTCCAAGCCTGTCTGCTGTGAGATGTGACCTATGACTAATCTCTTGACAATGAAAAGTGAGCTAAATTATATATGAAAATTTTGGGTCCAGTCTTGAAAACATTAGTTATCCACTCTCCCATATTGTCTAAACTTTTTCACAACACTGAAAGTGGTTCATAGGAAATCCAGTTTGATACCAAAAACAAAACCAATGCCCTGTGGGATAGCAGAGGCACATGGTGAAGATCTTGGTTGCTGAGTGAATCCATGAGGCAGAGTTGTCTTACCAACCTGGACCTTTTATCTCAGGACTGTTACAAGGGAGATAAATTCCTATATTCCTTATTTCACAATGGTTTTTTGGGAGACCTCTCTGTACTTCAGCTTAGCCTTTAACCTACTGAATAAAATGTTGCATCTAGAAAATTTCTCAAAGAACAAAGAAGATAGTAATTTTTGTAGTAGTTTACTATGAATAATATGCTATCTCACATATACTTGCACAAGGAACAGATTATCTTAATTCCATTAGCATTATACTCCCTTTCTGAAAACTCTATTCACCCACTCCCAATTACTGTAGTGCAGTCAAATTACTCAGCTCTTACACCTGTAAAATATTCTCACATTCCATTGAGAACTAAATGTGGTGATTTGTTTGAATGTTCTATACCCATAAAATTCAATACAGTGTGTTCTAAATTTAAGCCTATTTGTTCAAGAGCTTTTATGAGAGTTTCTTAGTTCAGTAATACCCAATTTGCCAAGTCCTCTTTCTTTTTTTTTAAACTTTTTTTAATGTTTATTTATTTTTGAGAGAGAGAGAGAGAAAGAGAGAGAGAGAGGAGATCACAGCCGGGGAGAGGCAGAGAGAGAGGGAGACACAGAATCAGAAGCAAGCTCCAGGCTCTGAGCTGTTAGTACAGATCCCAACGTGGGGCTCAAACCCAGGAATGAACCATGAAATCATGACCTGAGCTGAAGTCAGATGCTTAACTGACTGAGCCACCCAGGGCACCCCTACCAAGTCCTCTTTCTTTGCACTTATAACAGTGATTAGGCAGTATATCATTGGAGAGGCAGCATATCATAAAGATCAAAAATGGAGTTTGATGCCATAGACTCTGGGTCTGGAGTTCTCTCTAGACCAGCAAGAGAGCAGGGCACAGGATTGAAAATGCGAGAGAGGCTAATCTCCGGGAGGAGACTTGAGCCCCAAGTAAGGAGGTCCTTGCTCCATTTTTATTACAATCAGAAGGCTTGTATGAGCATGATGGGCATGCACAAAGAGACAGTGAAACCATGAACAGTAACTCATGGGCATGGGGAAAAGGGGGTTTTGGAGATATGTGGTGTTAGGAGTTTGGGTCAATACAAAACAAGATTCTCCTGCTGGGTGGAAGGTTGTTTACAGCAATCATGAGGCTCCACCTCTGTTTACCTGAACTGGCCTAGGGGATAAGAAAGACAGAGCATGTTACCTCAGGGTCAAAAAGGCATCTTTCTTTTGCTAATTAGCTCAGCTCTGGGCAACTTTGCCCCTGGGAAGTCTATAGCCCTGTTTACCTGTTTACCTAATTAGTCCTTCCTTCCTGTGGAAGCAGCTTTCTGCTATTGTCTTATACCTTGTCCTATACTGGGGGCCTTTGCCCCATTTACCTAATCTTACTTGCCTAATCTTGTTTATCCAAACTTGGGTGTGTTCATCCTATGGCTCTCTCTAATACTTTATGCCTCATTAGCCCATCAGTGCAAGCTCAGGGAATTTCCCACAGTTTGAACAGTCCTGAGGCTCCAGCCTCAAATTCTATACTCTTTCCTTGGGCAAGTTGTTTTCCTTCTTACATGAAAATAAGGATATCACTAGCACCTGACTCATAGGTTGGCTCTGGATATTTGAAACTTTAATATGTATAAATTGTTAAACGTAGTGGTAGGTGCATAGCAAATTAATTCATTTGTTATATTTTTATATTTCTAAAAATGTTATCATTTTCTATTAGATTGCCTTTTAACACAGTGAAGTGTTAAAAATTATTGATAAAGTATCCATTCATGTGCTTCATTGTCATTGTTTTTTTCAAATCTTTTGGCCATTTAAAATTTTTTATATTTTTTGTTCATTTAAAAAATTATGTCAATGGCACCTGGGTGACTCAGTTGCTTAAGTGTTTGACTTTTGATTTGGGCTCAGATCATGATCTCTTGGTTCCTGAGATCGAGCCCCAAGTTGGTGTGCTGATAGCACAGAGCCTGCTAGGGATTCTTTCTCTCCCTCTCTCCCTCTCTCTCTGTTCCTCCCCTGCTCGTTCTCTCTCTCTCTCTCTCTCTCTCTCTCTCTCTCTCTCTCTCTCTCACACACACACACACAATAAATAAACATTAAAAAATAATAAATTATTATTTAATTTTTCTTTTTTAGCTTGTTGTATGATTCCTTTTTATATTATGGACATCTGTCCTTTCTCAGATAAGGGGTTTGAATTTTTCTCCAGTGTATGGCCTGCTTATTCATTTCCTTAACAATGCCTATGAGGAACAGAAGTTTTTTTGTTTTTTTTTGTGTGTGTGTGAAGTCAAATTTATTATTATTTTCTTTTACAGTTTACACTCTTTGTCCTACCTACAAAACCTTTAATCCAAGCAAAAAAGTTTTTCTCCTACTGTTTTTTAAAATCTTACTTTTTCAGATGTTGAATTTAGCACTATGAGTCATCAAATTAATTTTTGTATGTGGAGTAGAGTGGGGGTTGACTCTTATCTTTTGCCCATTCTTAACCAGATGGTACAGTATAAATTGTTAGAAAAAAAGAAAAGTAATCTGTTCGCATTGAATTAACTTGAAACCTTTGTCATTCAGCAATTGACAATATATGTGTGGGCATATTTCTAGACTATGTATTTTATCTGTTAGTTTATCCTTACACTAATTTCACAGTGTCTTTATTGGGCTAGTTTTCAAAACTTAACCTCACTTATCATTGTTAGTGACTCTTTGTGCATTCTTTGGAATTTTATAGAGTCATCATCATGTTTACATATACATAGTTATGTTTCTTTTCAACCTCTGTGCTTTTTTCTTGTTTTATTTTACTGGGTAACACCTCTAAAAAGTACTGAATAGGAGTGATAATTGGATATCCTTTCCTTAATCCCAATCATAGTAGGAAATTAGTCTTTTACTGTTAAGTAAGATGTTAAGTGTAGGTTTCTTATAGACGGACTTTGTTAGATTGAGGAAGTCCCCTTTTATTCCTTGTTTTTGGTGAAAGTTTGCAGTTAAATTTTATATTTGATTTGCTAATACTTTAAACAATTGTTTCTATATTCTTAATAAATACATGTTTTTTATGGTGTCTTTATGATTTTAGTATATGCATATTTCTAGTCTCATAAGTTAACTTAGGAAGGGTTCTTGACTGTCATTTTTTAGGAAGATTATACAAAATTGACAACATTTATTACTTTTGGTATAATTCATAATGAAGTTAATCATGGAATTTTATTTGTGGGAGGATTTTTATCTTCATGTTTAACTTAAATAATGTAGATGAGGCTATTAAAATGTATATATATATAGTTAAATATAATACATATATGTTGTGTATATACAGGGAGAGGGAGAGATAGATATTGTAAGGTTTACTGTAATTTTTTCATATGTATTTTTCTCATATATTTTCACATTTTTCATCTGTGTTGGAATGTCATCAGTTTCTAACAAATTTCACAAATAATGTAAGATAGATAGTATTATAATCCTATTACATATCTTTTATCTTTAATATTTTAAAATTTGAAAATAGTAAATTATTTATGATTTTTTTTTTTTTCAACGTTTATTTATTTTTGGGACAGAGAGAGACAGAGCATGAACGGGGGAGGGGCAAAGAGAGAGGGAGACACAGAATCGGAAGCAGGCTCCAGGCTCTGGGCCATCATCAGCCCAGAGCCCGACGCGGGGCTCAAACTCACGGACCGCGAGATCGTGACCTGGCTGAAGTCGGACGCTTAACCGACTGCGCCACCCAGGCACCCCTATTTATGATTTTAAATATATGATATAATAATATTTTTCAAAATCTTTGTCATCTTGGAAAGTATTAATGGACAAAAATATCCTGTTTCAACTAGGTTGGTGTTAGGTATATATGTCTTTATTCTAGGACTATTATAATAAAAAATAAAATTTGAAAAAGCTTTAGGGAGTTAAAGTACAAATTTTTAACAAAATACAGTGAAAATAGTATGTTAAATTTGAAATATAATAGGTCACTTAAAATTTCCTTTTATTTTGCATTTGATTTCTATTGCTGCTACAACAAATAACTACAAACTCAGTGACTTAAGAGAACCCAAGTGTATTATCTTACAGTTTTGTAAGTCAGAAGTCTGCTATGGGTTTTCCTGGGCTAAAATCAAGGTATCAGAAGAACTGAGTTACTTTTTGGAGATTCTAGGGCGTAGTTTGTTTCCTTTTCTTTTCCAGCTTCTAGAGGCGACTTGCTTTTTCTAGGCTCATGGCTGTTTTCCTACATCTTCAGGGTCAGCACCAATGGACAGAGTCCTCATACTGCAAGTTCCTGTCTTCCTATTTCCTCTTCCACTTTTTTTTTTTAATGTTGTGTTTATGTTTGACAGAGAGAGACAGAGCATGAGCAGGGAAGGGGCAGAGAGAGAGGGAGACACAGAATCCAAAGCAGGCGCCGGGCTCTGAGCTGTCAGCACAGAGCCTGACGTGGGGCTCAAACTCAGACCGCAAGATCATGACCTGTGCCAAAGTCAGATGCTCAACTGACTGAGCCACCCGGACATCCCTCCTCTTCCACTTTTAATGATCCTCACGATTAAGCTGGGCCCACCTGATAATCCATGATACTCTTCCTATTTTAAGATCAGCTGATTAGCTATGTTACTTCTGTCTGCACCCTTAACTTCCCTTTGCAATGTAGCCTAAAATATTTTAGATTTTATGAATTAGGATACAGACACGTGGGGGGCATTATTCTTACCATAAGTTACTACCACAACTTTTCGATAGAAAAGAAAAAATAATTTAAAAAATAAAGTGATCATCACAGACATAATAAAAAGGAACTAACTGAAATTTCAAAGCAGTAGGAATACTGAAAGCATACTATAAATGGAAGAAGAATAGAGGATGTGAATCTCTGAGGAGTGGAAAACACAGGATGGGAAGCCCTTTTCCTCTAAGTATTATGGTAGACTGATAACCCTTCAAATTCTGTCACGGTATATGCTCTGAAGATTGAATATGTATGAACCCATGTATGTAATTACCTTTTCATGATGTTTAGGAATAACTGCTGATGTAAGGAAGAGAGGTGACCCAGTAGACTCTTATTTAAGATTACTTTTTTCTTATTTCATAATTATCACATTTCTTCAATTACATTTCCATTTTTAGCATTCTGCATATTTGCATGCTATTGTCATTCTGACTCTAATTTTACAGATTCTTTGTCTCTTCCTTTTCACATTCCATGAAGGCAGAAAAAAAAAAAAAAAGGAATGTGTTTCCTAAAACTTTTCCAGAAGCCATTTATACATTCAGGCAGAAGAAACAGCATTCTGGAATATATCCTCAAAATTACAGAACTTGAACAAATCGCTTAATATTTTCAAGTCCCTGCTATCAGATTGGTGAACATGGGAGTATCATAGTAAATTATCCTGGAATCCAACAAGGCTATAGCAGGAGATGCAAAACACACTCAAATAGGATAATTTAAAGAGATTTTAATAAGTTGAATAGTTGTGGAGTAGATGGAAGCCAAAAGTATCTCATGACAAGTTAATTGGGGGGTAGAGGAATGAGTAAGTAGGGGAATCTTTGTTCTTAAATCTTTAGGCTTATAGAGACCAGATAACTCCGCATATCTGGACATGGGCAGGTGTGTGGGTGGAGAGGTCCACCCAAAAGAAATTCAGGAATGAAAGTTTAGCATCTGTCAGTAGATGGGGAACCAGTAAAATATATAGCCTCAGTTCCTTTTCAGCATCCTATCTGCTGCCTGCAGATGCTCACCAGCTTCAACACTTAATAGTATGTGACCTGGGAAATTTAGTTAACCTTTCTGAGGTCTTAGTTCTTTATAGTAAGTTTATTGTAAGTTTTAAATACCTGCAAAGCATTAAAACAGTGTTTGGTGCTTAGGAAGTACTGATTGCAGTTATTAGAAGTATCATCACGTGCTCATTCCTTGTGGGGAATTATTCAGAAAAGAATAATAAAATTGACATAACAGGATATCAGATTGCAAAAGCAGAGGTAAAGAATTAGAAATAAATTAGTTTGTTCAATATTGAGTAGGTATACATGTCAGGAACTTTTCTAGGCGTTGCAAATAGTCCATGGCGCTGGATGTACTTTAAAGTTAAAATTCAAGATGGTATAATGTCGGATTGAATTTTGAACAAAAGCAGTTAAATGTAAAATAATCAATTTTGTATTTTTCTGGGATAGCTGCGGAAGCAGCATATGTGATGAATGCGATGAAGGAGAGAGTGACTTGGAAAATTCAGTTAGCAAAATATACGGCAGTCAAATCACATTCCTCTTTAACAAGAGGACAAATCATTGGCTATCACCAATCTGAGAGCCAACATCTGAAAGAAAGCATGAGAAAAAAATTAAAGCATAAGTGTCATACATTTTTAAAGTACAGTTCTTTCTTCAGAATTATTAAAGCTGCTCTGTTGCCTTGAGAATTCCACACAAAATGAATTCATAAGAAGAGTAGGATATAATCCTTAGTTTCTTTTGTGAGCTATATTGATGGGGAGGATACAGTCATATGGATATTGCATTATTTTACAAATGTCTCATTTGAACACTTCAAATTGAATGGAAAGTTTAAATTTAATATATTTGTTACTTGAAATGAGTTTGAGTAATGTATGCCATCTTTATAGTTATGAAAGATCTGTACAGTTTTGTACAAGAAGGACTCCTTGAGCAAACAGAAAAAAAAAAAAAAAAGCGTAACCGAGTGGAGAAGTGAAGTTCTTTTAGAGTCACGCTTCACTTAGCTCCTGCAGTTTGTGCACAAAAACTGGCTCTTGTGCATGTCTATGACACAGGATTTACAAAAGAATACATCCCGGAAAGACTTTTGTTTGGAAGGTTGGATGTGTTTATTCTGCAAATGTCATGATGCCTTTAAGGAGAAATAGATTAGACGGTAAGTTAGTATTATGCAGTGTGGAATAGTGAAACAAGGAGGTACCTTGGATGTAGTCAAGGGTTTTAGTCATTGTTGGGATTCTGGGCTTTAACGCAGTGGTTTAAAAATGTGAATACTAAAGTTTAGATGGTGGAGTTTGAATAACGGCATCACAAAATGCAGCCTGTGCATGACCAACTTGAGCAGGACACTCATCCTGCTGTACCGTAGTTTCTTCATCACTAAAATTGGAGTTGTGGCCAGGATTTAATATAAAACACATATAAGAGCATTTAAAAATATTTAATACGTGTCTTCCATGGTTTCTGTTAAAGTTACATTATCCTACTAGGGCACCTGGATGGCTCAGTTGGTTAAGCGTCTGACTCTTGGTTTCAGCTCAGGTCATGATCTCATGATTTCAGCCCCGCTTTGGACTCTGCGCTGATGGCACGGAGCTTGCTTGGGATTCTCTCTCTCTCAAAAAAATAAATGAATAAACTTAAAAGAAAAAAGTTATACTGTCCTACTTAGTAATCAGAGTAATAAAGTCCCCTCCCTTTTATACACTGCCCCTTCCTCTGTTAACCACTGGCTTTGTTTTCTATGGCCAGTCACATAACCCTTAAAAGAGTGTTTTCTTCATCTGTAAAGCATATATAAAGGGATTGACAATATTTAGTATCCTTCCAAGTGTCAAAATCTCTAATGATTACAAGCTAAAATAAAACACTATCCTCAGAATTTGTGTTATTTTGAGAGTAATTTGTGAAGAAGGTGTAAATCTAGGAAGTTATCTAAATGCTTACTGAAGTTAGCAAATCCATTGGGACTTGACTTTCTGCTCAAAGTAAAGTCTGATAATCTGGCTATTTGTGACATGTTATTCATCTGCAGATGTGTATGACCCAGTATCTAAATGGCAATGCCATTACACACACACACACACACGAGTCACGATTGTTTTGTCATTGCTGACTTAGGTTTTGTAGAATTTTTTATAATGAACCTGCCATATTAAAACTGAGAAGTTAAAGGTAAAATGTAACAGTTTGTCACAATTATGTTTCATATTGACAGGTGTTCTGAACTTTCTGTTTGATAACTAGACATATAAATTTCAGTTCTTAAAGCTTTGCAGCCAATTTAAGGGCTCATTTATTTCACTGACAGCAAGATATATGTGCAGCCTGGCATACTGGATGTCTGGGGCCAAAATCGGCACTTTGTTGCTTGCGTGTTTCACAGGGAGTAAATAGTAGCAATTTTTCAGCATAGGCATACTAGCACAAGGTGTTTAGCAAATAAATGAGCATAAGATGACCTGTGGTGTCCTGAAATTACTAAAATTCATGAATAATAAAATGATCTATAGATTGTTAGCAGAGGGCTACAGCACAGGCTAATTTGCAGCCAGTGAAGCTTTGCAGGATAATTTATAACTTTTGAAAATTTAATGACTTCATCAATTTTTACCTATTTTTTACCAATATAATCTCCTGAATACCACTTTCAGCTATGATTTCCTTGTAAGAAAATATCTAAGACACTTACATGATTAGGGTATTAAAATAACCCTGCCTAATTTAGATTTCTTGATTGTTTTATATAATTCAAAAAATAATAGAGGAGAAAACTTTAATGGTTGTGTTTTGTTTTTGTAAGACAGTTTTATGAAAATAACCTTGATATATATAACTATCTGTGTTGTTTGATACTATCCTTTCAGGGGCATATCATTTCAGTTTTGACAATTAAGCTTTCACTTTAAATCTAAGTATTGACACCAACTCATTTTTTTCTTTACAAACATCATAGGAAAAAATCATTAAATATAAAAATATATATCCCTATTTATTCTCAAATTATGTGGAGAATATTTTAAGTAATTCTTTCAAAACAATTAATAAATAGTGCTTGACATCTAGTTTTATATTCTCCCACAAAGACAAATAACTGAGAGCCCACAATGTATATTTATGCATGTTTTTTTCTTTTACATTTATATTTTATTGCTAATATGCTTTGATTGGTTAGTAGATTGTATTTGGGCTATGACTTTAGGATACTTACCTGTTTTCTGAATTTTCTAGTAGTTGAAGTTAAGAACTTTGTATCATTGTCTCATATGTATGAATGACACAACTTTTTTTTTTTATAGAGAAATCTGCAGCTCAATATTGTAGAATTTGTTCATTGAGTATGGTCTCTGGTTATTAACAAAAAACAAACTTATTTCCTGACAGTGTCTAAACAAGTTAGTCAGTAACTGGAATATAGGTATTATCAAAATGGATTGTGGATTTAAGGCAATAAAACTATTTTCATCTGTGAATAGTTAAACAGAATGTATATTTATCTAAATATTTTCTATTTGAAGGGGTTATTTTTGTTTTAAGAATATTTCTATTAAACAAAAATTAATTAAAATCATTTGTAGTCTTTTAATGTTTTATTTCTTTTATTAAATAGGATCTGTAGATCCTACATGGCAGAGTAAAGTTTAATAACCATTAATTTTTACCTATTATATATTATTGATGTAATATTAATACTAATATTAGTCAGAAGTAGTCCTAACACTAGGTAGGTGCTATGATCTAAGAACATAGTCATATGACTTATTTGCATATTATTTTACAATTATAAATATTGTATATTATGTACATGTAAATATATTATATACATATTATATATACATATATGCATTTATTTTACATATTATATACATATACAATAAAATATTGTGTACATATTTTATTAGCTCCTCATGACCTTGTAATATATGAATTAATACTGCAATGTATATGCCTGCAATGTATAGCTAATTGAAGCTAATAAGTGAAAGCAATCTTTTCAAAGCCCTGGGTGTATTGAATGAAAGAACCAACATTCAAATTCCGTATATAGGTATCTAAGTTGCGTGTTCTTTCCAAAATAACACGAGTTGTCCTAAGATCCATCTGAAATAAATATGCACTTATATTCAGTGGTGTTTATGATTTGTGTTAAAAATTGCAACAGTTTTTGAAATTTAATATATTCACAACTTATTTTGGTGACCTACATTTTATAATTATTTTTCAGGACACTTTATATTTACCCCAGTCAATCCTATTGTGCATTTTTCCCAAATTTTGAATTGCTGCTGTCTTATATACTATCATCCCATATAGTGGAAGGAAGATAAGGAATAAAGTAGTCTGATAATCTTGTTTACATTCTTGCTAGCTAATTCCCTGGGCTTTAGTTTTTCATCCATAAACATGACAAACTAGTAAAATTCATCATAGCAATCTTGGCATTGGTGAATACCATATAGTGCATGTGATATCCCTAAAATACTCTAATTATAATTCCCATGAAATGAAGAGACTACTGAGAACTAGAGCATTCAAAAATAATTATGTTGCAAAGGATGTTAATAAATTACTAAACATAGAGAGGGAGAGAAAGAGATCCAGGGAGGGTGGCAGGGAGGAGCCTATTTAGAGATAAAACCATTTCAAATTGAGTTATTCTAGATTATTTTTAAGAACTTATTTTGCTGCTGGAAGTTAAGCAGTGTAAATGTGGCTTGTCAGAAAGCAATTTCAGAGCCAAGAGGATCGGAGTGAGTTATCAGTAGTCAACAACTTAGGATTGGATATTTATTTGCTCAGCTCCTTTTAGTCATGGGCGAGCAGAGAGACACTTTCAGGTTCTGAGTTGAGATGGACAAATGAGTGAAGAATGTAATTGAGCACGTAATACATACTGTGCACTCTATTCTCCAGGAAGAAAGGAGATATACTTAAATGAGAATGTTTAGTGAAAAAGAAATACTATCACAATCAATTTGACAGCATAAGATGATACGATAGGAACCCTTAAAATTCTCACCTGCTTCTTGACGGTTTTCAGCCACTGTTTTTACTGATTCATTAGTAAAGTATCTTTTTAGACTTTTTTCATTATTATTTAAAGCATTTATGAACAGTGAAAAAAATAGAACAATGAAATTTTTCTAAGAAATTGAATTGGAAAGTGTGTGTGTGTGTGTGTGTGCGTGCGCACGCGTGCACGCATGCACATTAATTTTTGGTTTGGAAGGTTTGTTGAATGTCTTGATGTCTGGGCAGGATCTTGGTTCATTTGGCAGAATAGAAGCTCTGGTGTCTTAGGTGCCATTTAAATTCTGCGTCCTCTACAAGAGGAGAAAACAAGATATTCAACAGGCTCAATCTAATATTTGTAACATAGTGTTTTCTTGGAGCCTGGATTTTGTTCCTTTCCTGTTTACAAATCTTTGGCTAGAAGCAAGATAATTCAAAAAAATTTTAAAGCTCTCACAAATTTTGTTTTGAGCTCTGATTATTTAGTTCTCTTTGCCAGCCTAGGCTTTGGTTATATCAGCTTTGACAAGAATGCTCTTAAAAGCTGAATATTAGTAAGAATTAAAAATAAACTGACTACACACAGAAAAAATAACAATGTACTTAAGATCATTCCTAGGAACATTCGTTTGCTTTCATGCTAGCCAGCCATGTTAATGACGCACAGGCACAAAACATTTTTTTTGAAGTTTTCATCTTATTTGAAAGTGAGCAAATTAATGAAGTTCAAAGTGAAAATGACATGATCAACTCTCCCTTAGACGCTGGTTTTGATGATCCACTCCACAAAAAATGGTTTTGTGTCCCCTTGTCCTACAGATGATCATGTTCAGTGGTACCAATATATATATAAATATATATATATATATTTATATACATATATATACATACATATATACATATATATACATACATATATATTTATATATATATATACATACATACACATATATACACACACACCATATATATATATACATATATATGGTGTGTGTGTATATATATGTGCATATATATATATGTGTGTGTGTGTGTGTGTATATATAGAGAGAGACTTGTATTAGACTTCATACCTGATGTCTGTAAAACACAGAATTTTGTCCTCTCTTTGATTAGGTATTGTTCCTTCTCTGTGCAACTACCTCTCTTTGTTCTGGCAAAGGACCAAAACCTCCTAACATAAACTTTTCCTTTTAGTCCTCCTAACAGAGGAGTTATCCTTATGTTTATAAATTCTTATATTCTCATAACTGCAGTCTCCATGTGGTTGTTCTCACTAGGCTTGAAATGAAACAGGGCATCATCTTTCACTTGCATTGAAGGGTGGTAAACAACTACACTGGTGGCTCTTAAAAATAATTGCACTTTCCTTACATCTTCAACCATCATCTTTCTATTGTCAGATAGTCAAGAGGAAGGAATGATAATTAATACAGGTGGAAAGAAAATATGTCAATCTCTGACTGTGCCCTGATGATTATAGCACTTTCCTTTGGAATGAGGAGACACTCAGTACCTATTTTTCTCAATGCTTTGACCTTAGGTAAAGTGAAACTGGAATTGTTACACCTGTAGGCTGATAGATTATGCCATATGCCTTAATTTGCTATTAATGTTTTAAAGGGCAATGTAGTGAATTGTATGCAGTTTTAGAAAATTCTCATGATGCTGCCTCCTTTCTCAAATTTGTCATTTCTCATTTATCTAAGATCTTTGAGATCACTCAACTATGTTCACAGAATTGAAAGCCATTTTTACAGTGCAGCTAACACCTCCTTATTGGAAAGGCCTGTATCCAGTGACTCTTTGATACAAGAATGTAACAGCTTGCCCCAACTCAAGACAATACTAAGAGGCCACACCACCCTCAGAATCTAAAGTCCGTTTTGAGATGTTATCACAGTACATGATCTGCCCAATTCTGGTTCTTTTCCTTTTTTGTCCTTGGAGGAAGATCCCAAATATCCTTTCTGATAAACATCTTACATTCTAACCTTCATCTCAAGGTCTGCATTCTAGAGAACCCAGACACAACAATTAATGGCCAGAAAACACAAACATTGAGGTTTTCTTATTGCGGTTCATTCTATAATTTTTGTTAGCATTTTATTATAAAAAAACCCTGCCCACATTTTAAAAATTTATTATTCATTAATTTGCATTACTATGGAAACAAATTTCCATTTGTAATGAATTATAATCTACCTTATTATTAACGTTCAAGATGTCTTAATAAGAGCTGGATTCTCTGTATTTTGACCTGTCCGTAACATTTTATTTTTGTCACTTATTCTGTCCTACATTTGCCTTGCTCTCTTATTACCCAGCCCTGAAATTAAGTCTTATCTAGACAAGTATTCTTAGTGCTTCTAGACATGCTCTATGGACAATGCCTCAAAGTTTTTTATCTGTTATATGCTTCTCTTTGTATGTATGTGTGTTCGTGTGTGTGTGTGTGTGTGTGTGTGTACATGCGTGTCTATCCTTTCTCCCTCTTTTATCTATATAGGTATCTTTGTAATCTGTTTATAAAAACTTTTAGGCCATTTTGTTTCCATCAAATTATGGTTCAACTCTTCAGGGTTCATTTTAGCCTCCTTTTCCTTCTTTGTAACTACTTTTTTCAACAATGAGAGACCTGACTTCCATTTTCTACCATATGTTTACTATTTGCTCAATTCTATGGTATACAGAAAGTAGGTTCAGAATTGTTGATCCATACTACTGTGGAAACCAAACCTACTAACTCGAGTTTAATAATTGCTTTCTTTTTCTCCTTAGCTTGAAGCTGCAGGGTCAGAGTACTGTATTTTACAGTTACATGGGATTTTATTTTCCCTGTTTTGCATGGTTATTGCTATTTATCTGAAATGCAATTATGTTTAGTTTTATTAGTATAATATGCTATAATTTACTTCCCCTTTCCTGTTTTGTTTATTTAACCCATTTCATTCATTGCTTTACTTTTGTAAAAATGTAACATAGTTCCAAAAATCAAAATTATACAAGTCATACTCAGAGAAATATCACCAGTTCCTCATTCATTTTATCCTAATGCCAACACATTCTGTATATGTAACCAATCTCAGAAGTTTCTGTTCTTTTTACATTTTTTGGAAAAATTGCAAATCTCTGTATTTTTTTTATTTTCCCTATTATACATAAAGTCAGTGTATTATAGGTTTACTTTGTCATATAGCCAATTATATCAGCTCACAAAGATCTTTCTTATTCTTTTATAAAGTGGCATATATAGCTGCATATATCCATTATGTGGATATAATAATGTATAGTTAACCAATCTTCTATAGATGGGCATTTATTTTTTTTTCTTCCAAGGTTTTATTTAAATTCCAGTTAGTTAACATAGTGTAATATTAGTTTCAGGTGTAGGATTTAGTGATTCATCACTTACATATAACACCCAGTGCTCATCACACAAAGTGCCCTCCTTAATACCCATCACCTGTTTAACCCATCCCTCTGCCTGCCTCACCTCCAGCAAACCTGTTTTTCTTTATAATTGTTTTTATAAATACATTTTGATTTTGTTATGTTTATTTTTCAGTGAGAGAGAGTGTGTGTGAATGGGAGAGGGGCAGAGAGAGAGGGAGATACAGAATCCGAAGTAGGCTCCAGGCTTTGAGCTGTCAGCACAGAGCCTGATGTGGGGCTAGAACCCATGAACTGGGAGATCATGACCTGAGCTGAAGTCGGACGCTTAACCGACTGAGCCACCCAGGCACCCCTGTTCTTTATAATTAAGAATCTATTTGGGGCGCCTGGGTGGTTCAGTCGGTTGAACGTCCGACTTCAGCTCAGGTCATGATCTCACAGTCCGTGAATTCGAGCCCTGCATTGGGCTCTGTGCTGACAGCTCAGAGCCTGGAACCTGCTTTGGATTCTGTGTCTCCCTCTCTCTCTGCCCCTCCCCTGCTCATGCTCTGTCTTTCTTTGTCTCAAAAATAATTAAAAACATTAAAAAAATAATCTGTTTTAAGGTTTGCCTTTCTTTTCCCCCCTTCTGTGTTCATCTGTTTTGTTTCTTCTTTTTTTTTAATGTTTATTTTTGGGAGAGATGGAGAGAGAAGGAGAGAGAGACACAGAGAGAGGTGGAGCCTGAGTGAGGAGGGGCAGAGAGAAAGGGAGAGAAACAGAATCTAAAACAGGCTCAAGGCTCTGAGATGTCAGCACAGGGCCCAGCATGGGGCTGGAACTCATGAACCTCAAGATCATGATGTGAGCTGAAGTCAGATGCTCAACCGACTAAGCCACCCAGGCACCCCTATCTGTTTTGTTACTTAAATTCCACATGTGAGTGAAATTATATGGTATTTGTCTTCCTCTAAGTTATTTCCTTTAGCATAATATACTCTTAACTCCACATTCTTGCAAATGGCAATATTTCATTCTTTTTTTGTGACTGAGAAATATATAAACATTTAGATTTTTACTAAAACACTGCAAAAAAATGTTGTAATGAGTAACTTTAAGAGTATATATTTTCATTTTGTCAATGTGTATCATCAGGTTAAATTACTAAAATTGGGATTGTTAAATCACAAGAGTTAAATATTTACATAGATTGTTAGGTATTTCTGAATTTCCTTTCTTATGAGCTGAGTTTGCATTTCTACTGGCAATTGATAAGAGTACCGTTTCTTCACAGTTCCTGTTAGTTAAATGTTTTCAGACATTTTAATTTCTGCCAATTTGAACGAAGAAATATTATCTTAGTGTAGTAGTGATTTACATTTCTCTTATTGTATCTGAGATTAAATATATTTTCATATATTTAAGGACCATTTGCATATATTTTTGAAATATTTGTTCATGTATTTTGTACATTATTTTATTGGGGTTTATGTATATATATATTTTTTCCTCTAATATTTGTGTGGTTTCTTTCAAAGTTATGTCTCTGATCTATTTGAATTTTATTATTTTGTTTTGTGTTTGATATATATTTAAAATTTATCATTTCCCAAATGTTTATACAATTACTATAGTACTATTTATTAAAAAGTCCATCATTGCTATAGTTATCTGAAATGGTTCTATTATCATATTAGTTATATACATATATATTTATATATATATGAGACAGTTTTTAGACTATAAATTTTATTGTACAAAATATCTATGTTTTATGCACCTATATTCCATTGTTTTTTAGTTTAAAAAAGTTTTAAAGTCTGTTTTGAAAGTTTTATAGGTTAGCTCTCATAAGTTTTCTGCTCAGTGTTTGTCGATTTAGATTTTCAGTGGGAGTTCAAGGTAGTTCTTCTAGATTTGGTTTTAATTTCTTGCTTGCATTGAGGTTTGTGATCTTTACTTTCCACTCTTTATGAATGAACAAGTAGGTTTTACATGAGTTTAATTGTTCTTGTTAGATGTAGTTATTTTGGAGACTGTTTAGAGTGATTTGGATTTAAATGTGACAGTTTTTCTCAGGTTATTAGAAAAACATAAAAGAAGAAAGAAAACTTTTAAATAATATCATAAAAGCCAAGTTTGGCAAAATTAAATATATATATTTATATGTATAATATATAAAATTTATATACATATACACACACATACTATATATATGTGTATATATATATATATATATATATATATGTTTGCAACTATATGAGCTACAAAAAATAACTCAAAACAGATTAAGGATTTAAACATATAAGCTAAAACTATAAATCTCTTAATAGAAAACTTAGCTCTAATCTTCGTGACCTTGGATTAAGAATTGATTTCTTTAGATATGATTCCAAAGCACAAGCAACAAGAAATGATAATTTTTTTTAATGTTTATTAATTTTTGAGAGAGAGAGAGAGAGAGAGAGAGAGCGAGCGAGCATGAGCAGGGGAGGGGCAGAGAGAGGGAGAGACAGAATCCGAAGCAGGCTTCAGGCTCCGAGCTGTCAGCACAGAGCCTGACAGGGGGCTCGAATTCACAAACTGTGAGATCATGATCTGAGCTGAAGTCGGACGCCCAACCAACTGAGTCACCCAGGCGCCCCTCAACAAGAAATGATAAACTGGACTTCCAAATTCAAACTTTTTCTGTGCTTTAGAAGACACGATCAAGAAAGAAAAAAGGCAATTCCTGATGGGAAATGATATTTGCAAATTATATTTGATAAGGGTCTAGTATCTATGAAGTATAAAATAATTTTTATAACTCAAAATTAAAAAGACAAATTATATAATTTTAAAATTGGGCAGAAGATTTCAAATAGACATTTCACCAAGGAAGATACCTAGATTATTGATAAATATATCAAAAGCTACCCACCATTGCTCACTTGTCATTAGGGAAATCTAACTGCAATAATATATCACTTCAGACACACTAAGATGGCTATAATATTAAAAAACTGGGGGCGCCTGGGTGGCGCAGTCGGTTAAGCGTACGACTTCAGCCAGGTCACGATCTCGCGGTCCGTGAGTTCGAGCCCCGCGTCAGGCTCTGGGCTGATGGCTCAGAGCCTGGAGCCTGTTTCCGATTCTGTGTCTCCCTCTTTCTCTGCCCCTCCCCCGTTCATGCTCTGTCTCTCTCTGTCCCAAAAATAAATAAAAGTTGAAAAAAAAATTAAAAAAAAAACAAAACAAAACTGTAGACAATAACAAGTATTTTTGAGAATGTAGAGAAACTGATACTCTCATACATCGCTGGTAGGAATGTCAAATGGTGCAGCTCCTTTGGAAAAAGTGTTGGGCAGTTCTTAAAATAATAAGCTTAGAGTTACCATATAATCGTACAATTCTGCTTCTACATACTTATTCAAGATAATTGAAAACATGCTGTCCCAATAATTTTATATGAATACTCACAGCAGCATTGGTCTTATAACTGAAAACTGAAAAAAAACCAATGTCCATCAACAGATGAATATATAAATCATATGTTGTATCCATAGGATGACGTATTCTTCAGTCATAGAAAGGAATGAAATGCTGATAGATGCTACACTACAAATGAATCCCAAAACTTTATGCTAAGTGAGAAAAGCAGACACAAAGGGTGCATAGATTAGCAGTTGCCAAGGGCCAGAAGAAGGGATAATGGGGAGTGAATGCTGAGTAAAACATTTTTTGGTGTGAGGAAAATGTTCTGATTATGGTTGCACAAATATTGTGAAAATACTAAATGTTCCAAAATTACTGAAGCCAACTGAATTGTATATTTTTAAAAGGGTGAATTTTATAGTATGTGAATTCTATCTTAATTTTTAAATCTTGGAAATATATATTGAATTATATGGTGTGCGTGTGTGTGTGTATTACCTGCAATCTCTTGATTTACATTTGGAATTAGTTTACCTACATGTGTTGTGAAGTTGTGGAAATTAGTGAGAATTCAAAGTGAAATATAAAGAAAAAGCTTAGAGATTCAAGGTATGGACTTTGGGGAAGGTTCATATCTTTTAGGGAAAAGAAAAGAAGCAAGGAACCTGCCACTGAGAATCCCTAGGTTAAGGATATTAGGAGCATCATAGGTAGACTAGAGTTTTCATTCACTTTCAAATTTACTTTTATTATTATTATTATTTTTAAATGTTTTTATTTTTGAGAGAAAGAGAGTGCACAGTGGAGGGACAGAGAGACAGGGAGTCAGAGGATCTGAAGTAGGCTCTGCCCTGACAGCAGGGCACCCACTGCGGGGCTCAAACTCATAAACAGTGAGATCTTGCCCTGAGCTGATGTCCAATGCTCAACTGATGGAGCCATCCAGCCGCCCCTCACATTTACTTTTAAAAAGAGTGTAATTTTAAATACAGATGTCAGGGGAGGTGTCACTAGAAATACACGTTTGAATAAATTCCTAGAGGTCATGATGGGGGGAGACAGGTGGTTTTGGAAGGAAAGGTATTGGACCAGGGATAGAAATGCTTTGAGGCAGGAGCATGCCTCTAATATAGGAATTTGGAATTAAAAGCAGATTCTGTTTTTACAAACTAGTATTAATGTGAAGAATATTAATTATTCTTTAAAGTACTACTTATACTTCCTATTCCTGCAGTTTGGGATGCATATATCATCAGATACACCTTTTTCAGTGGACATAATTTTTTGAAGAAATGTGAAGATTACCATATGAAATTTTACATAGAGTCAGGTATGTTTAATTCCCACATAATCAGTTTTTCTAAGAGTTAATGATTGTTGAATGCCTGGGTATTTTTTCATAGGTTTTTCTCATAGGTTTTCTCCCTCAGCATGTTCCTTGTCTGTCGGTCTGTATCTCTCTTCTGAGAGAGAAGTGAAAAGTACTTTGTGTTATAAACCTTGCTCTCTCTGTCTACACTACAGTCATGGTATTTGGATTTATAATTTACCTTGTCATCAAATAATAGGATTACACAATATGATTTAAAAACAAGCATCATTTATATATTTATACTGAAATGTAAGCAGTTCATAATATGTTAATTAAATGTGTTACATTAGTAATTTTATTAATCCAAACAGCATATTTTTGTCTGTGCTTGCATCCTTCATGATTCAGTGTAACTTAATATTAAAAACCATGATAAGAATATAAGGATAATGCTGTTTTCATCCATTATTTCTCCTCTGGTGCTCAATAATAACAACACTAAGCCCCCACAATTGTGACAGCTATAAAAGGATGTGGTTAGCTTATCTCTAGCAAGCTGCAAAGGTAAACATGGTAAAGTAATTTGCTATCATGGAATGGTTTTTAAGTCATTTCCTTTTATATGTAAAATTAATTAAATAAGCAAGATTGAAAGCTGACACGCTGAAGATTTTATTCATTTTGCCTAATGTAGCATATTACTCCTATCTGACAAAGAATACTCAGTTGTAATTTTCCTTTTATTTTCTTCTCTTAAAATATCTAAAAATTTAGTTAACAATATCCAACGTTATATGGAAATGTTCATTTTCCTAGCAATGTGTTTTGTACACAGATTAGATATTTTTGCACAGCATATAAAACACAAGTCTGTCATAACTAAACTGGAAAGATTTTTCTATGATAAAACACACTATGTGCAGTTTGAATTTTTGCAGACATTAGACAATAAAAATGAATTTAGTTGTAAGACATAAATAGCTTTCATAAGAACCTCAAAGGTGCTCTTGGAGCAAGAGACGAAAAATAATTTTCTTGACAGGTGTTCTAATGATATCTGTACTGGAAAAAATAGTTTATTCATATATCATTATTTTGTCATGTTTATGATAATAAATACAATTAGCATGGGATATCACAACTAATTATGCAATTTGAAGGAAACATAATTTAGTAATTTTTATTGTGAAAACATTTTGACTGAGTGCTATTTTGTAGAAAATTTGGGACTTTTGCTGATAAAATGATTAGTTGTTGAAAGCATTTTATGTATTAGCTCATAATAAGGATGAATTTCCCTATAAGAACTATCATATTACCTTATAGATTTATGTGTTTTGTTTTTGATCATTTATAAACATCCTTATGGCTATTTATTCAGGTCCCAACAGCTTAATGAATGGCAATTAATCGATATGTAGAGGGAAACATATGCTTAATTAGTAGAAAAAAATCTAAAAAATAACAAAAAACTTTACAATTACCAAGAGATACTATTTTAGTTAGCTCTTTTTTGTTCAGACAGCTCTTTTAAATTAGAGAGGCGGGGGGGAACTTATTTTACCAGAAAATTGGTATAGAAATCTGAAATTCATTTATATGAGTTTTTAAAATAGTAGGTTTATTTTAAGCATTTAATATCCACCAAAATGGAAAGGTCATATAAGTAAACTTTCGGAGTCCTAGCCTTTTAATAATATCATAGTGCTAATTTTATTTTTAACTTGCTTTGCATTGCCACTAGGTGGAACCAAAAAACTTTATAATTTCTATTAATGCATTTTTGTCCTATATGTATATACAGTACTTATAAACTCTTCAACTAAAAATCCTGGGAATAGTTCAACACCTAAACTATAAATTCTATGAATGTGCCCTTAACTGTGAATGGGCATTAAAAATTGTGTAAGAACAACACAGCAATACCATGGGCAAACACTAGTATAAAAACAAATAAAATGTCATCAACAACAAATCTGAGTAGTTTAAATATATCAAGAGAGAATATACAGTTTTTAAGCAATCAGGAGGAAAGGGGCACCTGGGTGGCTCAGTCAGTTGGGTGTCTGGCTTCCTCTCAGGTCATGATTTCATGGTTTGTGAGTTCGAACCCCTGCGTTGGGCTCTTTGCTGACAGCTCAGAGCCTGGAGCCTGTTTCGGATTCTGTGTCTCCCTCTTTCACTGCTCCTCCTCCGCTCGTGCTCTGTCTCTCTCTCTCTCTCTCTTTCTCTCTCTCTCTCTCTCAAAAATAAATAAACATTAAAAACAATCAGGAGGAAAGATAAAACATAATCAGAAACTGTACTAATATATTTGGTGATAAATATTGAATTGTGTCTTGGTAGAAATCTATTAAATGAATCAAAATAGATGTATACTAATTTTTCAATTGTTGATTTTTATTGGGAACCATTAAATCAGAAATCAAGCCTATTTTAAATGGCTCCATATAAAAATTATTGCTATTGACCAGTAATAATCAACTAATTGGTATTTTGTGCTTGTGTTGATACTGTTTCTCAAATTAGTTTTTTTTTTTTTCTGGATCTTTAGACAGGAATAAAAGAGAGCTGTTAAGAAATAGAAAATACATGGTGATACACATAATAAACTTTTTCTGTCTTCATTTAGAGGGTTGATTTTTTTCAATACATCCAGATCTTGGCATTGGAAAACCTTATTTATGCTCAGTTAAAAAATTTAAAAAAAAGGAATAAGAGGACTGATAGGATAGTTATAGAGTAACATTGTTGTACTTTTATAACTTCAATTTGCAAGTCCGGAAATTGAGACTTAAAAAGTTTAGTGGCTTTTCCAAAGACAGCTAGTGTTTAGAGCTAGTTTCTGATCTAAGATACCAGCCCTTAGTCCCTATGCAAAGGGTATGGAGTACACAGGGCACATGTAAAACAGTTAACCTTAAAAAACAAGCATAGAACATCAAAAGCCTTGAATGTTGTGTGAAGATTTTTCCTATTGTTGATGGTAATTGTAGCCACTGTAATTAATACGATGGCATATTAAGAGCTTGAAGATTGGAACAGAAGAAAGCCAAGGATATTTGGGAAAAAAATCTGTATTCACTTACTAGGGCTCCATAACAGGGTACCACAAGCTAGATGGCTTAACGCAACAGAAATTTGTATTTCACAGTTCTGAAAAATAGAAATCTGCAGTCAACTTGTCAGTAGGGCCATACTCTCATTAAATAAAGTGTTAAGGAACTATTATTCTGTATGCATCTAATGGAAGAATCTGCTAAAAGATGAAGATTTGATAAAATTTGTCAAATGCCACAGATATTTAAGTAAGAGTAGACCTAAAGTCATTCTGTTAAATTTAGCTGAAAGGAAGTTGATGATTTTGACAAAAGTTGCTTTAAAGAGCAGAATAGGTCTAGTAGAATTAATTTTTGTTGAATATTATATGGGATATTTTCTCAGAAATCTTGAATTTACATGTAAGACAGTATTGTTGTTGCTTATGATGTGAAAGATGTATGCAAGGTTAAACTATATGGTGAGAAAAAGGAGTAGAGAATGTTTTTGTATATGTTAGCTATTAATGGGAAAACTCATTAAGTGAGGTTCCTGAGATGATAAGAGGACATTTGAGTCAAAACGCAATTGAATTGGTTTATCTTTCATAGAGTCTAGAGAATATGAGAAGGATGTTAGCCCGTTCAGATGTTCTAAAGCTATAGTGAACTTTCATATAATTTATAATGATTGTTTTTTTAGAAGTGAACGGTGAAATCAATTTTTGAATGGCAGTGGATCTTGGAAAGGAGATGATTGAGGAAAGTGTTGAAGGCTTGAATGATTACTGCACAAAATAAAGGAGATGACTAGAGAAATATAGTATGATTGTTTTAAGTGTCCAGTGATAGTTAGCTAGTTATTTACAGAGATTACAGTCACACTCAGCAGCACAAATATGGATTGGAAAAGTCACAAAATTAGAATGATGACAGTTTGGGCTTGAGGGTAATTATGTAGCTGATTAGAGTGTTGTGGAAGACAGAAGTAAATAATAAGGGCTGATCAATGGTGAAGAGTATAAGTAATAAGGAAAAATACAAGAGTAGAATACATAGGCTCCATAGTTAATTTATCCCATGTTGCTCTCTGAATATTTAAAAAATCAAATTGAAACGTGTATGTGTGCTTTAAGTCAAATATTTTTTAAATAAAATATGCAGATGTATCACAGTGACCTTTTGATTTTGTCTCAAAATGATTACCCAAAGGATTGAATCATTTCTTACCTATAGATTTAGTCTATGAAGATACTGTTTAATTCTGGGTTAAGTGAAAAAAAAAAAGTTCGTATTTGGGACCTGTAGCTTTATTAAACATGTGAGAGAATATGCAAAACATGTTCTCCTTTAAGAAATTATAATATATGAGGAAAATATTGAGTAACATTATTGAATATCTCTGGTTTGAATCAGTAATTACAAATATATGTCTATAATAGAGACAAGTAATGTTATGTTAGGACTCTCAAAGTTTGTAAAAATACCATGCATCAATCATAATCATAATAATGAGTTAATCCCATGGGCTAATACTGGAAAATTTAATAGGCTTTTGATGCAAAATGTTGTTGATAGTCACAGTGTCTCCAATTCAGCTGAAAGATTTTTCTTTTCCTCCCTTTTTAATGAAAATTTCAGCAAGCTAGAAGGTGACCTCAGCACATAACGTCTTATCACTGGAGGTGAAACATCAACTCTTTTAGTGAATTTTGTAGAATAAGAGGTAAACTCATTATTATCAATTGTGACCTACCTCTCCACCTAGAAACCACAGGATTAATTACAAAATCAAGATATCATTTTCAAAGTGGATTGTTCACAGGTCAAAGAGAAAAATGAAGAGGAGATACCTGCAAATGATTAAAAAATAAAATTGAAGAAATGAAAAAGAGCTAAATAAGCTTCATTAACTAGATGAAAATAGAAAGCAGCAAAGCTTAGGCAGATCTTTTTTGGCATGGTATTTATACACCAAGCATTATTTTTAACATTTCAGAACCAGACACAAAATTTAGAACAACTGTCTTCAAATAAAATATTATTTCAGTAAGTCCTGCAGAAGTCAAAGGAAAATAAAACTTTACTCTTTATTTTTTTTTATTCTCAATCTATAAAATGTAAATCCTTTTGGATTAACTTCATTAATTTAAAAGTACATTCTATGAAAAAATGTTGGTATTACACAGTTGAATAAAGCAGAATTATTCCTCTTTGAAGCAGCTATGACTTCTAGTTTAACAAATAGTAGAAAACATAACCTAGCTCAAATAAGGAGTTATTGTGACCTGTACTGAAATTCCAGAGGTATGGCTGGCTTTAGTCCCAAATAGATTAGGATCTGGGTCCATTTCTCTTTAGTTCCTTTGACTGTATTTTCCTCTTTTCTGACTTGACCCCAGACTACTTTGCCTGATGGCAACAAAATGGCTGAGACAGTACTAGGCCTCCTGTCTGCAGAACAACAACCTGAAAGTGAAAATAAATGTCTTCAACACAGCCCCTGTTCTTCATTCTGACTGGTTCATCCTGTACCAGTCAACTATGGTAATGAGGACGGGGATCATGTAGGATATTCCATCCTAAATCAGGAAGGTTCTCACTCGTAGAATAGGGATGGATTCAGTCCCACCAGGCATGTTTTGTCCTTTGTAACAGTGATGAGCAAATAAATGTGGACTGTGAGGCCAGCATAGATACATATTGTGAAATTCTTTCTTGGCCATTTCAAGAAGTAGGGAATTGGCGGTAATGTTCCCAGTGCAGTGGAGAGGGGAAGATCTGCCAAAGTAGCAGGTAGTAGGAAACTATGTTGTCTCTAAAGAATTTAAAAACACTGTTTTAACACTGTTAGGAGTTCAGTGGTATTAATTATACTCCGTGCTGTGCAACCATCATCACTATTTTGGGGGGGAACCACCAGGTTTTCCACATTGGCTGTACGATTTCACATTCTTACCAGAAGTGCCTAAGGCACTTTCTTCATGTCTTCACCACATTTATTTTTTTTCTTTTATTTTTTTAAATAGTAGCCATCCTGATGAGTATGAGGTGGTATCTCATACTTTTGACTTGCATATCTCCAGTGATCAGTGATGTTGAACATCTTCTATGGGCTTCTTAGCCATGTGTACATCTTCTTTGGAGAAATATCTATTCAAGTTGTTGTCCATTTTGAATTGAGGTGTTTATGTTATTGTCGCTTAGTTCCCTATACATTTTGGTTATTAGTCACTTGACAGATACATGATTTTCAAATACTGGCTCTTATTTTGTGTGTTTTTATTTACTCTTTTGATAGTGTCTTTTGAGGCACAAAATTTAAAATTTTCATTCTGTCTGTCTATTTTTATTTTTTTGCTTGTGCCTTTGGTGTCAGTTCCAAAAAATTATGGCTGAATTGTTGTGAAGCTTTTGCTCTATGTTTTCTTGTAAGAATTTTATAGTTTTAGATATTATAAATGTAGGTATTTGGTTGATTTTGAGTTAATTTTTTTTATACTGTTAAAAGTAAGGGCCTAGCATCGTTCTTTAGCAAGTAGATATCCAGTTTTCCCAGGACCATTTCTTGAAAACAACAGTCCTGTCCCAACTGAATGGTCTTGGCACTTTTATCAAAAATTATTTGATCATATATGCAAGGGTTTATTTTGGGCTCTCTGTATTCTTTTCCATTGATATATACACTGTCTTTATGCCAGCACCACAGTGTTTTGATTACTTTAGCTTTGTGGTATATTTTGAAATCAGAAACCATGAGTTCTCTAGGTTTTTTCTTTTTAGAGATTGCTTTGGCTATTTTGGGTCCCTTTAGAAGCCATATGAATGTTGAGATAAGTTTTTCTATTTTTGCAAAACAAATTAAGATTTTGATAGGAATTGCATTGAATCTGTAGATCACTTTTGGGTAGTATTAACATCTTTACAATACTAAGTTTTCCAATCAATGAAAATGGGATGTATTTCTTTATATTTATGTGGTTTTTCAATTCTTCCATTAGTGTTTTATAGCTTTTATTTTATAAATATTTCACTTCCTTAGTGAAGATAATTCCTAAGTATTTTTTTCTTACTGGTAAATATTGTAAGTGGAATTGTTTTGTAATTTTATTTTTAAGTTCATTGTTAGTGGATAAATGCAACTGATAATTTATGGGTTGACTTTGTATCCTGCTAATTTGCTAAATTTACTATTAGTTCTGACAGGGTTTTTGGTGGATTTTTTTCAGGATTTTCTACAAATAAGATAGTATCATCTGCAAAAAGATAATTTTACTTCTTTTCTAATTTAGTTTAATTTCTTTTTCTTGACTATCTACTCTGGCTAGAATTTCCTGTGGTATGTTGAATAAAAGTGGTAAGGGTAGGAATCCTTGCCTTTTTCCTGACTTTAAAGAAAAAGCTCTTAGTTTTCACCATTGACCATGATGTTTGCTGTGGGTTTTTTCATATATGGCTTTTATTATGTTGAGGCGGTTTCCTTCTATTCCTAGTTTGATGAGTGTTTTTATCATACAAAGGTATGGGGTTTTATTCAGTGTTTTTTTCTGAATTTATTGAGATGATCATGTGATTTCCATCTTTTATTTTGTTAATGAGGCGTAGCACATTAATTGAAATGACCAATATTTGGTATAAAGTTTGGTATAATTCACCACTGAAACCATCATACCCAGTACATTTTTTCAGGGGATTTTTGATTATTGATTCAATTTCCTTATTAGTTGTGGATCTTTTCAGATTTTTCTACTTTGTTTTTTAGTCTTGGTAGGCTTTGTGTTTTTGGGAATTTATCCAATTCATCTAGGTTATCCAATTTCTTGTCATACAAATGTTCGTAGTATTCTTTTATAATCTTTTTTTTTTATTTCTGTAGAGTTGTTGGTAATGTTTCCACTTTCATTTCTGAATTGAGTAATTTAAGTCTTCTCTCTTTTTTTAGTCAATCTAGCTAAAAGTTTGTCAATTTTGTGGCTCTTTTCAAAGAACCAACATTTGGTTTCATTGATTTTCTTCATTGTTTTTTATTCTCTATTTTATTTATCTGTGATCTAATCTTTATTATTTCTTTCCTTCTGTTAACTTAAGGTTAATTTGTTCTCTTTCTAGCTCATTGAGTTATAAAGTTATTTTGTTGATTTGAAATGTTTATTGTTTTAAAATATAAGTGTTTATTGCTATAAATTTCCCCCTTTTTCTTTGTCCCATAAGTTTTGGTATGTCCTGTTTTAATTTTCACTAGTCTCTAAATACTTCCTAATTCCCTTTGTGATATCTTTTTGGATCTATTGGTTTTAAAGAGTGTGATGTGTAATTTCCAAATATTTGTGAATTGTTCAGTTTCTCTTCTGTTAATATATTACTGACTTCATCCGGCTGTCGTCAGAGAAGATACTTTTTCTGCTATCTGTCTTTTATAAGCTATTGAGAATTACTTTGTGTCCGTTTGTGTGATATATCCTGGAAAATGTCCCATGTGCAGTTGAGAATAATGTGTATCTGTTTTTGTGTATAGTGTTCTTTATATGCCATTAGATATGGTTGGTTTATTGTCTTGGTTTTGTTATTTATATCTTTATCTTCTGTCTGGTCATTCTACCCATTATGGTAAATATAATATTGAAGTCTCCAACTGTTGTTGTAGAATTGTTTATTTCTCCCTTCAATTCTGTGATGTTTTGTATATATATATGTGTGTGTGTGTTTGTATGTGTGTGTGTGTCTCAATGGTCATCATTAGGTGTATAAGTATTTATTTATTTATTAAAATTTTTTAATGTTTATTTATTTTTGAGAGAGAGACAGAGCGTGAGCAGGGGAGGGGTAGAGAGAGAGGGAGACATAGAATCTGAAACAAGCTCCAGGCTCTGAGCTGTCAGCACAGAACCCGGCGCGGGGCTTCAACCCACGAACTGCGAGATCATGACCTGAGCTGAAGTTGGACACTTAACCGACTGAGCCACCCAGGTGTATTAAATATATAAATATTTATAATTGTTATGTCTTTCTGTATTGAACCTTTTATTAACATATAATGTCCTTTTTGTCCCTCATAACCTTTATTTAAAATTTGAAATATATTTTGTTTGATATTAGTATAGCTACCTCTCTTCTCTTTTGGTTACTATTTGCATGGGATATCTTTTTCATGCACTTGGTTCTAAAGTGAGTCTCTTGTACACATAATATACTTGGATCATGTATTTTTATCCATTCTGCTAGTGTCAGACTTTTGATTAGAGAGTTTAATCCATTCACACTTAAAAGTAATTACTGATTTTTATTTTGTCAAAATTACTTTTGTCATTTTTCTGTTTTCTAACTGCCTTACAGCTTTTTTTCTCTTGTTTCCTGTATTATTTTCTTCTTTTTTATTTAGTTGTTTTTTTTTTCTGAAGTGGAATGTTTAAATTCCTTTCTCATTTTCTTTTGTATATATGCTATAGCTATTTTATTTGTGGTTACCATGGATATTATGCCTAACATTTAAAAATTACCACACTGATCCCCAATATTTGGAGAAGAGAGTCCTTTTTTGCTCTTTGTGGCTCGCACAAGCTATGTGCAAGGAACTCCAGGGACACTTGTACAGCTGCCTGCCTTGTGTCTGGGGGTGGAGTATGAATAGTTGTTACTGTGCATAGAGCTGAGATTGACTGAAATTAACCACAAATTACTTTCTAAGCCTTTCCCTGGAGTTACAAGCCTTCAGTAGACTCCAGAGTTCCATAATAGTTACATCAGATAGGTTCTGACAGTGCAATTGTTGTCTAGGTGTGGAGACAGATCACTGGTTCTTCTTATTCTGGCATCTTCCCACAATAAATATTATTTTGATGAAAGAGTGACTTATCATACAAAGAGTAACTTCCAAAATGTGAAGGACTCAGGAACCCAATCTACCAATAACTTTAAGTGTTCCATTAGGGACTTCAGAATTAAGTAATTTGAATCTCTCTTCCTGTGCCTTAACCAAGTTATTCCTACAAAGTACCCCAAATATGATAAAGCAGGTTTGCATTTCCCAGTGGTATTTAAAAAAAACTTTCAAACTCTCATTGTGTGGAGATGTTAAAAATAAATAAATAAATAAGTTGCTGGAAAACCACATCTAATAAGGCAAACTAGATTCTGATTTTCTTGCAAATTCCTTCTATTAGTTGAAGGTTACTATGAAATGACCTGAACAGTTTTGTTAGAACATTAAATTACAATAATATAAATATATCCAGCAGGGAAAGACAGGAAAATATTTTCTTTAACAAAATCAGAAGACCTCTTAGTTTACAGTAAGTACATTATATAAATTTAACCTAATGATTATATTTTTATTGTTTCACTCCAGTTGTTTCCTACTTTCAGAGAGAAGTAACACAAATTGAAAAGAATAGTTTTTATTTTAATAAATTAAAGTTATTTTAATTAGTTCAACAGTCATTTTCATTATTTTGTAATGAAAACTTTTATAGTCCATTTGCTTAATATTATAGTGGTACATATGTTTGCTTATTTGAAGTTGTTAACTCAGGGATTAATGTTAATATTCTATTGTCCAAACAAGGTAATGATAATATCGATATTTGCTAATTACCATAAGTAATTGATGCATAAATTTAGTATCACTTGCAATTCTTAGGTATTCATAAACCTCTCATTTGTACTAATAGCACAGTTGTTTTGAAGTTCTGATGACTTAGAAAGCAATACATGGATAATTATGTATAGACTACAGCTACATTTGTAAAGATTTTATGATAATGAGATGTAACAATATATTTCCCAAATGAAATCACTTCAATTTGAATCATATTACATATTATTATTTTCAGTGTTAATGCGTTTATACTCTATCATTTTATCTGTATATAGAAATAGATGAACAAGAACAATATCAAGGTGAATTACATTATTATCCCATTCTCTAATAAGATCCTATTCAATACTGAAAAAATAGAATAGAATTTGTATTTCGGAGCTGTTTTTATAATTTTATGTTTTTATACATGCTGCTGATCCAGTTAAAATCTAGAAAATGTTCCCTTCAAAAGAAATCCAATGCTTTGTGATTGGATTTAAAATAAATTTTTGTAAGATTTCTGGAGTAGTATATTTTAAACATAATTTTAGTATAATTATTGTTTTACAACACTAGAAATACTTTAAACTTTGTTATTTAGCTTATGGTATGCCCCAAACAAAATGTATCTTTAAAATGTTTATTTATATATTTATAATACCACATTAACCATACTAAAATGCAAGTATTATGAATCTATACATAATCATTGTCATGTATTTTTATAGGAGACTAGTTTGAGTTACTATAAGCATCCCTCTGACAAAAAGGAAACACATGAAACTACATGTTGAAATTAAAAGCTAAAACAAGTAATCAAGAAATGACAGATTCTAAATTTTACTTCATATTTTTATTTAAACTTAAATTCAGCCTTCTGAAATCAGTGATATTAATATGTCTGAATCAAGCCAGTGTTGATGTTAAAGTACAATATGTGTGGATTAATGATAGTAAAATATATCACAATCTTATTGTAAATGTTTATTATTATTCTAAAGCCAAGTAATTTAAAAAGCCATAATTTTTGCACAGAAGTAAACAGTTTTACTTTTTTCAATCCTGATTGACTTTATTAGTAAAATGTCATGTTAGTTTTTTTTTTTTAGCTATTTTCTTTTTTAATATTTATTTGTTTTGAGAAGACAGCATGCACAAGCAGGACAGTGAGACAGGGAGAGAGAGAATCCCAAGCAAGCTCCAGGCTATTAGCTGCATGCCCAACACAGGGCTCAAACTCATGAACCCTGAGGTCATGACCTGAGCCAAAATCAAGAGTCACACACTTAACTGACTGAGCCACTCAGTCGCCCCTAAAATGTCCATATTATTAAACTTTACGTATTTTTCCCAAATGTGATTAGACTGAATGAAACTTTCAAAATACAAAGTTACATTGGAGGCTCCTGGGTGGCTCCGTCGATTAAGCGGCCGATTTGGCTCAGGTCATGATCTCACGGTTCATGGGTTTGAGCCCCACATCAGGTTCTGTGCTGACAGCTCAGAGCCTGGAGCCTGTTTCAGATTCTGTGTCTTCCTCTTTCTCTGCCCCTCCCCCACTAGCGCTCTGTCTCTCTCTCTCAGAAATAAACAATAAAAAAAATTTAAAAAATAGTTATAGATTAATTTTGATATTAATTATTCACAAACATTTTAACAAAGCATGAATTAAAATTCACTAGTTTTTTTTTTGAGAAAAAAGTTAAGAATGTTATATACATAAAGCCTTATGTTTTTTGTAATTTTAAAAACATTAAGATAAATATTGAATTTTATAAGAGTATATTATTTTAAATTCATTTTAGGACATATTTCAAAAATAAGCTCTATACAGTTGAGTCAGAAATTATGTTATTTCATTATATTTTCCATTTTAAAATATATGGTAGTGGAAAATTATTCATGACACAAAGTCAAAAATGTAACAGAAAAAGGAACATAACAGCAAGTGAAAGAGCCAAAATATCATTTATAAATAACTTATCTTAAAATTTGTCATTTGATACTAGACATATCAATTGTTGTAAATAATTCTGGATGATTATTTCCTGTCATTTTTGCAAGGATCTCTGCATAGCAATTTGCTGGTATTTGTTACGCAACTTTCATATGCATACCAATTAACTACAAAAATGAAACTAATTAAAATTTTCTGGAATCTGATGATAATTAAAACACTTTTGTTTTGTGCATTTGCAAATTCTGTCTTCTTTCATCATAACAAAATTACTGGTAGTTAGGTATTGCTAGTCTAATTTGTCAAATAATGCTTAGAGTTTATAAATATATGCCATATATTATAAAATAATAGCTAGGATTTAAAACCAGGGCTTTGAATGATAAAATGTATGTCTCTCCCAATGAGTAGATTATTCTCTAAGATTTTCACGTAGGTTATTTCCCAGGATGTAATCTTTGAGAACAAAACATAAAAGGAACGGAAAATATATTGACAAAATTTTCAAAATACAATAATCTGTGTACATTAGAGACTCCTATAAATCAGCATAAAAGAAACACATGAAATCCAGTGTAAAGTTGATTAAAAGATTTTCATAGTCTTTTTGTTGGGAGAACATTCCACATGGCATATCTACATATATCATATCAGTTTTTGTTTTGGACTATCTATTTACATGTATTTATATGGTCAACAGCTTAGAGTTTTGCCTATTTTAACCTAAATGAGTAGAATAATTACTTTTTTGTTTTTGTTGTTAGAGAGTGAGGAAGGGCAGAAGGAGAGAGGGAGAGAGGGGGAGAGAGAGAGAGAGAGAGAAATAGAGAGAGAGAGAAAGAGAGAAAGAGAGCTCCCAAGCAAGCTCCACGCTTAGCATGGAGCCCCATGTGAAGCTCCATCCCATGATGCTGGGATCATGACCTGAACTGAAATCAAGAGTTAGATCCTCAACTGTGACTGAGCCACCCAGGCACCCCTAGAATAATGAATTAATGTTCTCTTGTGCACCTTAACATTAGCAAAATGTTTCATCTTATTTTGCTTATAATTTATTTTTTCCCATACATTTATAATATTCTTTTGTTTCATCACAACATAATTTCCTTCTCTTTTTTGAAGGGCAATTAAGGTATTATCTGTCTCAGGGTGCAGAGAGTGTATTTGTTTCCTGGAAAGATGAATTCTTCTCAGGCAAAGGCAGTGTAGTTTTGCTAGAAGTACTCTACAAAAACTTGAGTTCCTCAGCTGTGTCACAAAACCGTTAGTCTATCTAGGCCAATCTCTAAACTGCCTTGAAAGTACCTGAGGAACAAAAGCAACAGAAGACAACATGAAGCCTATGCTGTCTGCTGTGCTATGAATAATAAAGTCATTTTGATCTGACCCATGGATCCTTTGTCATCTGCCAGCATCTCTGACTGTATCAGTCTAATTTGTTAGCTTATAATATAAGCAGAGTAAAATTTCAAATATGTCACAGTTCTAGACACATTTTGCTTAAAACTAAAATCTGAATTGGGGTACCTGGGTGGCTCAGTCGGTTAAGTGTCCCAACTCTTGATTTTGGCTTTGGTCATGATCATGGTCCATGGGATCGAGCCCCTCATTGGGTTCTGTGCTGACATTGTGGAGCCTGCTTGGGATTCTGTCTCCCTCAGTCTGCCCTCACCCACTCAGTCTCTCTCTTTCTCAAAATGGATGAATAACTTAAAAAAGAAAACAATCTTTTAAAAATAAGTAAGTAAAGTCTAAATAGCCAATATATATGTACAATGATGAACAAAAAGATAATGTTATAAGCAAAATATGAAGAATCATGCACTTACTGTTGAGTACAAAAGGATATCTCAGGAGAGTATTAGTTTATTGATATATTCATTTTGAGTTAAAATGTGTAAAACTAAACTAAAACATTCTGTAATGTATATATGGTTTATAATCTATTGAGAAAGAAAATCTGAATCACTTAAAGAATGTAGTTACAATATTGTGTGATATTGGGAAGAGTGCAGATAGAGCGGTTATTTATCTGCAGTGTGAGAGAAGAATCTGGTTTGGGTATAAGAATTGTCAACATACATGTAGCATTTAATACCTTGATATTGAATGTCATTACCAACAGAGAGTATATATGGCAATGACCAAGGACTGATCCCCAGAATTTTTCAACAGTAATCATCAAGGCAAAGAGAGAGTACCATTAAATAATATTGGCAAGGAGTGATAGGTATGGTACAAGGAAAATCAGCAGACTAGGGTGTCCCAGAAGACAATTGCAAAATTTTATTAAGGAGCAGAAAGTGCTACTCTTCATCAGATGTCACTGAGTACTTGAGTAAAATGAGAACTAAATATAATACATAAAATATAGTCTAAAATACAAGTATTTTGTATAGTAACATGGAGTTCAGATGACCATGACAAGTGCCATTTTTGTGGAGTGCTGAGAGTGAATGTCAGATTTAGCAGAAGATAGGAGAACAACAAACAAGAACAAGAATGGAAAGAAATTTGAGCAGCTGTAACAAAATATTTGGAGAATAGCTGTCAGGAGAACAGGTTCAAGAGAATTTACCTCATGGAAAAATGTCAGCATGTATTTATACTGAAGAAAGTGCTAGAGTAGAGATCAAAGAAACAACATCTAGTGTTGAGAATGATGTCATCAAAAATGGTGGAATAAGTACCTCCAAAAACTTTCCCCATAGATGTACCATATAAACCTACTAAAGTTTTCACAATCAAGTTTTTCAGAAAACTGGAAATCAACCAACAACTTGAAATGAAGTCAAATGAAGACTACATTTGAAAAATAAGGGAAGAAAAAATACATAAGACACATAGAATACAAGTAGCACAATGAGAAATAAATCCTACATTAACAACAGCATTACACATGAATTGATTAAACACTCCAGTTAAAAGCAGACATTGGCAAAATGGATGAGAAAATATGATCCAACTATATACTGTCTACAGGATACACAATTGGGATTTAAAGGCACAAAGTTTGAAAGTAAGAGATTAGGTAAAGAACTATTATGCAAATAGTAACCAAAAAAAACTGGAAATGTTGTAAAAACATGAAGTCACTAGACTATAAGAAAACCTTTGTTACTATAGGCAAAGAAAGACATAAAAGCATCAGTCCATCGATAAGATATAATAGTTCTAAGCATTATGTATACCTAAAAACAGAGCCCCCAAATATGAAACAAAACCTGAGAGAATTAAAGAGAAAAGTAGATAGTTCAACAATATAAATTAGTGACTTCAATACCATGCTTTCAATAATGGATATAATAAGTAGGCAAAAGAAAACAAAAAGAAATGATATCTGAACAATACTATATAGCAAACTGGACCTCACAGAAGTCTATAGAACATTCCAGCCAACAAGTGTAGAATATATATTCTTTCTGAACTACACATAGAATATTTTCCAGAGTAGACTGTATGTTAGACCATAAAACTCTCAAAGAATATAAGGATTGAAGTAATTAAAAAAAATGTTCTTTAGCCACAATAGAATGAAATTGAAAGTCAGTAAAAGAAGTAAATTGGGGAAATTCACAAACATCTAGAAATTTTTTTAAATAAAAACCATTGAGTCAAATACTCAGAAGAAAATACTTTGAAATAAATGAAGGAATGAAGATAAAAACACAACATACAAAAACTTACGGAATGCAGTGGAATCAGTGCTTAGAGGAAAATTTTTAGTTTTAAATGTCTCTAGAAACAGAGAGGGAAAGATCTCAGAACAATCTAATTTTTTACCTTAACATACTGGAAAAAGAAGAGCAAACTAAACTTAAAGTAAAAAGAATGAAATAGATGAGACATAAAAATACGAATAAAATAGAGAAAATCAACCAGCTCAAATATTGATTCTTTGAAATAAATCAAAAATAAAGCAATGGTTTAATCATCTAATTAAAGTGATATTGACTAAAATTGTTTCTCTTCTCAATTGATTCCTTACTGCCTAGAATTGCCTAATACATAATATGCATTAAATATGTTACCTTTCTAAGTTAATAGTTTTTAATAAAGCTAAATGCCTAGTAATAGATTGCAAAAATAGCCTCAATTCTTTATTTTTTTCTCCCTCCCACACCATTTGCCATATAAACTTCTACATTTTCATTCTCATCCTACGTTTAGCCATGTGACTTTTTTGGCCCTTGAAATGTTGGTAAACAGAACATAAGCAGAGGACTAATAGACTTTAACACCTGATTAGGCTTGCTCTCACTTCTTCTAATCAGGGATTTCTGTGAGAATATCCCTAGGCTAGCCTGGTGGAGAATGAAAAACATGTGAAGAACAGACATGTGGTCCAGGTGGTCTCAGCCAAAGCCATCTTAGATTATATCAGAAATAGCTCGCTGATAGCATGTGAGTGAGCTTGGCCAGGAGCAACAGAGGTGTTTTGACAACCATCCTAGATATGAAAGCAGTGGATTCTTACTATTATATGATGCTGGGTTTGCTGTGTTAACGTATGTTATAAAATATATGTTATATATCTAACATAATTACATATGTAATATTTCTAGAATATCAGAGATATTAAGATTGCAGATAGAATTAAGGTTGCTAATCACCTGACCTTGGTATGGGGAGATTAACTTGGATTTCACATGGGCCCAATGTATTCAAGAGTCTTTATTAAATGAAAAGAGGGAGGCAAAAAAGTCAGTGTCCATATCAGTGTGGTGCAATGTGAGAAAGACTCACTCTTCCATTGCTTACTTTAAAGGTGAAAGGGGATCACAAACCAAGGAATACAGGTGGTCTGCAGAAGTTAAAGCAAGTCTAAAGTTTCCAGAAAGGCATACATCCCTGCCAGCATCTTGATTGTAGCTCAGTGAGATCATTTTGGATTTCTGACTACCAGAATTGTAAATAATAAATTTGTGTTGTATTGAGTCAATAAGTATGTGGTAATTTGTATAGCAGCAATAAGAAACTAATAACACATATGAATATTGTGTAGGATGTGTATGTATATAATTTAATGTTATTATAATGGTGTATTCTGTGTATTATTATAATAATTCACACCATAGGACAGTTATTTCCATTTAATAGAATATAATTAAGTATGGACAATGAATAGAATTAGGTATGGACATTAAAAGTGATATCGCTTCCATATTAAACCAAGATCTGTTTGAATTCAAATCCTGGGATTTCAATTAGTGCATGAAACTGTTGCTATTATGCCATTTACCCAAATGTTATCTATTTTCTCCAATGCAGTCCCACAATATTTAATACTTCATATTTCAAAATGTTAAATTATGTGGTTAAGATCAGCTAATATACTTCATGAAAGAAATAATTTCTAATGTTAGAGATTTACCTTTTACAAAACTTTTCACATGATATTATATTTTCAATGACTCACCCTAGAACTACTAATAGTAGTCATTGTAAAAGCACAGACCATCTTCTTCAGAGAAAAATATTCATATATACAGCCCTAATTTTATTGCTAGATGTGTAAAGCAGTTGAATAAATTCCAGGTGTCTAGTAAGCTGTACTTTTTAAAAGGCATTATTTCAACAGAGGTGAACATTAACATATCTGAAAAATATTTTTCTGGCTATTCCATTTGTTCAGATGGCAGATTACTCAAGGTTGAATCCAAAATAAGTCTATTAAATGAGTTGTTTTTTTTTTTTTAAGAAATAAATCATTAGATCCTAAGTTGGAAAGAACGTAAATATTCTATAACAAGTGTTTTCAGAAATGATTAGTTTTCAGTAGTTGGTCTGTTTCAGTCATTTGGTAACACAGATCAGTTAAACACTTTATTAACTTATGATTCTTTTTTTTTTTTTTTTGTTATTCTCACAAGATTCCATGCTATACTGATGACATAAGGAAACTATTTCTATTTTGAGTGAGAAATGGGAGCTTGCAAATCAAGAGATTAGAGGGTAACTGTTATGGGCCAAGCTGTTGCTTCGAAGAAAAGTAAAGAAATTTAAAATAATAAGAGTTAATTTATATGCCACTGGATTAAGGTAGTTTTGTGCCAAACATGTTGAACCCCCTTCAAAAATCATCAGGAATGGTTTATATACCATGACCATTTTTAGTGTATCATGTTGACCCACTTTGAGCTTTAAATATTTTGCAGGATGTTTTAAAATAATAAAACATTTAGGGGCGCCTGGGTGGCTCAGTCGGTTAAGCGTCCGACTTCAGCTCAGGTCATGATCTCGTGGTCCGTGAGTTCGAGCCCTGCGTCAGGCTCTGGGCTGATGGCTCAGAGCCTGGAGCCTGCTTCCGATTCTGTGTCTCCCTCTCTCTCTGCCCCTCCCCCGTTCATGCTCTCTCTCTCTCTCTCTGTCTCAAAAATAAATAAACGTTAAAAAAAATTTAAAAAAATCATAAAACATTTATAGAGTGTAACATTTCATAAAAATATTAAAAATAATTTGTATGTGTAATAATTATTATGCTAGTATAATTTTTCATAGATTTTTTTAAAAACATGGTATTACTCTCTTAGTTTAACTGCACTTCAGGGTTGTGCAACTATACATTAGAACTCTATACTTCCCTACCTATATTTTCTGATGTACTTGCAGACAAAATTTTCTGTGTCCTACATAACATACATTATTCTACTTGTCCTAGTCATGAGCTTCATGGTTTTATTGCACTGTATATCACTTTATACAATCTGGTGTGTAAAAGGGTACCCCTAACGTACCTATCGCAGTATGTATTCTTAGTTGTAGCCAGATTGAACAGAAAACACTGGTCAAAATCTGTCAGTTTACTAACAGGAGATGTGTTCATAGATAACCAGTGTGCTGACACACACATGCAGACTTATTGGTATTATTGAGGTTAAGAAGCTGAAAAAGGGAATATGTGAATTTACATACATGCACATGCATGCACACACACACACACACACATACACATACTCTTTTTTTTTTTTTTTTGGTCTGAGTTTCTTAATCTATAAAGTATTAATCTTCCTGAAAAAATATACTAAACATTAACTGTACGTAAGGCATATAGAATAATTGATTAACATATGGCACATAATGAATTCTCAGTAAATGAAATCATTACTGTTTGTTATTATTATTGCTATTTATTATAAAAGACAATTGAGAAACTTATTTAGGTTTATATTTCCTAATTAGTCTTCCATAGTATTTGAATTTCTTTTTTTTTGGAGCTATCATTTGCCCTCTACATTGTTCCTACTCCATAAGGAAAAGAAAAAAGAGAAAGCAAGATTTGATGTCATCAGTATTGAAGTAATTGTTGCTCAGGCAAAAGACATGGATAATTATATAGGAAAAAATGGTAGATAAAATTGGTAAATAAAAGTAAATAAAAGCATGGGCCCTACACTCAGACCTGGATTCACAATATAGTACTGCCATATCCAACAATATTACTTTGTTCCTGTTATTTGCATTTCATGATTCTAAGTATCCTTTCCTGTAAGGTAAAGAAAAAAAAAAACTCTGCAGAATTATTAAGTATTTAATGAAAAAGTAAATGTGATGTTCATTGTGTATATAATGTTCATTACTTAGTTAAGGACCAATACATGTTAGTTGTTACAATTATTATAATTATTGCTATTTTATCTATGGCCACTACTTTAAGAGTCTGTCTATTATGGACCTGTAGCAATCATTACATTTCTTCTCTTAACTACAAAAGTTTTACATTCTTAATCTATTTTAAATCTGATCATATTGCTAATTTGACAAAACAAACAAGATCAGAGTGAGGAAATTTCAAACTAACTAATGATGTACTATATCAGAAGGAAAAGTCTGTTTTAGATCCTTGATAGAATATCACCAAAATTATTGAATTTCAGAAACCATTAGTTGGAGACTGCTGTATTCTGTGAGAGTTCTTAATAGACATAGTAAGAGCCAACAGTCAAATTTGATTGAAATGATGAATCAAATTTTTCTAAAACTGCTCCTAGTGCTGAGTTTATAGAAATTAGTAATGTAATTGTGATCTCTGCGACTTTCGAATATGACTTTGATAATGTACTAAGTTAACTGTAATTCTTTTTAAGGATATCCTTGTGAGATAAAGTTTATTTAATAAATTAACTGTGGTTTTCTCTAAAAGAACATAAACACAAAGAAGTTTTAGCAATGATTGATCCATTTTATTTAGGTCTCACTTACCTCTGGAATTTGCTTTTAATCTTACTTTAATTCATATTTTCAATTTTATTCAAGGAGACATTACATTAACAGAGTAAAAGCATAAGACTGCATAATAATTATCTTAAGTTATGGAAATATTTCCTGTAGATAAAAACACATAGACAAATATGAAAATGCATTAGTATAAATCAGCAAATTGGAGAATAAAAATAAGAAAGACCTTAAAAATAAGAGGTAGAGCTATTCTCCTAAAACACAAGAAAAAATTGCATTTTTTTAAATGACAATAAAATGAACAAACATGAAGAATAAAGATAGGAGATCCTACAATAATATACCAGGTATTCCAGCAAGTGTAAAGTGAGGAAATAGTTCATTCACATATCCACATATCCATTCATTCATCTATTCATTTATGATCCAACAATATTTATATATTCCAGAAACCTCTCTCAGAGTAGAACACAGAGTGGTAAATTTGAGGAAAAAAAAATAACCTACTCTTAAGAAGCTCATATGGGACATGCAATGGCTGGAATTATCTGAGGATAGATAGACAAAAAAAAGTATGTAACATGGTAGATAGTAAGAAGTGCAATTGAATTTTAAAAAACAAAGTTATAAAGCGCATTGGGAGTGTGAGTTTCATGTGAATGGATGTTGGTGTGCTAGTTTTGCTGAAGTATCTGTGTTATCTGTGAAAGTGTCATTGGAACAGACTGGATAGAAGGCTGGAGCGAAGACTGGGCACGTGGCTACTGGGTAGAGGAGTGTTAACAGACAAAAAGCAAAAGTAAATGTAAAACCGTTAGTCAAGGATGTGTTTGCAATGTCTGAGGAACAACCAGAAGTCCTGTTAGAGGTGGAGTGGTAGGGAGGGTGTTAGGAGAGGTAACCAAACAATAGTCAGCATAAACAAAAGATGATGGACAGATAAGTTTAAAAAAGGAAATTTCTCTATCTGAAGAAAGATTTTAGTGTAGAGATCAAATGAGTTAATATTAATAGGTAACATTGATGAAGATAAGTTTGTAATTCGATAGACTTTGGTGCTTTAAACAAACAAAAAACTAATAAAGAAGAAACCCTACAGTCAAGCAGATAAAAATGGAGAAATAATGAGGTTGACGTTAGGCTGTTCTGCATCACTAAATGTCAGAAGACAAGGGCTCATTATCAGCATTATGTGAAAAAAAAGTTTGCATGCCCTCTGTGACATAACCTGTCAGGCTGTCTTTTACATGGGAAGATGAGAGAAGGGCATTCCTTGACATGCAAGGAGTCAGAGAGTATGCTATTTCTATAATCCCTTTAGGAAAAAATTAAAGACCACAGGATATGAATTGGCAGCGGTGGGGAAAAGATTTGTAAAATAAACAGAGAATATCAATGACTATAGTACATTTACAGAAATTCTAAATAAGTGATGCTAACATAATTATGAAGCAATATGTTGAAATTTCTTTAAAAATAAGCTATTATAAAAATCTTAATAAAATCTGAGAAAAAATATTTCACTTTGATGAGATTTTATATAGATGATAGAGGATTGAATAAGAACAAAACCATATGGAAGCATGAGGGAAATGTTCTTTGCAACAACAACGATAACTAACGAATTGTATAGTTTTATGCCAGGATCTGCTTAGAGAACAATTCTATTTAGGAACGAGAATATAAACCTCCCAACAATGTGACACAGTGTTGCCTCTAATCAGAATCAAAGTTTTAAACCGGCGGGTGGCTCAGTAGGTTGAGCCTTTGACTCTTGATTTCTGCTCAGGTCATGATCTCACAGTTCCTGAGATGGAGCCTGGCTTTGGGCTCTGTGCTGAGAATGTGGAGCCCTGCTTGGGAGTCTCTCTCTCTCCCACCCCCACTCCCCTCTCTCCCCCCCTTCCCCACTCCCATGCATGCACTCTCTCCCTCTCTCTCTCTCAAAATAAATAACAACAACAAAATCCTAGTTTTAAACCAGAACTGACTTCTAAGGAAGGCAGATTCTTTTTTAAGAGGAAGAAAAAAAAAAAATAACCTCAATTTCAGAGCAGTCCGCACCTAGGTAGCAATGATTTTGCATATACAAAAGTGATTCTAGGGCACAGTTTTAAAGAAAAGAAATTTTAAAGTGGATAAAGGAAACTCTAGAATTATAGTGAAAACATTAAGTTCTAAAAGGAGTAATGTGCTCAGTGAATAATCAGGGATCAATATCAGGGTGTCCAAAAAAGTCTCCCAGTGACAGGGATGACAAATACGCAGTTTCACCTTTGACTGTGCCAGGCAATAAAATGATGCAACTTTTTATGTCATGATCACAAAACTTTAAAGTTCTATTATACATGACAGGCTTGAATTCTTGATTTCTTTAGGGTAGGGTCAGCATGTGAATGAAATAGTGGAACAATTGAGAACAGCATTGCCATGAATTTAGAGGCGGGAGAACTTTGGTCCAGAAGTGACTGACTCTGGCAAGAGCACTGGACTTTCTGCAATGTAGATAATGGAGGCTTCAGTCAATTTTATTTGGATATTAAATAGACAGGAAAATGCATCCTGCTATAGATAACTAATAATGTAATATTAAAACTTATGTATTTCTAGCAAACAGACATCTATACAGATGATCACCACAGCAGTGTTTATAATAGGGAACCTTTCCAAATATAACTTTTGCTCCAAGAAAGGGGATTAGTTAAGTGAATTAAGCAGTATATGTGTTAGAATATTATTCAACCACTCAGTCTACATTGAAGATCATTACTTTCATGGTAAGATTTTTCAGGACAGATTAAAATAAGCACTAATAGTTGCACTTTTGTATGATAGTCACAGAGGGAATGAATATACAGAGAAAACCTTACTGTCCATATGGTTTAGGTATGTTACAAAATTTTTTGTTATTTATAATATCTAATTCTCTTTTCTGTGTGGGTACGTAGAAAGCCACATTTCTTAGCTCTTTTGCAGTTTGGTAGGGCTGCATGACAAATTCTGGTTAATTGGTTATGAGTGTAAACAACTTCCAGGCCAAAGCATCTAATTTCCTATGTGAGATGTTTTTTCTCTCCTGGAATAATCATGTAAATTGCCTCTTTAATAAGATGGTGGAATGATAAGACTTTGTCTTTGAAGTGCCTGGAAAAGTTGCTTGGAGTCATAGCCTACTTTGCATAGTTGAGAAATAAACCTTTGTCTTAATTAATAACTAATTGCCATGTAGTTTTTTGTTGTTGCTGTTTTGTTTTTAAGCCTTAACATAACCATTGCTATCCAGAATCATATACGGTAGGAACCAACAGTCTGCCTCATGTCCTTTATTTTTTTTTTTTAGAATTGACTTTTTGATATAATTTACATACAATAAACTACATCCATTTAGTGTTCAGTGCATTTGACAGTTGTGTACATCTGTGAAATCACCAGCATGGTAAAAATACAGAACATTTTCATCATACCCCAAACATTCCTTGTACCCCTTTGATAGTCTTCCCTCCCTCTGCCCTAGCCCCAGGCACCAATCTTATTTTTGACACTACACTATTAGTGTGCATTTCCAGAATTTCATATAAATGCAATTATTCAGTATGTGATACTCTTTTATGTCTGGCTTCTTTTACTCAAAATGACTTTAAAATTCATCAGTGTTGTTGTCATTGCTCTTTATTGATGAATAATATTGTAGTAGTCATTTATGGATATACCACATTTTGGATATTTGTTCACTTTTTGATGGACATGTGGATTTTTATTTTGAGGCTATTAAGAATAAAACTATCAACAATCATGGATAAGCTACCATACAAACCAGCCATTCACTCCCATATTTAACCCAAGAGTAACGAAAACTTAGGCGTCTCTTGTCCCTCTTTAAATTTGCACATTGTAGGAATTATATCCAGAAAAAGGCTATTTTCAACACTAAGATCAATTTTAATTTTTTTAATGTTTATTTATATTTGATAGAGACAGAGCATGAACGGGAGAGGGGCCCAGAGAGAGAGACACAGAATCCGAAGCAGGCTCCAGGCTCTGAGCTGTCAGCACAGAGCCCGATGCGGGGCTTGAACTAATGAGCCATGAGATCATGACCTGAGCTGAAGTCGGACTTAGTCCAACTGAGCCACCCAGGTGCCCCCACTAAGATCAGTTTTAAAGTTTACAAATACCTGTATTATTACTCCTAAATTTTCTTGTTCCTTATTTATATATTTTCTTCATGTGTAGTACTTCTCACTTTTAATTTTCTGGACTTAGCTCTCTATCTCCCATTTGAGCACTGGCTAAACTATTGATTAGTTGCATAGATGCAGATCCTAGAGAGACTGCTGTTTATTATAACATTACCTACCTGAACTGGTTTATTTGAATACTTACCTGATTATCTCGTTTTCATTGCCTTAGTGCATTTAGTCACAAATTTACCAAAAGTGACAAAATAGATTCTATTATAAAATAGAATAAAATAATTCCAAAGAAAAAATAAATTGCTATATATTTTGAAGAGATCAGTATCATTTCTTTGGAACTGTAACAGAAATTACATGAAAAATATCTGAAGAGGGGCGCCTGGGTGGCTTAGTCGGTTAAGTGTCCCACTTCGGCTCAGGTCAGGATTTCACAGTCCATGAGTTCAAGCCCCCATCGGGCTCTGTGCTGACAGCTCAGTGCCTAGAGCCTGTTTCATGTTCTGTGTCTCCCTCTCTCTCTCTACCCTTCCCCCGTTCATGCTTTGTCTCTCTCTGTCTCAAAAATAAATAAACGTTAAAGACATTTTTTTAAATAAAAAAAAATTTCTGAAGAAATGTTGCATGTTTTGGTTTATGCAGAGACAAATAAGTGCAAATAGATACTCAAAATAATAACTTATTTCTTAAAGTTTGATTATTGTATGTGTCTATTTATGTCCAAACGCTAGATGTAACAAAAATTTCTTAGCGATGCAAGATGCATCATGAGTTACTTATAATAAGTTATATTTTATTCTCCTTAATACTCAGGAAAATAAAGGCAGGTATTTTTTAAAATTCCAAAATATGTTTAGCAGCACATACACTATTTCCTATATTTAATATGTCTCTCAAAAATTGTTTCAATATTAAGCTACTTTTTCTTAATATTCATAAATTAGACCTTTTGAAAACAACATATTAGAAAATTTTAGACAATTTCCTGTTTGTAAATATTACTTTCTGAGGACTAAATTTTGTCTTTTTGAGGTCAGTGTGTCTCAGATTAAATATATATATGCATGTTGCCTAAATTCTTGCCACAATTTGGAGACCTTGTATTTTTTACATATTTTAATCATTTTATTTAAAGAAGTTACTATATCAAATGATCATAAACTGGGAATAAGGCACAAGGAGTGCAACTTTATGAAAGCTACTGATTTTATGAACACTCTCATTCTGGTCCTTAAAGTTCAACTTTAAGTACAGTTACTTGAAATTCTCTTCCACCTCCTCATTTTTATCAAAATGTTAATTTTCCTCAAAGACTGGTTTTAATGCATTCTTTAGCAATTGATATTCTTTTTCCAGCACTGATCAAAGAAAGATGGTATATTTCCTGTTCTGATTTTCACTCAGTGTCACCCTAACACAGACTATACTGCTGTAACTTCTCATTCTTTTTCCTACAAATTCAATTTTTCCTGAGTATATTTTCACAAACATAGAAGAATGATGTAATAAATCTCTACTGAGGTTTCCTATTACAGACCTCATCCTCTTCTAGCTAATACACTAAATCATTTTTAAGTTGAAGTATATTTGATATATAATATTGCATAAATGTAAGGTGTGCAACTTGTTGATTTGGCACATTTATTGATTATAATATGATTACTATAATAATGATAATTAGCACCTTTATCATGTCATAGAAGTATCATTTCTTTTTTTCTTTTTTTTTTGGTTAAAATAATTTAGTCTCAGTTTGATGATTATAATATCAATGTTTATTATAACTATACAGTGCATAAGACCTCTGTGACTTATTTACTACTTGATTTAAGTTTGTACCCTTAAACAGCATTTCTCCTATCCTTCCACCCCATAGTCCTTCTGGTAACCACTATTTTACTCTTGTCTTCACAAGTTTAACTTTTTAAAATTCCACATATAAGTGGTATCATACAATATTTATCTTCTCTGTCTGACATATCTCACTTAGCTCGTTGTGTCTCAGCACCACCTCAGCTCACATTTACTCTTCAACTGACTTAGGCTTGGTTTAATTCATACCTTTGACCCACAGTGATATGATCATTGCTTTCATTTGCCAAATAACTTTATTGACACTGTATTATTTTCTAGCTGCTATTTGTCCTAATTTACTGGATCCTCCTCTAGTTCCTTTGAAATGATTCCTGGAGTGAATCATTACATCATCTTGGTTTTCTAAGAATTTTCTCCATTATTATCAAGCTTTTAAGTTTCTTTAATATACTGAAGTCAACATTAAAAAAATTTTAAAGGGCTTCCTAGTGGCTCAGTCAGTTAAGTGTCTGACCTCAGCTCAGGTCATGATCTTGCGGTTCGTGAGTTTGAGCCCCATGCCGGGCTCTGTGCTGACAGCTCAGAGCCTGGAGCCTGCTTTGGGTTCTGTGTCTCCCTTTTTCTCTGCCCTTCCCCCACTCATGCACTGTCTCTCTCTCTCTCTCTCTCTCTCAAAAATAAGCAAACATTAACATTTTTTTAATGTTTAAGAACTTTTTTATTTAAATTATGTCTATTTTTTGTCTCATTGCCCCTATTATCTACTAATTTTGTGTTGTTCTTTTTCAACTTTTTCAATTGTACATTTTTCTTCAATTTAAATTTTTAATTTAAATAATTAATTTAAACATTTAAATAATTAATTTTAGGCACTTTTTTCTAACATAAACATTTATGGAAATAAACTTCCATCCAAATGCTGATTTTGCTGCAGCCTACAAGTTTTATATGCAATTTTTAAAATCTTCATTCAGTTTAAAGTATTTTTAATATTATTGTGATTTGTTTTTGATCCATAGATATATAAAACTGTATTACTTAGTTTCTAAGTAGATGGGTATTTTAAAAACATTTTTTTCTTTTTTAACTGTAATTATATTTTCATCAAATTATGTTTAGCATAATTATTTTTTAATTTGCTAATAAGAATTATTCTGTGGACTACAGCTGTGATCAAATTTTATAGTGTGAAATGTATGCTTGAGAAATAGGTATATTCTCTTGCGGTTGAATAAAAAAATATGTAACTTTACTTGACAGATTTTATTAGGTGTGTTGTTGAGTGCTTTTCTTGGAGTTTGTTTGCTTGATCTTTAGTAATCAAGAGAAGTGTGTTAAAATCTCCCATTATGATGCTGTTTTTTAGTTTTCCTCTATTTAATGTTTAGCCTATATATTTTGAGCATATTTTACTATGTTTCTTTACATTTGGAATTCTAAATTGGTGGAATTTTATCATTTATATTCTTCATAGGTAACCTCTCTATCTTTAGTGATTTTTGGAGACATTCTCACATTCAAAACTTTATATTACAAATAGTACTATGAAAGAATTGTGGCAAGTAGTACTATGAAAGAATTATTTGTCAGGATTGGAATCTACTAATCTTTGAGTAGTGAAGTATTAGTAGTTAAAACTTAATTTTAGGATGGCTTCTGATTCTAGAAAGGTAGAGTAGATCTACTTTTATTCATTATTTCCACTATTTTCAGCTGTAAACTCTAGATATTATTTATCAAACAAACATACGAAGAAGATTCTTAAAGCTTGACTTGGACATCAGGACACAAGGAATGACATGGTGGAGAGTTAGTTCAGTGAGTCTTCTTTTTGCTTCATATATCCCAAACTTGGGGCTGTACAAACTGGCAAACAGAACATCATTGAACTGAAGAGGAAAAAAAAAAATCTGCATATGCCTCTCCTCTCTTTAAAGGACCAGTTAAAGTGCAGCCTAGCAAGATCCACAGTTTTTAGACTATATCACTGTAATTTAGCCAAATACCACAGAAAACTCATATACCATTCCTGCCAGTGCCAGATAAAGATGAATGAAGAACCCAGTCTTCCACCATTACAAGGCTATAACAAGATTCTCCAACACCACTGCTGGGCTGGAGTCAGAGAAGGTCAGATAAGAAGTCAGGACTCTCATTCCTGCTACCAGTAATGAGCCCAACCCACAGATATTAGTGGATAATCTGGACTTCCTTGGACCCATGGCCATAATGAAGCATCTTTCTCTGTCCACATTATAGTGGTATCATTGGAAGCTAGTAGAGAGTCAAGACTTGTATCATTTTCCCACAGTAAAGAGATCAACATCAATCAATAGTATATTAGTAGATATTATGTGTGAAACCCACCCAGCAGTAATGAGGTACCAAGGTCACCTCAGATGCCAGTAGAGGCCAAGTAGGGAACTTAGGTGTATCGGTTTCTTATAGCTGATAAATTACCACAAACGTAGTTAAAACATATAAATTTATAGCTACAATTCTGTAAGGTCAGAGGATGAAATGAACCTTGCTGGACTAAAATTAAGGTTTTGTCAGGACTGAATTCCTTCTGGAGTCTTTACAGGAGAATCTGTGTCTTTGCCTTCTCAACCTTCTAGGGTCCAAATGCATTTTTTGGCTCATGGCCCTTTCATCCATCTTCAAATTCAGAAATAAACCACTTGTAGATCATTGATTCTGATATCCTGTCTCTTTCTTTGACTTATAAGGACCCTTGTGATTACATGGGCCCACACAGGTAATCCAGGGTAGTCTCTGCATCTCAGGATCTATTAGTAACCTTAATCTTATCTGCAACTTCAATCCTCTCTTGCCATCTAACATAATATATTCATAGCTTGCAAATTTTAGAACTTGGGCATCCTCAGGGAGAAGGCATTACTCTTTACCACACTAGATTTCTACCTCCACTTGGCAGTAATGAGACAACAACATCCTTCCCCTGCCAGAATGCTGTCAAAGAAAGGCATTGAAAACAGAAGGGTTAAATGAAACCAGACGTTCATAATATAACCTCTTATTGTACAGGTTTCTATTGAAAATCACTTGTTATACAAAGAACCAGGAATATCTTCAAAGAATGAAAAAATCCAATTAGTGTATACCAATATCAGGATTAGAGTTGTTAGAATTATCTGAAAAAGATTTTAAATTAGCCATGAAACTAATGCATTAAATAATTAAAAACCTACTTGAGGGGCATGTAGGTGTCTCATTCAGTTGAACATCTAGATTTCAGCTCAAGTCTTGATGTCACAGTTCATGGGATCAAGCCCCACGTTGGGCTCAGTGCTGATAGTGCAGAGCCTGCTTGGTATTCTCTCTCTCTCTCTCTCTCTCTCTCTCTGTCTCTCTCTCTCCTTCTCCCTCTGCCCCTCCCCCACTTGTGCTCTTTCTCTTGCTCTTTCAAAATAAATAAACTTTAAAAATAATAAAAATAAAAATACTTGAAGCAAATAAGTAAATAGAAAGTGTTCAAATATTTTCTCTATACCTGCAGGTTGAATTTTCATTTTGTTAATTATTTCCTTTGCTGTTGTAGGAGTTTTTTGCTCTGATGTAATCCCACTTATCCATTTTGCTTTTCTTGCCGGTGTATTTAGTGTTATAGCCAATAAATCATTGCCAAGGCCAATGCCGAGAAACTTCACTGTTTTCTTTTAAGAGTTTTATAGTTTAAGGTCTTACATTTAAATCATTAATCCATTTTGAGTTGATTTTTGCATTTGGTAAAAGAGTCCAATTTCATTCTTTTGCATGGGGACATGGAGTTTTCCCAAATCTATATATTGAAGAAACTGTCCTTTCCCCATTGTATATTATGACTTCCTTGTTGACAGTGTATCTGTGGGTTTATTCCTGGTCTCTTTTCTTTTCCTTTGACCTATCTGTTTTCTCATGCCAGTATCATCTTCTTATGATGACTGTAACTTTAAAATATGTTTTGAAATCAGGAAATGTGATGTCTTGATCATTGTTCTTGTTCAAAATTAATTGGTCACTTGGGGTCTTTCTGGTTTCATGTGAAATATTTTAAAGTCTTTTTTTTTGTGGGGTTTTATATTCACAACATTTTTTTTCCCTATGGTGGGAGTCTTTAGTGTTTTCTACAGATAAGATCATATTATCTGTGAACAGAGATACTTCCTTATGTCTTTCTTTCCTGTCTGGATGCCTTGTAGTTCCTTTTTCTCCCCCATTGGCTCTGGTTAGGACTTGTAGTACTATACTGCATAGAAGTAGTATGCTGCATAAAAGTGGATAAAATGATATATCTTAATTTCTTAAATATATATTTAGATAAGTATTTGTTAATATGAGAAAAAATAACTAAAAAGACCCACATTAGAGGTATATATAAATATGTTGGTATAATTACATGATTATATGTAATGATCTACTATAAATCATAATCAAAGTTATGTTTCTCTATATAACTTTTTTATAAAAACAAGGTATAGGGGCACTTGGGTGGCTCAGTCGACTTCAGCTCAGGTCATGATCTCATGGTCCGTGAGTTCAAGCCCTGTGTCAGGCTCTATGCTGACAGCTCAGAGCCTGGAGCTTCTTTGGATTCTGGGTATGTCTCTCTCTCTCTGCTTCTCCCATGCTCATGCTCGCTCTCTCTCTCTCTCTCTCTCAAAAATAAATTAACGTTAAAACATTTTTTAAAAGATATACAGTTTATAACTGTGTAGTGATAGATGTTAACTAAACTTATTGTAGTACTCATTTTACAATATATATGCAGATATTAAACCATTATGTTACATCTAAAACTAACAAAATGTTATATGTTATATATATGTTATATGTTATGTTATAACATATATATGCTATATGTCAATACAAATTTTTAAGAAAAGATACACCTATGAATGATGTAGTCACATTTTAATAATAGAATGATCAGGTCTCAGAGGAAAAAAAAACATTGGAAGTAAATGGACCAAAATGTTATTAATATTGATATATTTTGGGGCGCCTGGGTGGCGCAGTCGGTTAAGCGTCCGACTTCAGCCAGGTCACGATCTCGCGGTCCGTGAGTTCGAGCCCCGCGTCAGGCTCTGGGCTGATGGCTCAGAGCCTGGAGCCTGTTTCCGATTCTGTGTCTCCCTCTCTCTCTGCCCCTCCCCCATTCAGGCTCTGTCTCTCTCTGTCCCAAAAATAAATAAACATTGAAAAAAAAAATTTAAAAAAAAATATTGATATATTTTATGTAATACCAATATTTATTTCTCTTTTAAATTGATTTATTTAAGTATATTATCTACAAAAAACAATTATTTCAAAACTCTAAAATTGTACTTCAAAATTGTATTGCATGTGTTTTTTTAAATAATTTACAAAATTCTAGGCATTTTAAATATATTTGGAGACAATATACCATAAGTAACTTCTAAGTAAACTGTGTATTTCATAAAAAGATAAGAAAACCAAATTTCAGTTTATTATTTTGAAGTCTACTTCCATGTCTCTTATTTCTTAAAGTTCCTAAATTAACTAGAAGTGATGTAGTATAGCTGTGGGAAATTACAATTGTAAGTTGAAGTAAGTTGAATTGTTGCATTTTAATATTCCATCTTGACTGTAGAAGTGGTTGCTCAATAGCCTAGAGTGTTCATAGTATTTGAAATATTGTCAAAGGGCCACAGCCTAAAAGTAGTAAAAATTCTTTCCAAATATCTATTTTCTATAGGTGCTCTTTGCACATGTATTGTTTTATACTCAGAAGTCATTGGCACTACTAAATATTTCAATAGAGAAAATAGAATCGATGAGTAGAAGATAAAAAAAATAATGTAAACTTACTGTTCTTCTTCATTGAAAGTACATAAAGCACATGGTGAGAAATTTTTTGTAGTGTTTAAACTAATTTCGCAAATTCACTGGGCAAGCAGTTCTGTGAATTTTAGTTCTCTATTTATTAACTTTAGTGTATAAGATATATTCCACAACTTTCTTTTCTCTCACAGAAAATAAACTTGAGGATAGAAGAGAGCAATTCAGAAAATGGCATGGGTTAAGTCTTTTGATCTCAAACTACTGCCCACTTCTTCACCTTTTGCATTTAAGTTCTATAAAAATGGCTTTTTCAAGACAGGAAACTAAGTTGACATCAGGGAATTTCCTGAAGGTAGACATCAGACTCCAAGATAACAAAATCCCTATCTAGTTTCTAGGTAGTAGCCAATAGATTTTTGTACCACAAAATGGATATAGCTGTAGGACAACCAATGATAAAAGTTGAGACCAAAAACGTACACTAAACACTATTGGGTTTGATGGTTTTTAGATTCTTTGTTTAAATACTGTTATGTAGTATTTGCCTTCTATGTCTGATGTATTTCATTCATAGAAACATTTATCTCAGTTATATGTGGAATCTAAAAGTACCAAACTCAGAAACAGAGATCAGATTTGTGGTTGCCAGAGGCAAAGGAGTGGGAGGTGGTAGAATTGAGTATATGTGATCAAAAGGTGAAAACTTACAGATGTAAGATAAATAAATTCTGGGGATGTGATATACAACATGATGAGTACAGTTAAAAGTACTGTATTGTATATTTGAAAGTGGCTGATAGAGTAGATCTTAAAAATTCTTGTTACAACAAAAATGTAACTATATGAGGTGATGGATGTTAGCTAAACTTATTGTGGTAATCATCTAGCGATATATATACATATCAAATCATTGTGTTGTACATCTTACACTTATAGAATATGTCAATTATATCTCATTAAAAAATAAAAATAAAAATAAAAATCTCACTACATGCTATTTGCAGGACACACACAAGAATCAGACACAGAAGGGTGCCCGGGTGGCTCAGTTGGTTGTGTCTCTTGGTTTTGTCATGACCTCATGGTTTCTCATAATCTCATGGTTTGTGAGTTCTACCCCACATCAGTACAGATCCTGCTTGGGATTCTCTCTCTCTCTCTCTCTCTCTCTCTCTCTCTCTCAACCTCTCTCTCTCTCTCTTTCTCTCTTTCTGTCTCTGCCCCTCTCCCACTCTCCCTCTCTCTCTTAAAAAAAAATTAAAACAAAGAATTAGACATAGAAAATTTAAAAATAAAGAAAATACACCCTTTTATTTATTTATTTATTTATTTATTTATTTATTTATTTATTCATTCATTCATTCATTCATTTATTTATTTAAATTTACATCCAAATTACTTAGCATATAGTGGAACAATGATTTCAGGAATAGATTCCTCCTGCGTAATCATGGGTAATGCCTCTTACCCATTTAGCCTATCACCCCTCCCCTTTTAAATTTTATTTTAATTTTATTCATTTAAAAATTTTTATTTTCAATTATAATTAACATACAGTGTTATATTAATTTCAGGTGTTTAATATAATGATTTAGTAATGCTGTATATTTCTCAGTGCTCAAAATAAGAGAATCTTAATTTAATTCCCTTTATCTATTTTACTCTTCCCCCTACTAACCTCTCCTCCAGAAACCAGTTTGTTTTCTGTATTTGAGACCTTTTTTTATTGTCTTTTTTTTTCTTCATTGGTTCACTTATTTTGTTTCTTAAATTCCACATGTGAATGAAATCATATGATATTAGTCTTTCTCACTGACTTGTTTATCTTAGCATTATGCCCTCCAGCTTCATCCTTGTTGTTGCATATATCAAAAGTTCATTCTTTTTTTATACCTAAGTAATATTACATTGTTTATATATATATATATATATATATATATATATATATATATATATATCACCTATTTATGCATTCATCTATGGATGGACATGATCTGCTTCCATTATTGGCTATTGTAAATAATGCTGTAATAAACATAGTTTATTGTGTATCCCTTTGAATTGGTGTTTTTTTGTATTTTTGGGGTAAATACACAGTAGTGTGATTACTGGAACTTAGTGTATTTACATTTTTAACTTTTAGAGGAATCCCCATACTGTTTTCCAGAGTGGCTACACCAGTTTGCATTTCCACCAGCAGTGTATGCGGGTTCCTTTTTCTCCACATTGTCACTAACACTTGTTTCTTGAGTTGTTTATTCTAGCTATTCTGACAGGTATGAGGTGATATCTCATAGTTTTGATAATGAGTGATGTTGACCATCTTTTTATGTGTCTGTTGGCCATCTGGATGTTTTATTTGGAGAAATGTCTGTCCATATCTTCTACCCATTTTTAAATTGGATTATTTGATTTTTTGATGATGAGTTGTGTAAGTTCTTTATATATTTTGGATACTAACCATTTTTTGGATATGCCATTTGAAGATATCTTCTCCAATTCAGTAAGATGTCTTTTAGCTTTTTAAAAAATTGTTTCTTTGCTGTGCAGAAGCTGTTTATTTTGATGTGGTTCCAATAATTTTGCATTTATTTCCTTTGCTTCAGGAGACTTACCTAAAAACAACTGTTACTATGGCTGTGCTCCCTTCTAGGATTTTTATGGTTTCATGTCTCATATTTAGGTCTTTGATCCGTTTTGAATTTATTTTTGTGTATAGTGTAAGAAACAGGTCCAATTTTACTCTTTTCATGTAGCTGTCCAGTTTTCCCAAAATGATTTGTTTTTTTTTTCCCATTGCATATTATTTCCTCCTTTGCCAAAGATTAATCTTATGATTGTGCATTTGTTTTTTGGTTTTCTGTTCTGTTCCACTGATGTGTGTCTGTTTTTGTGCTAGTATCTACTGTTTGGTTTACTACTGCTTTGTAGCATAACTTAAGTCTGGAATTGTGATAGCTCTAATTTTGTTTTTCTTCAGGATTGTTTTGGTTATTCAAAACTGCTTTTGTGGATTGATACAAATTTTTGGATTGTTTGTTTTAGTTGTGTGAAAAATCCTATTGGTGTTTCATAGCGATTGCATTATATCTGTAGATTGTTTTTGGTAGGATGGACATTTTAACAATATTTGTTCTTCCAATTCATGAGCATGGAATGTCTTTCCATTTCTTTGTGTGGTCTTCAGTTTCTTTCCTCATTATTTTATAGTTTTCAGAGTACAGGTCTTTCACCTCTTTAGTTTATTCCTGGGTACTTTATTATTTTTGGTGTAATTATAAGTGGGATTTTGTTAATTTCTCTTTCTGCTGCCTCATTATTAATGTATAGATATGCAACAGATTTCTGTATGTTGATTTTGTGTCCTGCAACTTTACTGAATTCATTTATCAGTTTTAGTAGTTTTTTGTTTTTGGTGGGGTCTATGGGGTTTTCTACATATTGTATCATGTCATCTGCAAATAATGGAAGTTTAACTTCTTCCTTACCAGTTTGGATGACTTTTATTTCTTTTTGTTGTCTGATTGCTGTGGCTAGGACTTCCAGCACTATGTTGAAGAGCAGTGGTGAGACTGAATATCCTTGACTAGTTCCTGACCTTGGGGAAAAGTTCTCAGTTTTTCCTCATTGAGTATGATGTTCACTGTGGGCTTTTCATATATGGTCTTTGTTATGGTGAGGTATGTTCTCTTTATTTTATTTTTAATTTTTTTAATGTTTATTAATTTTGAGAGACAGAAGCCATGAGCAGGGAGGAGCAGAGAGAGTGGGAGAGAGGGAATCCCAAGTAGGCTTTACACCCAGTGTGGAGCCCAACATGAGGCTCTATCCCACAATCATGACCTGAGCTGAAATCAAGAGTTGGCCGCCTAACCAGCTGAGCCACCCAGGCACCCCAGGTATGTTGTCTTTAAACCTACTTTGTTGAGGGTGGATGTTACACTTTGATTTTTCTGCATCCATTAAAATTATCATATAGTTTTTATCCTTTCTCTTACTGATGTGATATATCACATTGATTGATTTGCATATATTGAGTCATCCTTGCATCCTGGGAATAAATCCCACGTGATTGTGGTGAATTTTTTTTAATGTATTGTTAGATTTGGTTTGCTAGTATTTTGTTGAGTATTTTTCTATCCATGTTTGGCAGAGATATTGGCCTTTTTGTGTCACTTTTGTGTCACTTTTTTTGTGGTGTCTTTAGCTGATTTTGGTATCAGGGTAATACTGGTCTCATAGAATGAATTTAGAAGTTTTTCTTCTTCTATTTTTTGGAATAGTTTGAGAAGAATAGGTATTAACTCTTCTTTAAATATGTGGTAGCATTTGATATGAAGCCATCTGGTCCAGACTTTTGTTTGTGGGGAGCTTTTTGATTACTGATTCAATTTATTGCTAGTAATTAGTCTGTTCAAATTTTGTATTTCTTACTGCTTCAGTTTTCATAGGTTATATGTTTCTAGGATCTTATTTCTTCTAGTTTGTCCAATTTGTTGACATACAATTTTTCATAATAATCTCTTATAATTGTTTGTATTTCTGTGATGTTGGTTGTTATTTCTCATTTTTGACTGACTTATTTTACTTAGCACTATACCCTCTAGCTCCATACATATTGTTGCAAATAGCAAGATTTATTTATTTTTTTTTATTTCAACCTTTCAAGAAAAAAAACAAAAACAAAAACAGAAAAGGTACAGAGAGTACAATGGTGGTTGCCAGAATCTGGGAGGAGAGAATGGTAATTACTAGCCATAGGGTACAACGTTTCAGTTACACAGCATGGATAAGTCCTAGAGATCTACTATAGAGCATAATGCTTATAGTTAATAATGCTCTATTGGGTACTTAAAACTTTGTCAAGAGGATGGATCTTTTGTGTCCTTACCAAAACAAACAAACAAATAAACAAACAAACAAAAAACACAGTAGGGATGGAGGAAACTTTTGGAGGCGATCAATGTGTTTATGGTATCAAATGTGCTGATGGTTTCATCAATGTATACTTATCTCCAAATTGAGCAACTTGTATACATTAAATATGTGTAGCTTTTTTGTATGTCAATCATACCTCACTAAAGTGGTTTAAAAAATACTGTGTTTCCAAACCCTATCATATGATTTTAGCATCACTTAGCAAGTTTAGACTTACTCCACATTGTAAGATATATAATAGAAAAAATCAACAAGTAGATTAAAGGAATAAGAAGATGCAGTTGAGCTTAAAATGTGAGCTTTTACATTTGTAACTTCAGTAAACTGAAGCAGTTTTCACATGTACACTATCCAGTGTGTAGTTGCCAAACAAGAACTGCATCTGTGAAGGATTAGTTATAATGTCAACATAGTAGATGATGTCTTCAGGAATTGTTTCAGTGAGGTAAGAGCTTCTCTTCCTAAGAGTAGTATAATAAGTGGTCTTAAACCTTTGCCTTCCTGGCCATACACAGTATTGTTTGTTAATGGAGTCCCATTAGCCCAGGAATGAACAGATTTATTGAAAGGTGCCAACACTGAAGGAAAGTGGGGGCACCTAAAGGAGATTAGATAAAAACTTAAGGGTTGTTTTGACTGTATATTTTATTCACAGGTAAAATTAAGTCTAGATTTTGGGCCCATACCAAGAAATGACTTTATTTTTTTTAATTTTTTTTATTTTTTTTCAACGTTTATTTATTTTTTTGGGACAGAGAGAGACAGAGCATGAACGGGGGAGGGGCAGAGAGAGAGGGAGACACAGAATCGGAAACAGGCTCCAGGCTCCGAGCCATCAGCCCAGAGCCTAACGCGGGGCTCGAACTCACGGACCGCGAGATCGTGACCTGGCTGAAGTCGGACGCTTAACCGACTGCGCCACCCAGGCGCCCCTAAGAAATGACTTTAGATTCAAATAAGAATATTCAGAATAGAAGCCTTATTAGAGTCATCGTTAATGGGTGATAAGTGTTTATAATTCAGACATTGAAATAGAAGAAAGAAAAAAAATCTAGGGGAAAAAGTCACAAGATCATGGGGATAAAAGCATGAATATCTGTGGTATTAGTCATCTGCATCTTGTTTCATAGGGTCTTGAATTAAAGTTGTCTACTTCATGTAATCATTTCATGACATGTAAAATGCCAAACATTTTTGCACTTTTTTTTTTTTTTGGTTTTCAAATCATAATAGGATGGTAAAAACTTATAGTTAAATATCTCTTGTTGATACCAAGTTCTAATTTATTGACTAGTTAGATGGATGTGGTTATATATAGTAAATTAAATGTTCATGATATTTCAGGCTGGACATTAAATATATTTTCTAAAGTTCTATATCTATGGTTTAAATATCCTCAATGTTCTGGAGTCAATTGAAAATAAAAGCAGGCTTGGAGAAAATTAGTTATTACTGGCTCTTTTTAAAAATAGAAAATACATATTTCTTTTTTAAAGTTGAAAATACTAGCTCAGTGTAAATTAAAGCCATTGATGCGAGGTTGTTTTCAAATAAATATAATTCTCTTTGCTTGCTCTCATTAATTTGCATAACAAAATACTTACAAACTATCCTTAGCATATTAATTGATATTTATTAAACTTTAATGAAGCATGATGATATTAAGAGGCTATGTTGAGTTTTTTGTTTTTTGTTTTTTTGGTCAAGAATCAGGGAATATATACATTTTCATTATGCCAGATGCTCCTGAAATTCCTCAAAAAGATATATGTATACACACACACACACACACACACACACACAGAGAGAGAGAGAGAGAGAGAGAGAGAGAGAGAACAAAGCAAATAGAATTGCTATTATGATACCAGTTGGAATTTTGCCCCTATATTTTAGTGCAGAATTCTGATGAGCTATATAGAATCCTGGAGAAATCATTGTGAAGACAGAATTTCCCTCAGACAACAAATAGTGAAAGAGGAAACTTTTAAGAGGAAGTGGAGCATTCTACCCAGCTGAAATTACATCTAAATAAGAAAACTAGGCATGATAGAGCTATTTTGCCAATCTGGACATATTGAAAAGAGAGAAAGCATAAAAAGAAAGTTATTCACTCAAATACTTTAAGTTTTCACGGGGAAGTTTTGTACTTGTCTTTTGCTATAAAACCTGTCCTTGATAAATTTAACTGTAACTTACAAGAAGAAAACCCCCCAAATCTGTATCTCTGACATTTACTCATTTTAGAGCTTCCATTCAGCATTTTAATTGCCCATCAAAAGTCGTATTCTTAATATTCAACAGGCATCACATATTATATATGTCAAAATTGGAGTTCATTTTCTCATTTTTAGAGTCTCCGTCTTCTTTTATTATCTAATTTGATTAATGGTGCAGCCAACAGCCTTATAAGTTTCTCTTATAAATAAAATATAATGTATAAGTACCTTTTGTCTTGCCCTCCATATCTAGCCAATAAGATAGTCTGTTGATTAGTTATTCACCATATCATATACAGATATTCATAAACACTGCCATTCTTATTGACATGGTTATTTTTATATTTTTATTTAAAATAGTGCAATAACTATAAAGTAAGAAAATATTAAAAAGTGAACTGGTATGCCTCTATATCTACTCCTAAGTCTAAATTAATATTAATATTAACATTTTGCCACATGATGTATTTTGGATATTTTAATGAAGTAACATTTTTCCACTCACTGACAAAAACAAAATAAAACAAAGGGTGCAAATTGCTGACTGCCTTTTCTGCACTACAAACTGAGGACGACTTTTAAGTAAACAGTTGTGGAATAATCTGGGAAACTAATATAAAACTTTGAGGAATGCTTAAGAAAGAACGTATTTGTTTTCCAGAGCTAAAATGACTGAAAACTAGAGAGATATAGTGGAATAAGAGCTTTTCAGTTAGGCTACTTGTTCTGTCCTTCCACCCAATTTGCTCATGAAATAATGTTTTCAAAGAATGTGAAGGGAAATATGAGTATATTATCAGGAATATAGGCCCTCAGAAAGTTTGTGTACTCTGTAAACAATACTTTAGGATCGAGAACAGAGGGGGAGGGAGAAGGAATTGGAGGGGGACGGTGGCAGAGAGAAGTGCTGCTGTTATTCCCTGGGGCTCAGGGGATTCCTTGATTCTGTGCGGTATCCCTTTGAAAAATTTTCCTACTGTCTGATTTTCCATCTCCATGCTTTAAACTTGCATTGTCTTGCTAACCGGTCTGTCTCTGCCTCGCCCTTCTCACAGTTATTGGGATATCTGTCCCTGTCTGTCTGTCTCTCTCTCATTGATCATTGACCTCCCTCCCTCCTTTACTTCCTTCATACCTGACTGTCTTAATACCTGTATGCTTACTTTTTATTGAAGTGTGGTATATACATTATAAAGGACACAAATTTAATCAATTCTGTCAGTTCATGAATTTTTACAGTTATGTATAACCTTTAACTTCCACTCGATGCCTGCTGTAGTGTTGATTCTAATTAGAATATTTTACAAACATTTATGATAAAATTTACTGTATAGAATATATGGAAGGTTTGCTATGTACTCAGTATTAAACTAAGAACTGTTTAAGCTAGATAGATTATTAATTGTAAATAAATTGCAATTTGTAGAGAAATGGAATGCATCAACAATACAGTATTTAGGTATAAAACTGGGAAATCCTACAACTCATTGCTAACTCCATCTGTACTCAGTTCTTACTTGTCTCTCCATGTCAAAACATATCCCAATAGGGAAATGGAGACTCAGGTTGCTGATTCTGATGGATTAAGGACCTCTCAACATGGCATATGGGGTTGCACCTTTCTTTTGTACTTTGCTAATCATTAGTAAACCCTGGTTCTGGGTAAGATTAAAAATTTGTGACTCAGTCTGAAAAATGAGACATTTTAAAACTGGTGAACAAGAAAGCTTGTTTTTCAGACCCACATACATAATGTCTAAGGTATTCATTGAAAGGAATAGGAGGGGAAAATAGACATAATGAGAATTTGATATCCAGATTGTTGTCAACTCATGCATGATTTGAAGTGGCTAAAGCTTTGTGACAGATCATAGGGCACATATCCTACTGATGAAATTTGATGAGATAAAGTCAAAGTAGTGAGATGAATAAGTCAGTAGACAGGGATATGATCCTTTTCTGGTATGTATATACATTTGGTGACTGAAGTGTCTTAAGGTTTGAGGGGTTGACAGAGGGAGTGTAAAAATCATTTTGAATTGATTTTTTTCTAGTATTTTTTAATGTTTCAAGGAATTTTATTTTATTTTATTTTATTGTATTTTTATTTTATTTTATTTTATTTTATTTTATTTTATTTTATTTTATTTTATTTTTATATGAAATTTATTGTCAAATTGGTTTCCATTCAACACCCAGTGCTCATCCCAACAGGTGCCCTCCTCAATGCCCATCACCCACCCTCCCCTCCCTCCCACCCCCCATCAATCCTCAGTTTATTCTCAGTTTTTGAGGTATATTTTACATACAACATTGTGTGAGTTTAAAGTATGCAACCTTATGATTTGATACACATGTATATTACAAGTTGAATACCACAGTAAAGTTAGTTAATATATCCATCACTTCACAAAATTATACATTTTTGTTTGTGTAGTGAGAATATTTAATATTCTCTTAGCTACTTTTGATCATATAATACAGCATTATTAACTATAGTTACTATGCCGAATGTTAGATCTCCAGAACACACACATCTTATAACTGGAGGATGGTACCTTTTGACCAACATTTCCCCAGTTTGCCCATACCCTAGTTCTTGGCAACCACCATTCTACTCTGTTTCAATGAGTTTGGCCTTTTTTAGATTTCACTTATATGAAAGTTCATATAGTGTTTCTCTTTGTCTGACTTAGTTCATACTTATTGTCAGGACTGTCATCCATATTGTCATCCATAATTTGTAGAATTTACTTATTTTTTAATGGCTGATTAGTATTCCATAGCATGTATGTATTCATTGTCTTTATCCACTCATCCCTCGATGGACATTTACATAGTTTTCATGTCTTAGTTATTCTGAAAAATACTTCAATGCACATTGGGGAACAAATATCCCTTTGAGATAGTGATTTAATTTCCTTTGACTATATACCAAGAATTGGGATTGCTGGAGCATCCTTTTTTTCCCATAGTGACACAAGTTTACCTTCCCACCAACAGTTCACTAGAGTTCCCTTTTCACAAACTTCCCAATACTTGTTATCTCTCTTTTTTTTATAATAATTGTTAACAACAAGTGTGAGATATTATTTTGGTTTTGATTTGCATTTCCCTGGTGATAAGTGATGCTGATTTTTGAGGAAGTAGCTATGATACTCAAGAAATTCAGATGCCTGTGGATTACATTGTGTATGGAAGATCCATTTAATGCTCTGTTATCTCATTGTTGAATGACATTTGCAATGAAAGGTACATCATTATCAGATTGAGAATGGTCCAGAAAGCTCAACATATGATATTGTTCAGTTTCAAGGGCTATGATTGTCCAGAGTTGGCTGATGGAACTTGGACAGCAACAATACTAAAAGTGTTGAGAAATCACCAATAACCTGGAGAGAGAAAGAGGTCAGAGGTCTGATTTAGTCAGTCTGCCAAGAGTGCATAATACAGTGTGATTTCTGTTATCAAGAAAACTGGCTCAGCTTTTGGCAAGATTTACAAGTCTGACATACAATTGGAACTTTTTTATCAGAAACGTAGAGCTCTTTACTCTGTGCGTGGTCTTAGATGGTTGACTGTTGCTATGTTTGGTGTGATTATGCAGAGAACCATGTATCGGTTGCTAGTATACTGGAAAATGTAGGTTCAGTCAGCAGCTTGATTCTTTTCAGTGTCATCAGAGTATGAGCCTTTACCATGGATCTACAAGGGTGACCCTCACCATCTGATCTGCATCCATGCTTTGTTTGCATAGTATGGAGCCAAACAGCCTTGACTTTGACATTCAGTGGTTTTCCAAGTGGCAGGCTATACAGACAGGTTATTGGCTATAACCCAAGGTCTGTAAAAACATATCAAATCTATCAAGGAAAGTGTTGAAGAAAACTGAGACAATATCCTTGATTTCTGCACAAGGAATGGAATGACCAACCACCTGTTTTCAGTTGTACGTGTCTGCCACTGAGATTAAAAATGAGCAGCATCCCAGTGGGCACCATTGGATTTCAACTGAGTTAATCATCAGTGAACAAATCCCAATTATTTAGAGGAACATCTATGAATTGAGAGCCTCATTAATTCAGTATATTTGTTTAGACATTTGAGTTGGAGAAGGATCATACTTCACTCTAAGGAACAGTGGCCACTTTTTTATGTAAAGCCAAAGGTACCACTGGGACCAGGTTGCCTGCATTCTTTTCCATTTGACATTCACATTTGACAAGTGAAACTTCTGGGCCCTTACCACTTTTTAGCCATCGAGTTGGATTTGACCCCATCACAACATTGGACAGTCAGATTGGGGAATCATATGCTATTTATGGGTCAGATGTTCAGTTTAAACACAAGTCCAGTATAAGTCATCACTTCTTTTCCAAAGGGTATATCAAACCTGCCACTTTCCCATTCTGTGTGTAAGAAGCTTGGAATTTTCCACTCCATGCTGACAAATAAAATGCTGAACACACTGAAATATAAAAAAATTTTCTATGATCCACAAAAAAGGTGAGGAAATAGGGCAAATCACTGCTCTCAAGATAGAGTTAGATAGGCTAATACAGGGAATCATTGCTTACTTTAGTAGATTCACAAGTAGAAACCACTGTGGGAATCACTTTTGGGTAGAAATATCTGAACTGTTATTGATGAATTGCTGGAAGCTCAGTGTGGACAAGTCTGAGACTTAAAAAATCCAGGGGGACCCAGTCATAAAGGTTGCTTCAGCGATATTGTAAGATCCACCTCCAGGAGCTTGAGCAGGTTCTCAGAGTAAATATTGGAGGAAAAAAATATCTTGTTTCCAGTGAGGGTTGGGGAGTGGGAATAGGTGGAAAGGAACCATTTTGAAAAATGCCAGATCATGCTTTAACAAGGCCTACCCTCAGGAGAAACTGGTTAACCAGAACCTAATGCTCTGGAGTTTTATCAGAGCCTAACTGACTTGGAGGAAGGGAACTGCCTTCCTAGTCAGCACTAGTTTTCCTTGTAAGGGAAGGGAAATCACACAACTCCAAAAGGGTGTGTTTGGTAGCAGTATGAGGAAAGCTCAGTACTCTTAAGGGTTGACTCGAGATAGAAGATTCCTCCCTTGGCCAGCCACTTGAAGTGGGCAAAATTCATTTCCTGGAGCATGTAGTTCAAAAGTGTCATTGGGTTGTCTGCCTCAAAAGTAGAGATTAAGCCACAGCTTTTTTCAGCATTTTCCAATATACATCAATTTGTTGTGATTTGAGCCTCCCAAAAAGAATACTAATTTGTGGGTCAAGTAGAATGTTCATGTGTAAAAACTTAACAATGCAAAGGTCTGTTTTTATATATCCACTTAATATCTTACAAGTATAAAATAAAAGATTCTTTAGGAACCCTGAGAAAATGTTAGCTTTTCTCCTTTAAATACATGGAGAAGTGCTAATATGACAACATTAAAATGTTTCATCAATCAATATCTACTTAATTGTCAACTACCAATGTTTTATCCCTTTGTTAACACATAAGTATATAATGTAAAGACCATTATTGTATGTAATTCTCTTGATGACAGTGGATTGTATTACACCTTTTCCAATTATGCAGTGGAGTGAGATGACAAAGTCACAATGAAAAAGGTTTAAAGAAATTTTTTCTGATAATTTGGATAATTTGTTCAAAACATGTTGTATCTTAACTATTATCTTCTCCCTGGTATACCCAACCTTCTGCCTGGTACAGAATAGGCTCCCAAGAAATATTTATTGAATTCAGTAGTTAAGAGAGGAAGGTATAGGAAATAATAGAAACTTCTTAGCAATATTTATGACCTTTTAAATTTATTTGCAGTAATTTTCATAATAAATATCACCAACAAATTGTCTTATTTCTTCCCTCTACTGGATGTATGAGAAGTGGAAAGAAGTAACAGATGGGTTTCCCAGTTTTTACATGAAAACCAGAGGGCTGTGTAAAGCTTGTAAGACATCACTTTTCCTCTGGTGTTTTCATACACTGAAGGAAACTAGTTGGGGCATCAACACATTTGATTCATCTCCAGAAGAAACAAACTTCTCACAAAGGAAGGTGTCAAAATGGATCAGAATCAATAACAACTGCCAAGCACTCAGAGCCTGCTCTAGCATGTCAGTCACAGGGACACTAGAAAAAAAAAAGTAATTTCATTGGGCTTTGGAGACACACTGCAAAAAAACTTGGGGAAAAGTGAACTCATTTCTATATTTTAATGCATTTTAAATGAAAAATAATATTTCTAGGTTTAGCTCAATAAATATATCATATTACTTGCTCTACTATATTGAATTTGTAAATGGTCTTTCATAAGTTGTGTTCCACATGTGCCTCTTAGTTTTTGATCATCTATATAAAGGTCACTGTGATGAGGAAAATGCTCTACACATTATGACCCTTAATAACAGTATGCTTAATGGACTGTTATCAAACTGTGGACCATTGTCACCTGGAAAAGCAAGAAGAGAAGGTGACTTGGTATGGGGGGGGGGAAGAAGGGTAGATAGTGGGGTCAAAGATATACTTTACTTAATTGATCTATTTGTTTCACATATCTTCAGAGTAATAACCTCATATGCCTATGAAATAAACTTCATTTCTCCATCTTCCAAATGCATGACATATGTTTACAGGGCCTAAAATTAGATAGAAATTTTAAATAAAATTGTATAGGAAACATGGTAATTTTGCATTCATTAAACATCATATCTGCTAGGTGTTTTACATATATTATTTTTTCTCTTCACAATAGTCATAAAAGATACAGAAAATAAAGTAGAGGTTAAATAAGTAAAACATTTTGATAGCAAATGGTAGTTCAGGGAATCAAACACGTGTTTACCTTTAACTAAAGTTCATATAACCTCAGTTATATGACATTGTTTTACAAACAATATACTTCTATTTTATCCACAATAAGTGTCTTGGTATACATATTCCAGGTTATCCTTTCCTTTTATTATTTTATTATGGCCTCAGAATATCTATCAATTATTGTCTACTATTTACAGACATGTAACTTAAGTTAATGACTCTGTTGCATTAAGTATTTAATAACCACGTCTTATCTATTCTGAATTATTTTTCTCTTTCTGCTTTATATCTTTCTTTTTGAACATTATCACTACTATAGATTGAATATCCCTAAAATTCCTATCTTGAAACCTCACACCCTGTGTGATAGTATTAGCAGGTGGGACTTTGGAAGGTGCTTAGGTCATGAGGGTAGAGCCCTCAAGAATGTGATTAGTGCTTTTACAAAAGACATCCCGTAGAGCTCGTTAGCTCATTCTGTCATGTAAGGTTATAATGAAAAGACACCTGTCTAGGAAGTGAGCTCTCACCAGACACATCATCTTTTGGTGCCTTGAACTCAGACTTCCCAGCCTGTAGAACTGTGAAAATTAAATTTCTGTTGCTTGTAAGACACCTAATCTGAGATATTTTGTTATAGCAGCCTGAATGAACTAAGACTAAAGCTACTCACCCATAAAGGTCTAGAACTAGGCTCACTTCCTTCATGAAAATGGAGTCATCACTGTTTAGTCTAGTCCTCTCCAGTATTTCATTCACAATCTTGCATGAACACACTTGAAGAAAGAAAAAAACTTCATTAACAAATGAGAAATTATCCTAATCCTATTTTTCATGATTTGTCCACACTTAATACTTTTTGTCTATAATCCCTTCTGTGCTATTGTTCATTCATAAATTTACAATCTTTGAGCAGCTACCATATATCAGAAAGTGTTCTAGACATTGGGTTGGAGATGTAACATTTAAGAAAACAGAATAAATCTCACCTCCATGACACATCCATTCTAGTGGAAGAAAAACAGATTTAGATATAGAATATATTAGATAGTGATATATTCTATATAGAAAAATAGAAAAGGAAAAAATGGGATAAGATAATGATCATAGCACTTACCCCATTATATAATTTTTTTTTGTTCTGTTACCTGATAAATTTTTAAACTGAAATTTTTTAAGCAGCTACTACATGTGTTTTCCTTCTTTGATTATCTGTGAATTTATTATTTCCCTATTGCTGTTGTAAGAAACTAACACAAGTTGATTTTTTTTAACACAAATTGCCTTTAGGCAGCACAGTTCAGAAGTCCAAAATGGATCCAGAGGTCTGTGTCTTTTCTGAACACTCTAGGGCATAATCTATTTCCTTGTTTTTTCAGCTTGTAAATGCCGTCTACATTTCTTGGCTCTTAACCCTTTCTTTCATCTTCAGAGACAGAAGTGCAGCATCTTCAGCTTTTTCTGTCTGATTCTGACTCTTATGCCTTCCTTTTATAAAGACTCTTGTGATTACATTGGGCCCACTGGATAATCCAGGATAATCTTTTGATGTCAAGATTCTTTTATCACATCTGCAAAGTTGCTTTTGCCATTCAAGGTTACATATTCAAAGGTTTTGTGGATTAGGACATGGACATCTTTGGGGTGCTATTATTTTATTCACCACAGTCTTATATATAAGTATAAATATACATATACATGTGAATATAAGTATATATGACATGTAAATATGTTTCTTGTATATGAGCATTTACAGATATAGATATAGATATAGATATAGATATAGATATAGATATAGATATAGATATAGAATAAGTAGGGTGATGATTTTTTCAAAAATAGAAAGTAAGCTTTTAGAAAATAGGGACGTATAAGAAATGGGCAGAAGTCATGAATAGATATTTTCCCAAAGAATACATCTATAGATGGCTAACAAACACGTAAAAAAGATGCTCAACATCATTCATCATTGGGGAAATAAAATCAAAACCACAGTTACATACCACCTCACACATGTCAGAGCAGCTAAAAGTAAATGTAAGAAACAACAGATGTTGGTGAGGATGAAGATAAAGGGGGACCCTCTTACACTGTTGGTGGGAATGCAAACTGGTACAGCAACTCTGGAAAACAGTAGGGAGGTTCCTCAAAAAGTTTAAAATATAACTATCCTGTGACTCAGCATTGCACTACTAGATATTTACCCAACGGATGCAAAAATACTTATTTGAAGGGGCACATGGACCCCAATATAGCGGGATTATCAGGAATAGCCAAATTATGGAAAGAACCTCAATGTCCATCAACTGATGAATAGATAAAGAAAAGATGGTATGTGTGTGTCTGTACACACACACACACACACACACACACACACACACACACAATAGAATATTACTCAGCCATCAAAAAGAATGAAATCTTGCCATTCCACAACATGGATGGAACTGGAGTGTATTATGCTAAAGTGATATAAGTCAGTCAGACAAAGACAGATACCATGTGATTTTACTCAGATGTGGAATTTAAGAAACAGATGAACGTAGGGAAGGGGGAAAATAAAGAGAGGGAGACAAACCATAAGAGACTCTTATAACTGTAGAGAACAAACAGGATTGCTGGAGGGGTGGGTAGGTGGGGGATGGGCTAAATGGGTGGTGGGTATTGACGAGGGCACTTGTTGTGATGAGCACTGGGTGTTCTATTGTAAGTGATGATCACTAAATTCTCCTGAAACAGATATTACATTATATATTAACTAGAATTTATATAAAAACTTTTAAAAAATCAATCAATCTAAGGGGGAAAAAAAGAAAATAGGGACATTTTTGGAAAGAGCATGCAATTTGGATTCAAGAATCCTGGGACCAAACACTTAAAAGTGTGTGGCTTTGGCAAACCTTTCAACTCATCTGTAGATACATACTCAAAGACATGTTACAAGGCTCAAGAGAGAACGTATATAAACATGTATTTTATATGCTTAAATGCACTTTTCCTCTCATCCACTGACCTCTCTAATTACAGCTACCCTAAAAGGAAGTGAAATAACATGACAATAATAGAATATCCTTCAGAGATAAAATAGGCCCTGGAGTAGTTTAAAAAATCCTGGCTTTGAATACTGGAATAGGAATACTAAATACTTTGGGAGAAAAGATTTCTACTGTGGAAAAGACTGATCTGGACATGTATTCCAGATCCACCAATTTTGCTTTGGAAACCTGAGCATGTTGCCTAAATGACCTGTACCCAGATTCTTTACCTATGTGTCCACCTATTTATCTATCTATATACCTACCTACATTTATTGGGGAGAATGATCAAGTCTAGGATTGTTAAAATAATTAATTAGCATTATACTAGATGTTCTGATGTATTGAGGATGGTTAGTACTAATAGCTAATGCTTTTGTAATGCTTAATGTGTGCCTAATCATTTGAGCATTTTTATATATTAGCTTATTTAATTCCCCAAACAACTTTGAAATAGGAAACATCTATTCAATATTTTATAAAGAAAGAAAACAGGCACAGACAGATTAAGGCCATGGTCACGCAGTTAATAAGCAAAAGAGATAGGATATGAATCTCTAGATCAGGGTCCAAAATCTATGTCTAACCACTGGCTTATACATTTTAGTTCTCTTTTACTTCCCTCCTAAACTAATAAGTAATTTGACATTATATTCAGCCATTGGTTCTTTATCTGTATAACTAATACATAACACTTTTCTTCCTTGTCTAACAAATACATTTGTCATAAGAATAAATGTGGGGCAGAAGTAACATTAATAAGCCACCCTGTATTCTTGGCACCTTATTAGATTCTTTTACAGATTAGTAAGCAAACTTAGAGGACCAGTGATTATCAAGTCACACATCTATCTACTGAGGGACATGAGAGATTCTAAAGTCCAAACCATTTCTACCAAAGTATCTGGGCCTCATGAAATAAAACAAGATATTATATAATATGAAGTATAAGCATAACATATTTTTTAAAATATACAGGGAATAAGGAAACAAAACTCCCTAGAAATGATACTGCAGCTGTTTTGACCCACATAGGAGCTGGCAAACTTTTTCTGTAAAGGGACGGAGAGTAAATATTTTCAGCTTTGTAGGCTATGTAGTCTCTTGAAATTTCTCACTTCTGTTGTAGTGAAAAAGCAGTCATAGGGGCGCCTGGGTGGCGCAGTCGGTTAAGCGTCCGACTTCAGCCAGGTCACGATCTCGCGGTCCGTGAGTTCGAGCCCCGCGTCAGGCTCTGGGCTGATGGCTCAGAGCCTGGAGCCTGTTTCCGATTCTGTGTCTCCCTCTCTCTCTGCCCCTCCCCCGTTCATGCTCTGTCTCTCTCTGTCCCAAAAATAAATAAACGTTGAAAAAAAAAATTAAAAAAAAAAAAAAGCAGTCATAGATAACACATAAATGAATGAGCAGAGCTGTGTTTTAATAAAACTTTATTTCACAAACAGATGGTGAGCCTGATTTGGCTCATGGTATCATTTGCCAGTGTAGGTAAATACCTCAAATTTAAATCTGTGAAGAAGGCAATATATATTAAAACAGCAAACTAAAAATGTTCTCTTGGTCTAAAAGGAGTATTTCTTAAATAATAATGCTAATGATAGTTTTTGCATTACACATTCTAGCTTGTCTTAAGGACTTATGTAAATCATATAAGATCTTTCTGAAGTAGGTATATTTTATAGGTAAGAGGCTAAGCAAAATTTCTAGAGATCCACATCTAATCAGCAGTGAGGCTGAGGTCTGAACCTAGTCGGTCACCCCAGCTCTGTCATCTTGACTTTTACACATTATCCTCTCTCTACTAGATCCATTGACCTTTTAACTTCTATAACTAAGGTTGGTTAAACTTTAATCTTAACACCACAGACATTGACTGAGGTTGAATAACTTAATCTTCTCTTCATGCCAGTGCTTCATTTTAATAAAAAAATAAATAAATTATTACATATATGGAAGTGTTGGTTTTCATGTAGAAGGATCAACAGTCAATAAAACTCCTATCACCAAATAGTGATCATTTTATCTGAAACTATATTTATTGACCAAAATTTTAGTTTTAATTGATGTTATCAGCATTATAAATGTATAAAAGAGACAGAACCATATTTACTTATTAACTTAACATTATTAAGTTGAATCCTATAAGATTTTGGATATTTAGATTTTGTAGGCTCAACACCTAGATCAGTGTCCATTCTTTACTGTTTTATGCAGTGGTGTAATCATGAATCATATTTACCTGTAAAATAGAAGTAAATTAATCATTTGATCTTTGCAAATAATTTTTGCATCTTCAAGTGAAGGTTGGTTTGTACCAGTTTACATTTAAAATGATAAGTGATGTTAATATTATTAAGATGGTAATGACAAGAAAATGTCAACTGTTAAAATATTTTATATGTACAAAGATGTTTGAAAGTTACCAAATTTAGTATGATTCTTAATATTATAAACTATATATTGGCATATGTTGGAATGTTTCCTTACTAGAAACAAGAACAATTCATGTGTATATTGTAAAGGTTTTTATAAGTGATATTCAGATTTTTAAGTTACATTTTAAGGAGACTACATAAAAATATTTTCAATATAATACCAGTGTCGATACTACATTTAATTGGAAAGCTGTATAAAATTGTAAGATATTTGAGTATATATACTGAGAAAAGATCAATATTTTATTTCAACTCTCATTACAATGAGTTACTAAAAATGAAATGATGTTGCATTCTCATTTAATTTCAACAAATTATGTGATGTAAATTTAGAAAAAAAATTATTTCTCACATTACTCAGTATTTTTTAAATAGATGTTAATTGTACTGTTATGTTAAAAAGCTCAACACATTATGCTAGGAAAGCTTGGGGGAAAAAATCCAATAAGCTCCCTTCAGTCTAAATCACCATCAAGGGAACAGAAACAAGTATGTGTCAGTATGCTCAGTATTGTAGCCCAGGGGGACATAACACTTGCTCTGTGTGGGGAAGAAACAGCAGGACTTTTCAGTAAAAAGGAGACAGGGAAAACTTGTGATCACAAAACAGAAAAGCATATTGCTGATAAGACATAAGTGTTAGAGGCTTTCTACAACCTCAAGCTGTGCTTCTCCCAACAAAAATCTCATACTAATTTACACAAGGCAATTTTAGTTGCACAGCTAGAAAGAACTATGAAAAATGAAATTAGTTGTTCTTTTAGTAGGGATGATTCATTGCAAACTTTGAAAGTGCTTTTCTCTTTTGGATTCTGTTAAAATAGCTGACACTAGAATTGCCTTATAAAATTGTTCATTTTAAAGAAGGGAGAATAGTGCTTTTAAAAATACATTTGAATGTATTCTTACTCTTTTCCATGAGAATTTTCATTAAATTTGTATACTTGGATGAAAGCAAGATTAAACCACACTTACAATGTTGCTTAAAACCTGCAGGTTTAGCCTTGCTCTAATTAAAGATGCACCATCACCTGTGGAAAGACCATTATCCATCATTTATTCCAGAAGTGCAGTATAGACAGGAGGGGTTGTGAAGGAAGTGGAGTGTAAACAGAGTATCCTGTCCAAATCCTGTCTTGGCTTGGCTTCTTATTTTTCTATTGTTTCCCAACCCAGAATATATAGATCTGTCACGTTGACATGGAAAGAGAAAGGGATACTCTTTTTTTTCAAAGTCTGTGGTGTTTGTGACATCATGAATTTAAATTAAAAAGGAAAAAAATGGAATCAAACCAGTTGAGTTGAAATGATTCTGTAGACTGTAATATGGAGTGTTTCTGAATAATTATTTTCTGGAAGTGATTCATGATTGGTCATGGTAACCTGACAAGAATTTATTTGTGGCTCATCATAATTCCAGTTAGGCTCATTTTTTTCAGGACCAGAAAACTCAGAGAGAAGTAGTGTCTTAGGAAGTGAGAAAAATGAATTTTCTAGGATTGAGTGAGTTCACAAAAGAAATCAAGGGGATTCTGGCTTTCATTTGTTCATTTTACTTTGTCTAAGTTGTATTCATTATATTTCTATCAGAGTTACGGTCGCACAGGATTTTTCGAGTGAAGCTAGTGCACTCACTGTTTCTGTGCACTAACCATTTGTCACCCATGTAGAGAATATCTGGATGAGATTCTTACAACAACTACTAATAATATATAACATTCACTTTGTACTATATTCCAGGAACTATGGTCTGCCTTCGCATATTATATCATGTCCCATTTAATTATTTGAAATCTGTATACTTTAGCTTTAATTATGACCTTTTTTACAGATGACATTGAGACTCAGACATTTTAACAAAATCATCTAAATCCTCAGAGATAATTAGTGGTTAGTCCATGACTCAGACACTCTACTTACTGAATTTAAAATCCATTTCTGGAAACCAAATGTGTATATATGTAGTCTCTCATCTCCGTATTTCCTAGCTGGTTTTACTCTCATTTATTTATTACTGTTATGAAATTCTGTTCAGGAGGCTAAGGGTAATATCTACAAATGAAACCTTAAGTTAGGCATTCAGTGATCAAAACCTGCACATAGAGATCAGATCTCTAGTCTTTAGTCTCTGACACAGATGTCTGTAATGTCACTTGGGTTAACCTAACTTGTTTGCTTTAAGTGCTCACTCATTTAGCCACCTGAAGAAAATTTCAGATACTCTATAAAGCTCCTTTTCTATGAAGTATTGGAACTATACAAAGCTTATGGTTATTTAAATCACTTTCAAGTAAATACTTTTCCTTCTTTCTTTGATCATGTACAGATAATATGATTATAAATTTTAAGATACTTTTTTTCAAAAGGAGTATTCTCTGTCTCTATGGGTAGAACTACTTTCATTGGTAAAATAATTTGAAAAAGTAAAGAAAGATTGAAAGAAAGACTGAAGGAAGGAAATCCTAAAATAGTCACAAAACAATCAATAAAATAATTAAATTTTTTCTTTACCATAGTTAAGCCATTCCCACCATATCTATATCTATCTGTCTACATACACACACACACACACACACTCACACACACATTTAGTCTTTGAAATGTCATTAGATCCTTGGATAATGCCTGAAAAAATAAATTTTCTAAGATATATTCTTCACACTATTAATAGAATGAATATTTTGTGGCTTTTCAGTAGAGACCATTTTCTTGTGAATCATAAATTATAATACTAAAATAGAAGTAGTAAGTATTGCATAATGAATAAGAAAAGTTGCTCCGGAGTAAAAATGTCTTTTAATGTGGCCTTTAGAACTCACCAGTCATGAGAACTTAGTCTCACAATCTCACCTCTGCATTTCAACTTCCTTCATGATAAAATATGCATAATTTAAATTTAAGCCTCATTGAGTTGTAATTAAATTAGATAATGCATGGAAGTGTTAGGTACAGTGCCCAAATGTGTCAAGCACTCAACAAAAGGTAATTATCATTATTAATATTAACAAACATTTTGATCTTAAAAAATATATATCAGAGTATGCTGGATTTCACTGTTGTCAGATGGCATTGTTGACTTCTCATTCTTATTTAAGCCATTTTGATATTTGTGACACCACCATTATTTGGCTATCTCCTCATAGCTGGCTTTCAATCTATAAGCACCAGTATGGACATAAAAATTGCTAAAATATTAAAACACATCCCTTTTTAGGAATAGTACAATATATTTGATATAGTGCATGATACAATAAGATGGTAAGTTATATTAATAATTTAAATTAGAAAATAAAATTATTAATTCACACCCATTTCTATAGGATTGAATGTCAGTCACCAATAAATTGTTCCCTTTTGTTGCATGATTTAGTTAATAATAGAGAAAATGTCTGGATCCCTGGTTGGCTCAGTCGGTTAAGTGTCCGACTCTTGATTTCAGCTCAGGGCATGATCTCATGGTTTGAGTTTGAGCCCCACATCGGGCTCTGTGCTAACAACATGAAGGTTGCTTGGGATTCTCTCTCTCTCTCCCTCTCTCTGCTCTTCCCCACTCTTTCACTCTCTCTCTAAATAATAAATAAATTTTTAAATAAATAATAGAGAAAGTGTATATAAAAAAAATTCAGCTAGTATCATAATGGCTAGAACGTCCTAGGTAACAGTCCAAACAGTGAACAAACTTTGTGCTTCCTCTTATTTCTTCCTCTTTCTTTCTCTCTCTTCCCTCATTCTCTTTTTCCCTAATTCCTTCCTCCCTCTCTACTTCCTTCTCATCCTTCCCTCCTTCCCTTCCCTTCCCCACTTTTAATTGCTAAGGCGAATGTGCAGTTACTTTGGTTGAAAAGTCCTGTTGGCATTTGCTAATACTGAGTAAATATCATGTGTCTGGGGAAACCTTTACGTAAAATAGCCACACGTGTGTTGGAAAAAGCAGAGATTGTGGGGTGGGAGATATTGCAACACATATCCACATAAAAATAAAAGAATGATATAGCTTAGAATTTGGTCCCCTGGAAGTTAAAAGACAACCTCACATAAAGGTGACAGTGCATTACAGTGGTGAAAATAAATCTTTTCAATAATTAGTGTTAGTTAATAAGATATGGAGAAACATGGAGAAAGACAGTATTCATCTTAGCACAAATATACACAAAAATTAATTTCAATTGATTGGAGATTTAAGTCCTAATGATGAAATAGTAAGTATTTAGAGGAACAGATGGGGAAAAATAATTTTGTCAACTTAAAATGGGCAAAGGACACTTAAACATGATAAAACATATTGAGGGTTGATGGGGATAGAGATGAACTGTGACACTCATACATAGCTGGTTGGTTTGTAAATTGATAACAGGTTTGGAAAACTCTCAGTAGCTACCGTAGGTGAATATATATGTATCCTTTGATCCTATTTAATTTGGCTTCAGTCTCCCGTTCCATCTGCTAAAAATCTTCTATTTTAGTCCTACCAAATCCTTTTCATTTTTCTAACCTTCTAATGTCATAGTCTTGAGATGGACTTTCCTTCTGTATTTTTAATTGCTCCCAGAGTGATATAGGTTTAGTCTTATGAAGGTAAAATTTGATATATATGATAACATCACACACATTTATGTTCCCTGCCATTATGTGTTCTTTAAACTCCAGACAGTTACTGGAATTTTAATAGATAGTGAGGCCTGTAAACATACCTTCATTCAGGAGAGTCCTACTTTATTATGCTGGTGTAATTACTAAGTTAATGTGACCAGATCTAAACTTTTTATTACCCTACACAAATGGCCTCCTTCTCAAGGATTCCTTGTTTTAAAAAAATCAACGCTATTAATCTTGTAAGTCAGAACCTAACACTTGGCTTCTCACTCTCTCAACAACTTCACATCTAATAGACCTGGAAATCCTGTTGATGGCATCAATAAAATACTGAACATGACCATTACTCTCCATATTCACTTCTAACACTCTGGTCTAATCTACCATCCTTGTTCACCTAAAACGTGGAAATCAAACCCTACGTGATCACTCTGCTTTATCTCTTATTCTCACAGAATCTGTTTTTCATACGGAAGCCAGGGTAATTCTTTCAAAATATAAATCTGAACTCAAAATATTTTCTCATAACTCTGAATAAAATCCAGTATCCATTTCCTGACTTGGAAGGCCGTATATTTATGGCTCCTGATTTCTGCTTAAATCTCATCTCCCTGATTTTCACTTGCACTCATCTTGCCCCATCCCCACTGCTTCATTGTAGTTCCTCAAATACTCCAAGCACTTTCCCCTTATGCTCATTGCGTTAGTTGTTACTTTCACCTGAAAACCAGCTCCCTTGGATATTAATGTAGCTAAGTACTTCCATTCAGTCAAGGTGCTGCCCCAAATATCCCCTCTACAGGCAAGGCCTTTTCAACCATTCTTTCTAAAATCTTCTCCAATTCCTAGCTTGTGGTCCTGCACTGTTTGAATTCAAAGCAGTTATAACCACTTCACATTACTGATCATTTATTTACTCTTTATCTTCCTCACTAGGCTGTATACTTTGTGATGGCAAGAACTTTGTCTTATTTGATTAAACACTCTATCTCAAGGGCCAAACAGTAGGCATGTAGGAAATACTTAATATATAATTTTGAATGAATGAATAAGTTTAATACTCATGCATTTAAGGTATGATATGTGTATGTATGTATATGGAAACCTCCATTATATCATCACCACAGTCAAGGTTTAAGAGATATCCAGTCCTTTGTAATAATTTCTACATACCTCTTTGTTTAGTGTGTGGTAAGAATAGTAAACATGAGAGAAAACTAATATGCAGTTGTATGAAGAGTCTTCATTTAAAAGTATTTCATGAGTGTATATTATTTTTTGAAGTACTGTGTTCAAGCTCTTACCCTTCAATAATAAGCATTATCCAGAAAAAGAAAGATGTTAATCAATAATCACACACAATGGGCAATCATTAACAAATTTAAGATGTTCTAAGTTAGAGGTGTTTAAGTCATAGAAATCAGACATGATTATACTGAGGAAATGATAACTGAGCATATATACGATTGATATGTAGGAGTCATTAATGCCGAGAGGTAGAAGGGTGACTGTTCCATCTGAGATGGTAGAAACTTGAGTTGTGTTGTCACTCTTTTGTATTTCAAAAAGCTCTACGCTCTGACTGAGCTATGGAGAAATGTTCCTTGAAGGCAGATAACGGAAGAGGCAGGCACAAGTAAAGAAGAAAGTAAAGAAGTACAGCTATTTGTTGGCAAGCCTGAGATTTGGTCCCAGTTTTTTTCTGATTCTAAGAATTAGCATATGGTATGATATCTGTATCTCTTCCCCACTACTTATTAGATCTTCGACGTTATGGGCTGAGCTTTGGTCATCTTCATATCTCCAACTCCAAACACAGTGTCTTGAACATATTAGGTACTCAGTAGCCATCTGTGGAGTAAAATTATGAAATGTAAGTCTCTTAAAGATCACCATTAAAATGTTTGCAACTAGTGTGTTTTTGGGACCAGACCCAAACTCTAGGCCCATGGCAAGATTGAAACGAATTTTGGAACCCAAGATAAAACCTGTGCCCTAGGTATCTGCTTTAACATTTAAGTTTTTTCCCATTTTGCTGCCCTCTGTGAACATTTAATGATGTTTCATGTCTATGAATTAAGCAGTGAACTCCAGTAAGTGAATGATGGTGATAAGATTAATGCCACCTTTATCAAAATAACCTTAGATTATATTCCTTCACCAGTAAAATTGGGTTTAATTTTGTATAGCTAAGAAGGAAAGATGAATGCATCATAAATTTAACTTTATATAAACACCTCTCTATTCATTAATTTTTCTGTGTGTGTGTCTCTGTCTCCATCTCTCTCTCTCTCTCATACCCTTAGCATTCAGAACAATGCATAGCAAATTTCAGACATTCGAGAAATATAATGATTTCGTTTCGTTATAAAAATCTACTTTTCTCATACATTTTATATAATAATAGATATAATGTATTTCCAAATAATAATATAAAAGACTACCACTCAGCAGTATCTAAAGTGACTGTCCACTTCACATGCTTATTTTAATTCCTTCACTGAACAAATCAACATGGCACTCAGTTCATCCCATCTAATTTTCTTAGTGCCAGCCTCCTACAAGTTAATCTAAGAATAACAATAATGCACCAACAGGAGACAGTATTCATTTTATTTTCGTCTAAGGAGTAATCCTTATTGTTATCCACAAAGTAGAGACTGTGTTTGTTATTAATTCATAATTTCAAAAACAGTTTGAAAAATCTCCATTTTTGGCATAAATTATTTTGAAATAATTGGGCATGAAAAATTAATTTTGTTACCTAATTTTGAATAAGTTAATTTTACTAGGGTCTTTTACAAACGTCATTCTCTCTTTTCTAGGCATCATTCCATCATCCCATATATATTTAATATATTTAAATTTTTGTTAGTTTCGTCTTTACCAGCTAAGCAGTCTGATGCATGAAAAAAGAAAAGACCAAAATAAAAGAAGCATTCTTTTTTTGATAACTTACATTTTAATTATATTTCTCCCAAATTAGATTTTGCTCTTGGCTTTGATTACCAATAGATTATCAGGGTGCATATACTGTATCTTTTTAGTCACATTCAAGTAGATACTTATTCATTAAGGCTCTGTGTATATAGATAACCTTGATTAAATAGGAATCTAATATCCCTCCCTATATAATGTTCATGGGTTCAGCAAAACAACATATGGCTTAAATATACCCAGTGATTCTCTACCAGAATCAAACTAATATTGAATAGGATGATCTTAAATGAGCATAGTTTATATAAAGCCCATATATGATAAAAATAATTTGCTGACATGAGTTTTTGGTGTAACATTGAATTAGTACTGATGTGGAAATGTTTTATAAAAACAAAAAATAAACTTAGATTATAGTCATTTGGTTAGATGTTTACTTAAAAAGATAATAAATAGTAAAAGTTAAATATGGAGGTCGTTTAAAAATGGCCACTAATTCTTTGCTGATTCTTCCATCAATTGGTAGCATACATTTCCCTTCCCTTGGATCTGATCTTTTCCTCTGATTAATGCAATGAAATGACACTGGGAGATTTCTGAGCCTCAATGTTAAGGAAACTTGCAGCTTTCTCTGTTTTTCTTTTGGAACTTTGAGAATATTATGCTGTGATGAAGCTCCAGAATGAAGGAACACATGGGGAAAGAGACTCGGTCATTCTAGCTAATGCTTCAAACACCTGACCATGAGTGAAACTGTCTCAGACATTGAACTCCAGTCAAGCTGCACGCTAACCCCAGAGGAAGGAGTCCAGGCAAGGTCACCAGAGAAGCACGCAGCTGACCCACAAAATTATGGGAAATGATTAATCTGTATTATTTTAAGTCACTGGTTTTGGGGACATTTGTAAGACAGTAGTAGATATTTTAAACAGTTCATATATATACAGGATGGTGTGATAAAGTGAACACCAAGTGACATAGGAGAAAACTTAAGGTATTAGGAAGGAGGAAAATTTCAAAAAGAACTGTTAAAGAATATATAATTAAGCAGAGAGCTTTAAAGGGATTAAAAATTTCATTAGAAATGGAGTCATATTGTTGCTTCTTTACTCTCTACTTTCATTCTTTAAACTTCATTTTACTCTTGTGCTCAGGTTCAGACACTGTGGTATTACTTTTTTCTTCTTCCTATTTTGCATTCTTAAAGACCTGTTAAAGATTGAATTTTGCTAGGTAAAACGTGTGACCTGAGTGATAATGGGAACATTTTATTTTCACATCCAGTCTATCAAGTGTTGCCTTTTTCTCTTTTATTACTTATAGATTTGTCGCATTAGGTTAATAAATAAAATAAAGAAAATGTGATTAATAAAATAAAGACAAGAACATGTAACATAGATGCATATATGTATGAATAATTGAAATAAAAACAATTGTTTGAAAGACATTAAAAAATTGTCTCAGTTAAGATTTATTCCACATGAATGTCTTTATGTGAGAAAATATTAATTTCTGTAATATGGTAATTTGTCCTATATATGTCTCAATCATAATTACATAATCTAATTACTGTATTAGATTTTTTGAGCAACTGGAAATAAGATAGTTATAGCTATATAAAATCTGTGCAAGTAAAAAATAATCAGTGATAAAAAGCAAAATATTGCATAATAAAATTATCATAGTAATGACCAATATTTATGTAATCCATAATGCTATAAACACTTACGTATTAAGAAAAAAATGTGATATTTGGCCATAGAAGTTTTAGAAAATCGGAATGTTGTAGTGTAAAAAACCAGTTATCACCAACTAAAAAAGAAACTAGATATCTAGGTAAATTTTTTTATGTAGAAAATTGATGTACATAAAAAAATTGTCAAGCTTTTATGTCTCAACTTTGTGCAGGGGCCAGAATAGAGTTTGAGATTAGGATGGTGTAAAGTTCTACTCTCTGTCATTAGAAGAAATTAAGTCTCTTTATTTTTCAATGCTGTGCATTTAGAGATAGAGATTTATAGATATAGATAATTCTGTGTGTTTATTTCTCTAGTTTATATAGAAATATAGGTTTGTATATATACATAGAGAAATTTATACATATGTATTAAAGTCTATATATTTATAAATCTCTATCAAGAGAGATACATACATATAAACACATACACATGCACACACATTTTTACTCTATTCATTCTTTTTCTCTGGAGAACTTGTACACAACTTGTATTGATAATATTTTGGATCAGTTCTTATTTCATATATGATAAAAACTCTAAAATGCTGTAACACTCTGGAAAACATTTTGGCTTAGTAAGGAAAATTAAAAACATTCATTCCTTGGGCACCTGGGTGGCTCAGTTGGTTGAGCGTCTGACTCTTAATCTCGGTTCAGGTTTGTGGGATCTGACCTCATTCACCAACGCAAAACATACAACCAGGACACACACACACACACACACACACACACACAGGCCTTGGAGGAGACTGTCAAGTACTTTGAAGGACAGGAAGGAATGAACACAGCTGGGTGGACTTTGGTTTGTGGGATCGAGCCCCATGTCAGGCTCAGCTCTGACAGCCAGGAGACTGCTTGGGATTCTCCCCCTCCCCCACTCGTGCGTGCGTTCTCTCTGTCTCTGTCTCTGTCTCTCTCTCACTCAAAATAAATAAACTGAAAAAAAATTAAAGAAAACATTCAGTCCTGATGACTTAGCAGTTCTATATATGAGGTATCTGAATATGTGGGAAAATATACTTTAATCAGTAAATAAATGTGTAAAACATAGTGTATACACATGTAATTAGGCAGAAATAATGCATCCAGTATAATTTTAGTTCATTAAAATTTGAAATAGATAAATGATAAACCAAAAGAAATGAGGATAGTGTGTGTTTGGGGGAGGAATGAAAAGGGTACTCATCATGAAGGAATGCTCATCCAGGAAAGGGGACAGAGATTTCTCAAGGGTTAATATCATTCTGTGTGTTCACCTGGGCTCCATTTAGCCAACTGACTTTGTATTTATAAAATTATTCTTGTTTTTTATACACTTCTCTGAATATATTATCTAATTCTATAAAACGTTTCAATAATCTGATTTTACAATATAATTTTACTTTAAGAAAAAATGTACATAAAGAGATGACAGCCACATTAAGATAGCCATATTCTTATTTTTATCTTATTTTTTCATTATTAGTGTATTTTATAGATCTGCTTTCAGATATTTAAATATTCCACTATTTCCAGAAGATAGAAAATGGCTAGACATTTTAAGTGTCTATGTGTTTTTCATACACATCTTTACAATGAAAAATTACTTAATTCTTCCTAATGTAAGAAATGCAGTACTTAAATATCTTCAGTCTAAAGTGTTTCTATGATCTCTAAAGAGTCACTTCATCCTTAATCTAAATTATGATTTCTTCTCAGAGTGTCTGTTGTACTGCGATTGCAGGTTGCCATTACAATTAGAGAATTCAGATCTCAGAAGACTATAGAAAATAACACAAAAAATTTTAATACTAGATCAAAAATAAATAACTGTTGGAATAGGAATGTTCCCACGTGTGAGTAATTTTATCCACTGTAAATTTCTGTAGTGTGCTGCATCTCACAGTTGTGTTTGGCAGCAAGCTTCCGCAAACAAGAAAAGGATTCATCCTTGTTTCCTCTGCTGATTCCTGTGGTTATATCTTCTGAGCCCCATGTGTTTTGTTTTTTCCCCAGAATTGTGTATAAAAGATTGTAGCAGCTGCAAAAATGGTCCATTTTAAAGTACCACAAAGAAAAGCAATTACTAGTGTACTCTGTGGGCTCCATAATACTACTGCAAAATTGTGATGTGAAGACAAATATATGAGCACAGGAACTCCAGGTTATGAACATATCTGTCCCATAGCTTGGATTGAATATCTTGATATGAGACCTATTGGGGAAAATAAGTGGGCAAGTGGGATAAAAGTATCTTTGAATAGTAAAGGATCTACCTAGGAAAGTATTCTAAAATACTTTCTACCTTCAGCTATAAGAACATACAAAGTACGTAAGTTTCTGACCAACTGTAGACCTAAATGAAAGTCAGGTAAATACATCGTAATGGATCTTGTAACTGTAAATCTGAAAGGTTTTGATTACAGTAAATCCTCTTGAAGAAAACTTTTTTTTTTCTCCTAAATGTCACACAAAAGAAGTGTGTACTTCACACAATTGTGTGTTGGAAAGAAGAGAGTGAACTCCTTTAGACTAGGAGCGTAAAAGCAATAGTGACATTTTAGTACCTCTAAAGAAAATTGCCAGCTGTAATAGATTTTGTACATCGACTCTGTCAGTATACATTGCAATTTCACAGGTGTTGGATAGATACCTCTAATATGACTTGTCTCACTGCCGGTCACCCCCAGTCAGTTTGAGGAAGAAGTATTTGAGATATCCCCAAGTACTGATCTCTTCTATTTTTCAGTGCTTCATGGTATACTTAGCACAATAAAACAATTTCTCCAACTTCATTATAGCAGACAGTCTTTATGACGTAACACTGCAGGCTACACTATTCTCTCCTCTTTTCACAAGCCCACATCACAGCTAGTAGAAACCCTCCAAAATCATGATGAGGCACTAGGGCAGGTGGCTCTGTGCCATCTCAGCAGAAGTGCTGCTTGAGATTCTTTAATAATGAATTCTAATGGGGTGGATTATTTGTTCTGCATATTTGGTTTTCCTGAGACCATAATGAGAGAACCATTGAGCAGTTTTAACAAGTGGAATTGGCTACTGCTGCTACTGAGCCTTTTCTGTATCTTTGACTCCAGTCTTACATGCCAGTGAGGTACGCACAAAAAGCATTAATGCTTAATAGAGTCAGTTGAATTTAGAGTAAGAACCCATGTTTTCTATTTGATAAGCCACTATTACTGCATGGGGTGGGGGGAATCACAGTCAGCAATAACTTTAATCCCCAAATACTTAAAGCAACTCTTCTCTCAAAGCCAGGGATATAATTATTTTCTCATAAGCTGTGCATTCCAAGTTTGAATTTTCAGCAGCATTTCCTTTTATTTCGGAGTGCACATAGCCCTTAGATAGTTTTCATGTTAAGAATGCTGTTTTCTGGCAATGCTTCTTCTAACAGGTTTTAATCTCAAAATTAAGGATATTAAGAAATTCTTCAGTTACAAATCATAGTGCATCTGCCATACAGGGTTATCTTTAATCAACAGATTATTGAACTTCTTATGTCACTTAGGGTTTGAATTTTAAGTTGTACTGCCTCTGAACTAAATTTCTTCAATATTATTGTTCATTCTTATATTACACATAGGAAGACTGCATTGCAGTGACACCAAGTAATTTGTGCAGTTACAAACGTGTTAAGCAATATGTCCAGGATTCAGATCTAGATAATGGTGCACCAGAACCCATGTGTTTATTCATTTTGTGACAGTGCCTCCCTACCATGGCTTTGATTTTGTGTTTTTATTAAAATTAATGTAGTTAGTGAAGTCATCCATGACATAACTGTTTCAGATGTTAGCTAGAAACATATTAGTAAAGATATTATGAAAGATACACTGTGAACTTTTGATGTCAAGAGGAAAGATTACCTGAAACAATTTTATAAAGCTTTGTTCCTACCTGAATGCTCTTTTTTTTTTGGTGAACATGTTAAGATAAAAGAATACAATGTATTATTAAAAATGATATTCTTCGAGACCAAATTAGAATTACAAACACATTGGTTTTTTTTGGTTTTTTTTCTTGGTAAAGACAATAGAAAGACGTGATAAAGTAGGGTAAAATAATAAAGTGTTTTAGAGTGTAATATACTTTCTACTACACTAATTAATCTAAAATGGTTATGCAAAATAAAATTATTTAGCATCATTTCCAGGTCATAGTGTCACAATTAAATGTAATTATTTTGAGTAATATTCTCATAGAGAAATAATATTTTTCAACCTTGCATTGGATGGAGATTAAAAATGTGCAAAAGATCTGAATATACACCTCACCAACATGATACACAGTTGGCAAATAAGCATGTGAAAAGATGCCCAACATCATATGTCTTTAAGGAATTGCAAATTAAAGGAGCAGAGTTGGGGCGCCTGGATGGCTCAATTGGTTAATCATCCAACTCTTGATTTCTGCTCAGGTCATGATCTCAGGGTCATGGTCTCAGGGACATGAGATTGAGCTCCATGGTGAACGTGGAGCCTGCTTAAGAGTATCTCTCTCTTCCCATCCTCCCCGCACTTGTGCTTATGAATGTGGTCTCTCTATAACTAGCTAAATAAATAAATAAATAAATAAATAAATAAATAAATAAAGGCAATGAGAATCCACTATATACCTATTAGATTTGCAAATATCCAAAACAATATGGGGTGTGGGGGATGGCTCAGTGAATCAGGCATCTGACTATTGATTTTGGCTCAGTCGTGATCTCATGGTTGGTGAGATTATGCCCCACATTGGGCTCTGGCTGACAGCATGGAGCCTGCTTGGGATTCTCTCCCTCTCTCTCTGCTCCTCTTTCCCCCACCCCAAAATAAGTAAACATTTAAACAACAAACAAAACCCAAAATGGTGAAATGTTGTCAAGGATGTGGAGCAATAGCAATTCTTACTCCTTGCTGGTCGTAATGCAGAAAGAAACTCCCACTTTGCAAAATAGTTCGTCAGTTTCTTATAAAACTAATTATATCCTTATCATATGATCCAGCAACTGTGCTTTGTATTTACTTAAGTGCATTTAAAAATTATTTTAATGTAAAAATCTGCATAATGATTTTTATGGTTGCTTTATTCATAATTGTCAAAACTTGGAAGCAACCAAGTAGGCAGATGTATAAGGAAACTGATATATGCATGAAACAAGTTAATATTCACTGACAAAAAATAAACTAGCCATTAAAATACTTGAATCTTAAATGAATATTGCTAAATAAAATAAGTCAGTATGAAAAGGCTACATACTGTATGATTCCAACTATAGAACATTCTAAGGGAGGCAAAACTATAGAGACAGTAAAAAATCAGTGGTTGTCACTGGATTGGTAAAAGGAAAGTAGGAATGAATAGGTAGATCACAGAGGTTTTAAGGGCAGTGAAACTATTCTGTATGATATTTTAAAGGTAGATAAATTTTATATATTTGGCAAAACTCAGGATATACAGCACAAAGAATGAACCCTAATGTAAACTATAGCTAAAAATAATATAGCAATATTGACTGATAAATTGTAATAAATGTACCACACTAACACAAATGTTAATAATAGGGTAAAATGAGGGGTGCAGTGTGAGAGGGTATTATACTAACTCTCTGTGCTTTTCACACAATCTTTCTGTAAACTTAAAATTGGTAACAAATAATAAAGGTTATTAATTAAAAACAAATTCACTAGAGGGGCTAAACAGTAGATTTGAACTATGAAAAGAAAAAAAAACATTAGGATAGATCAATATAAATGAAGAATGAAGAAAAATGAAGAGAGCTTCAGAGAAATGTGGAAAACCGTCGAGAGTACCAATATACACATGATGGAAAACCAGAAGGAGAGGAGACAGAAGAAAGACACTAAAAATATTTTTAAAAATAATGGCAGAAAACTTTCTCATTTATTGAAAAACAATAACCTACACCTCCAGGAAGCTCAATGAATACCAAGTAAGATAAACACAAATTGAACTGTGAACAGGCCATATAGGAAAAATGCCAAAAGTCAAAGACAAAGAGAAAATCTTGAAGTACCAAAAGAAAAATAATTCATCACTTAAATAAAGTAAACCAATAAAATCAAAACCGTATTTATCAGCAGAAACTGTACCTTAACCAAGAAAAATTACTAGAATAAGAAATGAAAGAGGGGACATCACTACTAACTTAAATAAATACAAGGAACTTAAAGAAATGATAGAATTGTACAACAAGAAATTATATAGCTTAGATGCTTTGGAAAAATTCCTACAAATACAAACTGTGACAAACTGAGGAAGAAAGAGACAATCTGAAGAGATTTGTAACATGTGAAGATTGAATTAGAAATCAAAACCTATCCACAATGGGAGGCCCAGGCCTGATGCCTTCTAAATTCTACCATACATTTAAGGAAGAATTAGTTCAAATTCTTCACAGACTTTAAAAAATATATATAATTAAATCTTCCCAATTCATTTTAGGAGGCCAGATTAATTGCCCTCATACAAAATCAGACAAAGAATCAAAAAAATAAAAATATAAAGCCAATATGTCTTATGAATATGGACACAAACATCCTCAACCAAAATTCAATCAAACCAAATCTATCAACATAAAAAAAAAAGAATTATACACTATGACAAAGTGGAATTTATCCAAGGAATTCATGAGTGGTTCAGCTTAAGAAAATCAATGTGATGTATCAATAAAATAAAAAACAAAAATTGCATGACCACGTAAATAGATACAGAAAAAGCATTTGACAAAAATCTAAAACCCTTTGTAGAAAAAAAAGAAAGAAAGAAAAAACTCAACAAATTAGGAATAGAAAGAATTTCTTCAATCTTATAAAGGGCATATGTGAAAAACACACAGCTAATATTACATTTAATGGTGAAAGACTGGATGCTTTCCTTCCAAATTCAGGGAAAAGACAAGGATATATTTTCTCAACACTTCTATTCAGCATTGTGCTAGAAATTCTAACCAAGGCAATTAGGCAAGAAAAATACTCAAAGCTATCTAGATTACAGAGGAAGAAGTAAAACAATCTCTATTCACCAATGTCATGATTTTAGATTTAAGAAATCCTAAAAGAAAATTAGATCTAGTAAATTATTTCAGAAGGATTGAAGAATATATAATAAGTGAAGTAACCTGTATGGCTTTCTATTAGCAATAAGCAATTAAGAAATGAAATTAAGAAAACAATTCCATTTAAAATAATACCTAAAAAATCAAATATTTAGTAATAAATTTAACAAATGTGCAAAAGATTGACTCTGAAAACTACAAACTACTGTAGAAAGAAGACCTAAATAAGTGGAAATGGGTCAGAATACTTAATATTGTTGAGATGACAGCACTTCCCAAACTGATATACAGCAGGTATGTGCCAAAGAGAAATGGAAACATATCTCCATTCAAAAACTTACATACAAATATTTACTACAGCATTATGCATAACTAAAATGGGAAAATGATTTAAATACCCATAACAGATGAATGAATAAATGATATGTAGTATAGCTATGCAATGGAATTTTGGCCATAAAACGGAACCAAGTTGAACACCAGAAAAATTATAAATATGTCTGTCTTTTATTATTTCTAATCACTACCTCCTTTTCTCCCCAAAGTTAAACATTATTCTATCCTCTAATACATAAATTGGAGACTTTTCCTTATTTATATATATAGTTTATTTGATATACCAAACTTTTTCTTATCTCAGAATTTTCCATTTTGTTTTTAATTTTTTTTTTTTAACGTTTATTTATTTTTGAGACAGAGAGAGACAGAGCATGAACAGGGGAGGGGCAGAGAGAGGGAGACACAGAATCCGAAGCAGGCTCCAGGCTCCGAGCTGTCAGCACAGAGCCCGACACGGGGCTCGAACTCACGGACCGTGAGATCATGACCTGAGCCGAAGTCGGACGCTTAACCGACCGAGCCACCCAGGCGCCCCTCAGAATTTTCCATTTTATTGAAATTATTGTTTTTTAGTTTTTGTATGATCATATTCTTATAATAAGTGAAAATAGTGAAATTTGATATTTTATATTATTGTTCCAACTGTACTTTAATTGGTGTAGAAGAATAATCATTCCTGCTTTTATTTCATCACCCTAATACAACAGAAATTAATAGCAGTCATTAGATAATTACGGTTGAGTTAATATAAAATGAATGGTAAATGGTTGTGATAAATAAGAAGTTATAAGAATCAGAGGAAGATGCTAATGAAGTTGAAAGATGTGAGAGCAAACAAATTAGAAGGATTGAAGGGAGTTATCAGAGTAGTAGTTTGAATTTGTGGATTTTTGATTTACAACGAATTTCTGAGTCATTTGCTCAGTGAATTGTTAAAATAAATTGGAAGTGAATGGAAGTCATGGGGTGCCTGACTGTCTCAGTTGGAAGAGTTTGTGACTCCTGATCTCAGGGTTGTGAGTTCAAGCCCCATATTTGGGTGTAGAGACTACTTAAAAATAAATTCTCAAAAAATAATAATAATTATGATGGAAGTCACATAGGAGATCAAGAATTGTGAGTCTTGTATGTTGGATGGGTCATTTATTTAGATGAGATAGTTACCCAGGTGGATGGAAAAAATTGAATAAAAGAAACTCTGAACCAGTTGTTGAAGAGTTTATAGCCAAATGGCCTAAGCCTAAATGGATTAAATTTTTTAGGATCAGTAGCTAATAAGAAAGAGAAATACCTGACACTAAGCAGTTTAAAGTCACGTTAATAAAAATATAAATATCCTCCACTGGAGAGACATAAGGAGAGCCAGCCAAGGTCTTGGAGTGGAATAACTAACATAAAACAAGATTTCCACTGAGAGGTAAAGTTGGCAATATTTTCAAAGGAGTTGATACTTTAAAATAAGTTTCTTAATATGTAAGGACAGTCTGAAAAGTACAGGAAAGGATTATGGTAGAGACAAGTATAAATCTAGATAAAAGGAGAGCGTTTACAAAAGACTGTGATGGTAGCAGTTGAACAGTTGAAAACTATGTATTGACTGCCACCAAAAGAACATTTTTGTGAGGCATCATGAATTTAGTCTAATGTGTTGAAGAAAATTGGAGGACAGAGGATAATCAAGCAAAACAGGATTCAGCCATGCTTTCATGATCACGCTTAAACCAAACTTAGAATATACTTTACCTGGATATTGTAGAATTGTTTCAGGAAGCATGTAAGTTATCGTGATGTGATAGATCTCTCTTCAGCTTCCATTTGTTAGCTTGATAATTATAAATTCTGTGAAAGTCCATACTAGAGGAGGAACACTAATAAAGAGCAGTAACAGAAAAATAATGATATCTCCATGGTTTGAGAACCTTATTAAGAAGAAATGTTCATGTATATAGTAAAAATAAATACAAATTAACAGTGGTAGAATTCTGAGAATTTCTTTGTTTTAGGCTGTGCACTGGGCTCGTTTTTTCATAAACTACGTAGGTTATGGACAAGAGCATGACTAAACTGAGTGAATAGAGACAAATATGGATTGGCTGTTCAATCACATAACCAGTCTCATCATTTTGATTGAATTAACTTATCTATTTTGCACAAAATATCAATAATATGAAATTTTCTTTAAAAAGTATTGTTATGTAAAACATAGTATGGCAAAACAGTTAGAAAATGAGCAGGTTTTAATAGTGTCATCAAGCATGAGATTATTTTCTGTGGTGGTTAATTTTAAAATTGGATACAAGATCACATTGAGGATGTAGTAACAGATGGGGATTTCCTACAGAGGAAGTCTAGCTTCACTATGCAACAAGATTTATTTGCCTCATCAAGAAAATGTATAGCAGGTCAGAAAATGCAGTCCTTTGGGGTTTCTTAGTCATTAAAAAAACATATAAAGTTTTCCCTTTGTAAGAATTCCAAATAATTGTTATTTCTAAATTTTTTAGAGAAGAGTGAAGTCTGTGATTTGGAAGGTAGGAAACAAAGAGATTCCTTAGAACACTGAAGAAACTTCTATGGTATTTCTATGGTTTAAAACTGTATCTATCTATTATAGAAACAATCAGTAAGAAGAGTATTTTTGTTATTGGTTTATTTCTAATTGGTTTATTTTTGTTATTGGTTTCCAATTTCTAATTGGTTTATTTCTAATTTGGACACATTCCAAATTGTATCACACATACTCTAGAATAGGAACCTAGTGTGTATTCCATTGTCATTTATTATTAAAAACTATATAAAAATCAAAATTGCCAATCTAAGACTTTACTTTTGAAAAGCACGAGGAATACAATTTAAAATTTTATTTTAAAATTTACATGGAGAAATGCCTAATGCACATTATAAGTTAGTTGGATTCTAAAGGTCAAATTTACAATTCATATTGTGACAGAATGAGCTTAATTAAAATATCATAAAAAATCTCATTTAATGATGATTTTAGTTCACATTAGTGGCTTTGACCTTAGGCTAGCCTCAGGCATCTTTAGAGCTGTTTGCATTAAGAAACTATGCACACCCAAATCATTTCAGCATTGCATATCATTTCTTTCAGAGATAAAATTCTCTGTAGTGTTGAAAGATACTAGTGACCAAACTGCCTAAATATTGATCAGCTTTAACTTCTGTCTAATCATGTCCTAATCACAGCAATGATGAGTCATCTTAAATGCTGCAGAGTTTAAGTATTTAAAGACAGATGAGTTCATGAATTCATTTAAGAACATAGAGTTGTTCAACAGGTGTATGAAAAGGTGTTGAATATCACAAATCATCAGGGAAATGCAAAGAAAAACCCCAGTGAGATATCACCTCACACATGTTTGGATGGTTGTTATCAAAAGGACAAGAGATAACAAGTGTTGTTGAGGGTACAGAGAAATGGAAACCCTTGTGCACTGTTGATGTGGGAATGTAAAGTGGTATAGCCATTATGAAAAAACAAGATGGTGGTTCCTTAAAAAATTAAAAATAGAGCTACCATATGATTTAGCAACCCTATTTCCCAGGATATATCCAAAGGAAGTGAAATCGAGGCCTTGAAGAGATATCTGCAACCTCCATCTTTATTGCAGCATTACTAATAATAGCCACGATATATAAGCAACCTAAGTGTCTGCTGGTGGATGAATGGGTAAAGAATATGTGAATATTCTTTAGAATATATAATATATATATATAATATATTCTAAATATATAATATATATATTCTAAATATATATGTATATATTTATGTGTGTGTGTATATATATATATATATATATATATATATATATATATATGTATGTATTATTTCAGTCATAAAAATGAAGGAAATTCTGTGGTAGAGGTAGAGCCCCTCCCTAAGGAATGTGGTGGAGGCCTTCTCAGAACAAAGAAAGGCAGTGTGGCCCAATTAACTCCTATACATGGTTGCGTAGCCCTGACTCTGTAACTTGGACTGTGTCCAGTCAGACTGTATGTTTGTATGTGACATTCTTCAGGACTCTGTAACATAGACTGCCCAATCATAACTGTATGTCTTTATGTTACCATGTATGGGAGACAAAGAAGTAGAAATTATATGAAAGGCTGCTGCACTCGGGGCACAGCCTTTTGGGTCTTAGCCCTCTGAGCCAAGGTAGCATGAATAAAGCTGCTTCCTGGAAAGAAAGGCCCTGGTGTCCCGTCCCTCTGTGCGAGAGTCCTGCTATGGTTTTACCAATTGTGACAATATGGATAAACCTGGAGGACATTATGCTAAATGAGATAAGCTAGACACAGACAAATCCTGCATGATCTCACTTCTATGTGAAATATAAAAAAAGTCAGACTCACAGAAGCAGAGAGTAGAATGGTGGCTGCCAGGGACTCCAGGGTAGCAGAACTAGGGAGATGTTGCTCAAAGGATATAAGAAATAAGTTCTGGGGATCTAGTGTATAGCATGGTGACTAAAGTTAATAACAATATAGTTGATAATAAAGTTACAGCAATATAGTTAATAATAAAGTATACTTTATAGTATAATATTGTTAATAATATAGTTAATGTTAAAGTTACAGGGGGGTCTGGGGGCTCAGTCAGTTGAGCGTCTCACTTCAGCTCAGGTCATGATCTTGTGGTTTGTGGGTTCGAGCCCCGCGTTGGGCTCTGTGCTGACGGCTCGGAGCCTGGAGCCTGCTTCAGATTCTATGTCTCCTCCTCTCTCTGCCCTCCCGTGCTCATGCTTTGTCTTTCTCTGTCTCTCAGTAATAAATAAACATTAAGAAAAAAAATTTTTAAGTTACAATATAGTTAACAGCATAGATAATATCATTAACACTTTGTAGTTTGCTTGAAATTTGCTAATGTAGTAGATCTTAAGTGTTCTCACTCCCCAAAAAACTACCCACCTACACCCATCTATCTATAAATATGTATATATACATACATACCAAAAAGGCAACTAGATGAGGTGTTGGATGTATTAATTAGCTTGATGGTGGTAATGATTTTACAGTGTATGTGTATTAAACCATGTTGCATACCTTAAATATACACAGTTTGCATTTGTCAGTTATACCTAAGTAAAGCTGGGGATAAAAAGAACATAGAGCTTTTATTTTATCATCTGGTTTTGTATCTTTAAAAGTCATTTAGAGGAGTATAATGAATTATAATTTTTAAAAAAATTTTCTTTCTCCATTGTATACATGTGGAGATCTATACATCAGAGATTGGCACACTTTTTACTTACAAGGCCAAATAGTGAATAGTTTAAATACAAGGCTGTTCAGTCTCTGTTGCAACTACATAACTGTCCTTATTAAAAAAAAAAAAAAAAAGGCAGCCATAGACAATTCGTAAGTGCATGAATGGGCATAACTTTGTTCCATTAAAACTGTATATATAGGGGCACCTGGGTGGCTCAGTCAGTTGAGCATCTGACTTCAGCTCAGGTCATGATCTCACCCATTGGGGGGCTCTTTGCTTATCAGCACAGAGCCTATTTCAGATCCTTAGTCCCCCTCTTTCTGCCCCTCCTCTGCTTGCGCTTTCTCAAAAATAAATAAAAACATTAAAAAAAAACTTTATATACAAAAGCAGGAAACTGGCCTGTGGCCCATAGTTTGCTAATCAATTTGTTTTCACTAGATCAGTGTCTCTGGACTCTCCAGCTCTTCTTTTAACTCTGAAGATGAATGCTTATCCTTATGTATCAAAATCAGGCCTTCAGGCCTTCTACCCATGTTATTTGTATTTACCATTATTTTTTCCCCTAGATCTAATTGCCTAACACTGACCCTTTTATTATTATGTGGTAGCTTTCTTTAGCTCATCTCTTTGATAGGAGAGATAAATTGCTGGAATCCCTGAGTGTTCTTGCACATTCTTACTGGTAAAGCCAAAAATGCAACGTCCTATCTTAAGGGAAGACGTTATGTGTATGCCCAGATAAAGAGCTGGTTTTCTTGAACTTACTAGAAAAGTGATGATTCCAGAAGCTCAGTGCTCCTTTCCTGTGGTAGAAATCTACAGTGTGTGCAGACATTCACAGTGTGTTTTCGCATGGCTCTTCAAAGAGTGTGGGTAACTGACGCTAATCAGCACCCATGAAACAGGAATAGGTTAGCTTTTGAAAAGATAAAATCTCAGACCCTGCACAGTTCTTGACAGTTTTGGTGACCTAGACCTTAGGAGAGAATGGATGGAGAGTATAGGAGAAGACTGCCCAGAATCAATAGTATTATCAGTCAAGTGTAGGGAGTGAGAAGGGCTGAGTGAGTGTCTTCCACTGTCCTATCTGTTCATGCATGTTTAGAGGCTAAGAAGGGAGAGGTAGAACTGAAATCCACCTCCTGAATGGCTGTTATTCCCTCCTTTGGAAGAAAGGAGGAAAGGATGCTATCATAACACTGGACTGAAGCCACAAAGTAAGGATAATATGGCTATGGCTGCTGAGTCAGAAGTTCCCTAAAGTTAAAGTCATTGTGTCAGCAGTAATGGTAGCTTTGAATGGATAAACAAACAAACAAACATTAATGCCATGTTCATTTGTAGAGCCTCATTGTGCAGCCACTTGCACCAGAGAGTACACATAAATTCTTAATCACTGTAGCTAAGTCTAATTATAAATATAAGATGATAAAGGTGTCTAGTGTGTTAGTCAGCTAGAGCTTTCACAACAAAATACCACAGACTGGGTGGCTTAAATAACAGAAATTGATTGTCTCACAGTTCTGGATGCCAGAAGTTGAAGATCAAAGTGCTGTCAGGATTGATTTCAGGTGAGGGCTCTCTTTCTGGCTTACAGGTAATCAACTTTGCACTGTATTCTCACATAGCCTTTCCTCTCTGTGTATGAGGACAAAGAGCTCTCTGGTATCTCCTCATCTTCTTAAAAGTATACCAGTCCTATTGGATTAGGGCCCACCCTTATCACCTCATTTACTTCAATTTCTCCTTAAAGGTTCTAACTTGAGGGGCGCCTGGGTGGCTCAGTTGGTTAAGCATCTGAATTCAGCTCAGGTCATGATCTCACGATTCATGAGTACCATCCCCACATCAGGCTCTGTGCTGACAGCTTGGAGCCTGGAGTCTGTTTGGGATTCACTGTGTCTCCCTCTCCCTCTGTCCCTCTTTCTCTTTCTCTCTCTGTCTCTCAAAAATAATAAACATTAAAAATTTATTTAAAAAAAGGCCCTACCTTGAAATACATATTGAGGGCTAGGGTTTCAACATATGAATTGGGTGGGTGGGATAGGGAGATGATAATCAGTCTGTAACATCCAGATACAAAATTCATTTACCAAAAAAAAAATGTATATATATTATCTGTAATTGTGCTCATTAGGTAAACCACAACCCTGGCTAAATTCAGCTTTTTGCCATTCCCATGCTGTCCAACCCAAATGTGCATGGCTAGTAACAAAACAAAAAAGCAAAAACAAAACAACCCCAAAAAAACCAAAAAACCACACACATACAATTATGTGAGCAGTTTTCACTTTATGATCTGTAATATTAAATAGATCTATAATGCTGCCCAATACTCTTACTCTATTTTCTCAGTCCATAATCTCTCATTGTATAAATATTGTCCCTTATTCCTTCAAATTCTGAAATCCTTCCTTCCATTTAAAATTCCAGGTGAAAACCTGGGTTCCTAATTTACAGAAAAATTAATTTATTAGAGGTATTTATCTTCATGTGGGGTTATAAACTTGCCTGTTGTTCCTGTTTGCTATTGTGGATTACAGCTTTGAGATTTTAGACAGGACCAACCTTTCCAACTGTTTACTAGATTTTCTCTCCTCTTGCTTTATCCCCAGAAATTCCCCCATGTCTTTTAAATATCTTATGTATTTTTTTCTTTCTATACTGAATTGTATTATTTTGTGCACAAAGATAGCCTCTTTTGTCTCTGCCTCACCTCCAACTATCCACTTATTTCTGTCATTCCTACTTGAAAGTTTTGTCTAAACTGGTCTTTAATTCATTAAAATATATTTCATCCTCAACATGCTATCCAAACAGCTCTGATCAAGGTCACCAATTACCTCCACTTTGTTAAAAGGAATGGTAATTGCTCTGCTGTTATCCTTCTTGAACTATCTGTAAGTATTTGGAATAACCAATTATTTTTCCTTCGTGAATAATGTATTTCTTTGACTTCCTGGGCAGCTCATTTTCTGCCTACATTTATGACTTCATTTTGGTGACCCTTCTGTTTCCTCTTCATTTCTCCCAAATGTAAATGTTGGCATCACCCTAGCAATCAGCCCTGCGATCATTTTTCTATCTTCACTCACTTATACAGCCTCCTGGTTTGAAACTCTTACCAATGTGCTGATGACTCCAACCTTCTGAACTCCTGTGCACTGCAAATCAGTATATCTAACTACCTATTGACAGTTGTCTGTGGATGCCCAGTGGGAATCTCAAGCACAGCGGGCCTAAATCTGAGCTTCTGTGATGTGTCTCTGACCCTGTTTCTCCTGCGATCGTCAATCATCACAGCTATTGGTGACATCATTCTCCTAATTGTTCATACCTATACTTGGGTTTTCCCTTTGGTTTTCCCTTTTCTTTACTTCATACATTCTGTCTTTCAGCAAATCCTATAGTTGTTATCTTTAAAATATATCCAGAATTTGACTTCTTCTTATCAACCCCACTGCTATTACCCTTACTTAAACCACCACCTTCACCTGTAAAGACTGTTTTAATCACATTATGATTGCTCTCCCTGTTTTTTTTTTTTAAATCTTTTTTTTAACGTTTTATTTATTTTTGAGACAGAGAGAGACAGAGCATGAACGGGGGAGGGGCAGAGAGAGAGGGAGACACAGAATCGGAAGCAGGCTCCAGGCTCTGAGCCATCAGCCCAGAGCCTGACGCGGGGCTCGAACTCACGGACCGCGAGATCGTGACCTGGCTGAAGTCGGACGCTTAACCGACTGCGCCACCCAGGCGCCCCTGCTCTCCCTGTTTTTACTCATACTGCCTTAAATTTCTTCTCCATATAGCAGCCATGTTGATTTTCTTAAAATAGAAATTATATTTTGCTGCTCCTCTGCTCAGAGCACTCTATTGGCTTCCCATTTCTTTCAGAGGGAAAGCATTACATAATTATGACCCCCCCCCCACCCCACCCTACTGGTTAGAGCACATTACATTCTGGCTCAGCCAGAATGGTCAGCCACATGAGTTTTCTTTTTTTTTTTAAATTTTTTTTTCTTTCCAACGTTTTTATTTATTTTTGGGACAGAGAGAGACAGAGCATGAATGGGGGAGGGGCAGAGAGAGAGGGAGACACAGAATCGGAAACAGGCTCCAGGCTCTGAGCCATCAGCCCAGAGCCCGACGCGGGGCTCGAACTCACAGACCGCGAGATCGTGACCTGGCTGAAGTCGGACGCCCAACCGACTGCGCCACCCAGGCGCCCCTCACATGAGTTTTCTTAATGTTCCTCAAACTTTCCAGAAATCACGTTGCCCATACTTGTTCTTTATTCTTCCTAGAACAGCCTTCTGTTGATAAATAGATGGCATTTAATCAGTTCTTTTTGCAAAATTCACATTGTCTCAGTCAAGCATTTTCACTGCAATATGTATTTCTTTTACTGTCTGTTGCCCTGACCAAATGTTGTCTGAGCGAAGAAATGTTTATCTGTTTTGTTCTCTGCTTTATCTCTAGTGCCTGGAATGAGACCTAGAACATAATACATGTGTAAAACTAATTTTTGAATAAATAACTTCGTATGCAACATACCAGAAAATATTAACACATAATAACATTTTTAATGACAAGAAAATAATGCCTAAAAGTAATACTGATATGTATGAAAAATCTATATGAAGGAATCTGAAAATGTCTTATTGTCATAGAAGAAAATTTGAATTAATTTATATTATACTTCTGTAAAATTTCAATATTAAAAAACCCTATTTTCTCTAAGGTAATGTAAAAGTTTCATATGATCTCAAAAAAACCATGAGGTGGTTTTATATTTGGAACTAGAGATACTCATTTTGATATTAATTTGGGAGAATAAACAAGAATGACCATTGAATTCTTTAAAAAGATAGTAATAAAGATGTACAAACACTGATTAATATTAAAATTTGTTTCAGTATCTGGGACAGTATGGTAATGGGACATGAAGTGAATTACAAATCAATGGAAGAAAATTAAGATGTGAAATAAAATCAAATAGACGGACCTGTGAAATGTTTGATATTGATCTTTAACAAGATATGCAGCATGCTGACTACTTAGTTCTGTTAATATATATTTTTTCCATAGCAAGATTTCTCAGTGGAGGGAACAGGACATTGCACTACATTCTGGTGCACACTCCTTAATTTGTTACATACCTATAGCAAAGAGTACATGGACCCGCTGTTTTGAGTAACAGTGTTTTAGAGTATTTACTCATTCTGCTTTGGAGTATATTTTTATGTACTTTAACAGCTATTTGAAGTATAATTGACACATAAAAAAACTGCACACATTTATAGCCTTCAATTTGATAAGATTTGTTACATATTCACATTTGTGAAACTACCATCACAGTCAAACTTATGAACATATCCATTACCCCTCAAATTTTCCTTATGTCCCTTTGTTACATTTCTTTCCCATTCCTGCATCTTCAGTCAGCCATTAATCTACTTTCCGAATGGTTTGCATTTCAGAGAAATGATATAAGTGAAAGTATACAGTGTATATACTTCTTTATATTTTGTCTGGTTTCTTTCCTCAGCATCATTACTTTCAGGTACAACAATGCTATTAGGATGTATATAATATTTGTCTCCATGTATTGCTGAATACCATCTCATTTTATGTGTTAGTAGAGATTTAAGGATATTTGGATTGTTTCTAATTTTTTATTAATACAAATGAAACTACTAAGAATACCCATGTAAATGTCTTTATATACAAATCTGGTGGAAATGTATAATGACACAGTTTTTTTGTTTATTTTAATTTTTTTAAGTTTATTTATTTATTTTGAGAAGGAGAGAGAGAGCACAAGCAGGGGAGAGACAGAGAGAGAGGGAGAGAGTTCACATTGAGTTGGATACTTAACCAACTAAGCCACCCAGGCAACCTGACACAAACATTTTGAAAAATGTTTGCCAATTTCTTTAAATAAGTTAAATATATGTCTACATATGATGTAACTATTATGCAGCCAGGTATTTACCCATAGAAAATTAAAGCGTATGTTCATGCATATCACTTTTGATAGAAGTACACCAATTCCAAATATTTTATCCTTATAGATGCACTCATAAATGTAAATAATGTGTGTACAAGAATATTCAATGCAGCTCTGTACTTAGCAGAAAATTAGAAATTAAAGCTAGAAAACTGTGTGCCTATTGGCAAAGAAAAAATAATTTGGGGTACAAAAGTAAAAGAAATGTTATGCATTCAAACTGACTAAAAATATTTTTATCTCTAATGTTTATTTTAATATTTAATTTAATTTTATTTCTTATACTTCTATATTTTTATATAAGAATTTCCAAAATATGTGAAGGGTTTAGCACAGTGTGTTAAATAATGAATAAAAACTAGTAAACAATTTTGGTGGGTTAAAAGGTTATATTTTAATCGTAAATTTATTTTTCATTGTTTTGGTAAACAAGGTCTACCCAGAGTGCATACTTTTATGGATTTTCAGTAGATCTTCTTTATGCCTAAGTTTCATTATAAAGGAATTATTTTGGCACTTCAACAGCAAAACTATAAGAAAAGATGCAATGAAGAATTTCCTTCCGTATGTGTGTATGTGTGTATATAATGTTAGATGGATTAATAGTAAGATGTCTCTTCATTTGTTCACTATAATACTATAGTACCCTTCCAGTAGAAAATTGATGACAGATATTCATTAGTGTTTTCTATTTTTTTGTAGTTAAAAGGAAGATTAACCAATAATCATCAGATTTTAATTATTCTAGAAAGGGTCTGAGAAAAATATTTTTCTGAATGATTTCAAGGAAGCAAATGTTTTAAAAATGTGAACTTTTCAAATTTTAAGTAAGCCTATTTTTTTAGAATTAATATTTTATAATTTCAACACAAGTATAAAAATGCAACATTTTTTAAATAGTTTCTATTTTAAAGCAGTTGTAGATTAAAATTCATTACATGTGATATAGTAACACTAAGACTTCGGAGTGTAGTTTTAAATTCTATTTTACTTTGTATTGACAATAATTTACAGGGGAAATCTGTCAATTTTGCCAATTCTAAAAAAACACATTATTTCAAATGTTACATTTTCAATTAAATTCAAAGCAATGTGCTTATTATTTGCTTACAAATTGAAAATAGTATCTCTTCAAGAGATTGTGGAAAGATGGGCTAACCTTTATACCAAGGCTTAGTGTGAAATCATTGTTTTATAATGGACTCTAAAAATCAGAAATCAGAAATTCAGTGTCATGCTGATATATTGTGATGAACTAACAGAAATCTGCTGAATTACAGCACCATTAGCCATAGCACCTGTTTTACTTCCTATAAGATTTCTTTTTAACAAATAACTCTCCCATCTTTTCCAATGTTTAGAATTCTAAAATACTGAAATAAATAACTGAATTTTATGACTCTGAATGGGACAATTTGGGTGTTAATTTATAGTATTTTATAGTATGAAGAAACATCTATTGATTAGCTATTTCTTCTTATGCTATTATGCAGCAAGTCCAGTGGCATTTGTTCCGATTTATTAATAATGTGCTTTGGGTCTAAAATGGTAAAATGAGTTGGCTTTATATATCAGTGAATTAGCCAAGCTCTGAGGTTTAGGACTCAGATAACCAGTTCACAGCCTTAGCTTGGCTAAGTCCATTAAACAGCCACATTTGCTAGGTCAAGCAAATAATACTTTCACATCAGCAGAAATTAGTTCTAATAGTAGGAAAAATAATCTCTGAAAATAGATTTGCAGGACTCATCCATTTTTATACATTATAGACTTGCCAACTCAGACAAAACATAATGTTTGAAAATGCATGTGCATGAGAACATAAACCATCATCCATCTCTAATATTTACTAGATTCCTAAAATGAGGATGGTTTACTAATATTTTAATATGCCAAAATGTGGAGACTTTTAAATTATGTGTGACAGTGAGTGTAACATACCTTTAATAGTCAATAAAAGTTTAAAAAGTGAACATGCTGAAAGAGCATTTAGCTGATTTCTCAGTCTTTGAAGAAAGACTGTCTAAAGGCGGGAGGGGGAGGACCAAAGTGAAGAAATAGGAAGCACTGCATAAAGAGGGAAATTTTTTTCACAAGGGACTCAGATTCCCTTGCAATTTGAAAAACATCCTTTTAAAATCTCTTTATAAGACAGATTTTCCAAGTGTCAGTAAACCTTTCATTTGAAATGTAAGTGAAAAACAGAAATCAACAAAACTGGGTAGTTAGGATAGAAAAACATCCAGGAGGATAGCATGAAGACAATGCACTGCTTGGAGAATGCGTTGTCTCAAAATAAAAAGTGTAAAGAAGAAGGATTATCAAAGAAATTGTATGTAAATGAGTAAGAATGATTCAGAAAGAGAGGAGAAAAGAAATGTAGCTTAAAAAATCTTGCAGAAAATGAAGAACAAGCCTACTGATGATAACTACTAAACACAGAGCAACTGGGAAAGACATCTGCAGTTTTCTTATAAAATGCATTTACAAAAGGGGCCCCTGGGTGGCTTAGTCGTTTAAGCGGCTGACTTTGGCTCAGGTCATGATCTCATAGCTCTTGAGTTCAAGCCCCACTTTGGGCTCTGTGCTGACAGCTCAGAGCCTGGAGCCTGCTCACATTCTGTGTCCTCTCTCTCTGCTCCTCCCCTGCTCACGTTCTGTCTCTCTCTCTCTCTCTCTCTCTCTCTCTCTCTCTCTCTCTCAAAAATAAAAATAAACATTAAAAAAATTAAAAATGCACTTACAAATCTTACAACATGGCAGATAAAGATAATGGGACTTAGATGTGTCTCTTATAGCTACTCTGTGTTTGCAATATATGATACATACCAAAGTGAAGGGCTTGATGTTTAAAAGTAATAACCTTTAATATATCTTACGATATATAGACTAAAAGTAAATAATATCTGTTTTAAGTGTTTTTCAATTCTGGTTATACTTTTATACACACATTTATGTTGATACATTACAAAGGAAATAATTCTGGAAGCACATAGAGGCATTGATTATATCAGAAACATCCAAAATTTACATCGGAAACATCTGAAATTGGTGAACTAACACCTCCTTAGTTACTACACTTAATAGTAGGTGAGGGACACCTGGGTGGCTTAGTCTGTTAACTGTCTAGTTCTTGATTTTGGCTCAGGTCATGATCTCATGGGCTCAAGGGCTCAAATCCTGGTTGGGGCTCTGCACTAACAGAACAGAGCCTACTTGGGATTCTCTCTGCCTGTCTGCCCACCCCCCAAAATAAACATTAAAAAAAGGAAAAAGAAAATAATAGAAAAAGAAAATAGCACAATGCATATTTTCTAGGTAGGAGGTATTTTTAAAAATAGAATAAGTATCTAAATTTCAATATGTATAGCACATGCCTCAACATATAAACACATAATAAATGTAAAACAAATTGTGTTAGGTTGTATGTATATTACAAAAGCCAGTGAGGCATTCCGAGATTGTGACTTCAGTGTATCACTCATCCTAATCTCTGTGTTTAGTGGAAATCCAAATGTGTTTGATGTCATGCATTAAAACAAGCACTTATTGTTTTTGTGAACAGTGGTGGTACATTTTATCATATAAATGACTTATTGGTGATTACATATAATATTCATCAATTCTGAGACAAAAAAATATCTCAAATTTTAAAATATCTGAAATCATGAAGTTCAAAGTATATGGCATTTTAGCATTCTATCATATTAAGCAACCTGACAACTTGAAAGTAAATATCTTTGTGGCGTATAAAAGGAAGATGTGTTTTTAAAAAATAGATCTTGAGGCACCTGGGTGGCTCAGTCAGTTGAGTGTCTGGCTCTTGGTTTCGGCTCAGGTCATGATCTCACCATTTTGTGAATTTGAGCCCTGTGCCGGGCTCGGTGCTGGCAGCACAGAGCCTGCTTGGGATTCTCTCTCTCCCTCTCTCTCTCCCCCTCCTCCATCATGCTCTCTCTCTCTCCAAATAAATAAATAAACATAAAAAATGGATCTTATATTTAAAGAAATACATTATCTAAGAGGAGTTTAATGGATTAGTTTGCAGTAATGTTCATAATGTTAATTGTGGTATTATTGGTATGGGTAAAAGCTGATTCAGACAACATAAGTCTCCTAAGGATTTATAGGGCATCCACATAACATACCACTCTGTGTTTATTTTAAAAATGTGGAAAAACACTAATAATGATGTAAGTGATCCTGGTATTAAATAAAGTATTTGATTATATTTTCAAAACTGAACACTGAAATGATAAACCAAAATATAACGAAAATGATTTTTATAGATGACAGAAAAAACATACTGAAAAAAACAGAAAAAGGAAAAAAGTAAGAAATATTAAACCATATTTGGCAGTATTATGAATATAGTAATAGTAGTATTTTATTTTTGATATATTAGAGACATAAGTTAAAGCCAAGGAGTGTTTATACTAGTTATGTTAATACCATGAGGATCTAAAATCTTACCATTACTAAAGGCAACAAAAGGTGTTATTAACTCCAAATATGATGCACTAATAAATACACAATACAACAAATGTTTTTGCATCAACACTTAAACCATGATCCAATCAAACTATATTTATTACCAAATTACAGAAAACATGATCATAGAGGAAGACTTATAGACACCAAGAAAAATTAATCAGCCCTACCATTCTAGAGATTTTGTGATCCATTTTTTTTTTTAACAAATCAATGGCATGAATGCTGTGATGTGGCAGTAAAGAAAAACTTAAATAAATGACATAACACCCAAATCCAAAGCCTGGCCTTGATTTAGGAAAAACAAAAACAAAACAAACAAAAACTGTAAAGAGACATAATACAGAAATAAGGAAAACGTGAATATGAACTGGGGTATTACTTAAAAGTAAAGACTAATACTAATAATACCAGGTGTGATTATGGCATAAAGTATATGAAAAAGTATATCAAATGGAACTTCACACTGAAATATTTATGAGGTAAATGACATCAAGTTTGAAATTTGGGTTTACTATACTCTGTGAACAACAAAAGTCAGTGTGTGGGGGGGTAGTATAAAAGATTTTTTGATAATTTTTATAATAAAATATATTTTTTCCACTAACTAGTCTCTGTATCATAGTAGCTGTATTGTATGTATTATGATTTTTAGTTTGTATTTAATCTAGACTGTGCATTAGTTCACTTTCACGAATAACTAATAAATGTATTTCTTAACTCATTTGAGAAAGTTTTGTGTGAAGTTAGAAAGTATGTCAAGCAACGTATTTGAGAATTACACAGATATTTCTTATCTATTTTCCTTCATTGTTCCTTGGGAGGTTTGATCTCTTTATAGGAAAATTAATATTAACATTTATTTATCACAGTTTATCATTTAAAAGTTAATGTATCTCTAAATAAATATTGTATTAAAGGTCCTTAATTAATCTGTAGAGATTCTTTAAAACAAACTTATTTCTAATAACATATGCAAATTACCACTTGCAAACAATATTTCCATTTGCTCTTGCGAATTTTTATTCATTCTTTCTTCCGGGGCCTTTGTTAGGCTTAAGAGTAACTATCAATGTTTCATAATCACTAAGTAATTTGGAGGATTTATCTTGTATTATGAAACTTAAAGCCTATATAATATTCTCCTTTTTCTTTCCCTGAAATACTTCTTAATCTGCCACTTTAGAGGACTAATTCTCTGAAAAATCTTAACATTAGAGGAAGGTAAACAATCTTTGTGCTAATAATATGGCTGTAACGAAAAGCACATGTAGGGTAAATCATACTACTAAGAATACAGTAAAATATGTGCAGATATAAGAACGTGGATTAGAAATCAGGATATATTTCTACAATTCAAATTAGAAATGAAACATCATTGAATAAAATAATACATGAAAAATACTTTTTATTCAATATAGATACAGTTCTATAGGCACAGTTTTATATGTACAGTTCACTTGCACAACATGTGTTTCTTCCCTCCTGTCTTGCCAGTGGGACCTTGCTTTCTTTCAGGTCTTCTGCCCTACTCACTAGGATTCAGTGGAAGATGATTTCAATCTCTGCTCTGCTCTATGATTGAATCTGTTGGCCAGGTTTGTCCTCTGATCTCCATGAGCACTGGCTCTGCTCCCAAAGAGGATTCGCTATCCAAAATTCTTCATGATCATACATGATTTGCTCATTGGGCAATGTCTTTCTAGAAGTTGTTTATCTACTTTCTGTTTTTGAGACTCTTGTTGTCTGGAGATAACCTTGGAGTTGAAAAGTCATAGGCTATTTCAGGATAGACTTTTTTTTTTTTTTTTGGCAATGTAGCAGTCTTTTTTTAAATTTTTTAAATGTTTATTTATTTTTGAGAGAGAGAGAGAGTGTGTGTGCGAGTGGGAGAGGGGCAGAGAGAGAGGGAGACACAAATCTGAAGCAGGCTTTAGGCTCTGAGCTGTCAACACAGAGGCTGACACGGGGCTCAAACCCACAAAGCCGAGATCATGACTTGAGCCAAAATCAGACATGTAACTGAGTGAGCCACCCAGGCATCCCAGCAATGTAGCAGTCTTAAAGAGTTACTAAATTTATGGTGTACCTGTTATATAGTATAATTTCGTAATTATTATGAAAGATTTTTTGAATGAGATTTTCTCTTACTTTGAATCAAATGCATCCTAAATACTATATAATACATATCTGAATGATATATAATACATATATTATTCCATTGTATACATCCATGCATTTTATTAAGCATGAATCCTCTTTATATAATGAGGATAATGGATACATTTTATTAGCTGATACAGTCTTCAGAATACCTATGTGATGATAATATTAATAGTCACTTATTACAGATTGGCAAATTGAAACATGCAGAAACAGTAAATTGCAATGGTCAAAGAATAATGGATATCTTAGGATCCTATCTCAGATGGTTTTAATCTCAAATTCGTAACTTTCCTAAAATGAGAGGATATAAACTCATTTTTAATTCCGTAGTTCACATATTAGAAGTGCATTTAATCTCAATTTTCTTTGAAACTTATAAAAAAATACATTTGTCAAGAGATCTTCATGTAGAAGGAAAATCTCTTGAGTAAACATTTTTTTTAAATGATAAGAACACAGTCTTTTTATTATTGTGTAAACTATATCTGGGTATCATTCCAGCATTCCTTCCTTTAATTTGGGGGAAAAAACAAACAAACAAACAAAAAACAAAACATGACATAGGTATTGCCATTTATTCCTTCTCTTTATTAAATGTTTGGCCAACGAGTCTGAATTCTATGATGTTACCCAAACTTTTCAATGAATAATAAGGAAATAATGCATTATTCATCTTACTAATCCATTTAAGCAGATTCTAATGTATCTTTATAATCAGAATTCTGCTCATTTTAAATTGAAACATGCCACACACATCTTTATGATATGTTGCAGTCACTCAAAATAAGAGATACAACAATAATAGCAGAATCAAGGAACCATGGGGATGTTATTTAACACATCTACAGATTTCAGTAAGTTAGCTCTCCTAAAGAAGAAAATAATTCACTCCTACTTGAGATAGACGTCAGAATTTTATTATGCCTTTTGGATTTCTGGGTATATGCCTTTATTCTAAATTCTCAACAAGCTTAAAAAATTTTAAATACATTTTATTTTGGTTGGTGTATTTCTAGAATTAAAGATGTCTACATATAATTAGCCTTCTAGACTTTTGAATGTTTATAGACAGTTTAAAATTATATGGCATGTAACAGATAGCTATAATGGGGTAAGGGAAATTGGAAGAATATCAAATTTGAGTTTTTGAATTGGGATAAATCTTGGCCAAATTGCTTAATATAAAAGAAATGATAATCAGAAAGCAGAATACAGAACTCAACTTAAAACAGTATAATAAAACAATATGTGAAATAGTTATGGCCAGAATAATCAAAAGTCAATAGTTGAATATAACAATGGGAATAATAGTCAATGTGAGCAAGGAAGGAAGAACTCAGAAACAGTATTACAATTACAGTAACAAATATTAGAGGCCAGGCTTTAATCCTAGAAGAAAGGGTGTTTACAGATGTAATAATGAAATACATAAGGTAGGGATTTTGGACATTATATCAGGAAAAAGGATGTAACATAGTAGAGAATGATGGAACTAAAGTATAAGTTTTGTGTCTCTATGTTGTTTTGTTTTTTCAGAAGTAAGTAGAAACCTCCTTAACAGCAGTGAATCATTAAGTCAGCAGTTTCAAAAGGAGGGTTATGAATTTGCAGCTGAACGACTTCAGTACAGATCTAAAGAATTCTTAAGAAAATCAGTTTGGGTTTCAGAGACAAGTTTGGGGATGGGAACACCTCTGTGATGGTAGTGAAAATTTTCTAGCACTTGCAAAAATGTTTATTTTGCATTAGAATTTATCTAATTCCTTTTGCAGTATAGATTCCTGCCTATTACATTGCATAGGTGCACATGAAGCAGTTTTTCCCTCTGGCAACCATCCGCTTGTTCTCTGTAGTTATAGGTCTGATTCTGCTTTTTGTTTTTTCATGTGTTTTGTTTTTCAGATTCTACGTATAAGCGAAATTGTATGGCATTTGTCTTTCTCAATCTGACTTATTTCAGTTAGCATAATACACTGTAGGGAAGATTCTATAAACACAATTAACATATGACCTGGAAATCTCAATTCTAGGTATTCACCCAAGTGAAATAAAAGCCTGTGTTTACCCTCCCCTCACTAACACACAATTACTGAGTGTTTACAGCTGCTTTGTTCAAAATTTTAAAAAACTGAAAAGAAGTGAAATGTCCCTATAAGGGAATAAATAAACTGTGGCATATCTAATTAAATTCTCCTTGGCAACAAAAAGGAACAAACTATTGGAAAACACAGTATGGATGAGCTCAAATGAATTTTTCTAAATGAAAGAAGGCTTTAAAGGCTCTGCACTATATGTTCCAATTTTATCACCTAATGGAAGACACAAAAGCATAATGATGAATAAAAGGTCAATGGTTGCCAGTGGTTAACAGTAGAGGAAATTTAAATTATAAAGGTGGTAGCATGAGTGAGTAGGTGTTGTGATTATTGAACTGTTCTCTATTTTGACAAACATCATCCTCAATGGGGAAAAACTGAGAGCTTTTTCCCTGAGATCAGGAACACGACAGGGATGTCCACTCTCACCGGTGTTATTTAACATAGTGTTGGAAGTCCTAGCATCAGCAATCAGACAACAAAAGGAAATCAAAGGCATCAAAATCGGAAAGTTGAAGTTAAGCTTTCACTTTTTGCAGACGGCATGATATCATACATGGAAAATCTGATAGACTCCACAAAAGTCTGCTAGAACTGATACATGAATTTAGCAAAGTCGCAGGATACAAAATCAATGTACAGAAATCAGTTGTATTCTTATACACTAATAATGAAGCAACAGAAAGACAAAGAAATTGATCCCATTCACAATTGCACCAAGAAGCATAAAATACCTAGGAATAAATCTAACCAAAGATGTAAAAGATCTGTATGCTGAAAACTATAGAAAGCTTATGAAGGAAATTGAAGAAGATATAAAGAAATGGAAAAACATTCCATGCTCATGGATTGGAAGAATAAATATTGTCAAAATGTCAATACTACCCAAAGCTATCTACACATTCAGTGCAATCCCAATCAAAATTGCACCAGCATTCTTCTCGAAACTAGAACAAGCAATCCTAAAATTCATATGGAACCACAAAAGACCCCAAATAGCCAAAGTAATTTTGAAGAAGACCAAAGCAGGAGGCATCACAATCCCAGACTTTAGCCTCTACTACAAAGGTGTCATCATCAAGACAGCATGGTATTGGCACAAAAACAGACACATAGACCAATGGAATAGAATAGAAACCCCAGAACTAGACCCACAAACGTATGGCCAACTCATCTTTGACAAAGCAGGAAAGAACATCCAATGGAAAAAAGACAGTCTCTTTTTATTTCCTTATAAAGGATGGTTTTGTGTTATATGTAGTACCTTGTTGCTAAATCAGCTCTTAGATGTATTTTCTATGTTTTCTTCTGAAACTTTAATATTTTTATATTGCTCTTAGTACTGATATTCAACTTTTGTACAAGGTTGAAGTATAAATGAAGTTCATATTTCATGTATGGATATCTAATTGAAAATACTGTCCTTGCTTTGTCATTTTTTGTCAAAAATGTATCACTCATATTTGTGTAATGTCACTTTTTATCTATGGTAATTTTCCTAATTCTAAAGCATATTTTGTATGATAGTATCATATCCATTCCAGCATTGTCCTGGTTTGGATTTGCATGGTTTATCATTCTCCATCTTTTACTTTTAATCTATTGATACTTTTATAATTAAGTTTGGTTTCCTGCAGGCAATATATAATTGATTCTTATATTTTTATCTGATCTCATAAATAATCTCTGTTTTGTAATTGATGTGTTCTAGTAAGTTGCATTATTTTAATTTTAATTTGCTATTTGGATATTTTTATACTTTTGCTGAGGAATTACAACCTGCATACCTAATTCTTCAGAGGCTATGCAGAGGTATTATTTTACCAATTCAACTAAAACTTAGAAGCCTTACAATCCTATCGTTCCCTTTACCCTTCTCTCTTTTTTAGTGTTAACATTGTGTTATTGTTGTCACATGCACTGTACCTTTATACTACTATACTATACATGTACTATGTCAAACACTTATATAATTTTTGCTTTCTAACTTAGTCTCTCGTATTTGCCCAGATATTTACAAATTTTGCTCTTCTTCCTTTATTCCTTATGCCTCAAATTTCTATCTGGTATAATTTGTCTTAAGCCCCAAAATCTTCCTTTTGAATTTTTTTTTGAGCTGGTCAGCTGGTCATAAATTGTCATAGTTTTCCTTAATCTGCAAACATTTTTATCTTACTTTTACTGCTTATGAATATGATAGGTGCTCATAAAATTCAGAATTACCAGTTCTTTAGTAGTTTGTGATGTTACTGGGCATTGTTTTCCTTGAGTTTCTCTCTCTGTTCCAGATTCTCTGTCACTCTGATTCCTGTGGCCCTTTTCCTGGTCCACTGGCTAGAAAGGGGAGGTTCTTTCACCACCCTGACCTGCTGCCCTGCAGTTTCATGCAATTGGGAGAGTCTCATGGTGAGGTGGTAGGAGAAAAGAGAGAAAATAATAGCAGAGATTTCCCCTACACTCTTTAGACCAAATGAACCCCTTTCACACTCCCTCTGTGCAGAAGGATGGGCTCTGAGTCATTTTTTAAAGATGTAATTGACATATAACACTGTATAAGTTGGAGGTAAATAATATGTTGACTTGATACATTTATATATTTGTAGTATGATCACCACCATACCTTTAGCTTAACAACTCTAAGATCATGTCACATAATTATTGTTTCTTTTTTTGTGGTCAGAACACTTAAGATCTAGTCTGAGAACAAACTGAGGGTTTATGGGGCATGGGAGGGAGGGGTGGGTGATGTGTATTGAGGAGGGCACCTGTTGGGATGAGCACTGGGTGTTGTATGGAAACGAATTTGACAATAAATTTCATTAAAAAAAAAAGATCTAATCTCTTAGCAATCTTGAAGTATATAATGCAGTGTTGTTTATTATAATCACTATGCTGTGCTTTAGGTCTCCAGAATTTATTTATCTACTAGTTGCAGGTTTATACCCTTTTAACATCTCTGAGTCTTAGTGCCTTAGCACTGTGGCTTTATGCTTGAACCTGCCTTTTATCCTGACCTGGTCTGAGAAGAAAGATTTCTCTCCCACATTCCCCTGCATGCAGACTCTTTCACCTATTCCTCTTCCTGGAAAGTGTAGTTTTCTCTGATTTTTTGTTATGTGCATTCACTGACCATTTCCAGGATTTGGCTCATTCACAGGTAAAAATCAGTAGATAAATGAGGTGGGATAAAGGAGAAGAAGAACAAAGACAGTAGAAGTTTACCACAGTACAGGTCCCTCAGTTTTGGTTTCTCTTATATCTGCCTGTTCTTTAGTTTTTTGAGTCCTCAAGGAGTTTGTTGTTATTTTGTCCAGAATTTTAGATGTAATCAGAGGTAGAGATAGGTTGATGTGGATTCATTCCATCTTATTTGGCTAAGAAGTCAAATCAGTGTCTTTTTCTCTAAAATTTGTTAAAAGGGAAAAAAAAGTACTTAGTATAGTTTTGAATTATAATTTTAGAATGTCAAACACATTTTTTTTTCCTTTCATAAAGCCTTTACTTTGAGACATGATGCAAAAATCTGACAGGTACACATGGAAAAGTAAGACATGGTCACAGTTAAAAGTGAAGACAATCTAACCAGAAGCTTTAATGCCTGTCAGCTAATGTTGAAGCTTAAGTTCTGAGTGTGACATGCTGCAGGGTTGAAAGGAATGGTAATTAGTATTCCTCTCCTTCCTCTTCACCCTCTCCTTCAACAGAATCCACACCAACCTCCTCATAATCCTTCTCAAGGGCAGCCATGTCCTCACGGGCCTCAGAAAACTCTCCTTCCTCCATGCCCTCACCCACATACCAGTGAACAAAGGCACGCTTGGCATACATCAGGTCAAATTTGTGGTCCAGGCGAGCCCAGGCCTCAGCAATGGCTGTGGTGTTGCTCAGCATGCACACAGCTCGCTGTACTTTGGCCAGGTCTCCACCAGGTACCACAGTGGGAGGCTGGTAATTAATGCCAACTTTGAAGCCAGTGGGGCACCAGTCCACAAACTGGATGCTGCGCTTGGTCTTGATGGTGGCAATGGCAGCATTGACATCTTTGGGAACCACATCACCACGGTACAACAGGCAGCAAGCCATGTATTTACCATGGCGAGGGTCGCATTTCACCATCTGGTTGGCTGGCTCAAAGCACGCATTGGTGATCTCTGCTACAGAAAGCTGTTCATGGTAGGCTTTCTCAGCAGAGATGACAGGGGCATATGTGGCCAGAGGGAAGTGGATGCGGGGATAGGGCACCAGGTTGGTCTGGAATTCTGTCAGATCCACATTCAGGGCTCCATCAAATCTGAGGGAAGCAGTGATGGAAGACACAATCTGGCTAATAAGGCGGTTAAGGTTAGTGTAGGTTGGGCGTTCAATATCGAGGTTTCTACGACAGATGTCATAGATGGCCTCGTTGTCTACCATGAAGGCACAATCAGAGTGCTCCAGGGTGGTGTGGGTAGTGAGGATGGAGTTGTAGGGCTCAACGACAGCAGTGGAAACCTGGGGGGCTGGGTAAATGGAGAACTCCAGCTTGGACTTCTTGCCATAATCGACAGAGAGACGTTCCATCAGCAGGGAGGTGAACCCGGAACCAGTTCCCCCTCCAAAGCTGTGGAAAACCAAGAAGCCCTGAAGACCCGTGCACTGGTCGGCCAGTTTCCGAATTCGGTCCAAGACAAGGTCGATGATCTCCTTGCCGATGGTGTAGTGCCCTCGGGCATAGTTATTGGCAGCATCTTCCTTGCCCGTGATGAGCTGCTCAGGATGGAAGAGCTGGCGGTAGGTGCCAGTGCGAACTTCATCAATGACTGTGGGTTCCAGGTCTACAAACACTGCCCTGGGCACATGCTTGCCAGCTCCCGTCTCACTGAAGAAGGTGTTGAAGGAGTCATCTCCTCCCCCAATGGTCTTGTCACTTGGCATCTGGCCATCGGGCTGGATGCCGTGTTCCAGGCAATAGAGCTCCCAGCAGGCATTGCCGATCTGAACACCAGCCTGGCCAACGTGGATGGAGATGCACTCACGCATGGTGGCTAAGGGTTAGCAGGCGTAGGCGACAGGAGCAGACACCGGGTCCTGGTTACCGTCCCCGACAAGCTAAGAGTCGAGGTAAGTAACGCACTCCCAAACACATTTTTTTTTTTTATCTTCAGTGAAGTGAAAAACAAATTTTTCTGTTACTTAGTGGCCATTCCAGGCATCTCATAAAGAATTTACATGTAAAATGCATCTTATAGGTTTTGGTGCTCTGAATGTAGAAACTTTGTTATCAGAGGAGAGAAGATATGGATATACCTTCTCAGAATCAAAACACAGCCCATAGGTAATATTTTCAAAGTCTACAATAATAACAACTTCTATGAACTCCTTTTAAATAATTAAAAAGTAATATAGAAATTTAATATACGTTTCTTTTTTTATTTTATTTTTTTTGTTTTAGTCTTAATAGAGAGACAGACAGACACAGTGCATGAGCAGGGGGAGGGGCAGAGCAAGAGAGGGACAGAGAATCTGAAGCAGGCTCCAGGCTCTGATCTGTCAGCACAGAGCTCAACTTGGGGCTCAAACTCACAAGCCGTGAGATCATGACCTGAGCTGAAATCGGCTCAACTGACTGAGCCACTCAGGCACCCCAAATATAACAGTTTCATGATGAAATACAAACTGTTCTGTGGACACAGGATAAATTCACCATTTTATAGAAGGAAACTCAAATTCTTTATTTATTTCCTGTTGTATATCATCTATGTGAAAATACAAGTTTTTTGTTTTTTTGTTTGTTACCAAACATCTCTGTGTGTATGTGACTAGACATACACCAATGTATAATTATAAATACAGATGATACACTTAAAATTTCCCATTTTTAAATATAATTATCTTTATCAGCATAATATGTAGAGAGTATATGTATTATAATATGTTATCTCAACAAGTTGGAATACTTATAAAACAGAAATATCATAGTTCTTTTCTATGTATTCATGTATATTATAACTCTTTCACCTAGTAGAATCTCAAACATATTAAATACTAATATGTTAACCAAAGTACTTATTTTTATTTATAACAAACACAAGAAAAAAGTAGAAAACAGAAAACCAGGAACTATTGAAATGTTCTCCCTATGAGAACAGATTTCATATTTACAAAATGTAGGTCAAAACCAGAAATATTAACAGTATCTAAAAATATTTTAATTTCCTGTTACTCTATAGTTTTCTATAATGAAAGATTGAGAAGTAGGAATAAATTAATATAAATGATCAAATTTTATGTTTTTACTTTCCCAGACATATACCAGGTTTCTGCAGATTGATCATAATTTAATTCAATTTAGTAATAATCTAATGTTTTAAACTTAACTAAGGATCTTGATATTTATCATAAAGCCAATGGAAAACAATATAAAAATAACTAAATCCTGAGAAATAAAACCCTAATCTTGTAAACAACAACAACTAGAATATAATTTTTACATGGTGGTCTGTAGAAATCAGGAAGACAGAGCTGTTTTAAATGAAATTATTAAATCAACATAATTAGTTTAAAGATTCACCCTGTAATTAGCTATATTACAAAACTTCTTAATATTCATCTTATATCTCTATGTTTTAATAGAGATTTAAAATCATATTTATATCATATTGTATCATATTCATGGTTTTTTTGTGAACTGATAACCAATATTTTTTTCTTATCTATCATTCTAATAACAAGATTATATTTAAGTTTACTTCTCAATTTGCTGTTTTAGAAAAAAACAAAAACAAAATGTTATATTTAAGTATTAACAAAATTTCTCTTTTTTTTCCTATTAATTTTACTTGGACTAGATATTCCTAGAATGATGACTATCTAGATAAATTGCATATTTTAAGAAAATTAGTTCATCTTTAAAATTGCCTGACAAGGAAAAAAGAGAGACATAAAGGAATAGTTTTTAGAAAAAGCAATGACAAAGATTCAGCTACAGACAGATACTATATTCTATTTTTAAATACAAGGGAAGTCTTATATGCAGGAAACCATTTTGAAACATAGAATCAGATTGACAGAAAGCCCACAATAATGATTATAAGAAATAATTCAGGTTCCTGACAATCCTGTCAAGACCGTATGATTAGAAAGAATGAAAGGGGATGTCCTAAGTGAAGCAAACTATCTTGAAGATAAATATGGTCGAAATTCTCCTCATTAGGATTTTCCCATTGTTCTAATATGTCTTTTGTGGTACGCAGAATATTATTTCCCTAAAGATCCCACATGCTGATCCCTAGAGCTTGTGAATGAATATGTGACCTTTAACAGCAAAGAAGACTATAGATGTGCTCAGGTTGAAGATTTTTAAATGAGTCCCACTGTAATCACAAGGTTCCTTATAAATGGGAGACAGGAAGAGGAAGAGTTAGAGCCAAAAAGGAGATGTAATGGCTAAAGCAGATTTTTGAATGATATGATTGATGACTTTGAAGATGGAAGGACCTTCAGTCAATGAATAAAGTCTGTCTCCAGAAGTTAGAAAAGGCAAGAACCTTCAAAAGGAAACCGACCCTGCTGATACCATGATTCCAGCCCCATGAAACACATTTCAGACTTCTGACCTTCAGAACTGAAAGAAAATAAATTTATGTTGTTTTAATTTAAATTTAAGCCATGAAGTTTGTGGTTAATTTGTTAGAATATAAATAGGAAACTAATAAAATTATCAAATGAATAATCTTTTATTTCTAAAGTTAGAAACCATGAGAAATTGGTTGATGATAGGTCAGAAGAGAAGTATCATTTGCATGTATCTAACATCCTCAACCTTACAGCAAAGACATCCTCAAGTGTAGACTTTAGAAATGGGGAGCCTCCTCTTGTATGGAATGTGAACATAAGAAATTTATTTTGTATTCACCTCACAGTTTGGGGGATACATTTGTTATGATTATTTTTCAGGCAACTTGAGAAAGATAATATCTTTATGTCACTTAGGATACAAGATGCTGAAGAGCCAAGCATCTGTATCCTATATGTCTGTGAATCAGGATGAGGCTTTGCTGAGGCAGCTGCCTGAGTATAACAGTTGAAAGCAAATATGTGAATATGAGGAGAAGCATTCACTGTGCTCTTCTGATTACACTAAATGTGATTGTGAAGAGCTGAAATGTAAAGAAAGCAAAACGTGGGTTGCTTAAGGAGAGTGGTGATATTTTGGTAGCATATCACTAGTGACTGTCCTATGGATTTTCTAAAGGATAGCTTGCATGAAGGCTTCTGACACACCCAGACTCAAACTCTTAGAAATAAAATATGCCTGGTTAACAGTTTCATGTGACAGCATATACTTTGGATAGCATATTGTTTACTCAGATACACATGTGCCATCAGCATCTGATGGCAACAACATATGGGGAAAATTGGACAGCCCCTGCCTCAACAGGCCAACCAAAAATGGCACCTTTGGGACTGGTCTTGGAATATGGAGTCAAGTCAAAGTGGCAGTTCTAGAGGTTTGGTATAACAAGGAAAAAGATTTGCAAGTAGAAATATGAACGTTAAGAGATTAGAGGGAGAGCCCTCCAAGGAGGCTTGTCAAGGCTGCAAACAGTTTGGAAAAATTTGTGGAAACAGTGGAAGAATTTGTGTGTGGACTACATGCATCACAAGACTCACAGAATGTCTCTAATACAACATATCAAATTGAGGGCTTGTGCTCTTACCCTATATTAGATATATTTATCACTAAAGAATCTGAAGTTTAATAGTCAGTGATCAGGATTATAGATATCCATCCAGGGCAGGATAGGGTGAGAAAGGCTTGTGCAAGTCTTGTGGTAAAATTAACCTATGGCTATGTGGCTTTTATTATTGTCTTTAATGACTTGAACATAATAATTTAAAAGGGAATTTACCTTTTAACTGGTTGAAATAGGGGCAATATGACTGTATCCTCAGGTGAGATCAATGGGGCAATGTTTCACAGTAACATCTGCAAGTTTGTATTGGTGAAAACTGTTTTATTATATCTTAGAATATTACTATGCATCATCTACTGAACCATTTGTTCTAATTACCAACCTAAACACTGCAATTATATAGTTAATGGGTAAAAGTTACTTCTGTGGAAGAGGAATGGAAAATGATATTCTAATTGTAACTATTTATCTGTATCAAACATTTGTCTAATGCTGTTATGCAGTATAAAAGGTTTTATAGGATTATTAGTATAATTAAATACAAAGCAAATATAGAGATGAAAAAAATCTAGGATGAGAAAGCATTTGGAAAGATTAAATTGAAGTCCTCAATGTGATACTCATGGAATAAGATTAGCCAGAAAAAGAGGTCAAATTGGCCTTAAATTACCATGTGATAGAATGCTTCCATCAACACACGTAAAAAAGTACAAGTATCTCTTAATACAAGAGCAAAACGAATATTCCAACTGGTAAAAGATTATTAAGAGACCTATGAAGTGAGAAGGTCACTTTCTCTCTCTCTCTCTCTCTCTCTCTTTTGTTGTTTGAATGAATGAATTTCTGATTTTTATCATATGATTCAAATCCTGTGATCATTGACATGGTAGAAAGATTATAGCTTTCTATAAAATGATGCATAAATATTTTAATACTAATGAAGGAAGATAGTTAAGATACATGAGGCAAATGACACCACATAGGATTAAAGTGTACACTGGGGTGGGATAGGAAGCAGGACGCAGAAACATGATTTGCCCTCCTTAGGTGTGCATCAGGCACTTTTAATCTTCACCAGAATTCCTTGTCAGTATGGACCAGTGGAATTCAGTAGCTGAACAATAAACGAGTGCCCTACAGGGTTTAACAAGTACTGATTACTGATCTAAGACTGCTTTAAAAGGATATGTCTAGTTCCTCCAGATTGTTTATTGTGAATAAACCTGAAATATATGCACTACAAACACATGACTAGTGGATTTTATAGGCTTAGAGACAATAAAACTTAGTATTCCCTGAGTTAATTCATTCTGCACACAATTCTTGTCTCTCTGAATCTGAAATACTTTTCAGCGTGAAAAAGGAGTCCTAAGAATATGCATGTGCTGGTATTGGGATTGCCCAGGTATTGGAGTGGATTTTGTTTCTGTAGAGTGTCTCTTACTAATTGGTATTAAAGTTGGGCTCTGTATTGAGACTGGAAAACAAAACTATTTGTAATTTTCTCGTTTCATACCACTAAATATTTCAGTATCTGGCATCCACACCCTATGCTATCCCTTTTTTTCTATTTCCTCATTTTTGGGCACTGATTTCTTTTTCTTACCACCTTCCCAAGCTCTGTTCTTAACAATATTCAACTTTTAATTAAATAATTCTACTCATCTTATAAAAACTTGGCAATATTCTCAAAATAAATTTTAAAAATTAAATTCTAATTACAAAATTTACAACACAGAACTCTTCAGTTATGTTCAGTTCTCTGCTTCTCTTCACATTCAGAAGTGCTGCTAAGAAATCTTGTCTCTGCTCTTGAATTGTGCTTCCCCATCTTTTCTGAATCAACTTTATTCAGTACTATTTATTTAAAACAGCTCCTCTGTCATCACTTTTGGTCTCCACTGGGCCACATCTAAGCAGCATTTAAAATAGTTGCTAACTCTGTCCTTCATGAAACTCTTGTTTCCAAGATATCCTGTGAGTTCTCCCAAATGTTTTTTCCTGTTCTAGCTAATTTTCAACTCCCCAGGAATATGACTCATATCTTTCTGAAATTTCTTGAAATTCCTGAGCTTCTTTGATGTTCCCCGTTGTCAGTTCTTGGATGGAGATCTTTGCTACTCTGTTTAATTCCATTCCCTGGAGTGATTGTATCTAGTCTTTTGGTTATATAATTATATTGATTTTTCAAATTATTGCTCTAGCCCAATGTAGTTCCCTGTATTCCATATTTGTAGATAAAAATGACCACATAAATCTCCTTATACATACATAGTAGGTAATTCAGGCCTTCTGTATTCAAAAGGAAACTTGAATTCTCCATTCAGCCTCTCGGTTCTCACCACTTCTCTCATTATTGCCTCAGTCAATCCACTGTCTCTCATTAGGGCTGTGAGATAACCCTTTCTGCAATGCTAAAACTATTGAAAATGATGAAAGTAACCATACTGTCCCTATATGGTAGCCACTAGCAACATGTGTCTGTTGAATACTTGAATTGTGGTTAGTGGGACTAAAGATGTGAAATTTTAATCTTATTTAGTTTTAATTACATGAATTGAAATATAAAGAGCTACATGTGGCTAGTAGCTTCCACATGTAGCTTTTACTTATAGCAGAACAGTAAAAATGCCCTTCTGAAATCATGCCACTTTCAGATTCAAATTTCTCCAAGTCTTTCTGTTATCCTTAAGGTTAAGCTCAGTTCTCTACTGTGGGAAAATAGGTTCCACTTACATAAATGGGTTAGAAGAAAGCGTAGGGCAGAAAGCCGCCACCACGGGGCAAAAGTGCCCAAGGTTAGCTAGCAGGTTATTGTAACTGGATCGTGAGTAACTTGTTATATCACCTGCAGGAAATTACTTTCCATCTGGTGCCAATATAATTTGATTACAAACTCCACTTGCCCCCCCAGACCCTTTGCTTACACACACAAGTTAATGATTACTGTCTGATTGTTTTCTCCATGTTCAGATGTGTAAGATCTTGTTTTCTTCACATTCACCACATGGGTGATAGCTTGTGAGCTCAATAAATGCAGAGATGAAACCCCTGTTCGGGCTTTTGTCTCCTCTCGGACAGTAGCCTCTCTCGTATTCAATTCTGCATCTGCTCTCTTGCTGGACAAGAGAGAACTCCAGACCCATAGTCTGTGATATCCTACAATAGCCAAATATATTTGGTCCCTTCATCCGAAGGACCCAGTTTAATAATCTAACTCGATTTCTGTTTTTTATCCCTTAGCTTACTCTACCCTGGTCTTGAAATCAACCTGTTTATTCTTCAGCATGTTACTCTAAGGGAGAAGATGACATGTTTGTGCTTCAAGGTCCATATATTAGCTGTAGCCTCATCCTGCAACACTGTCCTTACAGATATTTTTATGACTTGCTTCCTAATGTGTTTGATCTCTCCTAAGTGACTATACTTTAGAGAATCCCTCTTATTTAAGATAATAATCCCCATTACTCTCTTCCCCATGATATGCTTCCTGTTTCTATATAACACAGATCAATTTTTAAAATGTATAAGAATGTATAGTAATGAACATGAGTTTGTATAATGGTTTATTGTCTTCATGAGAACAGAATATTTGTTTATAGCTCAAGTTTCAGAAGCTGGAAGAGAGACTTCTATATAACTAAGGTTTAATACATACTCTTTGTCCAAATAGACAAAAAAAGTATTAATAAACATTAGAATGACAGTATACATTCTTCAAGGGATTTGAAAATTACATATATTCAAAATTTTAAAAGAAAAGCAACAAGTCTTGATCAAAGTTAAAGTCATTCAAAAATATTAGAGTGCTATATAAAAATTCAAAGTCATGCCATATTGATAGATGTAAGTATGACAAAAATCTATTTTTCATGTCCTTTTAAAAATAAAAAAATAAATAGAATGAGCAAAAAACAGGCAAATGGTTTAAAATAATTACAAAAAAAGGTGGCATCATGAACTTAATTTCAAACAAGTATGAACTGAGGGCAATTAATTAAAAACAGTATGGCCACAAATAGGATAAAGGATGTAGTCTGTAATTAAGATCTATAAGCTGGGCCTTGTTAGCTTTCATATATTTGTTAGAACTGCAGTGTACTTTTAAACTATGATTTGTACTTGTAAATTTAGGATATATTAACATATCCTTAAAATATGGTGCTTAAGGGGCGCCTGGGTGGCGCAGTCGGTTAAGCGTCCGACTTCAGCCAGGTCACGATCTGGCGGTCCGGGAGTTCGAGCCCCGCGTCGGGCTCTGGGCTGATGGCTCAGAGCCTGGAGCCTGTTTCCGATTCTGTGTCTCCCTCTCTCTCTGCCCCTCCCCCATTCATGCTCTGTCTCTCTCTGTCCCAAAAATAAATAAACGTTGAAAAAAAAAATATGGTGCTTAACAAATTGTTGTATTTTGGTTCAGTGCAGAATTCATCTATTTAAAAAAAAATTTTAATGTTTATTTACTTTTGAGAGACAGAGAGATAGTGGGGAAGGGGTAGAGAGAGAGAGGGAAACACAGAATCTCAAGCAGGCTCTAGGCTCTGAGCTGTCAGCACAGAGCCCAAAGCGGGGGTGAAACTCATGGAGTGTGAGATCATGACCTGAGATGAAGTCGATGCTTAGATGACTGAGCCCCCCCAGGCACCTCCAGAATGCATCCATTTTTAATAGCACACCAGTGACATGCCATTAAATTACACATGTATGGTGATAACCCATAGTAATATACTTCTGATCACTTAGCTCAACCTTCTTGTCTAGGTAAAGGGAATTACTCTTTATCAATGCTGTGTGTACAAATACAGGCAGAAATAATAGAATCATTTGTTCTTTAATTCTGTTACCTCCATAAACATTTTACGATACCTTGCTGTTTTACAATAATCTTATTACATGTTGAAAATAATATGGCAAGTAATTTAATTTTGGTAAATTAAGGTGGTTGTATTAAATAAGGATAAATGTGATGAATCTCTTGTGGACTAAGATCTATTTAGCACATAATTCAGTTGAAAATATCTGCTTATTTTGTATTAATTGGAAGGTATAACATTTGAAAAACTTTGTAGTCTCATTTAGATTTTATTTGCAACAAATTATGGGTAATGCATTTGGGACTTCTCAGATATTTGTAAACAAATAGATACTCATAGTAAAAGGCATTTATACCTAAGAAAACAAAATATTAATTTTGACTACAGTAATTATTTTCATAATTAACATTTGTTCAGCCAAATGCAATTTTTAATGTGAACTAATGAGTGTGTTAGGAGGAAACAGCCATACACAACGTATAGGAGCATTTGTGTACTCCACAAATCCAGAGAGGAACAGTGGATGGGCAAGTATGAAAATAATATCCCATATACTGTGCAACGATGTGTCATTCATTATTGTATAATGATAGCACTTGAAATCTTGTATTTTGTTGGGGCACCTGGGTGGCTTAGGTGGCTAAGTGTCCAACTATTGGTTTCAGCTCAGGTCACCATCTCTTGGTTTGTGAACTTGAGACCCACGTCAGGCTCCACACTGTTAGCATGAAGCCTGCTTGGGATTCTCTCTGACCCTCTCTTTGCCCCTCCCCCTCTTGCTCTCTCTGTCTCTCAAAATAAATAACTTTAAATTTTTAAAAATATTTTATCATGTACTCATGCCCATTTTTGTAACATTGTAGCATAGTTGATCTTCTCTATTCCAGTTTTATTTCAGGAAAAAAATTGGGGCAAAATTATTTGTATTTGATTTCATATCAAGAATAAGTTTAATAGGGGCACCTGGGTGACTCAGTTGGTTAAGTATCTGACTCTTGATTTTGGCTCAGGTCATGATTTCACAGTCATGAGATTGTGCCCCACAGGTCTGGCTCTGCACTGGGCTTAGAGCCTGCTTAAGATTCTTTCCCTCTTCCTCTGCCCCTCCCCCACTGGTGCACAAGCCCTCTCAATCAATCAATAAACAAACAAACAATAAAACTGTTAAATTATTCAATGTTAGTTAAGAGAAAAACTCTCCAAAATGGGTAAGTTCTATTGGGAAATAGAAATGCATCTTCATAGTAGGATAAATCACTGGTAAAATTTAAAAAAAAATAATAAAAGATTGGTTTTAAAAAAATCAGTGTTTTTGTTTTATTCCAAGAAAATAAAAAGCATGTATCCAGCAAACTTTGAAATGATGTCTTGAGTATCTGGTGATCAGAAACATTAAAAAATAAAGCAATAAAACCATTGTTTTCTAACAAAAAATGGCAACATCAAAATTTTGGTAGTTTTTGATAGGGCTAAAAAACACTGTCATACACTCTAATTTATGTTTTATTGTTATTTTAATGATTTTTTTGTTTATTACATTGATAATTCATTATTACATGCTGGAAATATTTTGACATTTTTTACAGTGATCTCCTTTAATGATAAAGTACATACTTAAACGGTGCAATAATTTATCTTGGTTTCCGTATATTATTTCAGTAAATGATGACTTTCCTTTGCAACATTTATATATATGATTTCTGTTTTGTGTTGTGTTGGGTTTAATGAAAATGCCCTGGGATTTCAGTATAAATGTCGGTGCTTCCTTTGGTTTTCTGATAAAGGCAGTTTACTTGTTATTTCTATATTCCTTAGAGATGGTCTTTTGCTTTCTTTTTTAAATTATCGGTATCAAATAAACTTTGTACTTAATCCATCATAGTACTTTTTGGTTTTTTCAGATCCTGTTTTGTTTTCTCTTACCCTGTGTATGGAACCACTGAGGGAATGGAACTTCATTATCAGATGTGTGCTCTTGGTTATTCTTTGCTTGACCTTGGGCTCTGCCATTTTCTTTTATAGGCAGTTTTCTCTGAGATGTTTGGCTTATCATCAGCCTGTGCAGTATCCAGTTTTTATAATGTATTCTCTTTTAACATAGAAAATGTTCAACTTACTCATATCACATTCTAACCTACATCATATCTACTTATGACAACAGGAAGATTTCTAGTATTTCAGAGCATTTGTATTTGTTTATGTACAAATTTGTATTTGTTACAAAATAATTGCACACCTTTCCATTTTGTTTAAGATTTGTTGAATTTTATAAAGATACTTGTAGTTTGATGGCACTCATAGTAAAGAAACAATATACTGTGTACACTTGCAATATACCAGACCCTCTTCTAGGCACTTTATTTTTTTTTTTAAGTTTTTATTTAAACTCCAGTTAGTTAACATACAGTGTACTATTAGCTTCAGGTGTACAACGTAGTGATGCAACAATTCCGTACAAAACCCAGTGCTCATCACAAGTGCACTCCTTAATTCCCATCACCTATTTAGCGCATCTCCCCACCCGCCTCCCCTCTGGTTTGTTCTTTGTAGTTAGGAATCAGTTTCTTTGTTTGTCTCTCTCTTTTTCTCTATGCTCATTTGTCTTGTTTCTTAAATTCCACATATAAGTGAAATCATATGGTATTTGTCTTTCTCTGACATATTTTGGTTAACATAATACTCTCTAGTTCCATCCATGTCGTTGCAAATGGCAAGATTTCATTCTTTTTTAAGGTTGAGTGATATTCCATTGTATAGCTATACCACATCTTCTTTATTTAGCAATCAGTTGATGGACATCTGGGCTGTTTCCATTATTTGGCTGTTGTTGATAATACTGCATCAAGGGTGCATGTAGGCAGTTTCTTTTTCTTTTTCTTTTTACTTAATTTAATTAATTTTTTTCCAAGTCAGCCATGACTTAGCTTGCCAAGAGCTTACTGAGAGTGGCTCTGCAGACCACGGTGCAGCCCTCTTGGCACTTGATTTTTAAAACTTACACTTACATCCTGAAATACTTTGACTCCATTGATTAGACAATAAGTTTGAGAAAAACAAAAACAAAAACAAAAACATACAGCCAAGGGCAAGACTAGGTTTCAAACCCAAAATGTAACTAATATCTCTAAGTTCTCTGTGTAAAATATGCATTTCTGTTGAAGATATCCTAGATTAAATATTGCTCTTTCTCAGTCTCTCTTGCTCCTTCACTCCACTTCTCTTTTCCCTGTGTGTGTGTGTTTGCATGAACATGTGTGAGTTAGCATAGACTTTCACGAAAAATGTAAGGAGACCTAACTGTTGGGTAGGGACTAGGGAATAATTTGAATTTTAGCAAATGAAGTTAAATCTGTATTATTCACAGTAATTAAAAATCAGCAAACACCACTACAACATAATACTATCATGGCAAATACAGGGGTGGGACAGTTAATAGACTATATTTACGAGGAATTAGTGTATCCAGGGATCTGTAATCTTGTTAAAATATATGGCATTGTAACTGTCATTCATTATTGCTAAATGTTTTGTTAGATAATGCACTTCCTTACTCATTTATTTCAGTTTATTGTGTTTTTAAATCATCTAACTTTTTATCAAGATAAAGAAAAAAACTCCAATTAAGAGAGTTTTGAGAAACTATATTAGAAAGATAAAATTTAGTATTCTGAAGTCTGCTTATTTACACATTCTTTCTTCTCTTCCAGAATATGTACCACTTATAGGCCAGGAAGTTATCTTATTTATATTTTTATCCATTGCACCTGGGAGGATGTCTGTTACTATAACTGGCTCCTTAAACATTTGGTAAAAATTAAATCAAATGGTAGATGCCCATAAGTAGTTCTGCTTAATTTAAGTACGTTTCCGTATTGTTGGTAGATACAAACTTTTAATCCAGACTGTATGTTATTTTTTCCTCAGGTTTCATAAATAAATTAACAAAGTATTGACATAAAACAAAAACAGTGGTTTGCTCCTCAGTTAGCTATAAGAAACTTTTTTAAAAGACAAAGTTTGGCTTCGAGGCAATTTTCCCTTCTCTTTTGAACCTTTAACGCCATACTAATAAAAAGCATTGGTATAGTGTTGAGCATGAACCTTATGAAGCGATAACATCTATCCACTAAATGTGCTAAACTGTTCTAATTGAAAACAATATTCAGCAATACCATTAAGGTAATTAGAAGCTCTATTGTAAATTAACAACTTTAAGAAAACTAATTTTCCAGATAGGACTACATGGGTAATGCAGGCAAATATGTACCTAATAATTGTGATTTTAAAAGTATGCTTACTCTCTAAAGGAACATTTTAAGACTCAATATTTTCTAATTGTTACTTTCATTTAACTTTTCAATAGTTGAAGCTGTTTCTCTCTTAAAATCACATTGACTTTAGACCACATAGTTTATAGTGCATCAACTGCTTATTTTCTTCTAGATTAAAATAGCATTGTAGTACTTTTGAGTTGTATATACTGTGCTTTGTTCTAGAGACATTTTGAAAACAGGCAAAAAAAAAAATAGATACCTAAAAAGGTAAAATTTCTCACTTAAAAGATATGTATAAAGAAACAAAGGGTAGAAACAGTAGTTAATGTAAACTATTATTAAAATAGAAAAAAAAAGTCTAGGAACAAAAATAACAATGCTATATTCATGATATTCATATGTCCAAACTCTTTTTGGTAAATTTGATTAATCATGATGAGTAATTCTTTTGGACTATTTACTGCTACTCTAAAATATAAATATAACAAACCTAACACCTGGAGAAATGGAGTCACATTCATCAGTTGTACCCACACTTAAACTATTCTGTGTAATCAGTGTTGTGTCATTGTTTTCTGTAAGAATTACAGTTTCAGGCACATGCCTGTTGAAGTCACATCGTATAAGTCACACTGAAGTAATGATAGAGAAGGAGCAATATGGATAAAAGCTTACAGTAATCCCAGTCTTTTGTTTGTGAGGTCTTTTATGATTTCCCAAACTAAAGTAGATATCCCTGCTACCTCCTCCATTATACCAAGTAATTCCCCAAATCTAACTCTCAGTAGACATCACTGTAGTTAATTTACCACTTTCTGTTCTGGTCTCTGTATCTTCATTTGGAGACATAATTTTTGCAGTATCTGCTGTTAACATAGTACCTGGCACAAAGTATGTATAAAGTAAGTACTAGATAAATGCACAAGTAAATGGGTGGGTTTAACCAGTTAGTCTTTGAAAGTTACAAATACCTTGAAGCCTTGAATATTCTACATGGATAGTTAACATATGCTTATTAAAGTCCTCTAAATATAGAGTTGTTATAATTTAAATGTTTTCTTACATGTTCACCTCCTCTGACCTATGAACTCTTCCAAGGAAGGGAACTCTTATCTACTTTTATATCTCCAAAGCCTACCTCAGTATCTAAGTCTGGATAAACTTTTAATGAACTCTGTATGAACAAAGATCTAGAGGCAGGCCAAGAAAAATTGGTCAGAACATCTTTTTATTCACCTCATTACAATGTGACCTTATAAATCTTTGAAAAGATAGGAAGCTGAAGACATCTCCCCTTTCCTTCCTCCTTCCTTCCTTCCTCCCATTCTGTTTATCCTATTTGTGTATACTAACATACATTCACATACATATGTGTTTGTGTGTGTGTATACAGAAAGACAAACTTTCACTAAATCCTGAGTTACGTGAAACTAGAGGTTGTTCTAATTGTATAAAACTGTTCATTGCATAAATCAAAAGCCGTGCTAATGGCCTGTTTTATTTAACCTGATAATTGTCTCCTGTCCTTGTTCTATATATTTGCAAACTATTATAGAGAATGAGAATATTTGTATTTTTGCTACAACTATGAGAAGTTGCCTTGGTTGATAAATAGGTGATTACTTTATCCATTCAAATAATGGGATTGACATGCTTTCAGTTCACCAAACAACTTTTCAAAATCTTCTTTGAGTGGCAAAAGACTCAATGATGTTATGAAGCAAAAATAGGGAAGATATTTTAGTCAAAATTCATTTTAGTGATAACTAAAAACTAAATTGCATTTTGTTTTGTTTTGCCCAAAAAAGGCTTTTAATTGTATTTCTGCAAGAACACTGGGAAAGTAAATATACGAAGAATACTATAACATGAACTCTGAGTAACAAAGTATTTAAAAATCACAATTTCTTGTAAAGTTTCATAAGCTTGATTCATATTTAGTAATTATGGAAATGAATCATTGATTTTTTTTTAAAAATTCTATTTGAATAACTGAAGTAATCAGTGTGAACAGCTCTATTCCTTGCTGTTCTATTGATTGAAATATACTTGTGAACGTCAGTGGGACTTTTGAATATTACAGATCACACTCATTTTGGTCAGTGATCTATCACAGATGATTGGTATTAAGAACCCAGCTGTGCCCTCTTGTTCTACTGATATTTTCAACAGTTTTTTTTCCTCCATAATAATTCAGAAAACTATAGATGAAACTCTGGTTGTTCATCAGTCACACCGGATTAATTGCCCTAAGTATCCCAAATCAGGAATAACAATTAAAAACAAACAAACAAAATTTTTAACAAAAACAAAGGAAGAAAATAATTTGAAAAGAAAGAAAAAGTTCATCCAGCTAGAAGTCAGACTCTGACCTACCCTTAAATGTGAAAAATAACCAACACACACATACACATACACATGCATGTTCCAACCCTAGAGCAGTTTATTTTTTTAGAGCAGTTTCTTAAGTAGATTAAGGATCACTCCTCTCTAAAACAGTGTCCTACAAGCTTTTCCAACACTTTTTTAGTTCAAGTCCTCTGAGAGGCAGGTGCCAAAATGCAATTAGATCCACAATACATTTATTAAGGGACTGTCTTTCAGAGAGAGTGGAGAGGGAGCCTAGAATGTCTGGGAGAATTGTTAGTCAGGTTTGAAGATCTGACCTTGAATGAAGGTGAGAGGGAAGGAAGGAGGGTTAGGTAAATGCTTGATTTATTGCCATGCAGTTCTAAGGGAAGTTTCAGCAAAGCCAATAAGGAATCCTTGAGCCAATGCACCATTAGAAGATCTGGCCTGTCCCAGGAACCCGATTGCTTTCCTCTCACTGCCACATTCAGCCAAGGTGGAAGCATTTGTAAGAAATAAGCCCTCAGCAGAAATGTAGTGATGGACTTCTAGAGCATACCACCGGGGGGCTGTCAGTTACTTTTTCTGCACTCCGAGATCTGAAAGCCTCCTTCTTATGGCTGCCTCACTCACCCTGTGCCAGGATTTGCTCATTCCAAGACACAGACATTAATCCTCTGTATTTTCTGAAATAGTGACACCAGAAATCCACCTTCGACTGTATCTCATGGCAGGAGAGGAAATACAGCTGTTGCCTCAAATATAGACACACAAGTGAATGTAAATTTTATTAAGTGGAAGCCTTTGGGGCCAAGAATCAGACTTCTCTCAGGTCATTATGAACAGTCAGGGGCATGTGTACTTTTCTGCAGCAAAATAACAGCAGATTAAATGATCTGCCACAGACGTGTAAAACTCTGTGTCTACAATTTTTCCCAAATTTCTAGTCACCCTGAACATTTTCAAGAGGCAGTATAAACCATTATGACCTATTATGAACCTCATTGATTATATTATAATAGAGTTATTTTCCCAACAGACAAATTCTGCAAAGCACATACAGAAGTAGATTGACCAATAAACAAATTAATCCCTTGGAAGCACAGGAATTTCTAGAAGCAAATATAGATAAATTGATAGAGACATTCTTAACATTCTATTTCCAAAATATTAACTAGTTTTAAAAAAAGGAAATTGAAAAACAAAATGATGGGCTGTTAACTCTGTCAAACATAACGTTTGGTTATGAAAAGCCTCTTTGGATTTTAGGTGTCCTGTTGTTACACAGTCATTTATTTAGATTTCAAGAGCAATTTAGTCATTGCAACAGTTTGAATAGCTGACTAGCAAAATTCATAGACAAATCAACAAAATTATATCATTGTGAGGGATGTAACCAAACTTATAGAGAGGCTAAGTTAATGGTATGTGAAATTTCTTATTTCTACTTAAAACATTAGGAAGATGATGTAGTACTTTCAGGAATAAGGGACACTGGATGTAAAGAAGAAAAATCAAAGAGTTAATAGATTTTCAGTTCTTTCTGGATCATGTCATTCTACTGAGCAGAAAGTCAACAAAGTCAAGTGTGCCAATAAGCCTATTAAAGAACTTCTCTAAAGTATGTTGAAAAAGAACTGGCAATCATACTATTATTATTAGATACATGTTAAGTGCAGCCTGAAGAAAGCAAACTTCACTTTAGCGACTCATATTTCTAGAAAAGGAGGCCCTTTTGCCACTGTAAAATTGCAGTTCATCAAATTTATTTTCTCAAAGAAAATTTATTTTCTCAAATTTATTTTCTCAAAGTTACCAATATTATATTGCCTGAAGAAAAATATATTGCAATTCCTTCTCTTTAAAAATTGTTCATGCTGATGTTTTCTAGCCGTATGGTCTGTTTTTCTATCTGCAGACTTTGCTATGCTCTATTTCATTTCTTCTTATTCACAGATTGATTACATTAGTGTGATCACTTAAACCATTTGAAATGTGTTGTCTTCAGATTATCAAATAATATATATCTAAGCCTCTCCCTCTTCTCTACAGAGATAGGACATTTTTTTATTCACTTTCCCATTGGAACTTCAGATATATTCTATATTTCAAAAGCAAGAAAAAGATAATCGAATTTATCATCAATTTTGTTTTAATTTTTCCAACTTGTTTGATATATAATTTTTCATAAGATGAGTTCTGTAACATTCTCTGCCTTGTCATCCTCAATATCCCCTGTAAAGGAAACTAGTGTTCAGCCTATCAATGATTTTCTTCTGCACAGGTCTTTGAATTAATATGTACAAAACCATAATTGTCCTAATTAAGGAAACCAGGCAACAAGTGTACCTATTTTCCAGAATCTGTTAGGTATAATTAATGTAATATTATCCTCTAATTCCTTAAGTCATTTATCTAGCCTCTCTTTTATACTTGGTTCACAATTTTTTTTCTCTGTGTGTGTGTGCAGGCATGCCTGTGTGCATGTGTGTGTGTTGACATTAGCAGCTAGTATCTCTTTGTTTATAACTAACAGACACAACTTTTTGTTGTTTGGTTTTTTTAATTTAATTTATTTCTGGGGAGAGAGAGAGAGACAGAGAATAAGTCAGAGAGAGGGACAGAGAGAGAGTGAGAGAGAGAGAATCCCAAGCAGGCTCCATGCTCAGCACAAAGTCCACCACGAGACTCCATCCTACATCCCTGGGATCATGACCTGATATTAAGAGTCGGATGCTCAACTGACTGAGCCACTTAGGCACTGGGGGGGATGAAGTTTTTTGGACATAGAGTTTTACAATAGTGTTTTTGTTAATCCCCATTTTTTTTCTTTTTTCCCCTTTTTTCTTTCTGCTTTGTTGATGTTCTTGTTGTTGTGTCTCTGTTTCTAGCCATGAAATAAATTTGACTTGATATTTTTATCTCTGGGTTCATATGAATTCTGTATATTGATAATATCACATTTTGTTTTATCTCTTCTGAATATTCCAGAGTTGATTCTCTATTTATAACTGCTTTGTAAATAATTCCACAAATCAAGCAGGCAAATTCCAACTATTTCCAACCTGGGCAGAGTATCTAGGATATCATCTCTTTGTCAGTATCTTTCATGCAGCTGATAATATTATTAAGATCCTCCTGGACCCCGACTTCCACCATATCACACTGAATTCTTTCTTAGGTATATTTTGGCCATGTCTCACTTTTTTTTTTTTTTTTTAAATTTTTTTTTTCAACGTTTTTATTTATTTTTGGGACAGAGAGAGACAGAGCATGAACGGGGGAGGGGCAGAGAGAGAGGGAGACACAGAATCCGAAACAGGCTCCAGGCTCCGAGCCATCAGCCCAGAGCCTGACGCGGGGCTCGAACTCACGGACCGCGAGATCGTGACCTGGCTGAAGTCGGACGCTTAACCGACTGCGCCACCCAGGCGCCCCCATGTCTCACTTTTTAAGTCCTTACAGAATCTAGCCATATCAGTTTCTCCTGAATCTCTCCTCTGATGATAGGAAGAGGAAATGCCACTTATGTATAATAAATTTAATTCAAGATACATTCAAATTCTTCAAGATCAAACATGGTTTTCACTGTATTTCTTATTCCTAGAGTGCAGGAACAGTAGGAAAAAAATGGAATTCTTAGGGGGAAAAATAAAGCTAAGATCTTTGGAGCCACATGAAACTCTAACAGACAAGAGAACGAAAATATGCTCTGTGAGTTGATGAAATATTTAAGGAGGAATCTGCATAACATCTCAAAAAGCATCTATGGCATTCTACTAATAAGATTCATAAAAATTACTGCAAGGTACATATTAATTACCAGAGATTTTACCTTTCATAGATCTGCAAAGCATTCCAAGACTACTTAAAAAAAAATAAAAACCTGACATCAGTCACTTTCTGATGACTCAACACTAATTAAAAACCATTCAAGAAAATTTTCCTGGATTCCTGTTATAAATAATCTTGCCAAGTCCTTCTAATCACTCTTGCCATTATTAAGTATCAGAATTTAAGGTCTAGAATGTGCATTTCAGGAACTGCAAGAAACTATCTGTATCTGATAATGATGCCAAGACCCGTTCTAAGCATAGGATTCTGCAAGTTTATTGTTTTGTTCATAAGTGCTTCCATGATCATTTTTGGCCATTTTACTTGTTGTAGGAGAGATTGTGCTACTTTGTCATGGGCCTTAGAGGCACGTTTTCTGGTCCAGTTGAATTTCCCAGACTAAGGGCTTCCAAGTATATGAAGAAGCTCCTTAGTGGCCTAGAATGTGTTTGCAGCCACGTTTTATATATATCACACTTAGAAAACTTAATACTATTCAGTATGTTGTCCTGGCCATTTTGTCATTAGCAGCTATATTCTGTCTTAGGAGATAACAGATATTTTTAAATCTTATTCAGTGGTTTTTTAGAGAATCAAGCTACCAAATATTCTCAGTCATTTTTTTTTCCTTGAGATAGAACTAAGTTTCCTGATTTGAATGCAGTGCCACGATGCAAATTAAATATAGGTAAATAAATAATCAGTCCAGGATTTTACACTTTAAAAGCATGATTATTACTGAGTGGATTCAGAAAATAATTTCCACTGTAGGGACTTGATCTAGGTGCTAAATATGAGTACATAGATTCATCAGGATGAATGATGAATGAAGGCTTCCATTATTATTCCTAACAGACAGACTACCATCTAGCAAATGTAAAACTTCTAGCCAAACAAAAAGATACTCCTGATGGAGGGCAGGGAGAAAGACACCTAAGCTATAAAATATGACCATTGAAAAGTAGAAAATTAGTTTTATAGTTGGAAACCACTGTCTATGGCACCCATAGGTAGGTTTCTGGGATGGCAGTCTTACTAACATAATTGGGCCTTAGATTACTCAAGTGACAAATATCAAATGATATTACTGAGGAAAGTATATATTTTTTAAAATTCCAGTTCTTCAAATTTAGAATATGAGAACAGACTTGTTTCTTATCTAACAATGGAGTTTTACAATATCCCCTTCATACACCTACTTACTAACAGGTGTTTAACAGTGTTAATAAATTTTCATTCTGGAGAATTTTCCCTTTAATACTATAAAAAATTGCAATCCCTGCATTTACTTAGTCAGTTTCATGTAATCAGGTTTTATATTGACTGTAGCACCAGGCCTCCTAAAACCATATTCTTGAATTGAAAACTAAAACTGGAGTGAGATTTTGTATGAGAAGTCATTGAGGACAAGCACATATGCTATAACCATTCCAAAGATCAGAAGAAATAACAAAAATAAAGCTACTTTTGTTCTTGTTATTGTGGTATTTTACATACCCACGACTTATTTATTTTATAACTTGAAGTTTGTACCTTTTGATTCCCTTCACCCATTTTACCTATCCCCTATTCCTTACTTCTGACAACCACCTATCCTGTGTATCTATGAACTTGGCTTTTTTTTTTTTTTAATTTCACATATAACTGAAATCAAATGATATTTGCCTTTGTCTGACTTAATTCATTTATCATAATGTCCTCAAGGTTAATCCATTTTTCGCAAATGGCAAGAATTCATTTTTTCTTACAGCTGAGTAGTATTCTGTTGTGATACGTATACCACATTTTCTTTCTATTCATCCATTGATGGACCCTTAGGTTGTTTTCATATGTTGGCTATTGCATGTAAATAATGTTGCAGTCAACACTGAGTTGTATCTACCTTTTAAAATTAATTGTTTTCAGTTTCTTTGGATAAATATCCAGAAGTGGAATTGCTATAGCATATGATAGTTCTACTTTTAATCTTTTAAGGAGTCTCCATACTGTTGTCCATAGTGGACAGACTAGTTTACATTCCAACAGTGTACAGGGTTTGCTTTTGTCCACATCCTTGCTAATACTTGTTACTTCTTATCTTTTTGATAATAGCCATTCTAACAGGTGTGAGGTGATTTCATCTTAGATTTTTGATTTGCATTTCCCTGATGGTTAGTAATTTTGAGCATCTTTTCATGTGTCTGTTGACCATCTGTGTGTCTTCTGTGGAAAAAAAAACATCTATTCAGATCCTTTGTCCATTTTCTAATTTGTTTTTTTTTTGTTGTTTTGCTGTTAAATTGTATGAGTTCTTTATATATTTTGGATATTAACCCCTTAACAGATAAATTATTTGCAAATATTTTTTTCTATTTCTCCTAGTCCTCCCATTTTCTCTGTGATTTCTGATATCAGGGTAGAGTTAAATTGGAAATTTTTAAATTGTCATTTTATTCCATTTAGTTTTGAATTATTAATAATCTTACCCACAAATTATATTGGGAAATTGTAAATAGAACTCTGAAACATGACATGCATAGGCAATGTCAAAAGTTCATAAATAGTAAAAGTAAAACCAATGAATTACCAAAGTTGGGATTAATAAATGCTTTATTGTGCACAAACCAAAACCTCGTGAACTTAAGAGCCTTCAAACCAAAATGTAGAATGAGGCTCTGGACCTATATTTTTATGCAGCAGCATATATAGTGAGGAGGCAATGACGGTTTATTCTTCATGGCCTTTGATTATAATATTAGAATTTTCTTAAATGATAAGGAATTGTTTAATGGTTGCCACATGTCAAATTTGCGCAACACTGTAAGTTTTGCGTATGATTTCCAGAGGCATAAACAAGAAATGGCCCAGGTCAAGTTAGTCGTGCAAAATACAGCAAATTAAGCTTTGCTTGTTGGACTGAACTGGTTTTGTCTGCTCAGGAAATTTTCAAGGCTTGTCTCTGGTTTTTATTTTAACAGCACACAAAATTGAATGGCCATTTACTCTATATTGAAATGAATATAAAAACATTTCAGTTGGGCAACAAATCTTTTGATATTGCTATAGTCAGTTCCATACTTGGAATTCACAAGAGATTTTAGAGAGACAAATCTTTAAGGAAATCCAGTGGTATCCTGCTGATTTTACATTTATTATTTTCTCTTTTTTGATAATAAATGTTGGCATAAAGCTCCTGTAGAAAGGATTTGAGAAGAGTTCCAAATACATTCACAAATAAGAGAAAGTAAACAGGATAGGTATATTTTTATGCAAATAAAGCTATTAATATGGAAATCGGTGAAATAGAAAAGCTCTTTTTAGCAGAAAATCACAATTTTTTCAAACATTCAAAGAATTCATTTACTTTCCTTTAAAATGCTATGTATCCCAAATATATCAATTGGGTTGATATCAAAAGCTAGATCTTTTATCGTAATTTTTGTTCACAGAGTTAGAAAATAAAACAAGTTTTCTATTCTTTATTTAACCAAAATACTAACAATATTACAAAAATTCATGTGATAACTGATATTTGAAATCTGAAACTTTGTGGTTTTGTTACTCTTGATAGTACAATACTGTATAATATATATAACCATAGCAGGGCCTGAACTCAACTTTAACTGATAAGTGAGGCTTCTGGCACATAGCTGTAATAAAAATTATGTTTTCCTACTGTTTTGTGGACTATGATACCTATTTAATTTATTTTATTTATACACTAGCTCATGGTGTGAAATCCTCCTATTTGTTTGGACTGCTGACTTCTAGAGTAAGAGTTTATTTCCTCATGTATTCTGTATTTATGGGAGTGAACTCATCTTCAGAAGTATATTGTGAGGGTAACACATGCTCTGGTGTTTAGAAGTGTCCCTTTGGGAAAATTGCTTTTTAGTTTAGTTTAGTTTAGTTTTTCCTTTTGTCGGTTTTCTACGTAATCAATTTAAGACCAAGTTACACATTGACATCTCACTTAGGAGTTCTCAGCCTGATTGGCTAGTGGAATTTAAACTCTGTCCTGCAGTACCCATGATTCAAATTTAGGTTTTGAGTGAATGGTTCCATTATTCACTCATAAATTAGGGCAGATGACCAGCTCTTATTTCTAGTTTGATAAATGGGATAAAGTTTCTTCTTACCTTTATGTAACAAACTCGCTTTTACCACCTTGATTTCTTGGGGCTTATAGTCATAAGAAAATTAACCTCTAAGGATAGATACAGTCCCCCAGCCTGGAAGGGCCATGTTTGGCTTCAACTCCTGATTATTGCTCTGACTATGAGATTGTTCTTCATTTCCGCATGTCTTTTCTAAAACTATGCTTATTTTAAATGTTAATTATGTACAGTCCCAAGTAATTTTAAACAAATATGAATACAATAAGCAGCATTGGTAATGTCCAACATACATGTGATTCCATCCAGAAGTTGTTACTTGTTTATTTTTAACATTCTGGGTTTCTTTTTCACAATGGTGTCAGTATAGCAACTTGGATATTATTTTTTGTGTTGTAGGATTGAGCAAATGAGTAAATATACTGCTGTTTGGAGCCAGAATTCTTTTTTTTTAAGTTTATTTATTTACTTATTTTGAGAGAGAGAGAGAGAGAGTGCACACACGAGCACAGTGGAGAAGGGAGAGAGAGAGCCAGAGAGAGAGAATCCAAAGCAGGCTCTGCACTGTCAACACAGAGCCTGAGGCAGGGCTCGAACCCATGAAATGTGAGGTCATGACCTGAGCCGAAGCCAAGAGTTGGACACTCAACTGACTGAGCCACCCAGGCACTCCTGGAGCCCGAATTCTTGATATAAGAGAACAGAGATACAAAGGTACAGAATGGCAGAAGATCGGAATTCAATTATAAATATGCAATTATAATTACATAATCAAAATGGACAAACTAATATCCTGCACTGCCTCTTGATGTGAAGACACGTCATAGATACTGTATCTGCCAAAATGAACAATGTGAACTTAATCATGATAAGATATTAGGCAAAGCTAAGCTGAAAGACAATTTATAAAACACATGGCAATTTATAAAACTGTGACTCTTCTGAAATGTAAATTTGAAAATGTAATGTTAACAAAAGATAAAGAGAGGTTAAGAACTATTCCAAATTAAAGAAAACATTTTAAAAAAGGAAATAAAGGCAATGAGTGATTTCAGTCAGAGAAAATAAATGTATGTATTCATAATTAATTGCCTGGCACTAAAACTGTAGAACTGCAAAGATAAATGGAAACAACCACCGTAAGCAATAATGACTATCTAAAGGATGACCAACAGACAAAATTTTTATTAAAACAAAAACAGAAATGGGTACCTGGGTGGCTCAGTTGGTTAAGTGTCCAACTTCGGCTCAGGTTATGATCTCGCGGTTTGTGAGTTGGAGCCCCGTCAGGCTCTCTGCTGACAGCTCAGAGCCTGGAGCCTGCTTCAGATTCTATGTCTCTCTGCCCCTCCCCTGCTCATGCTCTGTCTCTCTCTGTATCTCAAAAATAAATAAACATTGGAAAAAAAATTTAAAAACAAAAACAGAAACAAAAACAAAACAATTTTAACATTAAAAAGACCTTAGAAAAATTATATCGTGTCCTGCCTTGAATTTTGTAGCCAGGTAATCTGCCATTTAATAATCCAGCCAAAGTTTTGAAAAATATATACCAGGTAGATTATGCACCAACATTTTCTAAAAAAAAAAAAAAATGTGTGAAGTGTGTAGTTTAACAAAAAGGCAATTAATTATGAAAGAAGGAAATAAAGCAATAGTGAAAAAGATATAGGTACAATTTATTGTATTTAGTATTGTTTATAAAATAAAAGATAACTAATTTGCTAGCAGGAAGATTACAAATACACTGAAAGTAAAATGCAATTTTAACATTTAGGAGATATATAGTTTGAAACTGAAAAAAAATTGAAAATCATTTTATGAAATAAGAAACTGCATATTGCTTTGTAAAGTCATTGAAATTAGAGCAAAATAAATTTAAAAAGAATAATCTGGCAAAAATTAGAGATAACAAAATAAAAAAGTGTTTGAAAAGCTTATTAAGATGAAGATAATTTGCCTGTATGTATACTGGGTTAGTTTTTTCTTTTAATGTTTATTTATTTTGAGACAGAGAGTCCATGTATGTGCCCATATGCGAGTGAGCAGAGGAAGGTTAGAGAGAGAGAGGTAGAGAGAGAATCCGAAGCAGGCTCCACACTGTCAGCACAGAGTCTTAATGAGGGGCTCAATCTCATGAACCATGAGATCATGACCTGAGCCAAAATCAACAGTTGGACACTTAACCAACTAAGCCACCCAGGTGCCCCTTGGTTAGTTTTTGAAGTCAATAACTTAGTGACTTAAAATAGCAATTTATTGTCACCTCTCACTTTCTGAATATTTATGGACTCACCTAAACTGTTCTTGCTGAGATTTTCTGATGTTGTTGCAGCATATGGCAGGTGAGACTTGAATCTTTCTATAGAAGATTCTATAGCTATAGCATAACTTCTATGCTAATATATTTTTCTTAATGTTGTCTGTCATGTAGCTAGCTTGGGGTTCGTCACAGTATGATGGCCATAGGGTAATTAGATTTTTGCCTGATGACTGGTTTCCTCAGGAAAAACAATCTGAGAGCCAGGAAGCAGAAGTTTCCAGGCTTTAGACTCAGGCTCAGACACTTGCACAGGATCACTTCTACCATATTCTATTTGTCAGAGCACTCAGCTAGCACACTGAGATTCAAGGGGATGGGGAATCACTTCACAAGAGAAGTGCCAAAGGGTTTGTAGCCATCATTGAACTAACAAAGTCACTTTCTGAGGTTTGTATTACTTGACTTCTTAAAAGCCTTCGACATTGTCTTTCTGACATTTTTTGACAGTGTATCTTTCTAATGTTCTCCATATTGCTTTGACTGCTCCTTCTCTATACCTTTGGTGGATTGCTCTACTTTACTAAGCACACACATTTTAGTGTTTCTGAGTTTATTTTGAATCATTTTCATTTTTCTTTCTATATCTTTTAACTTGATCTTTTGCAAGTTCATGTTTTAAAGTAACATCTTTAGGGGCGCCTGGGTGGCTCAGTCGGTTAGGCGGCCGACTTTGGCTCAGGTCGTGATCTCGCGGTGAGTTCGAGCCCCGCGTCAGGCTCTGTGCTGACAGCTCAGAGCCTGGAGCCTGTTTCGGATTCTGTGTCTCCCTCTCTCTGACCCTCCCCTGTTCATGCTCTGTCTCTCCCTGTCTCAAAAATAAATAAAACATTTAAAAAAAATAAAAATAAATAAATAAAGTAATATCTTTATTTTTTATTATTTTTAATGTTTATTATATCTATATCTATATCTATATCTATCCATATATATATATATATATATATAGAGAGAGAGAGAGAGAGAGAGAGAGAGAGGGAGAGAGAGAGAGAGAGAGAGAGGACAAGCAGGCGAAGGGCAGAGAGAGACAGAGAGGCACAGAATCTAATGCAGGCTCCAGGCTGTGAACTATCAGCACAGAGCCCGACATGGAGCTTGAACTCACGAGCTGTGAAATGATGAACTGAGCCAAAGTCCGATGCTTAACCGACAGAGCCACACAGGCACCCCAACATCTTTATATTTTATATACTTTTCTCAAATAATGATCTTCAATCTCTCCATTCAACTTGAGTCTCATATAGTTTATTGCATTCTTCTATTTGCACTTGTATCTCCCATTGTCATCTCAAACTTACCATGTCCAAAATGAGATTGTCAAAATACTCTTCCCTTCTTCCCCACGTTCCTCAGTTACTCCTCTGGGGGGGGAAAAAGGAAGAAAGAAAAGAAAAGAAAACAAGTATCAGCACCTATACCACTATAGATAAGTTGTCTAACAATATGCCAGTTTTCAAGGTATAATCTCAAATTTATTTTTCATCCAACCCTTTCCTTTTGTCTCACAAAGACACCACCTGTAAACTCTGCTAATTCTACCTCTGAGCACAACTGTTGTATCTGGCCTTTTGTTCTACTCTCTTGCAAACTGTAATGGTAGCTGGCCAATGAAATATTCCTTTTGTATACACTTTTTTTTTTTTTTGGCCTACATTACACAGGAGGAAAAGTAATGCTTCAAAATATAAATAAGATAAGCTTTACCTTGACTCTTTCTAACTTTCCTATTTTGGATCTATTTAAAAAAACAACAACTATATTTGATACTTCAACAGAAATCTCAGGTATCATCACCATTATTTTTAATAAAAAATTTATTTCTACTAGTATCTTATAGTTCATGCCCCAATGTTTCACGAAAATTAGCAGAGATAATTTTACCACTGATTATTTTAGCCATATATAGTTGTATTTAAATGTTAGTGCTTTGGGGTGCCTGGGTAAGTGTCCAACTTTTGATTTTGACTCAGGTCATGATCTCATGGTCATGAGATCAAGCCCCATGTTGAACCCCACATCAGACTTCCCTGTGGGTATGGAGACTGCTTAAGATTTTTTCTCTCCCTTACCCGCTGCCCACCCCACTCACACGCATGTGTGTGCTTTCTCTGAAAAAAATTTAAAAAATAAAAGTAAATGTTACTGCTTTTCATCGTTGTTAATCCTTCCTTCCACCCTCTGCTCCCAGCAATCATTTGTAGTATGCCCCCCTTCTCAGAATGTACATAAATAGAATCAGCCAGTATAAACTTATTTTGTTTAGTTTCTTTCACTCAGCATAATTAATTTAATATTCTTACATATTGTTACATGTACCATTAGTCCATTCCTTTGTGTCACTGAGTAAAATCTAATTGTAAGGAAGAACCACAGATTTTTCATGCATCATTTGATGGACATTTCTAGTTCTGGGTAATTATGAATAGAAGTGATATAAATTTGGGGCACCTGGGTAGCTCAGTGGGTTAAGTATCCAACTTTGGCTCAGGTCATGATCTCACGGTTCGTGGGTTCGAGCCCACGTCAGGCTCTGTGCTGACAGCTCAGAGCCTGCAGCCTGCTTCAGATTCTGTCTCTGGCTCTCTCTGCCCCTCCCCAGCTTGTGCTCTGTCTTTCTGTCTCTAAAATAAATAAACATTAAAAAAAATTTTTTTTAAAGTGATATAAGTTTCACATGTAGGTTTTCATTGTGAATACTTGTTTCATTTCTTTTGAGTAAATATCTAGGACAGGTTATGGTCAGTTTTAAATTTTTAAAGAAACTACCATGATGTTTTGCAAAGTGCGTCTGTCTTTGCATTCTGATCAAGAAGTCTTGAGAGTTCCAGATGCTCTATATTCTCCCCAACAGTTAGTGTTGTCACTTTTTGGGGGGTAAATTTTACTGATTCTAAGAGGTGTGTACTGCTATTTCTCTATGGTTTTAAATTATGTTTTCCTCATGGCTAATGTTATTACACAATTTTCATGTCTTTATTTGCCATATGTAAAACTTATTTTTTTTAAATTGGACATACAAACCTTTGCCTATTTTACAAATTGAAAGGGCTTCCTTTTGTTTTTAGTTATGAGAGTTTTTAGTTTTTAGTTAGCTTTTGTTTTTAGTTATGAGAGTAATTTATACATTTTGGATACCAATCCTATATCAAATATTTGCTTAAAAATTTTCCCAGTATTTCCCAAACCTTTCATTTTTTCAAGAGTCTTTTGAATAAGAGCAATACTATTAATTTTGTTGAAGCTTAATTTATCAGTGTTTTCTATGCTTCATGTTTTTTCTGTCCTTATACAAAACATCCTTGAAAAATCCAGGATAGCAAAAAAAAATTTTTTTATCATTTCTTCCTTCTAGAAGTCTTGTGGCTTTAGGATTTGTATTTAAGTCTATGATATATTCCTATCTAAAGTTTTACATATAGTGCAAGATATGTTCAAGGTTCTTTTTCCTTTTCTTTACCTTTCTTTCACATATGGATATCTGATTGTTCCAGCACCATTTGTTTAAAAAAAAAGTACCATTCATCCACTGAGCAGTCTTTATAACTTTGTGGAAAAACAGTTGACCATAAACAAGTAATTATGTTTTGGGGCTCTGTGTTTTTTCATCTATACTATGCTGTGCTATAGTTAGTAGTAGCTTTATAGCTACTGATTCCTGAAATCAAATAGTGAGACTTTCAACTTTGTTCTTTGTTTTTCAAAATTGCTTTCACTGTTGAAGTACTTTCCTTTTCCTTATAAAATTTAACAATCAGCTTGTCAAGATTTATCAAGTATCCTACTGGGGTTGTTAATGAAACTATTGAATCTATGGATACATTTGAAAGAATCTTTCAACCCATGAATGTTGTTTCCTTCCAATTATTTGCCTTCTTTAACTTCTGTGATCAATGGTTTGTGGTTTTATGAATGCAAATACTGCATTTATTTTTTTAGATTTCTATGTTATATATTCAACATTTTCAGAGCAAATGTTTTTTTCAATTTTTTTCTAATATCATAGTTTCAATCTTTTTCTGTTTTATTCCTATTTAAATTTCCAATTGTTCATTGGTAATGTAAACATAATTAATTTTTTTGTGTATGACTTTGTATCCTGCAATCTCTCTAATTCAGTTTTTAGTTATACTATGTTTTTATTTTCTTCTTTCCCCAAATGACTTAGGATTTTTCTATGTAGACCATCTTGTAATCTGCAATTTTTTGTTTTCTTTCTTCCTTTCCAGTGTTTACATTATTTCTTCTTCTTGCATTATTACTCTGGGTAGGTTCTTCTTCATGATGTTAATTTGGAATGATACAAGCAGAAACATTTGCCTTGATGTGGATAGTAGTGAAGTCGTTCAGTCTTTACCAATGGATATGACATTATCTGTAATTTTTTCATTGACTTATTTTGCCATATTTAGCAACATTACAGTAATTACTAGTTTTCTGAGAGTTTTTATCTGAATGTGTTTCAAATTACATCCAAACGATTTTTCTGCACATAGTGACATTGCTATATGGTTTTCATTCTCAGTACTCCACCCATGTAAGGGACATTTATGTGGGATAATTCTTTAATAGTGAGTGAAAGAAAAGCATCTTTTATTCAGTCAACTAAGATGTGTATTTTTCTGAAATTTCTTTGTTGAAGACAGCAGAGTCCTTTGATTTTTATATGGTTTTTATTTCTATACCACAATTGATACATAAAAATTTGGGGGGAAAAGTCAATGTCATTTGTAGGACATATCCTACTAATTACACCACATACATTTCCATTCTAAATAAATTTTGTGTATCTGACTTGCTTCTCAGAAATTACCATGGTTCTTATTCTAAGAACCAAAAGATACTTCCCCATTATTTCTTCAGTACTCTAAATGTATGCTTCACTTCCTTTTTTCCTCCTTAGAAATATTTGGAAGTATTTATATAATAAATTTAAACTCTCTCATGTGACATAGTATAAGACTTTTGCAGGCCTGTGAAACTTTCATTGTGCAAAAATTCCTTAACCACGTTGTACAAGAATTTCTTTACCAGACATATACTAAAGCCTCATGATAAATACCCTCAGAAAAATAAGAATAGAAGAAAACTTCTTCAATTGACAAAGGACATTTACAGGTAGTATATGAAAGACAAGAATGTCAGTTGTTACCATATATATTTAACCTTTCCTAGGTGCCCCTGCAAGTGCAATGAAACAAGAAAAGGATGAATTAAAAATAATGAAACATTAGGGTGCTTGGGTGGCTCAGTCGGTTGGATGTCTGACTCTTGATTTCAGCTCAGGTCATGATTTCACAGTTTGTGGGATCGACCCCACATTCAGGTCTGTGCTGACAGCAGGGAGCCTGCTTGGGATTCCCTCTCTCCCTCTCTCTCTGCTCCTCCCCCCACCCCCGACGTTTACTCTCTCTCTCTCTCTCTCAAAATAAATAAACATTAAAAAAAAAAATAACTAGGAGCACCTGGGTAGCTCTGTTGGTTAAGCGTCTGACTCTTGGTTTTAGCTCAGGTTGTGATCTGATACTTCGTGGGTTCGATCCCTGCATCCAGCTCACACTGACTGTGTGGAGACTAATCGGGATTCTCTCTCTCTCTCTCTCTCTCTCTCTCTCTCTCTCTCTCTCTCCTCTCTGCCCCTCTCCTGCTCTCTCTCTCTCTCTCTCTCTCTCTGTTTCTCTCAAAACAAATAAACTTTAAAAGAATTTAAAAAATAATTAAACATGATTGTCTACAAGGAAAATGTTAATAAAATTCAAGAACAGTTATAAGACATGATAAATAATGTTTGGAAGGTTCCAGTATAAAAAGACTATGACTATGTTGATAGATAGATAAATAGATAGATAGATAGATTGATAGATAGATAGATGTAGTTTTTTATATACTAATAAGAAACACTTGGAGAATGAAGTTAAACTTGTTATTTTCAAGCTTTAGTAAATGAGAAATTCTAAGGAATAAATTGAATAAAACTTTGCACAAAGCTAATACACTGGAAACTATAAAATATTTTGGGGCAGGTTAAAGAGGACATAAATAAATAGACAATGCTTTTGAATTGTAAGACTTCATTTGTTAAAATATCAGTTTTCTCCAAAAATTATATTTGGATTAAACACATTCCCAATCAAGATCCCAGCAGTCTTTCTTATATAGCACTTGACAAGCTGTTTCTAAAATTGCTTAAAAATGTAAAGAACCTCGCGGCCGGGAGAAAAAAAGAAAAAAAAAATGTAAAGAACCTAGAATAGTCAAGGTATTTTGACAGAAAATAGGAAGACTTGTATGACCTGATCTCATGACTTACTTTTTTTTAAAGTTTATTTATTTTAAGAGAGACAGCACGCAAGGAAGCAAGGGAGGGGGACAGAGAATCCCAAGCAGGAGGCTCCTTGCTCTCAGCACAGAGCCCAAAGCGGGGCTTCATCCCATGAACTATGAGAACATGACCTGAGCTGAAATTAAGAGCCAGATGCTTAACCTATTGAGCCACCCAGGTGTCCCTACTTAAAAAAAATATATTATAGACAATATGGAATTTACATAAAGATACATAGAGATGAATGGAACAGAAGAACGAATTCATAAGATCCACATATATATGGTCGATTGATTTTAGACAAACATGCCAAGTTAGTTTATGGGGAAATAATAGTTTTGCAAGCAAATTTTACTGAAGCAACTGAATATCCATATGGAATATAATGAAACTCAAACCTTTTTTCAAACAAAGCATTAAAGTTATCTTAAAATGGACCATAGGCTTCAGGGTAAAAGCTAAACGATATTTCTAGTAGAAAATATAGAAGATTATTGTGACCTCAGGTTAAGCAAATATGGATTAGAAAAGCCACCAAAAAAAAAATAAAGAAGATGATAAATTGCATTTTACCAAAAAAACTCAAAATTTCTGCTCTTTTAAGATACCACTAAGAAAACAACACAACAATGGTGTGGAATAATATAATATGCACACTATAAATATATCATAGAGCCTCTATCAACAATATATAAATAACTACAGCTCTCTAAGACAAAAACAAAAAACATGTAATACTATCATAAGTGCATAAGAATATCAATAAAGGCATAGTCTCATCAAAGTCTTATAAATTAATGGCTTTGTTTTTAGCTATATTTCAGCTATTATCATTTTAATATTTGCTCATTCATGAAGGATAAATGATGTTTCAATGTATTTTCTATATGCATTTTAAATTAGAAATTAAATTTACATTTTCCAGTTTTTGGTCATTTGATTGTTTTTCTTCATTTATGTTTATACCTTTTGGAACAATTTATTTTTAATAAATATGACTGAGGTCTGTATCTTTTAAAGAATATGTACTTCAATAAATTTAATAGAATGCCATAAATATGCCTTACTGAGGTTAAGTTTTTGAAATGAGTCTTAGGGGTGCCTGGGTGGTTCAGTCAGCTAAGTGTCCCAACTCTTGATTTTGACTCAGGTCATGATCTCACTGTCATGACATCCAACCTGCTTGAGATTCTCTCTCCACTCCTCTCCCACTCATGCTGTATCTCTCCCATTCTCTCTCTCTCTCTCTCAAAATAAATAAACATTTAAAAAAATAAAATGAAACGACTAATAAAATGAAAGTGAGTTTTTAGAACCTCAAAGGGAAATGTGTAACAAATATTTATACTAACGTTTTCAGTAAGTGTTTAACTCCATGCAATAAATACAAAGTTCCATACTACTATTTGTTTAGCTTATCATATGAATGTAGTAACATGATTAATAAACTTTTAAGAAACCTTGCCAAGGAATTGGGTTTTACCTGAAATACAGCTATAGCAGTAAGTACAGAGAGGTGTTAAGATAGTCATGTGTTAAAATAGCTCATATGTTAGTAAAGTTCTATTCTGGATCAGAATGTTCTGAATCAAAGTGCATGGATATGTGGAAATTCAAGGCACTTTTTACCCTGTTGTGCCGGGGGAGAAAAATACAGTGCCATCTGTTCAAATGACATACAAAGAAAAATTTGGCTATTGGATCAGACAGAACTTAAGGGAAATAGTTCTCTGATTCTTTTGATGGAGCCACAGTGAGAACATTCTTTTCAATGATCTTCTCCCTTATTTCAAGCCATCAAGATGTAAGCCCTATAATTGAAATTAATTATATACTTTAGATTTGATGGAAGTGGGGAAGAGGTTGTAATCATGTCACCTGTCCCAATTTGGACTTCCATATGGATATTCACCTTTCTAAGATGAGAAACTTTTCAGTGTGGACAAGATAATACTCTTCATTGGCTGTTTTAATTCTACTATCACATCTTATCCTAACCCAAGGAGAATGGTATAGCTCAGGGCCCTGTTTCTAGCATCATCTCCAAACCAAAGTCTGTTTCACTGGAGAAAAGGAAAGCAAGACTTTGTTAGTGTTTATGTTAGGATTCCTAGAGATAATGGAGACAGATATTGGATATTTACTCAGGAATTTTCTTTGTGGTCCTTTAATAGGCAGAGAAGTACATTTCAGATGTTTTCTGTGCATATGTATATACACATATTCCCAACATGTAAATATACATAGGCAAACCTATATTATCTCTCCTTGTACTAATAAGTAGTTTTTTGTTTTTTGTTTTTTTTTTTTTTACCAAATAATCCTGAGTTTTCAGTGCAGGTTAGTATTTTTTTTAACTTTTTTAATGTTTATTTTTGAGAGAGAGACAGAGTGCAAGTGGTGGAGGGGTAGAGAGAGGGAGACACATAATCTGAAGCAGGCTCCAGTCCCTGAGCTATCAGCCTGACATGGGGCTCAAACCCACAAACTGCGAGATCATGACCCGAGCCAAAGTCAGATGCTTAACTGAATGAGCCACCCAGGCACCCCCTATCTAGGTTACTATTGAAAGAAAAATGAAGAACAAAAATGAGCTGGTCTCCTAGAAACCTGCTTTTTGGACAATGTATAAATATCTTAATTCCTTATCAACATCCAGTTCTATAAATAAAAAGCCAGTAAAAGTTGCAATGATTGTAGTGGATCCAGAAAATTAATTTTTATAATAAATCCAGCCGGTAAGTGCCTTTACCAATATCCCTTTAGCCTACTAACAATAAAAAGTGTTATATTTTCATTTAATAGGGTCAATAATTGAATAGAAGCTGTACTAAGTTTTTTCTTTCCATTTGAACACAAAATATGTAATTTTAAAAATAACCGCAGTTTAGGGCAAAGCTCTAGAGATATATGCCATCTTCTATACAGAATATCACCATTGTAATTTCTTTCAGGTATCCTATGAATTTGGTTACTTTATCAACAAGAATGCTCTGTAAGAAAGAGAAGGTGGTCAATGAGGCTTTAAATGTCTTTATTAATACTGCATATTATTGCAGTCTTTATTATTATAAATAATTAATGTCTTTATTAATACTGCACATATTATTGCCCTCGTTGTGACATTTCTCCTTCTAATATACATAAATCTCTCATTACGTGGCAAGTTTATTTTACTATTGCATTTAAGCCAGTAAATCTGGGGGCCCCTGGGTGGTTCAGTGGGTTAAGCCTCCGACTCTTGATTTAGGCTTAGGTTATGATCTCATGGTTCATGAATTTGAGCCCCTCATCGGGCTCTGTACTGGCATTGCAGAACCTGCTTGGGATTCTTTCTCTCTCTGCTCCTCTCCTGCTCATGCTCGTGCTCACTCTCTCAAAAATAAATAAGGTGTACTGGATGGTTCAGTCAGTTAAGCATCCAACTCTTGGTTTCAACTCAGGTCATGATCTCATGGTTCATGGTTTCAAGCACCATGCTGGGCTCTGAGCTGACAGAGTGGATCCTGCTTGGGATTCTCTCTCTCTGCCCCTCCCCTGCTTGCTCTCTCTCTCTCTAAATAAACTTTAAAAATAAGTAAATAAACCAGTAAAATATGGATTAGTAGAAGGGAAATTGTGTCAAATGCTAAGATGCTTTCATCTCCTAGTAGTTGAACAGAAAACAGAAACATAACCCTGAGTTTATGAACAGTGCTTACAGTGTGGACCTGAGATGTTTACAGATTCAGTCTTTCTAGCTTCTGCACCATAAGCAACATTAAGAACATTAAATGTTCTAATTTTTCATTGAGAGATGCTGGGGATGGCAATATTGTCTGTGGGTGTGTGTTTTAGAAAACATCAGCAAGTCAGGGAAAAGACCAGAGGATTCTGAAAGTGCATATATTTTTGTGGAGAATAAGACAATCATGGGTTTGTATTACTGAAAGAAAGGGACCATTGACATATGGACATACTCTATCCGCATTTGAATTTTCTCCACATGTTTAAATTTCTATATATATTAACCTTTATTAATCTATCAGATAGAGCCTATATAAACCTGCAGAAAACATAAATTTCTGAATCTTTGGCAGAAATTCTGTGTGTGGAAATACAAACAAATTAACAGGGATAAGTCTTTTTCCAGTCTCTGACTCTCAAGAATGAATCCACTAAATTCCAAAAATCTTTTATATTGAAAAAGCATACTAGATGAACATATGTATTTCTCCCACAGTATTAACTAAATTCATTATTAGCATTAAGCTCTGTTATTAAGTAAAGGTAAGATCTTATTGTCTCCTAACATTAAAAAGTACATGAACAATGTCATGATAATTTAGAAACTCTCAAAAGTTAGGGTGCCTAGGTGGCTTAGTCAGTTAAGCATCTGACCAGCTCAGGTCACGATCTCATGGTTTGTGAGTTCAAGCCCTGCTTTGGACTCTGTGCTGACAACTCAGTGCCTGGAGCCTGCTTCAGATTCTGTGTCTCCCTCTCTTTCTGCCCTTCCCCTGCTTGTGCTCTGTCCCTCAAAAAATGAATACATGTTAAAAAAAATCATTAAAAAAACTTTCAAAAGTTAAGGGAACTACTTTTACATATATCAGACTAGCTTGTGTGTAACTGAGTTTCAAAGAATGATTAGAATAACCTCAATCTTTCCTTAAAAAATTATTCATGTTGTGGCCCAGTTTCTCTCATTTTAAGAAAAGAGGTTCAGGCCAAAATCAGAAAGTGATCCAACTAGTAAGTGACAAAGCAGGAATCTGAGACCAGATCTAACTGATTCTAATACACTTATATTCTGTCCTCTATATTGTGCTACAATTCAGTAAGATACAACAACTGATGTATGTATCAATTCAGTAAGATACAAAACTGATGTATGTTTTAAGAATTCCATAGTGAATTAGGTTTAATAGCAATAATTTAATAGAGGAATGTCACTATAATTTTAATTGGTTGCTTTCTTATTCTTTGACTTTGAAGAAAACCTCTTTAAACACAAATTGTGATGTTGACAGTGTTGCTTAAATTTAAATAGAATATTTTCAATATTTCAATAGATAATTTAGGTAAATCTAATATCATCCAATTTTTGTATAAAAAGCAAAGGAGGCTTAAAAATTATCAGTGAGTTGATTAAGTTCGTACAAGCAGGGAGAGGCAGATCTGTAACCCAGGTCCTTTGAATGTCAAGCCAAATGCAGTTTTCACTGCCTTATGGTTGTCTTTAGTGATGATAGGTCTTTCTGAAGATGAAACAGAAAAGGCAAGCAAACAATATTTTCAGTGCACTCCATGCCTAGTGTTTCATCTCTGATCTACTGTAAAATCGCTCTTCTCACTGATTTACTATCAACTTGTTTTGAGTTGTTGCAAACAGGTAAGAATATGGAAATAACAGTTTCCTTTGGGAGCTGAAACAGGGAAAATTGAAATAGACAGCTTACTGGCAAAAAACAGAATCTGTGGTGGTAGTTCAGATATATATATTTTTAATGGAAATGATTTGCAGTGTCCATAAATAAGTTAAAAGTTATATTTCACCACAGATATATGGCACATGTACTCAATGCCTTAGAAAAGGGAGGAGGGGAGTTCTTAAAGTTGCCAACCCATACAGAGCCATTCAGTATATTTGATTTCTCTCATGCATTGTGTGTAAAGCACCCTCTTCCACGTTAGAACTTCCATGTTTATATAGCTCCATCTACTCCCTAAAACAAATGTTTAGGGATAATTAAAAAGGAACAAGAAATAAACATCTGTTCATGGTCTATTTCTACATGCTTTCAATTATAAAAATAATTTTTTCCTTATGTAGATTTTGTATGTATATTCTGTAATACTGATTTCAGTGAGTAAATTCAAAAATCATTTCTATGTATAGAAATATATAAAACAATAATCATTAATATTAAATAAAATATAAATACAACATTTCAATCAAATTCAAATATGATTTAAGTTTAAAATTAAACATGTTTGAATTTCTTTTGTAAAACGTTAAAAAGGGGTATGGCAGTGTGATGTTTCTCCCCATCTACTGAATCGACATTATATTTTTATTACACATTTCCATAAATACGAAAACATCTTTGAATATCTCACTTCTTTAGACAAAAAAAACAGCAAAATACAGACATGCAGATGTGCCTACAGAACGTGGAAATCTCCCTTGAGCCCACACACCCCTCTTATTCCACTTCTGAATAGTTTCCAACTAAAACTTACAAGTTATCTACTAGCATCAGTTGGTTGCATTCAGACTTTCAAAGATATTTCTGCATTACCCTCATATTGTAATTCCTCACATATTCCTTATCATTGCTTTTGTATACACTTTCTCACTGATATCCTTTTTTTTTTTTTTTTTTGCCTATCTCCCATTCTCTCTCTGAAAGCTTTTGTTTCTTTATTTCTTAGTCTCCAAAAGGACACAGTAGTGTGTTTCAGTGTGGATTTTGCCATGCTCATTGGCCTGGGCACTCAGAGGAGTGTTATTTATGGGTTCATATCCATACATCCCCATAGTTTTGTGTATTCTGTTGTTAATCATTCATTACTCATGGTTTTCTCTGTTCTTTCCATTATGTACAGATATTAGTCAAATGCTGAACCTTTGTATTCATTTATTTTTCTAAAAATTGCTCTCTTGTTTATTTTTTTTCTAATCTCTAAAAGTTTTCTTAACTGTGTCTATGAATTCTTTCATTGATTGCATTTTGTGGAATCACACACTTAGTATTTCCTAGAACTTTTTTCTGTTCTCTTGACTGTTCTTTTTTTGTTTTTGTTTTTTGTCATAAAATTCTATTTCATGCATCATAGATTCAGTATCTTATTATATATTTGAAGATAATGTACTATTTTCTGAATATAATATTTTCTGAAGTGAATATTTATTTTATTTCATGGATTTCCTTTGCATGCTGTTATTTGGTTTGTGTTTTTTATATTGATTTGCTACTTTTGCTTTCTCACACACTGAAAATTTTTGAAATTGTAGTTTCATTGACTCCTCTGTGTTCATGGCTTGAAACTATTGAGAATTCTTTATTGGGAAGAAAAAGAGTCTTTATTGGGAAACCTTCTTTTATAAAATGGACCATCAATGTTATGTTCAATAGGTCATGTATTTAGGTTGTTTGGCTTTTGGAAGAGCAGTACCTTGCAGTCTCTTCTCAGGGTATTTTAGGAAGTTAACCTGCATTGTAAAGTGAATAAGAGAAAGACTTTAAATTCCGTTTAACATTAAGCCTTAGTGACAGAAATCGGAATAGTTAATGCCCTGAGTTGAGAGGGGGATGGGAATATTGATTGGAAAGGGCAATGTGGAAATTATCTGAGGCTATAGAAGTGTTTTATATCTTGATCTGAGGGGAGGTTTTGTGTCCGTATAAATACGTAAAAAATTATTAAGTTGTATTCTTAAGATTTATGTGACTTAAACTCATACAAAAGTAAACTATTAAGATTTATTTCATTAAGAATCTTCAAAGCAATCAAGATGGTATTTCAGTCTTCAGTGTAGAAATCCATCATGTTAGAATGTCCAGACACAATGTAAGAGACAGCCACTTAGGGACACACATGCAATCTGAATGCATGGTGTCCACACCCAGCTCCCCATTTGAATGACAAATATTGGGGAGAGGAGGGTTTGAAGGCAGAGAGAGAAGGCTTGGAGAAGCTCTGTAAGAAAAAAAAATCTAAAAGGAAGGACTTCAGAGTGTTCTAAGAGAGTTCCACATTCCACTCCCTGCTCCCTTCTTCTTTCGACTCCCTGGACCCAGTCACCTTTTTACCTGTGAATATTATGGAGCCATTATCATTCTGAGGGAGAAAAAAAGAAAACCTCACTAAAACTGGAGTATAGGTCTTGACTTTTGCTGGTGCAAAAATGAGAAGTACACCCTACAAATATCTCTAATTATATAAAGTTTTGGAAGAAAAACTAGAAAGCGTTTGATAAGTAACTTCATTGTCTGATTGCTTTATCTCTTCTCTAGGGCAATGGAAAAAAAAAAAACCCTCTGCAATGGTTTGGCATACAGAAAAGGGAAGGAAAAAGATTCACAGCATTAATATATCTTAACCACAAATATATATCTTTGGCTTTAGGAATTCCAAAGCAGGAGCTGATATGTGCTATTTTAGTCATATTTTCATGATATATATCATCTTTCTTCAATCAGAAGGAATGAAGATATTTCAAAATAATAGTAAAAAATATTTATTTTCAAGTTAATTAACCTGTATGAACTAGATATACAGCTTGATAAATACTACCTAATTTGTTTAGTGCTTTGAGGTTTAAAAGCTCAACAATATCCTTCATGGTTGTCTAAGCTTTCCACTTGCTCCCTGCTGGGTATGCAATGTGAGAACTAAAAATTAAAAAATTAAAACAAATAATTGAATGTCTTATATGATTTTTAAAATACTTTGGTGTTAAATTTTGATGATTGTTATTAAACAAAATAACTTACACAGATGCACTATGAAATTGTTATTGTAATTCCATATTTGTCGCAGTAACAGTCATCATCTCTATTTTTGGCATTGATGTTAAAAATTTCTGTAGGCTTACTCAAAATAAAACGCACAGAATCATACCTACAAATTTACTCATAGAATGAGCATAAATCATATTCATGTGATTATAAGTTTTTAGCGTCTATATTAACATTATCCTGAAGAAACACACAAGGTTTCTAGAGCAGAGCAGGTTGTTATTTACTTAGAGCAAGTAATATCTGCATTGTTCTCTGTGTCTAATTCTTACCTCTAAAGTGACCTGACAAAATCCAGATATCACCCTACACTTGCAAGTTCTGTATTGTAAGCAAGGAGTCGTGCCCAAGTGATTTTTTCTGCACAGGAAAAGAGGCAGCTGTCCCTCTTTCCCATCTGAGAAAGTTTCCTTTGAAAAATAGTGGAAAGAATACTTGTTTTCTTACTCTACCTCATTGGTATATAAATAAAGCTCCCCAGGGGAAAGATAGGATCAGAGTTACCAACTTTGCAGCTAAAGAATATAACCACAGGGTCTCAGTACTCCTTGAAATGTAAATGTGTATCTTTGGGGAAGTAATATCTCTGGAGTTCTCTCACTGTATTATTAGTCATAAAGGATCTCCCAAGGCTTGTTTTTAGCATAGGTCCCAAGTTACAGTAAGAATTGCACAGAAAGCCCTAACTATGCAGAAACCTGAAAATGTTTTCTCTATAGTTCCACAAATTTCTAAAGTTAAGTCATATTGCCATGAGTAAAATATAGATAGGTATTTATGAAGAAAAACAAATTTAATTTTATGAGTGCTGTGATGGCCTTGGCATTGGGTATAATTATTAGGATGAGAGGTAATAGATTAAGAAATATAGTAATTATTTATCAAAATTAAACATTTTTATATATTGGCTTATAACTACAAAATAATTTTTCTGAACATTATCTTTTGCCCTTGAAAACAATTTTGGTAATTAGGTGGTATTATTAATATGTCATTGAAATTTCATTCATAGACCAGTTCACTTCTGCCAAAGCAAACCAAGTTTGAGTGGAAGACGTGAAACTAGGCTTCTCAGGTATCATTCAGTGTCCTTTTCACTACGTAATGTTTCTCTGAAGATGCTAATGAATATCATCTTCTAATTGGCCTAGTAAGTTAAAAAAGATAGATTGATCGATAGATAATATATATGTACATACATACATACCCATCTAAATACAGAGATAAATAGGTAGATAGTGTTAAGGAATTATAATTAAAAACAAAATCGTTTTCAACCCAGAAATCCTCCCCACAAATTAGAGAAAGAAAATATTTTTATTATTGAATGAGCATCAAACCAGACTCTGATGTACACCCCAGGCAATCTGCTATGAGATTGCACAGACAAAAAGATTATACCTTGTTAAGTGGCTGAGCAGCACCATTTGTTGCACGTAATCCATCCTGAATTCACCTAGTAATTGGCTTTACACAAAGGAAAAATAAACTTCTTCCGTCTTCATTATGGAACGTAGTTTTGCATGTTGGAACAAGATGCCTCCTGAAGTTGGGCTCCTACCCTCCCACAGAAACTGGGAGATAGGAGTGCTATCTCCCTTGATGTTTACGTGTTAAAGAGATGGGGCCCAGGTCCTTGAGAAAGACACTCCTGAGTTATAAAGCTGGCAAAAGCCTTCTTTAGTTGAAGGATCTAAATACATTTGAAAGAGATGAAGAAATAAATTACAGTTGCAAGCTTTCTGAAATAAATACTCTGCTAAAGAGATGGAGAAGTCTATTCCTTCATTTCAGCATGGAGAATTAAGCCTATTTTTAAATTTTATTTTCCCTTAGATAGTACATATATTCACAAAACAGACACGGGTTTCAAAAGCTTTCCTGATGACAATACATTTTATCTATTTGTATCAAAAAATAATTTGCTTTTTTTTTTTTTGCTTTTTCTACGATGCGTGATTTTTTTTCACAACTTTTATTGTGTATGCATGAGACTGTTGTTTTCTTTATCTCCTCACTGAAATGCTTGTGAGGCATTAATATAAAAAAATCTGAAGGAGTAAATAGCATTACATTATAATGTTGCTTATAAAGATATGAACTAAATGACTGTGATAAAGAGATTGTGATGAATATGTGTTAAATGATTGTGACAAAGCGTCCAGGTTCTGAGTAGAATATGATTATTAATTCAGTGTTATGTTAGAGTGCTTCTATTTAACGTTCAATAACATTAACTATTAAATTAAGATAAATATTACTTGTCATTGCACTAATATTATCAAGAGTAATTTCCAGGATAAATTTCAAATGTATATTTAAAAATCTGAAAGAAATATTTTTCAAACTCATCAGTTATATCTTTTCATTTACTAGAGATAATACCTAGATCATTTGCATCAATTCATAGTTTAGCCAGGCTGGAATATTTACACATGTCATGTAGTACCTCACCATACCTGCTGATGCAGCAATGGCAATTTAACTTTTTTTTTTTAGAGAACATACAATATTTAGTTGTAGCAGTTAATTTAAAGATAAAGACCTACTGTCTTTTGTAAGGATAAATAATATTAAAAGTAGGATACATAAATTAAAAACAAGACAGTTCTCCATGTTGAAAATAAGGGAAGATATTCCCTTCCTCTCCTTTTTTCTTAGATCATTTATTTTAAAAACCTTAAAATGTTATCCTTTCTTGGAAAGGTATGTAAATCCTTTCCTTTTGCCAGCTTTGTGACCCAGGAGTGTCTTTCTCAAGGACTTGAGCTCCATCTTTTTAAAATGTAAACATCACAGGGGCGCCTGGGTGGCTCAGTCGGTTAAGCGTCCGACTTCGGCTCAGGTCATGATCTCACGGTCCGTGAGTTCAAGTCCCGCGTCGGGCTCTGTGCTGACAGCTCAGAGCCTGGAGCCTGCTTCAGATTCTGTGCCTCCCTCTCTCTCTGACCCTCCCCTGTTCATGCTCTGTCTCTCTCTGTCTCAAAAATAAATAAAAATTAAAATAAATAAATAAATAAATAAATAAATAAATAAAATGTAAACATCACAGTAGATAGCGCCTCTATCTCCCAGTTTCTGTGGGAGGGTAGGGGCCTAACTTCAGTGGGCATCTTGTTCTAAGTTGCAAAAATACCTCCTGTCATAAAGATAGAAGAAGTTTATTTTTCCTTTGTGTAAAGCCAATTACCAAGTGATTTCAGGATGAACAACACTACACGTGACCAGTAGTGCTATCAAATCCTCTTACTTGAGGATTAGTCCTTGTTTATCTCAACAGCATGTATGTAATGGGTTGTGTCTGCTTGGCTTTCAGTTTCCCCCACAAACTGAAAGTAACCACTTCCAGAGATATTTCATGAAAAATTATATTGCTCAAAAGATGGAAGACACCATGTCATTAAAATTACAAAGAAATATACCAGAATATTGTTTGATGCATGATGTTCTTGAAAAGAGTATAGAGATGAAAGGACTAAAGGAAATCCTTGTTAATAGAGAAATTCTCATCTGAAAAAAATTCATACTTAAATGAAAGATATTTTTAGCCTTCTACTTTCAAGAGTTTGCAGTGTAACTAGGATTCAAAGATACAGCTATATGATCAGCATAATAGAATTCTTATGTTAAGTTTAATTTTTCACACATATACACATACACGCAGACTGTCCTGATCTATAAACACAAATGACATTGGCATATTAATTATATCCAGAAAGACCATAAATTCTGTCATTTTTTACATATTTTTTATTCATAATCATGCTTAGCAGGTATTGTGCATATAAAATGGTGCTAAATTTTCAAAATTATTTCCACTTATGCAACCAATGGATAATAATCAGGGCAGACTTAGACATGTGTATCAATGAGAGGAAGAAAAACTAGTTTTGAAAAAAATAGAGTGAGACCAATAAAGCCTAAGATGTGGAAGACAAAGGCAAACAGGATATATGAGAGGCTCTGTTTATTTAGACAATATATTGATGAGATAAAATATTCAAGTGTTGATATTTAGGTGCTTTTCATTATGTGAAATATTATTTCCAATATAAATCTGAGTCAGAGTTTAAATTTGAAGAAAAAGAGGAAAAAGAGAAAACTTAGGCTCACATTGGAGAACTATATGAATGAAATATGTAAGTGTTACCTGAGGTTCTCTTGAAATATGAAAGAATTTTCTTTGGAATTTATAATGGTGGAATCTCCAACTGACTTTATTGACAATCTATTTCAGGTTTGGCAAACTTTTCCTGTGAAAGGACTGAGAGTAAACATTCTTTACTTTGCAAGTTGGGCGCTCCTTGCTATAACGACTCAACACTTTGTTAGTGTCCAAGTAGCCATAGGTGTAGCCATAAAAATGAATGAGCACAGATGTGATATGATAATATGCAATATACAATAATATACAATCATGTTTTATTTCCACAAACAGGCCATGGACTGAATTTGTTGAAGAGTCAGAGTTTGCCAATCCCTTACTTATTTAATTAACCCTCAAAATTTGAACAGTATTTTAGTAGAACATTAGTTATTCAATATATATGAGCACTTAACAAAGTAATTGGTAAGGAAACTCACATTTTTTAAATCATAGAATTTATTTCTTATGCTGATTAAATTTTTCATTACTTTTTCAGAATATTCATTTGAAAAAACTGGTTTCATCTTTTGGGACAGATTTTTAAAAGGTATTCAGTATTGTTGATAATTGGATATGTGATTATGATACCATAGTTATATCTTCTTAAAGAGTCCTTATTTTTAATACTATACTAACATGTTAATAATAGGGGAAATTGTGTGCAGAGGGGAGGGGATATATGGGAACTCTCTGTATTATTTTCTTAATTTTTTTCTGGAAATATAAAACTGATCTAAAAAGAGAATCTATTTTTTAAAAAAGAAAAGTCCTATTTTTAGATATATATACTTTTAAAAACACAAATTATGTTGTGATGTGTGGAATGATCTCTAAATAAAACAAATAGGGAGAACTTACATGGGGGTGAAGATGAAGTATAGCTTACCATGAGTTAATCATTGTTGATCTTTGTGGTGGTAGGTACATGAGAATTTCACTTTTCTGTGTATTCTTTCTGTTTATGTGTGTACTACGATTATTCACACTAACAGCAGTAAACCTATTAGTTCATAGGGTTGCCATAACAGAAACCTAACTGGATGGATTGAACAGAAATGTATTTTATAAAGTTCTGGAGCCTAGAAGTTCAAATTCCAAGGTGTTGGTAGCCTTTGATTTTCCTGAGGTCTTTCTCTCTCCTTTACTTCCAGGTGGCTGTCTTCTTGCTATGTCCTCGTACAGACATTTTTTTCCCCTTTCAGCTTTATTGAGATATATTGACAGAATTGTAGGATATTTAAGGCATATATTATGATGATTTGGTATGCATTGTCAAAGGATTCCTCATCTAGTTAATTAACGCATCCATCATGTCATGCATTTATTTTTTTCAGCGATAGGAATAAGGTCTGAGAATCTAATGTAAAACCTGTTGACTATAGTAGATAACACTGTATTGTGTTATTGAAATTTGCTAAGAGAGTATAACTTAAATGTTTCACACAGCCTTTTCTCTTCCACATTCCTTGGCATTTCTTTTTCTACTCACAAGCACACCAGTCCTGTTGAATTAGGATCCTACCCTATAGACCCTATCTTAAATTAATCACCTCTTTGAAGACCCAATCTCCAAAAGCAGTAACATGAACTAGTGCCCACCCATATGGTCTCATTTAACCTTAATTACCTCTCTAAAGGCCCTATCTCCAAATTAGGTTGCGTTCAGAGGTAATGGAGGTTGAGACTTCAACATATGAATTTACAAGTATACAATTCAGTTTGTAACAATGTGTTGATTGAAGCCATCCTATAAAAATATTCATTCATTGTAAATATTATGGATTGTAACATATTACAAAGGTAAAGTAAAATATGAAAGTATTAGAAACTACTACTTTTTTAAGAGAAATGCTTTCTTAGAAAACTATTAGGGGCAAGTACAGTATTTTATTCAAGTCTTTATTTTTTATGTTACATGCAGCATCTTGTATTTATTTGGTACTCAGATACGTTTTATATTGCAATTCTGAACAGAGAAGACAGCTTAATATTTCCTTCTGTTGCATGCTGTTCCTCTAAAGTGCTTTCAATTTGTATTTTCCTTTATATCAGCAAGTTGTTTTCTTGTTTTGATATAATACTAAAAGTTTTCAGTAATCTAAAATACTCATTGAAATAGTATATTAAAATAGTGTTATATAATAAAGGAATTCTCAAAAGTAATTATTAAAGTAATATCTACCATCTTGCCAATTAATTTCTTTCCTATGTGCGTATTTAGGAAACGTCATGCAATCTTCTTTTGGGAGGGGTGGTTAATGGGGCAAGCTACTTGTAAACATGTATTGATCCACTAAATATTTTATCCAGAGTTTTCAGTAAATGTCACATTCCAGGGCTCAGCTAAATTAGAGTGAAATGTTTACAAGCAAAACTCATAATCCCATGTAATCTTTGTAAAAAGAAGTAGCATAATAGATGAAGCAGCGTTTGTTTATATGTTGCTTTCTGTAAGTATGGCCTCGTCAATAAAATAGTCAGCAGGGGCACATGCTCTGTTACTCAGTTGGAAAAAGCCCTTCTTTCATTTTTTTTCCCTCTGTTATGACAGGAGGAGAATACAACACATTAAGTCAGGTAAATCTTATTAAGTTCAGGTTAGGTTTTAACAATTTACTCTTCAAAATCACTGAGCTTAATATTTATTAACACCTTGAATGCACATAATTTTATATACATTAGCTATGACTCTTTTACAATATAAGGATCATAATGAAGACACAGTAAAGCAGAAATCGGTATTTTCATGCAGGTTGACTTTGTTTCAGTATTTACTTATTACAGCATCATAAATAAACCTAACTAAAGCAAGTGTATTTACTTGGAGAAGAATAAATCTTTTAATGTACATTTTTTCCTAACTCTTTGTGTAGAATTAAGTGATGTATACCCATTTCTAATATTTATAGTGATTATGACTAGGTGTATATCTTTAATTTTATGATTACACCACAGTTCATATCTTGTAAACAAATTATTCGAAAATATAATTTACCATGCAGGATAATTTAGGATGGAAAAATTATACATAAAAATTATACCATAAATGTAAGTTATCACTTCTGTTATGAGAGCAGATCAGTTCTTTGGGAATCAGTTATTCGGTACCAGGTCTGCTAAGCAAGCTTCATAATTAAATAGAATTTTAAAAATTTAGTTACCAAAAGGTTATTAGACCCAATAAAGATTAAATTCAGTAGCACCCCATCTGACAGTTTGATGTTTTTATTAAAATATAAACATGAGGAAACAATAGCTAAAATGTAGATAAGATGGGAATCTATTATTATTCTTTAATTTATGGGTTTTATGTTTTTAAAAAAAATGAGTTTAATATCCTCTAAGTGTCTTTCAATCTGGAGGTTGTCAGTTTTGGCATAAATTCCAGGTCTAAGATTTGCTAACTGAACGTTCCTGTGAAAGACCTCAGAGTCTCCATGTTATCATTTGTAGCATTCACATTTTCTGGGGTCATTTTAATATCTATATGAGATGGCATTCAACAAATTATAGTTATTCAATAAATTTGATAATCATCAAAATATCTGCTTATGATTAACATATTTAATACTCAACAAACTTAGAAGTCAATTTTCTCCTTTTCAAGAAAAACAAGTTAAAGCTCAGACTTGTCTAAATAATTACTTTATAAGCCTCTATTATGTAATAAGCAAATCTGGAATCCAACCATTTTCTTTTTAGTGAAATTGCATTTGTTACTCCATTACTCTGGGCTGCCTTCATCCTAACTCACATATCTGTCATTTTGTACCCATAAATGCTGGGCTTTGCTTTATTCTTGTAATAAATAATCACATTCTTTTGATATTTATGCCCCTTTCATCCTCTTAATTCCAAGTATCCAGAAACGGATTTGTTGTGAATATTGCCCAAAGATGCCCAGGGCTCTATTAATATACAACAAAAGGTGATTTTTTTCTCATAGGACAAATTTTAAAATGCTGCCTGTTATATTGGCTTCATAAATCAAATTCTGATAAATATTTTTCATTTAGTTTTAATATTTTTCCTGTATTTAAGAAAACTATAAATATTTATTCAAAAACTCTAAAAATCCGTTTTCCTTTATCTTCCCCTCTTCTCTGCCTTCTTCCCCTCCCAGTCCAATAAGTGAAATAAGGGAAGTATAGTAAAAACAAATGGTTAAATAGAGAAAAAGTGTATATTTTAATGTAATTAAAATGCACAGTGTTTATCAGGGACAATAGAGGCAATGGAAGCCTCCAACATAATCCTAAGAATTAAATTTATGTTTTATCCACAAAATATAGTCAGTGTTGTTTCATAACTTAGAATATTCTAAAAGAATAATTCAAGGTGCAATTTTTGTATAGTTGATTGTAGAAAATATATATAGTCACATTTTTACATCTCCATAAAATCATAGTGTTAAGTTGAGAAAAATGACCCCCAAAGATATATCATCCAATTTATACACATAAACCCAAACCTCAGAGATTTGGGTTTATTTTAGGTGCTCTTACTGATTTGAATTATTAACTTTAATAGTTCAATTTACTTCTCTTTAACATCTATGCTTGAAATAGGCATCTCCATAATATAAAGCCATTATAAATAATTTATAGTTACTAAATAATGGTGTTAATAATTTGGGAATGGTATTGAAATGCCATCCATGAAACTTGCAGAGAGTAGATATTTGTGCAAGGTCGAATAAGACATATCTGCTTCTGATTTCAGGGTTCACACTAGGAGAAGGAGCCTATTGATGGTCAGCGTAGCACCAGAGTTTTTCAAGAAGATGTGGACATTATTTGTAAGTAAAAATTTGGTCTTACAAGTGGTTCTTTCTGAAGAATATTACAGAGGGCTGAAAATATGTGCATGAATAGATGTAGTAACATAATCTTATTTCATATTTTCCTGGTATTCTTTAATGATGGACCTATGGGAGGAGACAGGTGTTCATCAGTTGTAATGAGTGCACCACTCTGGCGGGAGATGTTGATAATGGCACAGGGAATATGTGGGAAATTTCTGTACCTTCCTCTCAATTTTTCTGTGACTCTAAAACTACCCCTAAAAAGACAGTCTTTAAAAACAAAACAAAAATCTAATACATTGCCTTACCTAGCATGTAACTCAACAGGATTCATCACTAAGCTTTCCATCTGCTGGTGAACCTGGTTGCTAATTATAATAGCAAATGTCAGAGAAGACACTGTGCCCACCCCACATAAGGTGACAGGAATGAAGTCCATATTTGGAATCTGTGACTAAATTTGTGAGTTCAAACTGATTATTGGTAGGAGACAGGTAGCAGTAGACTCGTTTTTTATATACACTGGGTAGAATCCATGATTCCTTATAAAGTAATGCCTAGAATATAAACCTGAATTATTAAGATAATGCTGGATAATCCAGTTTTCCTCTAGAGTAGGGGAAATGGGAGAGCTCCTCTCAGTACAAGGCAAATACTGTAAAAACCATGTGCCATATATGCTGCAAATCCTTCAAGCTAATTTAGAAAGAAACCTCAAACTGGGCATCTGTCATGGCGTATCCATGACAAGTACTCCAAAACTTCTGTGGAAGTAGAATCTCCCTGGAACAAGAGACAGGAACTGTCAAACCCTGAGGACCAGTATGCAATTACTTTCCTATTTTTAGAGCCATGTTGGGATGGGATGGGATGGGATGGGATGGGATGGGATGGGATGGGAAGGGTGTATTCTTTGCTTAGCGACCAGAGGTATATAATGATAGAAGAGACAGTGGAAGGAAAGCAAACAGGGAAACTAAAGCTAAAATGGACTCCTACTAGTTAACCAAGTCTATACTGTCTGTTGAAACTGAATGGAATTTGGTGGGAAAAAAATATTTCACCTATACTTATATTAATTTATTACCAGTATTGTATTTTCATTAGTAATATACTGCACCTACAATCCCTGCCACATGTTGCATGGCATAACAAAGGCATCATGTATAATACTAGTTATTATGTGTTACTCTTCTAAACGTTTAATATATATTACCTCATTAAATCCTCATGAACCTTATGAGGTAAATATTTTCAATCTACCTTTTCACAAATGAGTGAGTTGCAACATACAGTGTTAAGTAACTTCCCCCAGATTACATAACTGGTAAAAATGGCAGAGCCAGGTTTGAAACTCAGGGTGTATACTTATAATGAACTTACAAAGAACTTTTGGGCTTTTCTCATTATCACTGTCAACCTTAGTACAAGAGTGCTTAACATCACTGACCAGAATTTAAGCTCTTCTCCTGACTCTGTCCTAAGAGGAACAGAAGGTAACCTAATAGGTTTGCAGGGTGCCTATGTGTATTTAAAACTCATACAGTGCTATAGGTCATACATTCCTAAGGCGTTTTGTTTAACCTTTAGCTTCAGAATCAGCTCCTCAAGTTAATGCTAAAAATAGTCCTGTGGATATTGTGGTCCAAACACAGAGGAGTCTAGTATTTTTCAAGTTATGGCTCAATGATTCCATTTTGTTCTTCAAGTTGGAAATAAACTCTCCTATATAGAATCAGCCCGTCTTTGAGGTATTCACTAGTGATTACGCCTTTCAAAATTCACTGACAAGAAACATCCTTCCCATTAGTGTTCTGTGTCTATCTTGATGAATTTATCATTTAGCTGTTCTCTGCTACTTGTCCAGAAATGGGGTTAGTTTTAAGATCACAGAGCAAGGTTGTATAATTTCAGTAACGTAACACCAGTCACTAACATGATCACACTAAGGTAAAATTATAATAATGCAGTGTTATCTAGTTTAATATAATTTTGAAGTGAAAACCAAGACTGCTGCTTCAAGTGTAGATTGTCTATTTGAGGTAAGATTTAACTTGTTCCACTAAGAACATTGATATATTTTGAAAATTGCTTTATTATGTTGAAAGAGAAATTATAATTTTGATAACTGCAAATAGTTCAAACACTCACTATGACAAATCTCAAAGGTGTTGTTGCATGCTAAAATAATTTCATATTTACATATATTCATCTCTACCTTATCACAATCAAGGAAAATAGAATAAATATAGAAATTTGTTTCTATAATTGATTTGTGAATTTTATACTGGTGCTGTCTTTAAAATGAAATACAATCATTCTTAATTTATAGATCTAAAGTTCAAGAAGCAATTTCAAAAAGTCTATTTTGTAAGGCAATATAGTTAATTTTTCTATATGAAATTGCTAATGAATTGCTACCCCCCAAAGAATAGATATAAAACAAGATCTATTTCATTTATATAAAATATTTAATATCTGCATATTTTATTATGATATTTAGTTTTAGATATATTTTAGGTAATTTCTGTTAGTAACACATCATCACAATGTTTTCTTTATTTTACTCAATTTCAGAAACACTTTCAAAGAGAATGATTATAATAAAGTGTTACATATTACAATTATTATAATAAAGGAAACTGAGAGTAACAAATTATACTGAAAATATGGAAAAATGATAACCTTCCCTAACATTGTTGGTGGAATTCTATAATGGTACATAGGTGCTTTAGAAAACAGTTTGATATATTTTTTTTTAATTAAACATATATTTACCTAAAAATCTAGCACTTCTATGAAGGGTCATAATAGAATGATGAACATATTTACCATGTGTAATGATGATTACACAACTTGGCAAATTTACTAAAATCAGTAACTGAATTATGCACTTGCAAGATGTGACTTAGGGGTGCCTGGGTGGCTCAGTCAGTTAAGTGTCCAACTGTTGATTTTGGCTCAAGTCATGGTTTCACAGCTTGTGGGATCCAGCCCAACACTGTAAGCTCTGCTTATAGTGCAGAGCCTGCTAGGATTCTCTCTCCATCTCTCTGCCCCTTCCCAACTCGCATGCATGTGCGCTTTCTCTCTCTGTGTCTTTCTCTCTCTCTCAAAAATAAATAAAGATTAAAAAAAGAAAAGTGTGAATTATATGATATGTTAAATATGCCTCAATACAATCACACTATAAAAACCCTGCATAAGCATCATCTCATAGAACACAGGGTCTAGTTGTGAAAATTGGATTATTTAGTTAAGATTCTTGAAAAAAGCATACTGAACCAATTAATTTCCTAAATTAAGCCACATCTGTTAATATGGAACTCACATAGTATTTTTAATCTGAAGGATAAAAAAAAAAAAGAAAAAACATACTTTTTATTTGATAGATTATCTAAAAATCATTCAAGACCCTCCTTCTTACTGGTTGAAACTTGATTTTGTTCACATAAGGTTCTGAAGAAAGTTGTGTTTAGGTGTAAAATTTGACTGTAAAAAGTAGAATTACAGAAAATTATATTCTCCTGGTTACGTTACAAGTAAATAACACAAGGATGATATATTTTGGAGACTAGAAGTAGACATATTTTTTAAACATTTATTTAGTAGAGGAGGATCCTGGGAAGATGGAGGTGTAGGAGGACGCTGGGCTGACCGCGTCCTGCAGATCACTTAGATTCCACCCACACCTGCCTAAATAACCCAGAAAACCACCAGAGGATTAGCAGAACAGAGTCTCCGGAGCCAAGCGCAGACGAGAGGCCCACGGAAGAGGGTAGGAAGGGCGACGAGGCGGAGCGTGCTCCACGGACTGGCGGGAGGGGGCCGGGGCAGAGGGGCGGCCCGCCGGCCAAGCAGAGCCCCTGAGTCTGGCTTGCAAAAGCAGAGGGGCCGGACAGAGTGTGTTCCGACAGCAAGTGGGACTTGACATCTGGAAGGTTATAAGCTAACAGCTCTGCTTGGAGAACGGGAGGGCTGGAGGACAACGGGAGGGAGAGTTGTTGAGCCCCGGATGACAGAGCTCAGCTTAGGGGGGAACAAAGGCGCTCACCAGTGCCATCTCCCTCGCCCATCCCCCAGCCAAACTCCCAAAGGGAACCAGTTCCTGCCAGGGAACTTGCTTGCACCGTGCTAACACCCAAAGCTGTGCTTCTGTGGATCCATCCCTCTGGCGGGTCTTACTCCCTCCTGGTGCTACAGGGCCCCTCCCAAAGTGGATCTCCGAAGGAAAAGCGAGCTGAGCCTGCCCCTCCCGCCCCAGTGCACCTTGCCGATCCACCCCAGCTAATACGCCAGATCCCCAACACCACAAGCCTGGCAGTGTGCAAGTAGCCCAGACGGGCCACGCCACCCCACAGTGAATCCCGCCCCTAGGAGAGGGGAAGTGAAGGCACACACCACTCTGACTGTGGCCCCATCAGTGGGCTGGGGGCAGACATCAGGTCTCACTGCAGCCCCGCCCACCAATGCAAGTTATTCAAGACAGAACAGGGGAAGTGCCCCACAGTTTCGCACCACTCCAGGGACTATCCAAAATGATTAAACGGAAGAATTCCCCTCAAAAAAAAAAAGTCCAGGAAATAACGACAGCTAACGAACTGATCAAAAACTATTTAAACAATAAAACAGAAAGTGAGTTTAGAATAATAGTCATAAAATTAATCGCTGGGCTTGAAAAAAGTATAAAGGACAGCAGAGAATCTCTGCTACAGAGATCAAGGGACTAAGGAACAGCCAGGAGGAGCTAAAAATTGCTATCAACGAGTTGCAAAATAAAATGGAGACAACTACGGCTCGGATTGAAGAGGCAGAGGAGAGAATAGGTGAACTAGAAGATAAAATTCTGGAAAAAGAAGAAGCTGAGAAAAAAAGAGAAAAAAAAATCCAGGAGTATGAGGGGAAAATTAGAGAACTAAGTGATGCACTAAAGAGAAATAATATACGCATAATTGGTATTCCAGAGGAGGAAGAGAGAGGGAAAGGTGCTGAAGGTGTAGTTGAAGAAATAATAGGTGAGAACTTCCTGGATCTGGGGAAGGAAAAAGGCATTAAATCCAACAGGCACAGAGAACTCCCTTCAGACATAACTTGAATCGATCTTCTGCACGACATATCATAGTGAAACTGGCAAAATACACGTATAAAGAGAAAATTCTGAAAGCAGCTAGAGATAAACGTGCTCTAACATATAAAGGGAGACCTATAAGACTCATGACCGATATCTCTACTGAAACTTGGCAGGCCAGAAAGGAATGGCAGGAGATCTTCAATGTGCTGAACAGAAAAAATATGCAGCCGAGAATCCTTTATCCAGCAAGTCTGTCATTTAGAATAGAAGGAGAGATAAAGTTCTTCTCAAACAAACAAAAACCGAAGGAATTCGTCACCACTAAACCAGCCCTACAAGAGATCCTAGGGGGATCCTGTGAGACAAAGTACCAGAGACATCGCTACAAGCATGAAACCTACAGACATCACAATGACTCTAAACCCGTATCTTTCTATAATAACACTGAATGTAAATGGACTAAATGCGCCAACCAAAAGACAGAGGGTATCAGAATGAATGAAAAAACAAGACCCATCTATTTGCTGTCTACAAGAGACTCATTTTAGACCTGAGGACACCTTCAGATTGAGAGTGAGGGGATGGAGAACTATTTATCATGCCACTGGAAGTCAAAAGAAAACTGGAGTAGCCATACTTCTATCAGACAAACTAGACTTTAAATTAAAGGCTGTAACAAGAGATGAAGAAGGGCATTATATAATAATCACAGGGTCTATCCATCAGGAAGCGCTAACAATTATAAATGTCTATGCGCCGAATACGGGAGCCCCCAAATATATAAAACAATTACAAACATAAGCAACCTTATTGATAAGAATGTGGTAATTGCAGGGGACTTTAACACTCCACTTACAGAAATGGTTAGATCATCTAGACATATGGTCAATAAAGAAACAAGGGCCCTGAATGATACATTGGATCAGATGGACTTGATAGATATATTTAGAACTCTGCATCCCAAAGCAACAGAATATACTTTCTTCTTGAGTGCACATGGAACATTCTCCAAGATACATCACATACTGGGTCACAAAACAGCCCTTCATAACTATACAAGAATTGAAATCATACCATGCATACTTTCAGACCACAATGCTATGAAGCTTGAAATCAACCACAGGAAAAAGTCTGGAAAACCTCCCAAAGCATGGAGGTTAAAGAACACCCTACTAAAGAATGAATGGGTCAACCAGGCAGTTAGAGAAGAAATTAAAAAAATATATGGAAACCAATGAAAATGAAAATACAATAATCCAAATGCTTTGGGATGCAGCAAAGGCAGTCCTGAGAGGAAAATACATTGCAATCCAGGCCTAACTCAAGAAACAAGAAAAATCCCAAAGAAAACTTCCAGACGCATTCTATGAAGCCAGTATTACTTTGATTCCTAAACCAGACAGAGACCCAGTAAAAAAAGAGAACTACAGGCCAATATCCCTGATGAATATGGATGCAAAAGTTCTCAATAAGATACTAGCAAATCAAATTCAACAGCATATAAAAAGAATTATTCACCATGATCAAGTGGGATTCATTCCTGGGATGCAGGGATGGTTGAACATTTGCAAATCAATCAATGTGATACATCACATTAATAAAAGATAAGAACCATATGATCCTGTCAATCGATGCAGAAAAGGCCTTTGACAAAATCCAGCACCCTTTCTTAATAAAAACCCTCGAGAAAGTCGGGATAGAAGGAACATACTTAAAGATCATAAAAGCCTTTTATGAAAAGCCCACAGCTAACATCATCCTCAATGGGGAAAAACTGAGAGCTTTTTCCCTGAGATCAGGAATACGACAGGGATGTCCACCCTCACCGCTGTTGTTTAACATAGTGTTGGAAGTTCTAGCATCAGCAATCAGACAGCAAAAGGAAATCAAAGGCATCAAAATTGGCAAAGATGAAGTCAAGCTTTCACTTTTTGCAGATGACATGATATTATATATGGAGAACCCAATAGACTCCACCAAAAGTCTGCCAGAACTGATACATGAATTTAGCAAAGTTGCAGGATACAAAATTAATGTACAGGAATCAGTTGCATTCTTACACACTAATAATGAAGCAATAGAAAGACAAATAAAGAAACTGATCCCATTCACAATTGCACCAAGAAGCATAAAATACTTAGGAATAAATCTAACCAAAGATGTAAAAGATCTGTATGCTGAAAACTATAGAAAGCTTATGCAGGAAATTGAAGAAGATATAAAGAAATGGAAAAACATTCCATGCTCATGGATTGGAAGAATAAATATTGTCAAAATGTCAATACTACCCAAAGCTATCTACACATTCAATGCAATCCCAATCAAAATTGCACCAGCATTCTTCTTGAAACTAGAACAAGCAATCCTAAAATTCATATGGAACCACATAAGGCCCCGAATAGCCAAAGTAATTTTGAAGAAGAAGACCAAAGCAGGAAGCATCACAATCCCAGACTTTAGCCTCTACTACAAAGCTGTCATCATCAAGACAGCATGGTATTGGCACAAAAACAGACACATAGACCAATGGAATAGAATAGAAACCCCAGAACTAGACCCACAAACGTATGGCCAACTCATCTTTGACAAAGCAGGAAAGAATATCCAATGGAAAAAAGACAGTCTCTTTAACAAATGGTGCTGGGAGAACTGGACAGCAACATGCAGAAGACTGAAACTAGACCACTTTCTCACACCATTCACAAAAGTAAACTCAAAATGGATAAAGGACCTGAATGTGAGACAGGAAACCATCAAAACCCTAGAGGAGAAAGCAGGAAAAGACTTCTCTGACCTCAGCCGTAGCAATTTCTTACTTGACACATCCCCAAAGGCAAGGGGATTAAAAAACAAAAACGAACTACTAGGACCTTATGAAGATAAAAATCTTCTGCACAGCAAAGGAAACAACGAAGAAAACTAAAAGGCAACCAACAGAATGGGAAAAGATATTTGCAAATGACATATCGGACAAAGGGCTAGTATCCAAAATCTATAAAGAGCTCACCAAACTCCACACCCGAAAAACAAATAACCCAGTGAAGAAATGGGCAGAAAACATGAATTGACACTTCTCTAAAGAAGACATCCAGATGGCCAACAGGCACATGAAAAGATGCTCAACATCGCTCCTCATCAGGGAAATACAAATCAAAACCACACTCAGATATCACCTCATGCCATTCAGAGTGGCCAAAATGAACAAATCAGGAGACTATAGATGCTGGAGAGGATGTGGAGAAACGGGAACCCTCTTGCACTGTTGGTGGGAATGCAAATTGGTGCAGCCACTCTGGAAAACAGTGTGGAGGTTCCTCAGAAAATTAAAAATAGACCTACCCTATGACCCAGCAGTAGCACTGCTAGGAATTTACCCAAGGGATACAGGAGTACTGATGCATAGGGGCCCTTGTACCCCAATGTTTATAGCAGCACTGTCAACAATAGCCAAATTATGGAAAGAGCCTAAATGTCCATCAACTGATGAATGGATAAAGAAATTGTGGTTTATATACACAATGGAGTACTACGTGGCAATGAGAAAGAATGAAATATGGCCCTTTGTAGCAACATGGATGGAACTGGAGAGTGTGATGCTAAGTGAAATGAGCCATGCAGAGAAAGACAGATACCATATGTTTTCACTCTTATGTGGATCCTGAGAAACTTAACAGAAACCAATGGGGGAGGGGAAGGAAAAAAAAAAGAGGTTAGAGTGGAAGAGAGCCAAAGCATAAGAGACTCTTAAAAATTGAGAACAAACTGAGGGTTGATGGAGGGTGGGAGGGAGAGGAGGGTGGGTGATGGGTATTGAGGAGGGCACCCTTTCGGATGAGCACTGGGTGTTGTATGGAAACCAATTTGACAATGAACTTCATATATTGAAAATATATATATATACTGGTTACTTTCTTTCACAAAGCAAACTAATAAAGTACTTTTGAGAACATTCAAAAAATTTATTTAGTAGAAGAGAAAATTAAAACTTATCTACAATGGGGTGCCTGCGTGGCTGTGTTGGTTAAGCGTTCAACTCTTGATCCTGGCTCAGGTCATGAACTCAAGGTTTGTGAGTTTGAGCCCACATCCCTCTCCATGATGACAGTGTGGAGCCTGCTTGAGATTCTCTCTCCCTCTCTCTTTGACCTTCCTGTGTTCTACCTCTCTCTCAGAATAAATACATACTTAAAAAAAAATAAACTAAAAAAAAACTCATCAACAAATCAACATAATAACAACAATAAAGATGTAGTTCAAAATCTTTGGGACAATTAATGCTGTTAAAAATGGTAGAATAAAGGCATTTTTAATCTTCTTGATTCTCTGTAATGCATTGAAAACAACAAAATCAGTGGGAAGGAGATTGAACAATGATATCATCAATGAAAGAGTGAAAGAGTCACAATAAAAGGTGAAAAGAAACGAAGAATATAATAAATTCACTTGAACTTAACTCAAGGAGGATGAGCAAACCTTATTCATAACTATTTCTTTTTGAGAAGATTGGTAATGTGTTAAAATATAAGTGAAATATCTCAAAAACAAAAAAAAGTATTTGTTTTTATATAAAATTGTATATTCTAGAAGGAAGTGAGTGGACCACAGCTCAATAGGATTTTATCTTTGTGTGCATACACTTATAGAGAGAGCCCCAAAATATGTTAATTTGTTCATAAACGTTCAGTTCCCTGTGATTTTTAATTCTCACTATTGTCAACATTGTATGAACATGCCAAATTCTATATATTTTCTCTAATACTGATTAATTCCAGTCTTTTAATTTTTATCAAGTTCAAACTAATGAAACCAATACAACATTGATGCCAAAACTTGACAAAACTTATACAAAGAAAGTTAAGTCATAAATTGAGTTGTTTAATAGGCCAAAAACATTTAAATATCAGGGATTTCTTACAGTTCAATCTTACTAATTTCATATGTACATATAAAGAAATTCCTGATGAATTTCACAGTTAAACACGAATAATAAAACAAAAAGCTTATGGAAAAAATCATAGGAGAACATTTTGCTAACAATGGATTAAGCAAAGATTTTGTAAACAGGACAGAAATGGTAACAAGGATAAAATAAAACAGGATAAACTGCCCAATAGTAAATTTTCTATTCACCAGAGACACTATTAAACAGCAATAACATACCTTATAAAATAGGAGAGTATATTCCTAATATCTCCTTGTGACAAATGACTTGTATGCAGATTATAATTTAAAATCTTCTAGGGGTGCCTGGGTGGCTCAATCAGTTAAATGTCCAACTTCAGCTTGTGTCATGATCTCATAGTTCATGAGATTGAGCTCCACTTTGGGCTCTGTGCTGACAGCTCAGAGCCTGGAGCTTGCTTGGGATTCTGTATCTCCCTCTCTCTCTGTCCCTCCCCGACTTGCACTCTGTCTCTCTCTCTGTCTCTCTCTGTCTCAAAAATAAATATTAAATTTTTAAAAAATCTTCTAATAATTAATAAGCAAAAAAAAAAAAGACTTGAACAGACACTTTACAAAAGGAGATAACCAGTTAACCAAAACCTATGAAAATGTGCGGAATTTTATTGGTCATTGGAAATCCAAAGTAAACCTAATGAGAGAGCATGCAATGGCAACTGACAAAGTTGGAAAATCTCAAGTGTCAGTGAGCAATTGGAATTCTTCCTTGTGGAGGGAAAGTAAATGTATACAACATCTTTTGGGGTGCCTGGGTGGCTCAGTCAGTTAAGCATCCACTCTTGATTTCAGTTAGGTCATGATCTCACAGTTCATAAGTTCAAGCCCCATGTCCGGCTCGGCACTGACAGCACAGAGCCTGTTTGGGATTCTCTGTCTCTCTCTCTTCCCCTCCCTTGCTCCTGCACTCTCACCCTCTCTCCCTCTTTCTCTCAAAAATAAGTATTTTAAACAAACTGATCCAACATCTGAAAAATTGTTTGGTAGCATCAGTTGAATGTGGCCATAGGCCTTCCCTATGACCCAATAATCCCATTCTAGGAATGCTCCAACATACAGCAGAATGTTTATATCAGTGCTATTTATAAAAGACAGAAACTGGAAAGAAATATGTAATATATATTAAAAAGTAGTATTTGAAGAGAAATAATATAGAGCATTAAGAACAGAAAGAATGTTGGCTTAAAAAAATTAGTACACCCTAACCTTTTATTTATATGAGGTAACAAAAGTGGGAAGACCAGTATATGCTGACATTGTCAAGATAGTGCTTACCCTTTGAAAGAAATCACCAAAACCAAACATCGTAGGGCTTCCAACTTGTTGATAATGTCAGTTTCCACCATTTCCACTGTGAAATAAACCATGAAGCCCGTGCATTTATCTTTCTCTACCACTCTATCTCCTTAGTTATTCTAACTTTTATCAAGATTATTAATGCAATATTAATAATAATAGATTATCATACTAATCTAGATTATCAATATTATGCATTATACAGCAATTGTTAGGTGGCATTTTAAAAAGTAAATTCAGGGGCGCCTGGGTGGCGCAGTCAGTTAAGCGTCCGACTTCAGCCAGGTCACGATCTCGTGGTCCGTGAGTTCGAGCCCCGCGTCGGGCTCTGGGCTGATGGCTCAGAGCCTGGAGCCTGTTTCCGATTCTGTGTCTCCCTCTCTCTCTGCCCCTGCCCCGTTCATGCTCTGTCTCTCTCTGTCCCAAAAAATAAATAAATGTTAAAAAGTAAATTCACAGATCTGACAATTGCAGTCTTCTAGATCTCGTGTATATTTATAGAACACTACACATTACTATACAAATGCATGCTTTTCAAATAAACACATAGTTTATTCACCATGATAGACCATGCTATAAACCATAAAAAAAAAGTCATGGTGAATTAACATAATTGAAATCATACAGTTAGTTATTGATTCCTGAAAAATGGACTGAAGACAACTTTAGCTTTAGGCCTGTAGTCCAATGAGGGCCTTTCAAAAAGGGAAGTACAAACTTTGCCTTGGACAGTTTTATATTTCCTTTTGCCATAAAAATGCATATAGTTAACTCTTGTTCCATTCAGAATACAATTCTAATTACAAAACATTTTATTTAAGGCTTCACCTGAATTTCCTCAGCACATTTTATATCCTTAGTATCAGTAAAGTCATAATTTTAATTGGATTGTTTCATATTTTGTAGTGTTGATTAGTGGAAACCCTCTACTCCAGTTGTATGATCTGTTCAGGTATTAAATGAAGATACACTGCAAATCTTATTTTCTTTTAACAAAATTGTGTATTTTTTTCTCTAGCCTAGAATGGAAGCTGCCTCCTTTCTCTGTTTCTGTGTATATATACTATAAAAATAATTGAAGCTATATTATTGTAATTTATTTTCTTTTTATCTCTCTCTTTTTTTAACCTCTTGACTTTGATTTTTGTTACCTCCCACTTTTTTTAAATTTTTTTTTATTTTATTTTATTTTTTTCAATATATGAAATTTATTGTCAAATTGGTTTCCATACAACACCCAGTGCTCATCCCAAAAGGTGCCCTCCTCAATGCCCATCACCCACCCTCCCCTCCCTCCCACCCCCCATCAACCCTCAGTTTGTTCTCGGTTTTTAACAGTCTCTTATGCTTTTGCTCTCTCCCACTCTAACCTCTTTTTGTTACCTCCCACTTTTAACACAGACACTAGACTTTGGCAGAGATTCAGTTGCAATCTATTTAATTGAGTTATAACTCCATATAACTTTTTAAATTAAAAAAAATTTTTAAATATTTTCATTTATTTTTTGAGAGACAGAGGCAGAACATGAGCAGGCGAGGGGCAGAGAAAGGGAGACACAGAATCTGAAGCAGGCTCCAGGCTCTGAGCTATCAGCACAAAGCCCAATGCAGGGCTCCAACGCACGGACCACGAGGTAGTGACCTGAGCTAAAGTCAGACACTTAACTGACTGAGCCACCCAGGCACCCCTAATTTTTTTTTAATGTTTATTTATTTTTGAGAGACAGAGACAGAGCGTTGAGGGAGGGAGGGGCAGAGAGAGAGAGAGAGACAATTCGAAGCAGGCTTCAGGCTCCAGGCTCCGAGCTGTCAGCACAGAGCCCCATGTGGGGCTTGAACTCACAAACTGTGAGATCATGACCTGAGCTGAAGTTGGCCGCTCAACAGACAGAGCCACCCAAGCATCCATAACTCCATATTATTTTTAAATGAAATATTTAACTGCCAAGAGCATAGAATATTCAGAAGTTTTTTAGTTTATTTTCATCCCAGCAAATAAGCCTAACAAAATGTTACTATGATAAAATGTCTTAGTAAATACTGACTCTCAGCAAAGAAAATTAGATTGTATTTAATGTTAATATTATCAAGCAAAAACCTCAATTAGACCACTTATGATTTAAAAACCTATTATGTATCAGACACAGGAACTAAGAAGTTCATTAAGTATTCTCTTCCAGTGTCAGGAAAGATTTATAAATTTGCTCAAATTCTCTTCCATGTTTGAGACTCTCTCCAAGCTGGAAAGTTTTAAGAAGCAAGAAGTGGAACCTATAAGTTATACCTTTTATAATTGTCCCTTTTTTTTTCTAGAAATGATGACCATAACTTTCTACTAGCACTTTTTTAAACTGCTCTTGATTTCAACATTTTACTATAAAATGTTAAAATGATGACAAAATATATTGATACTACATTTAAATAATGTCCAAAAAGCTCTATAAACTCATGAATAATATAACTGCTTATGAATATTGAGTGTATTATTTGAATCCTTCCTCATGGGAAATACAACACTATTAAGAATGTACAAGCATTTATTAGTTTTAATTAGAAAGTTTATTCCCTAAACTGAAAACAATTCTTTGACATTTTATTGAAATGTATTTTGGGTTTTAGAGGCCAAGGTGTGTTGGTTTTCTATTGCTGCTATAACTTATTACCACAAGATTTCTAGTTTAAAACAACAGAAATTCATTATCTTACAGTTCTGGAGGTCACAAATATGAAATGCCTCTTAAAGGCTAAAATCAAGGTGTCAACATAATTGCCTTCATTTTAGAGACTTTAGGGGGAATCCATCCTTACCGTTTTTAGCTTCTTAGAGCAACCTACATTTCTTTTTCCATGGCCTCCTCATTCAGTTTTGTATCCAGGTCTCTGCTTTTGTCATCACATCTTTCTGATTCTGACCCTCCCTCTTTCTTCTTAAAGAACTCTTATGATTAAATTGGGCTCCCCCAGATAATCCAGGTTAATCTTCATATCTCAAGATCTTTAATATAATAGCAAAATCCTTCTATTAATCTGCTTGGGCTGCCATACCAGAATACCACAAACTGGATGGCTTGAAAACAACAGAAATTCATTTTCTCCCTGTTCTGGAGCCTAGTAATCTAAGATCGAGATGTTAGCAAGTTGATTTCTGTTGAGGCCTCCTTGGCTTGCAGATGGCCACCTTCTCTTTGTGTCCTCACATGGGCCTTTCCTGTGTATGTGCATCCTTGGTGTCTCTCTATGGTCCAAATTTCCTCTTATTTTTAAGGACACCAGTCAGATTGGATCAGCACTCATCCTAATGGCCTCATTTTACTTTGCCACCTCTTTAAAGGCCCTGTTTTCAAACATTCATATCTTGAGGTTTTGGGGTTAGGACTTCAACATATGAGTTCTGAGGGAAACACAATTCAGCCTAGAACAGTCCCTTTTGCCATATAAGGTAATATAGTTAAAGACTGCAAGGATTATGACATAATATATTTAGGGTACTAGCATCCTGTGTGCCACACATGATTGCAATTATAATTTCTTGTGAATTGACAGTTAAAATTACTTAACTACCAAGTCCAGAAGGGATATGTGACTTCAGTAAGAAGGTAGAGATTCAGGTCTCCTCTAGGCTTTTTTATTCCTATTCTGAGTGTATGTCTTTTTTATAACAAGTGTTTTTACTATTATTTTACTTGATTGCAACTTATTATTTAAAATATAGTGAATGTTCCAACAATTAGTCAACCATTTATTTTGTTGAATGTTGATCTCAAAGCCTAACTATACTTAGGCTTTTTTATTATACTTCTTTTTGTAGTTCATCTTTTTGTACTTTTATCTTCTAAATATATTAGAAGCACGATATTGTTTAACATTTTTTGAAAATGCAATACAATTATAGGATCTTTTCCTACTTTTTTATTACCATATTAAGCATATTAGCATATTATTCGAATGCAGATTTTGTTCATATGACTTCTAATCTCTAGCTTTGTCTTAATTGTTCAATTCACCATATTCTTACAAAATTACTAAAATTAAAATGTGATGATTTATCTTTGATTATTCTCTCATTGAAAATCTATTTGAAGGAAAGAGTAATAATGTTCAGCAAGCTTTCACGGAGTCCTTCTGCGCCTTTTCTCAATCATATTTCTGTTGAAGTTGTTAAACTGTTGTCTGATATTTGAAAATGTCATAGTAACACGCATTTATCTCTATAAAACAAACAAACAGGCGACTCAAATACTCTGCTTGTTGAAAATGTCATCGCATCCACACTGGAATAATGTATTTATTTTCTCTCCCTTCAAAAAGTTATACCTCACTTCCAAGGCACTCTTAAATCATCAGATAGTAATAAAATATAGTAAACTCAAGTTTAGTGTCACAGATAGAGTTCAGTGCCACCAAGGGTCTTATATGCAAAGCATAGTCTTATGGGGTGCTCTATATTTAGCATCTCTTGGTCAATGGCCATAAGGCAAGACAGTTAATTCCCAAAATATTTAAAATAAAGAACTTAGGAAACTTGTCCATTACCCATTGTGTGTAAATTAATTCCAGTAATTAGTACCCACATATTTATTATTACTGCATATTTACTATTTTTTACTAAATACATTTGATTTCCCTTTAATTGAAAAGAACTGTAAAAGTCTGAAATTATTCTCGGAAATATATTTGATTTTATTTAAAAATTTGAAAGGACTTCAAGATATTATATTTTATAATTACAATATAAAATCAACATACATTTCTGTATTTGTACTTAAGCGCTATACGTACTCTCCACCTTAAGGAAATATTTCCACATGACATTATTATGCCGAGATTATTATTATCTCTATGGCTCAAGAACTGAATATCTTAGAAAGCCTACAACAAAACCTGCTGACATAGGAAGTCTGAAAATTTTCATTAGTCTTTTCGTTAGTTGCCACATTTGAATCTAAGACATCATATGACAATCTAACTGAATTTTTAGGAAGAAGAACCAGTGGGCTCTTTAATGTGGTTGCTTGTGCATGGATGCACATTCTTAATAAAATTACATTTAGTAGTTGGATATTGAATCTGGTTCTAATAAAAATTTCAAGGTTAATAAAGAGGAGACTTAATGTTAGCTTTTTAAAAACAATAAACAACCAAAAGTAGAATTATCTTAGGAAATACAGGAAAGTTTATATATCTTCAAAAATATAGAAAAAAGGTGACTGGAATAAAGCTCCATATCTGTAATTAATTGGTCTTAACTTATAAATATGGGCAATAGCAATAAATGTAAACATTGAAAACAACCAGAGAATTGCCACTTGAGGACAGGATACAAAAGATCTAAAAGATGATCTAGAAGATCTTCTAATTCAGATGCTTTATTTTAGCCCAATAAGAACATCTGTCAAGTTGTATATTAAGTGATATGTTTTACTGATGATAAAATTGAGAAATATCTTTCATTTTGAGTCCTTTCTTCTTCATGTTTATTTTGCTTGTTTTCAGTTATTATATAAAAGAAGCCAGCATTTTGTTTTTAAAGCCATATGTATGGAAATAAAAGAAATACTGAAGTTTCACTACAAATGATATTTTTCTCTTTTTTTAATGAATGGGGTATAAATATGAATGGGGACATTGTTTTCTATAAAGGAACAAAGTATGACTTTTCCATTTTGTAGATTACTTAGGTTTTCATTATATTCTCAGTAATAGAACTTATTGAACTGAACATATTGGAGTATTTCTTAAAATCATCCAGTAAAATTACACTGAAAATAAGTTTAATTATCTTATTTGAACAATAAGAATTAATCATTAAAGTCAGAATATTTTTTTTTCTTTTGGGAGCTGAATTATATACCATGTAGCCACATCCTTCCTTCTTATTAAAATATTCATCATTTACATTATATATGATTTGTTTATAAGAAAGTTTTATGAAACTGAAATATCCATCTGTCTGCACAGTTGGTCTTCAAATGTATTAAAAATTAGGATTTGAGTAATGAAAAATAAATTTGTGGGGTGCCCGGGTGGCTCAGTTGGTTAAACGTCCAACTTCAGGTCAGCTCATGATCTCACGGTTCATGGGTTAGAGCCCCTCCCGTGCTCACACTCTGTCCTCTGTCTCTCAAAAATGAATAAACGTTTAAAAAATTTTAAAAAAGTAATAGATCTCATATTCACTATAATTATTCCCATTTTAATTTAGGTTAAGGAATGTAGAAATCCAGTCCTATTTCACTGACTATAAATCCTATTCCTGCTTGCTATCAAGCTTCCTGTGAAACCAGTTTCTTATAAAAAATCATTGGTATATGAGTAATAGGTCTTAACTCATTTTTCTGTTGTTAGGGAGCAAACAAAGCAACAGGCCTGCCAGCCAAAAATCTAGAAACCTCTAGATTTCATTGTACCTGAGAGAAAGAGAGGTTCTTATGTCCACAATAGCAAAACATGGGAGCCTTGTGTATAAAGTTGCCTTTATCTCCAAACTTCCACAAAAACAGAGTTTTGAAAAGAACTGTAGAACAGATGATATTACTTGGAGATCATCTCAATTATAGACGCCTTAAAAAAGGGTATACTGCTTGGCCTCAACACGATGCTGTTCTGTTTCAAATATGCTTTAGATCTCTCAATAACAAAATTCACTATGTAGAAATTAACAAAGTTGGCCAGTGTCACCAAATATTCCCACAGTATTTTAATCTTTATTGGGCTATGCTAGCCAACAGCACATCATTGCATGTTTGACAAGTACTGGAATCACAGCACAAAAAATTAATCTGTTGATTAATCATAGCACAAAAAATTGATTAGTAATTTCTTGCTATTGGGCGGGTCTGTCATCTTAGGAAACTGATGGCTACCTTCACGTAACCCATGATACCATCTACAGTCAATTTTGGCTCATCATATAGATCTGTCACTTCTAAGTTAAAATTCTGATATTATATAATGATGAATCTAGTTAACGACAAAATCATAAACCTAAAAAAATAGAAGATAATAATAAGATAGAAGTTGAAGTGGTGAAGAGCTATGGAAAAGAACTAAAAGTATTAAGAGTGGTCATGTCCCTACCCAAAATAACACTCTTGGCATATAATTTTAAAGCAAGTTAGAGGACAATTTCAAGAAACAGATAATTCTTTTTTTTAATTTCTTATTTGCATATAATTAACACATAATATTATGTTGGTTTCAGGTGTACAACATGGTGATTCAACATCTCTATAAGTTATGCTGGCTCAGCACAGGTGTAGCCACCATCTATCAACATACAACATTATTGCAATGCCACTACCTATATTCCCTATGCTGTACCTGTTATTCTCATGACTTATTCTTTCCATAACTGGAAGCCTGTAACTCCCATTCCCCTTCACCCATTTTGCTCATTTCCTCACCCCTTCCCTCTGGCAACCATCAGTTTGTTTTCTGTATTTTTCAGTCTGATTCTGCTCTTTTTTATTTATTTGTTTTGTTTTTTAGATTCCACTAGCAAACTTCTCTCTTCTGGACCATTACAATAGATGACTAACTGTTTACATTTTTCCCGATTCCTATAATCTGTTATTCACAAGATGACTCTGAATGACCTTTCTGAAATTGATATTTTATAATTTTTCATTGTTGCTTAACATCCTTCAATAGCCTCAATTTTATCTTATAATAAAAAATTACTCTGCTTTAAATAGCCTCTCTCTTTTAGCTTTGTGTCTCTCCACTCTCTTTGTTTCTGTCACACTGGCTTTCTTGTATTGAACCACAAAAGACCCAGAGTAGCCAAAGTAATATTGAAGAAGAAAACCAAAGTGGGAGGCCTCACAATCCCAGACTTTAGCCTCTACTACAAAGCTGTAATCATCAAGACAGCATGGTATTGGCACAAAAACAGACACATAGACCAATGGAGTATAATAGAGAACCCAGAATTGGACCCACAAATGTATGGCCAACGCATACATTTCAACGCGGGGCTCTAACCCACAGACCGTGAGATCATAACCTGAGCCGAAGTCCGACGCTTAACCGACCGAGCCACCCAGGCACCCCTCTTTCTTTTTTTTTAATGTTTATTTATTTTGAGAGACACAGAGACAGCACGAGTGGGGGAGGAATGGAGAAAGGGAGAAGGAGAATCCCAAGCAGGCTTCACACTGTCAGCACAGAGCCTGATATGGGACTGGAACTCATGAACCTTGGGGTCCTGACCTGAGATGAAACCAAGAGTTGGATGCTTAAGCCACTGAGCCACCCAGGTGCCCTGTTGGCTTTCTTTAGTGATATACTTGGATCCCTTTCTTTTTATTCTTTGCATATCTCACCCATGATTTTCTTCCCCCAATTCACAATCTCCCCAAATGTCCCTACCCCGTTCAAATAAACATCCTCCTTTCCAAATCTGGTTATCAGTGACTTTTTTTTTTCCTCTGTTATACCATAGTCAATCCATTAGCAGTTCTTAACTGCTTTCAAATTTTATCTTGTCAGACAGTTTCTTATCATTTCCATATTATTCCCAAGTTCAAACCATCATTGCTTACATCGAATCAATCTGTCATTATTCCTTTTTGATTTCAGCCTTCTATTACATATTCTCCAAAAAGAATAAAATTAAATCCCCCAATAAGATGCTTCTCAATCAAATCCTTTCAGCACCTTCTCAAAATAATTTAGATAAAAATGAAAAGATCTTACTTACCTTGCAAAATTCTTCATGATAATATACCTGATTTCTTCTCTAATATGTTTCCTGTCAATGCTGCTTTTGCTCACTCTACTCTAGCTAAAATAGTTACTATGTATTTTGACAAAACATTAATTAAGCATGCCCCATCCAGTCTTTTAGATTGTGCCTCGAATCTGCGCCTTCCCGTAATTTTCGTAATCTCCTTCAAATTATTCATAAACCAAAAGATTACCTCTGTAAAGAAACCTTCCCTAACTAGTGTCTAAATGCCGTGCTCTACACCAGGTGCCAGCAAACTTTTTCTTAAGAAGCCAGATAGTAAAGTAAATATACTAATCTCTAATGCATGTATCTATCACAACTACCTAAACGTAATCATTGTAGCATGAAAGCAGCCATAGGCAATATGAAAATAAATGAGTATGTCTGTGTTACAATACAATATTATTTACAAAAACAGGCAGCTGGCTTGTGGAGTGACACCTTTTCTACATCCTTGGCATATACTTTATTGTCTTTCCACAATTTATCTACCTAGCCTTGCATTATATGTTTATAGTGTTTTGGTTTACTGCCTGATTTTCTATTGGATAGAAGCCCCTGAGGGAAGGTGATTTCTCAGTTTTGTTAATTGCTCTGTCATAAACATGTAAAACAAGGCCTCAAACATTATGAAACTTCAATAAATATTGGCTGAATAAACAAATGTATACATGAGAGAATCAATTGAATATTTAACCCAAATGTGAAGAACCTAATCAATCTTTTGGTTATCTTAGACACTACTGTGTTTTGCAGTCACTCTCCAGCAATCTTAATGAAGGAAGCTGCTAGTTTTTAGAAATTGTTGCTGTTTTTTTTAATCCATATTTTGGATACTCCAGATATTCCAATCTGTTGGAATGATACTCCCTGTTTCTTTCTTGGTACAACAGTTGTTTTCTGTATATAAATAACTCTGTCTATTCAGTTACTCTACCACAGTAAACAATAAGGCCCTTTCTTAGACACTATAAAGCTAAGAGAAGATGTGCTAAGTTATCAACCTATGTATTTTGGATGGATGATATGCAAATAGCCAATTTTAAAATAATGTGATATATATTCAGCAGTGTGATTGACAGATCATATGTTAGTTCTATTTGTTTATTTTTTGATGAGCTTCCATGTTATTTTCCATAGCTGGTGCACCATTATTACATTCTCACAACAGTGTATAAGGGTTCCAGTTTCTCTAATACCTTACCAATACTTTTTATCTTTTTTGATATAACAGGTGTGAGTTAACAATATGAAATTGTGAAATTCAAAATTTGTTATGTTAAGAGATGATGATACCATGATAATTAACATTTCATAATAGTAGTTATTCTTAGAATAAATACAGCTTCCATACAACTTCCATGGTATGCCTGATTGCATTTGATTTATTCTTGCCACGTACATTTACTCTGTGTAAGCGCTATGCTGGATATTAGGCGTGTGTGTAGGGAATCAAGGAATAGTATAAACTTGATCCCTATCTTCATAGAAGTTATAAATAGGAAACCCAGAAATTGAATACCTAAATAGAATAATGAAGGTTATAAAAATAATCTTGGGTCACAGGGTAGTGAAATTTTAATCTACCCTGAGAAAACAGTGCTTAAACTGAAATCTAAAGATTGAGTAGATTTAGTATTTAACAAAGGTTGTGAAAGGTATCTGACATGGGCAATAGAAACTATGTATGCAATTGCCCATCAGAGAAATGAAAGGAAGAAGGATATTCCTTACTAATGTGGCTAGAACATGAGAAGTTAGTAGATTAACTCAAATGCAATGCTGCCAATAGTGGATCCAGAGATGAAAGTAAAAATCCACATGAAGTTTCTGTTAGGACTTTTTTCCTAAAGAAAGGATAGCCAGTTATGTGTTTTGAAATAAGAAATTATGAAATAAGAAATTAATAAGATTTTAATTTACAAATAATTGTCTGAGTTCAGTGGGGGAGACTGTGCTTGAGGGGGCAAGAGTAGATGTAGAAAGTCAAGTTAGTAAGTAACTATACTTGTGCAAGTGAGACATGATGATAATTTATACTATAAAGAGGCAGTTAAAGAAGATCTAAGGAGCACCCGAAGCACTTGAAGTAATATTAGAAATTGATTAGCCACATGCACTTTGGAGACAGAGAAATTAGAGTTTAAATTTTGATTTTATCACATATTAGGTATGTATGCTTTAACATATTTTTTACTAAAATATGAATTCTTCATTTTGGATTAATAGTAATAATAACAGTATTCACATCATAGGGTCATTGTGTGAATTAAATTAGTTAATGTTTAGAAAGTACTTCGTGGGAAGCATGTTATATGAATACAAGCTACAAATATGACTATTACAGTAATATAAATCATAGGACTTGATTAAATGCATGTGGGGTTTAGGAAGGGAGGGGAGTCAACTATGACTCTAAACCTTCAAGACTGAGAGACTAAGTGAATGATGGAGCCATTTAATGAAGGTGAAAGTCAGGAGGAGAAAAATATGCCAGGGTTATTGAGGAGTAGGATGATTTCAGTTTTAGATAACAATGTCCATCTTCTAGACATTCTGTTAGGATTAAGTAAAAATAAAATGAAATATGTTTCATATAACAGAGCCTGCCAAGTATTAGATAATGTCTATATAGTTATTTTATTCTGCTATATTTCTCCTTTTCTAAATACTTCTTTCATTCTTTTTTATCAGGATACTGTACCAGCAATTGTCCCTCTCCCATACATCTTTAGCATATTTTTCTTCAGATACTACTTCTCTTCCACTTATAAATTGAAAAAAAAAGTGTCTCTGTGAAAACTTTGAATATTTCTCTCTTGATTATGATTTTCATGGGTTACAACCTGGCCTACACAAGGTTAAATTCTTCAGGTATGAAACAATTCTGTGAACTTCTATGACATTATTTCATTCATTATTTCTGTTTTTTTTTTAATTCAACCTAACAATTTTACAAGTTCACTTAATACTTATTACAATTAAATTTTACAAATTCAGCTATTTCATATTTATTAATGTTTTAAAATTTTCAATTAATACTTATTTGTAAATATAATTAATACTAATCACTATATACCAAAATTAAAATTTTCTTAATATTGTAAGCTACTTCTCATAGTCCTCTGTGAAACTCTTTATTCACTCATTTATTCACATACACATGCATTTATCCACTCATATGTCTATTCCATACCAGTTGCTTTTGTTATGTTTTTTAAAACACAGATTTATAAGATCATCACATAAATATGTATTAAGAACCTCCTTTGGATCAGATACTGTTTTAAGTGCTTAGAATAGTTGGGTACACCAAAACCTAATGCAGTAGAGTTTACATTTTATTGTAGGGAGGCTGAACCAAACTACAAGTAATAGATTCAACTTTATTTTTAAGGTCTGAATGCTATAGAAATAATAGCAGTGAAAAAAGTGTCAGAAATGTGTTCATACAGAGCTAGTAAAGTTAGTTGCAATTTAAAAGTGAACCCAAGATAGCCCTCGTTAATTTAACATTTAAGCAAAGACTAGAAAGATGTAAGGGGTTTAACCTTGTGGCTATCTAAAGAAAGATCATTCTAGACAGAATAGACATCCAATGCAAAATCTCTAAGGAGAAACAGTAAGGGGACAAGTGTGACTGGAGCAGGAGAGAGGTAGCAGAGAATCAAGTTCCACAGGGCCTTGTAAAATACTTAGGTGGCTGTGGCATTTAGCCACATGAGTTAATGGAGAGTGGGGAATTTAGTTTTTAGTGAACTTTAGAGATCAGCAAAATTTTTCTGTGAAAAGCACAACAGTAAATATTTTTTGGCACTTACAAGCTATGCAGTCTCTTTCATAACTGTTCATCTCTTCAAGTGTAGTATAAAAAGAGTCATAGGCAATGTACTAAGTGAATTGGCATGTCTGTGCTCCTATAAAACTTTATTTGCAGAACAAACATTAAGGGTGGTGGGCCAGTTTGGCCAACCCGTACCCATGCCATGAAGACACAGTGTGATCACACTTTTATGTTTACTAGATCACTCTTAGTGTAACATTGAGAGAAGTTCCTGGTGGGGCGGGGCGGGGGGGGGAGGGTATGAGTGGAAACAGGAAGCCCAGTGGAAGCACTCTGTATAGTCAAGGTGAGATGATGTGGAAGCAGTATTGGTGGTAGGAAGCTCCTGAATTCTGCATATATTTTAAAGATAAAATGCACGGAAATTCCTGATGTAGACTGTGTGTGTGTGCACGTGCGTGTATGTGCATGTGCGTGCATTTGCAGGACACAGGGAAGGAGGGAGATGGAGAGGAGAGAGAGAGGGAGAAGAGTCAGTGAAGTTGTTAAGATTGGTCCTTGTTACTGGAAATTCAGAAATGCCATCGATGAGGTGGGGAGGAAACTGGTTAGAGGAATTTGAGGGGTAAAATTTAGAAGTTAACCTTTGGATGTTTTTACTTTCAGATGTTATTAGATATTCAAGTGTGAGGTCAAGTAAGCATTTAGAATTAAAACCTGGGATACAGAACAAAACCTGATCTGAAAACAGAGACAGGGTTATTTTCAAAGGCACAGAACTGGGATACCTGGGTGGCTCAGTCAGTTAAGCTCTGGACTCTTGGTTTCGGCTCAGGTCATGATCTCATGGCTTCTTGAGTTCGAGCCCCATGTCGAGCTCTACTCTGGCAGCACAAAGCTTGCTTGGGATTCTGTCTCTCCCTCTCTCTCTGCTTCTCCCCACCCCTTGCATTGTGTCTGTCTCTCTCAAAATAAATAAATAAACTTAAAAAAAAAATAAAGCTACAGAATATGATCACATGAACAATGAAAAAGCATACAGAAAAAAAATGGAGCTGAGAGTAATGATGGTGACATCCCAACAGAAAGGAAAAGGAAAAGAGGGGAACTAACACAGACGCTTAGTAGGAGAGGCTGGTTATATAAGAAGACAACTAAAATGAGGCTTTAACAATGCTAGGTGAAGAAAGTGTTTAAATGAGTTAAATGTTTGTAGTATGTTAAATGAGATAGACTGATTTTTCACCACTAGACTAACAAATGTGGAGATCATTTCTGGCCTTCATGAAAACAATTCTCTTAGAGTGATGGTTACCAAGGTCTGTCTGGAGAAGATTTAATTTTTTAAATATTTATTTATGTTACATGAGCATGAGCAGGGAAGGGGCAGAGAGAGGGAGACAGAGCATGCAAAGCAGGTTGCATGCTGTCAGCGCAGAGCCCAATGCAGGGCTCGAATTCACGAACTGTAAGATCATGACCTGAGCCAAAATCAGGAGTTAGGTGCTTAACCAACTGAGCAATCCAGGCGCCCCTGGAGTCAATTTAAGTAAGAAATGGATGAGTGAAATTGGATACAAAATATAGAAAATTTTTTTCAGAACTTTTGTGGCAAAGGAGAAATGTGGATTCAAACTTTAACTAGCAGGGAAAGTTTGGTCAGACAAGATTGTAGACTGTTCTCATTTAAGTGGGAGAAATAAAAACATGTTTTTGTGTCAGTGAAAATTGTCAAGAGAGAAAATGATGCTCTGAGAGAAGGAAGAATTGCCGGAACCATGTCTTTCAGAATACATAAGAGCAGGTAAAATGTAGCGCAGGAGAGGAAGCATTAGCTTTAGGTAAGAAGGTGGATTGTTCATTTATAGAAATAGGCAGTGAGGAAAAATAAACAATGGGAAATAGGAAAAGGAAAAGTTATATAAGAAATGAGGCTTGAAAGCAGGAAGAACAAGTAGGTTTTTCATAACTTAGTGTTTCTGAAAAGCATAATGCACTCAAGTTGATAGTTCACTCTTTCCATCAACAAAACAATGTGCCACAAATGGGTTTAGAAAGCACGCGGAACAGATGTCAAGAAACCTTTCATCATACAGAGACCAATAAACATCAGGAATGACCCACCAAGCAAACCGTGGGTGTGGAATCGTTGGAGCCCTCTGGGAAGTAATTTAGACTCATCTTTAGTGATCAAAAGTTTTATGAAGAAAGAAGTTTGATGAATTACATGGTATTTAGTTTTTTTTAACCTACATTTTCTCTGTTTTATATTTTTTCCCCATGGTTTTGTAGGAAGATGCGTGTCTTCCATCTGTTATTTACTATTTTAGGTACTGTATAGTAAACTGCAGAAATCAGTCCGAAAATTCAAGAAACATCTTCCCTGTCTAGCAGTGGAGAAGTTTTCAATATAACCGTTTACAGTCAAGTGAACCTATAGTCTGCAAACACTTCATTTAAAAATAATAATAAATTGAGGCAAAATATGTTTTTCTAGGTTGACCTGGAACAAAGACTCATTTACTTTAAAGAACCTTTGACCGTTTCAGTAGATATGTACAGAAATATTTTTAATTAAGTCTGATTCAGAAACCCTGTGAATCTCAGTATCTCACATTTGCATTTATTTCTCTCTATGAAATTAGGAGAAAATTTAACAGGGCAAATAATGTGGAGACTAAGAAATTATTGTTATTGACAGCTTGCTAGTATGTATTCTTTTTTTCATTTTTTCACAATGCTATTTTTATTGTGTTAAGTACTATTTCTGTGTCATCACATAAAATCATTATAAAATTGTTTATAAAATTGTAAAAGTTGTCAGGTGATTTAAAATGTATATAACAGGGGCGCCTGGGTGGCTCAGTCGGTTAAGCCGCCAACTTCGGCTCAGGTCATGATCTCGCGGTCCGTGAGTTCGAGCCCCACGTCGGGCTCTGTGCTGACAGCTCGGAGCCTGGAGCCTGTTTCAGATTCTGTGTCTCCCTCTCTCTGACCCTCCCTTGTTCATGCTTTGTCTCTCCCTGTCTCAAAAATAAATAAAACGTTAAAAAAAATTAAAAAAAAATAATAAAATAAAATGTATATAACAAAGGGTGGCATTTTACATTATAATGACTAACGAAAGATATAGTCATGCATTTCTTTTGTGTGTACTATTTGTCAGTTTTTTCTATGAAAATCAGAGGAAGTGTATTTGAGATGATTAATGCTTAAATGTAGGAAGGATATGTTAGAAGGTATTAATAATTATTTATAACTATATTAGGTATTAAATGGAGAGCAAAACTTTATATTGATTTGATAGTTACCAACCACATTTAGTTACTCAGTTCAAGTGCAATTTTATTTATCCCATTATGAGACCACAATCTGGCAGGCTCAGCAAGCTTCACCTACACGACTACCTGATTAAAAAATTGAATTGATCAACAAAATGTATTAATTATGTGCTTCAGCAAATTACAGTGCCTTCATTAGTGCCCATCTGATCCAACTGAATAAAAAATGCATACTTTTCAAAATACAAATTTAAAACTTTCTTTTAATACTTCACAGTTGCTGTTTCAAATATTGTGTGTATGCCTTAGCATCTTTGCATAATAAGATGATATTTGGCACTTCTCTTTCTTCTTGTAATGAGTATTTAAGAGTGGTTATTATTTGGGCATTCGTATTATTAATTTCATTTAACATCACAACCTACAATGTATATATCTTTTTATTTATATTTGCAGAAAAGTAGGCTTACAGAATATATGTAATTGGTCCAAGGGCACACGACAGTCACTTTTAGAGAAGTATGTTGTTACAGCAGATTCAGGAAAATGTTTCTCAAACTATCTATACAAATATTAGCTATAATTGTATATCTTAGGAAACTGTTCTTTCAGTTCACTTTGAATTATTTCCTATAATTCTTACATCAGAGATTAGTGTTCCATGAAGAAGGTTGCTCATTGGAGCATCTGGGTGGCTCGGTCGGTTAAGTGGCCAACTCTTGATTTCAATTCAGGTCATGATCTCACGGTTTGTGAGTTTTAGCCCCACATTGGGCTCTGTGCTGACAGTGCAGACAGTATTCTCTCTCTCCCTCTCTCTCTGACCCTTCCTCTCTCTCTCTCTCATTCTCTTTCAAAATTAATAAATAATCATTTAAAAAATCAGCTCTTAAAAATAAAGGCTAAACATTTTAGTCACTCTTTTATTAATTTATCTTCTGCTCTTTATCTCTCCAGTGACAATGGAGGATTCATTCTTTCTCGTATCCGAGGCAGATCCTTTCATTATGAAGATGGTGTCTTCTCTCCATCTTCTCAGTGACCTCAATATAATTCACTTTCTTTTAAATCTTTCCTGAGTTTTGTAAATCTTTCTACTGAAACATTTGACAGTATATTTAGGGATTCTCATCTCAGAACAAGCCAATAACCATAGAAGCAACATTCCCTAGATTGACTTCTATTACTACCTGATCTCTATTCATACATCTAAATGTAAGCTTCTAACAGGATTTTCCTGTAAATGTTGTATTCATTTACATATTTTCCATTCATATTTTCTTCTCATCTAGCCTCCCATCTAATCCTTCAAAGCCACTCATGCTATGATAGCTTTATGATGACTAACCAATTACCTCATCAGATGAATACTCCTCATTTCTCAAGATCTTTTATTTCAACCACATTAAACCCAGTGCATCATTGCCGTCTTTCAAAAACAACTTTATTGAAGTATAAATAACACACAATAAAATACACATTTTTAAATTACAGAATTTGGAAAGTTTTGGTATATGTAGTATGTATGCATGCAGAACATCACAGAAATCATGATAATGCATATATCCATCATGCCTATATGTTTTCCTCTCTGCCTTTATATTTCCTTCTTCCCATTCATTTTTCCTTGCACTAACACACCTGCATTCCATCCCTAGGATAACAGTGATATGCTGTCACAATAGATTATTTTTTTAATTTTCTAGAGTAAGGTATACATAAAATTATACAGTATGTCTTTTTTGTATGGCTTCTTTCAGCATGATTATTTTGAGATTTTTCCATGTGAAAATATATATCAATGTGTGAAATATATATCAATATTTCAATTTACTTCATTCTGAGTACTGTTCCATTATATAATGCCACTGTTTGTCAGTTTGCATGTTAGTGGATATCTGAGTTATTTCCAGTTTTGAACTGTTACAAATAGAACTGCTGTAAACAGTTTTCTAATGTTTTTATATATTGGGGTGCCTGGGTTGCTCAGTGGGTTAAGTGTCTGACTCTTGATTTCTGCTCAGATCATGATCTCACAGTTCGTGAGTTCAAGCCCCACATCAGGCTCTGCACTGATGGTACCAAGCCTCCTTGGGATTCTGCCTCACCTTCTCTTTGCCCCCCCCCCGCTTCTGCTCTATATCTCAAAATAAATAAACTTAAAAACTAAATTTAAAAAATTCAGTCTTTATATAGACCTATGCTTTTATTTCTCCTCAGTAAATACCAAAAGCGGAATGGCTTCCTCATGTAGTAGTTGAATGTTTAACTTTATAATACACTGCCAAACTGTTTTCTAAATAAGCTGTAGTATTTTGCATTCCTATCAGCTTAGTATAAGAATTCCAGTTTCTTTACACCCTCACTACCGCTTAGTGTGGTCAGTCTTCTTAATTAAAGTCCTTTTTATTGCATGTGTTATGGTATCTCATATGGTAGTATTAATTTACATTTCTGAAAGAATAATGATATGTATTTTTATATCTATAAGCTTATTTTCCATCTATATGCATTCTTTGATGGAGATTTTGTTCAAATATTGGACCGTTTTTAAATTTTCTTCTTTGTTTTCTTATTACTGAATTTTGAATATTTGTTACACATTTTTATTAGCTATATTAACTGCAAATACTTAACTCCCAGCCTGTAGTTGATCTTTTTATTACCTTACACTGTCATGAAGAGAAGTTTTTTCAAAACTGTATGAAATACAGTTTTTCAATTTGTTTTCTATAGATCACCCTTTCAGTGTGTTATCTATGAAATCTTTGCCTAATCCACAGGGACAAAGATTATCTCCAAACTGCAAAAAATAGCATTGAAATTAAACCTGCAGTGACAGATACAATCCAATTTTAATCACACAAAGAAAAAAAAAGAGTAAAGAAAATAAACAGAACCTCAGTAATATTGGAATAGTCTAACATATGTGTGACTGAATTCAAAGTCGGGAAGAGACAGAAAGATGAAAGAACAGACAATAGTATTTACAGAAATGATTGCCAGAAATTTTCACACTTTTTTAAGAAGCATAACCCACAGATCCACAAAGTTCAATGAATCACAACAAAAGATAAATAGGAAGAAATCAGTTCAAGGCACATGAGAAGAAAAAAAAAAAAGGAAAAATATCAGCCTGTGTGTGGGGAAGAGAACCACTTTAGGTATAGAGGAACAAGACTGGAATCACCATAGATTTCTTTTAAGAGTGTAAATAAATGGAAGAGCATCCTTAAGTGTTTGAGAAGGAAAATTTTAACTTAGCATTCTATGATTAGTAAAAGTAACTTTCAAAACAAAGACAATACATTTTAAACAAGCAAAAGCTGAGAGCATGAATTGCCAGATGTGCTATGGTAGAAATGTTAAATTGTTCACGCAGAAATAAATACTACTAGTAAAAAACTGAACTGTCACCAGAGAAGACTTTTTAAGTGCTGGAAGTGATAAGTATGTGAGCAAAAACAATTTTTTTTTTCTTCACTCACTGTTCCTAAACAATAATTGATTATTTGTAGCAAAATCAATAACTATATATTATGGGGTTTGAAATATGAAGGTAAAATGTACAACAGTAGCACAAAGGATTGGAAGAGAGAAATAAAATATGTTACTTTATCATGCTTGAATTATGTATGAAGTAGTTTTATATTATTTGAATATGGAATGCCATGTGTAATGTGTGTGTGTGTGTTTATAACCACCTCAAAAAATCAAAGAGATGTGGCCAATAAGACAATTGTGGGGATAAAAAAGAGATACAGAAATGAGTATTCTTAATTAATTTAAATTCTGGGAGGAAAAGAAGAAAAAGGTACAAATAGTGATGAAACAAAGTACAAATAAAATGATAGATATCAACCCAGTCACCTCACAATAAATACGAATGACCTAAACACTCTAAATAAAAGATAGAGATTTCCGTAGTGTGTATACTCAAGAAAAAAATTACTGCTGTCTATTAAAAACAGGAAAGTAAAGTATGGAAAGAAGTATATTATTCAAAATCTAATCCTCAGAACAGGGAATGTTACCAGATATGCAAAGTGGCATTTCTTACTGATACAAAGTTTATTTAGCAGTAAAACATAGCAATTTTAAATGTGTATGTACTTAATAACAAAGTAACAAAATGTATGGAATGATAACTCACAGAACATTAAAAGGAAAAAATGAATTATTTTTTTTTTCAAGTCAATAGATTTTATTATTTTTTTTTAGATGTTTTTTTTTTTTTTATGAAATTTATTGACAAATTGGTTTCCATACAACACCCAGTGCTCATCCCAAAAGGTGCCCTCCTCAATACCCATCACCCACCCTCCCCTCCCTCCCACCCCCCATCAACCCTCAGTTTGTTCTCAGTTTTTAACAGTCTCTTATGCTTTGGCTCTCTCCCACTCTAACCTCTTTTTTTTTTGGAAAAAATGAATTATAGTTTAAGATTTCTTCACAAATCTCTCAGAATGAATAAAGCAATAATCAGTAAGACATAGAAGACATTAATAATTGTCCATCAACATGAGTAGATTAATATTTACAGAAAAATTCACTCAAACTAAGAAGAGCCCCTGCTCTATTTTCAATTGCATATCATACTTTCACCAAGGTAGTTTCCATAAAAGAATTTTTAATAAATTAAAAATGATTGAAATCATATACAGTATGTTTCTTGACCACAGTGGAAAGAATCAAATTGAAATAATAATGATTTAAAGTATATATTTGTCATTCAGATTTCTGGGATTAATTTTGTTTCTTGGATAATCCTATATAAATTAACATTGAAATATAAAAAAAATACATGATTACATTCAATTATATTGAAAAGTGAAAAAGTCTGAAACTCAGGAATTTTATTATGCATTATTAGAATTCACAAAAAATATATCCCATAATACTAATTAAAATATAAAATGGTAAATTGCATGTAATATGTTTTTTATATTCATGTCACCAGTATAGTATACCGGTTAAGAGCATAGACACTGAAGTCAGATTATCTGATTCTTAATATTATCATGAGCTAAATAAATTGCTTAATCCACCTGGTCATCTTTTTTTTTTTCATTTGGAAAATGATATTTGCAGCTACTTTTATCCTGAGGTTCTTTTTAGAATTGAACTAAAATCTATGCTCTGCCTGCACATTGATCAGAATATAGTTGATCCCTAGCACAATTATATTCTATTAGTAGTCACAAAGGAGCAGCAGTGTTAGTAGTAGAAATATTGTGCTAGTATAGCCACATTATTACCATTTATATGCAATTTGCTTATAGACTAGTAAATTTCTCTAATAATAATGCCTTCCTGTATGTGTTTTAGGTTCGTATTTTTAATGACTGCAATTTCTCTTCGCTTTTGCTTTCTATTGAATTTCTTCTTTCATTCATTCATATATATTTATGTAAATATATATATATATATATATATATATATATATATATTTCCCATGATGTGCAGACCATGTATTAGATGCCTGAAATCTATCTATTAAAGATAAAAGGACAAGTATGGTTTCTGTCACAGTATTGGAGGGGGAGAAAATAAATAACAAGCAAATAGATGCATACTTACATACTATAAGGTTCCCGTATGTGTTATGAAGGAGGCAAAGAAAGTGCATTGTTTGAAAATGACTGAAGAAAGGAAATGACCTAATTTGGAACAGAATCATCAAGGTAGACTTCTCACTGGAGATGCTGTTTAATCTGAGACCCAAAAGTAGAAAATGGACAAGGGGGACTTTTCAGGCACAAGGAGGTTGTGTGACAGACACTCTAGGACAGCAAATATTAATGCTGCTGGAGGGAGAAAATTCAGTTCAGATATTTTGGAGGTAGGAGATAAGTTTGGTATCTAATACATTGGGAGTCACAGTATCACTAGATGGTATTTAAAACCTTTGGAATGGATTTTGGAAAAAGATATTTGAGTGGCATGGGACAGTCCACTGATGAACTCTCACTTCTTGGGATCTGGAAGAAAACTAAAGGATTTCCCCCTAAAACAACAACAACAACAACAAAACTGTTGTTAAGATAAGGCAGAAAAAGCATAAGAAAGGATAAATAACTACTATTGTGCAGCAAAAAAATAATTAAAACATAAAAAAGACATATAAAAACATTTTTTCTGAGCAATATAAATTAGAATCTTTAATTTCCTGAATATTTATTTCTAGTACATAATAAAATGATCCATATATATATATGTAGTTTCAAGATGAATAATTTACCTTTCAATATTTCTTTGATTCACTGATTAAAACTTTATTTTTCCTAGGTTTCTTATTTTCTGCCTTGTCATTATAATCCTTATTTTTGTCTTCAATAGTCATCTCTATCAAGATGACTCTTTGTTTCTCTTTTCCTAACATTTTCCTGACTGCCAAGGTGGAATTTCTAATAGCCTATTTGGTGTCTCTGACACATAAACATGAAAATAAAATGGTGAAACCAATGTTTTACATCAGGCAGATAGGTTTTTTTTATTTTTTTTAACGTTTTATTTATTTTTGAGACAGGGAGAGACAGAGCATGAACGGGGGAGGGTCAGAGAGAGGGAAACACAGAATCTGAAACAGGCTCCAGGCTCTGAGCTGTCAGCACAGAGCCCGACGCGGGGCTCGAACTCACGGAGCGCGAGATTGTGACCTGAGCCGAAGTTGGACGCTTAACCGACTGAGCCACCCAGGCGCCCCAGGCAGATAATTTAGAATAAGAACCTCTTAACAAGTTAAAAGTTTATTTAGATATTTAATATAATTTCAGAGTGCTCTTGGGTAATCATTCTGAGCTCTAATAAGGTAAAGTGTTTATATAGATATTTTAGCTGGTTAGCCCAGAGTGATCAATTCACTTTTGTGTCTTCACATTAGATAACATATATACATATTTTGGCATAAATTATTTCTAAAAATCCCCTTTCTCCAGGCTTCTTAGTATATGCCTTCTGTTACCATTAGGATGATGATGTATCTGTCTGCTTACTTTGTTCTCTGTGAATTTTCACCACTTGCTGGTTTGCTTGATTGATACCTTGGCAGTTTTTCGTAAAATACCATTACCCTGACTACAATATCCAGTTGTTTCCATAACTTTTTCATTCCCATAATCACTTCTCAGCAACCACTTTTTTTTTGACAAATTGTCTTACAATAAATTTTTATTGTCAGATGTCCTAAAAAAATTGCATTCTATATAAGCTCTGTTGCAATCAAATTTATAAATAATACACATAATATTAGTGGTCTGAGATTACCTTTAATGCATTATAGATATTAATTTCAATGAAATTGTTATTTTCTTATAACGTCCATTGACTTCTCAGGTGATAATCTGAATATCTTTTTTGAGTTTCAAATGAAATATATATAAAACATAGCATATCATCCTATTTATTCTCATCCATTCCCACACATAACAATTCTGGAATTCTTTGTTTTCATTATTTTTGAATAAAATCCTTACTATCTCAGGAAAATTATCTTTGTTTCTCCTCCAACTTACATTCATTTTCTTATTCCAGAGTGTAGGTTCTTTCCACAATTCTGTCAAATAAATCATTCTAAAAACCAATTCCACTCATGTTCCTGCACAGGAAAAGAATGAAGATAAAAATTGAATAAGGAATTCATTGGCATTTTGGCATTGAGCTTGTCCTACAGATTTTGCAATTCCTATACAGGTTAAATTGCCTCATCCATGGCCCTTTTACATTTCTATTATGGTTCCTTGTAAAGGGAAGACACAGTGTTACTATTGTCTTACATAAACAACAAATGGACATTCATAGGCTTACCAGTGACTGGTAAACTAATTCTATCATCAAAACTAATTTTTCTACACATCATTAGGGAAAATCAAAATGCCATATATCTATAAATTTGTTTTTTGGTTTTCTAAAAAAAACTTAATTTATAGTCTGAATATATGAGAGAGGTATTTATTATTTCATCTTGTAGCCTACTCATGTAGTTAGTGGTTATGTTATGAATATTGGATGGATATGGATGGTTTTAGGGATGGGACATAGAAGTAGTAAACCTTGAAGAGGGAAGAGCTCAGATTAGATGGTCATAAAAAGACAAAACTAGTGTATTTAATAAAAAGGCAAAATAGAGTTTTAGCAAGAAAGAATTCATTTAAGAGTGAGCTCCCATGAATTCTAATAGGTTTCTGTTTTCAGCTTTCCATTAGTATCCTTGAAAATAAGCCCCCCATGTTCTCAAAGAGACACATAGCAATCTTCCCATTGGTCCCTAATGTATATCGTCACCCAGTTGACCTTATGGCTCATATTTGCTCTGTTGAACCTAATGGCAGTTTGTTCCCATAACATGTTTAACATTTTTCATTATTCTTTTTTGCTTATGTATTTATTTCAAATTATCATTCTTCCATTACTTGGTAAATATCCTTACCCTTCATAATACATCTCAACTTTTCCTTCCTTTATGAGTAGATCTCCATATAATTTATCATCCAAATCAGTATACTTGACAGTGAAAAAAAGTATTATTAATAATACTGGTATAATAACCACCTTAGTGATGATGTATACCCTGATAAACTTACAACCCCACCCCTTTGCCATGTAGTTGACATTTTTAAACTCTTTCAGCCCTCAAAATATGTGAAAAAGCTATGTGATTTAGCTTTGCAGTTGAAAGATAAAGTGTTAACTATATAATTAAAAAAAGAATCACTTGCATTTTTCTCGGTATAGGTGCCAGAACAAATACATCATGATACAAATAGAGTTGAATCATGTAATATTTGATATCTTAGTTACTTGTTCCTGAATAATACAACAGTAGAGACTCATTTTTTCAGGTGAGTATCAAAATAGGAGAATAGAAAATTTATATGGCTGTTTTCCAACTCTCGCAAATGTTGCCTGAATATAATGACCTTTGGAAATGTTCCTTAAAATATCATGCCTTTCTCTTACTCACATAAAACTTTAGCAGAAGTGAGGCCCGATGTGTGATTTTGTGTGTAACTCTTCTGGTTCTAAAATTTTTAAATATGTCTACATTGTTATGACTTTTTATTAATATTGCAAGAATAATTATCAATTATTTATTAAATAATCTAGATAATGTTCAGTATTTTGGGAGGGTATGTTTGATGGTTTTGACATAGGCATATATTTCATTTGGGGTTAATAATTTAACATGGACAGATAAGAAATAGAGTTTGTAAAATACCTTATTATGGAAAGCATTTTCACAAATCCAGAAGTTATATTAATGCTAAAAAATAGTAAATATAACCTTATGTTGTCTTTTAAGTATCTGAAATATATTTTCTAGATCACATAATTTAAAGGAAAACTGAACTTAAAATAAATGGAAGCAATATTTAAAAATATACAGAAATTTATTTTTTAAAGGTTAGTAAGATGATAAGATGATCAAAATACTTCCAAAACCAAAAAGCTAAATATCCATTCATATATTGTTGAATATTTTGTTTGACTTTTAAAAACTCAATAAGATACATGAAAGTATTGTGGATTTGAATATTTGCATATAGTATAATTGAAAAATATTTTCATAGCACAGCTTAAGAATGAAGCCCCTGAGACTTTAGGAATAAGTGTAAATATACACTAAATGATGGATCCATGTAAGTGGTAAGATTTTGAGCATGTGACACAGTGATCATTGTCGCTAAAGTGCAGAGCTATGTTCTTATTAATCAATTTTATTCCCAACTAACACTTTCACATTTATAGCCCAAGAGTATTTTACAAAACGAAACTATGAAATATTTTACAAAAAGTATTTTGTCCTGAATAACACATGTTAAAAAATTATCTGAACAATACATAAGTAGCCTAGGCTCAAAAACTTCTGTACAGCTCTAGGTTAAGAAAAGGTCTTTAAAAGTTTATTTTCTGTACATATTCTTAGCTTCTTTAATTCCTATGAGGTTTTATATTTTGCTGTTTTATCTTTTTTGACTTTCTTCCCCTGGACTATTTACTAATAGCACACAGAACACAATTTGAGAAATGCGGACATAGTAAAATACTTACAAAAGAGTCATGACATTGGATCAAGGCCAATATAGAATAATGAAGGGAGTGTCAAACAGTATTCTTGTGGTATCAAATTATATCCCATGGTGAAATCCCATACTAAAACGTTTTGTATACTTAAAAAAGAAACAAAACAATCCTGCTTACTTATAAAGCATCCAATCGTTGATACTATGTCATATACACAAAGTTTGGTTCTCTGTTGATAAAAATTTATAAACAGAATGCTTAAATGAAACAGAGTCATTTTTTAGAGGGTATGTTTGATATTTTTATACTTGTGGAGTGGTATAAGACTGCATCTCATCAAGAATACTAAACTAGTTAAGCTATTACAACTCTATGCTCAGGGACTCATATACCCTCTCTGTGACTGCTGCCAAAAGATACACAACTGTGAGTGTGATAGGGAAGATTTCCATGACCCCTTAAGACCCCTTAAAACTGCTGATCATTGTAAATCGTCGACACAATACAAATATATATAATAAGTAAGTCTGGTTTTAAAAGGTGAGAGGATGCCCTTCTATTAGTTCTTATTTAATTGTAGTAGTTCTAAATATCTATCTTAAATCTGAGAAATCCAGTTCGATGTTTGCCAATAGTTACAACTTAAAAATGCACACTCAGTATTTTTTTTTCTAATCCTGAAGATGGTGATGCTAGTGATAATAATAATACTGGTGATGTTCATAATCATCAACACTTATTTTTCCCTATACACTGACACTTTTCTAGTTAGTGTTTCTAGATCTACACTTTCAGAATGTATATATGACTTTAACTATCACCTGTACTCTAATAATGAAACAAACTGCACTTACTTGTTATCTCTAATCTGAACTATAAAGCACTTTCAAACCGTTTAAATACCTTCCACTCAGATTTCTACATGCAGTGGTCACATGAAATGAGCACAGGAATTTCATCAGAAAACAAGTGAATGATCTTTATCATATGTATCCTGTCAATTGGCCATGGTTCTCTTTCTGAGTCCCAATTTCTGCCTCATTTGTGAAGTGTAGCTACTTATGTTACAGTGAGATACATAAAGTAAGATATTAAATATAGGTGCCTGGGGCATCTGGGTGTCTCAGTCAGTTAAGCATCCGACTATATTGCCTCAGGTCATGATCTCATGGTTTGTGAGATCAACCCCGTGTTAAGCTCTGCACTGATAGCAAGGAGCCTGCTTGCGATTCTCTGTTGCCCTCTCTGCACACACGCTCTCTCTCATTCTCTCTCTCAAAATAAATAAGTAAACATTTAAAAAGTAGATGTGCCTGATGGTTTTCTGCACATATTGTGCAGTTTATAGAATGTCTAAAAAAGTTCATATTTCTTCTGTATTCACAGCATCATTGAGTTCATTCTGTCAGTATAATTAATTTTCTTTATCATCCATTAGTCTTTCTCCTCCCTGCTTCCCATCTCTCCAGTTTTACACCTGAAATTTAATTTTTTATGGATTCCCTATTCAAGTATTGTAATGTAGGTATCCATTATCTCTTTCTAACTAACAAGGTTTTTTCCCCCTTAAACTTCCTACTTATGCTATCGGCAAAGATATTGCCTAGTCCCCCAAATTAGAAATTTCCTTTTGACTTATTTTAAAATTGTATTTTTTAATTTTAATTTAGTGGCTCTAATCCCTGCCTGTACTTAACAAACTTAAAACAGAGAAACAAAAAGCACAAAGTGATACTAAGTGAGTCAGCTCTAAGACAAACACCATATGATTCCACTTACATGAGGAACTAGTCAAATTCATACTGATGGCAAGTAGAATGGTGGTTACCTGGAAGTGAAGGAGGGAGGAATTGGGAGTTATTATTTAATGGGTACAGAGTTGTAATGTTGCAAGATGGAAAGGATTCTAGAGATGGATGGTGGTGATGATTGCACAACAATGTGAGTGTGCAGTATGAGTGTGTTGTACAACAATGTGAATCAATGCTGCTGATCTGCACACTTCAAAATGATAAGATTGTAAACGTTATGTTCTATGTATTTTAACACAATTAAAAATGAAAATAATAATACATAAGATTAAATTATTGACTTTTTACCTGTACCCAAAAGGAACCCCAATCACTGAATTACTTACTTTGAAGGAATTACAATAAAACCACTTAAAGGTGGGAAAAAAACATGCAAAGCAAACCAAAAGAAACAAAACAAAAAAAAACAATTCTTAGAACCCCATTCAAAACAATTCAGTCAAATTCTGGGTGGTGGTGAGGGCATCAGTAAGTATTAAATGTCTCCGGGTATTCATTATGCAATCAGGATTGGGAGACAGTGCTTAGCCCTTTTCACTTCTGTTTCCTTGGTGCACATTCAGATATAAAGTCCTATAAAGTCCTATGAAGTGAGTGTATTTTCCATTGGATTAAGAAATTTTACAATAACAACTTCATCAGCCATTTTAGTGCCTGAAATATAGATGTTGCTCAATTAATACTAAGTCATGTTTAGTTAATATGAGAGGTCTCCCATCCAAGTACTAACCAGGCCCGACCCTACTTAGCTTCCGAGATCAGATGAGATCGGGCGCGTTCAGGGTGGTATGGCATTGAAGAGGGCATCTTTTGGTATGAGCACTGGGTGTTGTATGGAAACCAATTACAATAAATTTCATATATTAAAAATAAATAAATAAAAAATAAAATAAAATACAAAAAAAATGAGGTAACATCTTTTTTTTTTTTTAATGTTTATTTAGTTTTGAGAGAGACAAGAGACAGAATGTGAGTGGGTTAGGGACAGAGAGAGAGGGAGACACAGAAGCAGAAGCATGCTCCAGGATCTGAGCTGTCAGCACAGAGCCCGAAGCGGGGCCAGAACTCAGGAGCTGTGAGATCATGACCTCGGACACTCAACCAACTGAGCCACCCAGGCGCCCCTAGAGGTAACATCTCAAGGATCAAAGTGATGAGTTCTGTTGTGGGCAAGTAGACTATGCATGTGAAAATATTTGGGCTATTTTGGGGAATTTTGACGTAAAGTACAGAAAAAAAAGACAGTAGCTAATGACACAAATTCAGGCAAAATTTATATTGGGAAGACATTTTCAGTTTTGATACCTTGTGATATTATAAAGAGAATATCAAGAATGAGAAGAAAGGGAATAAAAACTAAAACATCCAGATAAATTAAGGACTGCCATAATTTAAAGTATTGGACCTGGAATCAAAAGCCATGTGGTCAGGTATTGTAATAATCCATGCAGGAATTTGAGCAAAATAAGCATTCTTTCTGAAGCTAGTTACTTCACTTGCTAGTATTTGTCAGAGCTTATGTGAAAAATGTGCATATGATAAATAGATGTTGATAATAAACACTTTAAATGTACTTACTTTTTAGTTATTGAGGTGAGGAAGAGGCAGGATTATATCCAGGGAAACAATATCAAGAAAGTACAAAATGCTGTATTTTTTTCTTTGATACTCCCTTCATTGCTATTGTTCCGGGCAGAATAAAGAGATAGGAAAACAAAATACTTTTCTAGAAAAAAATTAGTCATTGCTCCTGGTTGAATCCATTTCCCAAGAAAAGGTGAACTAGAAAAGGCAAAAGCTGCCTTTGTAGAATATAGATAGAGAGCTGATAAAGGATACATGATACATTACATTAACATTTTTTTTTTTTTAGTATTGGAGGTTTAGACTCATTGTCAGGTTAGTAGGCAAAATGCAATAAACCATTAAAGACAGAAGAATGATGTGCTCTTTTTTAATGATCAGATTGGGCAAGATTTCTTTTTTCTTTTTTCTTTTTGTAAGCATGGAGATTTTATTCAGAATCATTGACAATATTAATGTAACCCCAAATAGGCCTTTTGGCGGGGGGTGAGATTCTTTTTTTTAAAATATGATTTATTGTCAAATTGTCTTATATACAACACCCAGTGCTCATCCCAACACGTATCTTTCTCAGTGTCCATCACCCATTTTCCCCTCTCCCCCACCCCACAACAACCCTCAGTTTGTTCTCTGTTTAAGAATCTCTTATGGTTTGCCTCCCTCCCTCTCAGTTTGTAACTATTTTTCCCTCCCCCTCCCCCATGGTCTTCTGTTAGGCTTCTCAAGATCCACATATGAGTGAAAACATATGATATGTCTTCCTCTGACGTATTTCGCTTAGCATAATACCCTCCAGTTCCATCCACATTGCTGCAAATGGCATGATTTCATTATTTCTCATTGCCAAGTAGTATTCCATTGCATATATAAACCACATCTTCTTTATCCATTTGTCAGTTGTTGGACGTTTAGGCTCTTTCCATAATTTGACTAATGTTGAAAGCACTGCTGTAAACATTGGGATACATGTGCCTCTAGGCATCAGCACTCCTGTATCCCTTGGGTAAATTCCTGGCAGTGCTATTGCTGGGTCATAGGGTAGTTCTATTTTTAATTTTTTTGAGGAACCTCCACACTGTTTTGCATCTACCAGAGTGGATGCACCAGTTTGCATTTCCACCAACAGTGCAAGAGGGTTCCTCTTTGTCCACGTCCTTGCCAGCACCTATAGTCTCCTGATTTGTTCATTTTAACCACTCTGACCAGTGTGAGGTGGTGTCTCAGCGTGGCTTTGATCTGTATTTCCCTGATGATGAGTGACATTGAACATCGTTTCATGTGTCTGTTGGCCATCTGGAAGTCTTCTTTGGAAAAGTGTCTGTTCGTGTCTTCTGCCCATTTCTTCACTGGATTATTTGTTTTTTGGGTGTGGCATTTGGTGAGTTCTTTATAGATTTTGGATACCAGCCCTTTATCTGATGTCATTTGCAAATATCTATTCCCATTCCATCGGTTGCCTTTTAGTTTTGTTGATTGTTTCCTTTGCAGTGCAGAAGCTTTTTATCTTGATGAGGTCCCAATAGTTCATTTTTGCTTTTAATTTCCTTGCCTTTGGAGGTGTGTCAAATAAGAAATTGCTGTGGCTGAGGTCAAAGAGGTTGTTGCCTGCTTTCTTCTCTAGGGTTTTGATGGTTTCCTGTCTCACATTTTGGTCTTTCATCCATTTTGAGTTTATTTTTGTGTATGGTATAAGAAAGTGGTCCAGTTTCATTCTTCTGCATGTTGTGGTCCAGTTCTGCCAGCACCATTTGTTAAAGAGACTGTCTTTTTTCCTGCTTTGTCAAAGATTAGTTGGCCATACATTTGTGTGTCAAATTCTGGGTTCTCTATTCTATTCCATTGGTCTATGTGTCTGTTTTTATGCCAATACCATACTGTCTTGATGATTACAGCTTTGTAGAAGATGCTAAAGTCTGGGATTGTGATGTCTCCCACTAAGGTTTTCTTCTTCAATATTACTTTGGCTATTCAGGATCTTATGTGGTTCCATACAAATTTTAGGATTGTTTGTTCTAGCTTTCGAAAGAATGCTGGTGCAATTTTGATTGGGATTTCATTGAATGTGTAGATTGCTTTGGGTAGTATTGACATTATAACAACATTTATTCTTCCAATCCATGAGAATGGAATGTTTTTCCATTCCTTGGGGTCTTCTTCAATTTCCTTCATAAACTTTTTATAGCTTTCAGCATACAGATCTTTGACATCTTTGGTTAGATTTATTCCTAGGTATTTTATGGTTCTTGGTGCAATTGTCAATGGGATCAGTTTATTTCTCTTTCTGTTGCTTCCTTATTGGTGTATAAAAATGCAACTGATTTCTGTACATTGATTTTGTACCCTGCGACTTTGCTGAATTCATGTATCAGTTCTAGCAGTCTTTTGGTGGAGCCTGTTGAATTTTCCATGTAGAGTGTCATGTCATCTGCGAAAAGTGAAAGTTTGACTTCTTCTTTGCCAATTTGGATGCCTTTGATTTCCTTTTGTTGTCTGATTGCTGATGCTAGGACTTCCAACACTATGTTAAACAATGATGAGAGTGGAAATCACTGTCATGTTCCTGATCTCAGGGGGAAAGTTCTCAGTTTTTCCCCATTGAGGATGATATCAGCTGTGGGCTTTTCATAAATGGCTTTTATGATGTTTAAGTATGTTCCTTCTATCTTTTCTTGAGAGTTTTTAGTAAGAAAGGGTGTTGTATTTTGTCAGATGCTTTTTCTGCATCTATTGACATGATCATATGGTTCTTATGCTTTCTTTTATTAATGTGATGTATCACATTGATTGTTTTGTGAATACTGAACCATCCCTGCAGCCCAGGAATGAATTCCACTTGATCATGGTGAATAATTCTTTTTATATGCTTTGAATTCGATTTGCTAGTATCTTGTTGAGGATTTTTGCATCCATGTTCATCAGGGATATTGGCCTGTAGTTCTCCTTTTTTGTGGGGTCTCTGCCTGGTTTGGAAATCAAGATAATGCTGCCTTCATAGAATAATTCCATAAGCTTTCCTTCTATTTCTATTTTTTGGAACAGCTTGAGAAGGATAGGTATTATCTCTGCTTTAAATGTCTGGGAGAATTCCTCAGGGAAGCCATCTGGTCCAGGACTCTTATTTGTTGGGAGATTTTTGCTAACTGATACAATTTCTTCACTAGTTATGGGTCTGTTCAGATTTTCTACTTCTTCCCACTTGAGTTTTGGTAGTGCGTGAGTGTCTAGGAATTTGTCCATTTCTTCCAAGTTGTCCAGTTTTTTGGCGTATAATTTTTCATAGTATTCTCTGATAATTGCTTGTATTTCTGAAGGATTGGTTATGATAAATCCATTTTCATTTGTGATTTTGGGCTCTGTTTCTATTTGGGTTATCTCCCTTTTCTTTTTGAGAAGCCTGGCTAAAGGTTTATCAATTTTGTTTATTTTTTCAAAAAAACAACTCTTAGTTTCATTGATCTGTACTACTGTTTTTTTTGGGGGGGGGGGGTTCTATATTATTTATTTCTGCTCTGATCTTTATTATTTCTCTTCTTCTGCTGGGTATGGGGTTTCTTTGCTGTTTTGCTTCTAGTTCCTTTAGGTGTGCTGTTAGATTTTGTATTTGGGATTTTTCTTGTTTCTTGTTTCTTGATGGGCAGGATTTCAAGTGATGGTAATGAAGGCAGCTGTGTGGTGAGATGAAGCCACTGACCACATGTGGTTATTGATCGCTTGAAATGTGAAATTGAAATATGCTGTGAGTATAAAGTACCTGCTGGTTTGAAGACTTAGTATGAAGAAAAGAATGTAAAAAATATCTCATTAGTTTTTATATTCATTACATTTTGACTTGATAATACTTTAGACATATTAGGTTAAGTAAAATATATATTAAGATTAATTTTACCTTTTTTTCTTTTTAAAATTGTAGCCACTAGAAAAATTTTAAGTCTTCTGTGTGCCTGCATTGTATTTGATGTGGGAAATGACATATCTTCTACTTACTTTTATTTTTTTTTTAATAAACAAATATTGAATGTAATGATGTGTGCATCAAATAGCTGATTCATCTTTCAAGTTTTAAATATCTTCTACCTCCTTATCACCTGATAAGATTTAGTTGTAGGTCAAGAGTGACAACCATGATGGTTTGCAGCCACCATGGTGCATCTTCTCTTTCTTTTGAATGCTGCAGTAAGACATAATTCAGGTAAGAATGTTTGTGTCTGCTTCTTCTGTCTGAGTTTTTACCTTCAAAAGACTCTTCATTTAATCAGCCACAGAAAGTGGAAGTTGGATAGCACTACACCACTTCTCCATGTCAGCTCAGGTTAAAATTTTGTGTTCCTTGCTTTCCTGAATTTTTCATTTTCCACATGCGTTTATGCATGTATGCATATATCAGTTTTAAATAAGAACTTATTTATGTATACTAATTTAAAATTAATAATAAAAAATAAGTCAAACTGTTCTTTTAATTCTTTAATGTATATTCAAATGTTCATATGTATTTTTTAATTCCCTGTGATAAGATACAGGGCATATTACAAATTATTTTATATGCTCTAACAGTAATAACAATATCAAACTATTTTAGTAGTCAGTTTTTTAACTAAACCATATACAATGGGTTCAGTAGTTTACTACTACTACTACTACTACTACTACTACTAATAAAATGTTGAAGTTGAAATGGGGAAACCGGATCCTTGCCTGGTTTACACCCTCTAACCTCTGTAGCAGGTTTGGAGATGCATTTTCAGAATGATAAATCACAAGGTTTCTGATCCTGCTTAATAGGAAAATGTAATAACAAATTGTAGCCAATACAAGTGTCTTTGTTAAAAATTTAAATATATTTATTATTTCTCAAATGTAAGTTTACCTGTATTTATCAAATTTGTTTCAATGTAACTATATTTTTTTTGTTTTTAAAGTAATTTCCTACTTACCTCAACTTCACTAAACCAAAGTTTATTATTCTCTATCATTGCTACTATGACTGTTTCATTATTTTTACTCTGATAACTAACACTACTATCTATATTACTTGTTCTACTACTACTACTAATGCTATTATAATATTAATTTCATCAGAGCCAGGTTTATGTTTTTGCCTGACCCAAAAGTTTATACTCTGTATTCAACTACTGATATTATTATTGATATTTAAAAAAATCTCTTTATCTTTCCCCCTACACTAGAAACATGCAGAAATATAAACATAATTACATTGTTAAAAGCATTTTGATTAACAAAATAATTGAATCATTCTATAGTCAGCCTTAAAGAAGTAAAAGAAAAACTTAGAAAGAAAGGAATTAAAAGTTCATGATAGAATTAGCAGCCCCTTCTTTCAGTCTGCAAACTGAAACCAAAAGTAAAACATAATTAGAACTCTTATCTACCTCATTTACTTAAGGAGGATATTAAAAATTTTCATTGGGATTATCAACACAATAAATAAATGATAATGCTATAGCATAAGTATTCCAGAGAGTCAATTAATTTCACTCTTTAGAGACTTTAGGACCCTGTGAAGTTGCATTAATTTAAGAGCTACTTTTTTCCCTCCCTTTGCAAGGATATTATTCATTCATATTTTTTTGTCTTCTTACATTAGCTCTGGGTAATAAATATCTACATTATTTTTTCATTTTTCATTTTATTTTCAGAATCTCTGTTTTCATTTTTTCTTTATTGCCAAGTGTAAGTGAATGTTTAATTTTAGTATTAAATTTATTCTGAGACACATGCCATTATATGAAATAGTTTTACACTGAATGTGATTATGCCAGAGATCAATGTATAATCTTCAATTCTATCTTTATTTCTCTGGAAGTTAAAATTGCAATGAGAGAATTCTGTTTTATAATATACAGGAAGACACATGGATTCCTTGTCACTAAAGTCTGTCACCAAGACATCTTAAGAGAGCCTTTGTATTGAATGTGCTGTCTAAATCAGCTTTCCCATCAATTCTGAAGCTATTTGTAGTCAAAAGTAATGAGTGTCTCAGCTGCTACTTCTTAGGGTTCAAAGTAATATATTAAAAAATCAAAGTAAAAGTGCAATGAATAAAAACTCCATTGAACTTCAGATAGCAATATTGCCAAGGCAATTACATCAAATAACAATTACCTTTTTGATGTTATTAGCAATTGTCAATTTAATTTCTTTAAAGGTTGCCACATGTTGTTCAATAATGGATATTAATATACAGGTCAAAGACAAACATTTATCATAGAATACAGATTTATTTGTTAGAAAATGTGAAACAGAGAATATTTTAAAACTTGTTCTATAGATGAATGCAATATTCATGGCACAGAGTCTATTAAAGGAAGTAGGTCACAATTTATTCTAGTCATTTATTTTAGCTTTATAAAAAAATAGAGTATCATTCAGAAATAAGGAACTGATTATTAGCCTTCAATATGATAATAGGTTCCCCAGTTAAAAGCACAATTCCTATGAAAGATAGGGAGACAGTTGTAATAGTATCACAAAGATGCAGAAATTCGCTCCATTAACAAGTGATATGGAGCATAGGATTTCAAAAAAATTTCTCTGTAATTTAGTCATATTTGTAAAATGTTTAGAAATTACTTTACCACTTAACCCCCAAAATATGATTGGGGCACAAGTTTATTTAAATATGTATTTCCTTATTGGTCAAAGACATCAAGGGCTGTAAAGAAAATCTGATATTGACAGTAGAATTTTGTTATATTACTATCTGGTTTAGTCCCAATGGAAACATGCATATCAAGATTCTGTCATGATTATCTAAATTCTTTTTCAGCTAATTTTCAGGGCCAGAATTTGTTGATGTTAACATGAAATTGTTCAAACTGCACAGATCAATAAATCAAAGACAAAGATCTTCCTATTATAATCATTCTGGACTGAGGGTGAATATGTTGCCTTTACTTACTAAATTACACATATTTTATGTTGTTAGCTTATAGTTGCATTAGAGACTACTTAGAAAATTCTGCTAAATGGATGACTATATATCTATATAATATATAGATATAAAATTATATGTAATATATACTTATAAAATCTACAAGATTAATATAAATTATATTTTAATATATAATACATAAATACAGATGATTATTCATGCCATATCCCTTTTAAATATGGTCAAACCATCTAAAAATGCCAAACAAACGTGATTTACCATTCCACCAAAAAGAACGCATGCATTTTAAAGTGGGCCAAATAAAGTTTCTAAAATGTCCTTTAAATTTATAGATAAATTTAGAAAACACTTAAACTTCAATTTTAACTAATATAGAGCTCTTTATATAAATAAATACTAAAACATGTTAAATATATAATTTTTCATGTGATACTGATATTCTTATTCGTTGAACTAAATTACAGAAATACCTGTTAAATTCAAATATACAGTTTATGATATAATTAGTGAGACAACAAAAATTATATTATTATGAAATAGAATTTGAGGCCAACATGATTAATGAAATGAGTGTAATTTGAATTGTCATTGTTAATCTTATTATTAAAGTTTTGCTTGTAATCTATAGTAATTTCCAGAAATTCATATTTCAGGATATCTTCATGTTTTAATAAAAGTTATAAACACTAGGGAACTGTAAACTGTGACCTAGTTAATCCAGTTAACTTATTTAAGACATGTAAGTGGATAGCTAAGGCAACAAGACCTGACCCTTATGCTCTGTTTGATAGAATGCTAGAAAATATAAGCTAAAAGTGTCAACATTGCATGGGTTTCATTAACCTAAAGATACAAATTAGGTCAAATTTATACTAATATTCTTGCCTTTCAATGCTGCGGCCACAGCCATGAGTATGCTTGGGCTTCAGAAGAGGCTTGCCTCCAGTGTCCTCTGCTGTGGCTAAAAGAAGGTCTGGTTCAACCCCAATGAGACCAATGAAATCATCAATGCCAACTCCCATCAGCAGATCTGGAAACTGATTAAAGATGGGCTGATCACTGTGAAGCCTGTGCCCGTCCATTCCCAGGCTTGGTACCAGAAAAACACTTTGGCCAGCAGGAAGGGCAAGCATAATGGCATTGGTAAGAGAAAACATACTGCCAGTGTTCAAATGCCTGAGAAGTTAAGCTGGATGAGGAGGACGAGAATTCTGTACTGGCTGCTCAGAAGATACTGTGAATCTAAGATTGACCACACGTGTATCACAGCCTGTACTGGAAAGTGAAAGGTGATGTGTTCAAAAACAAGCAGATGCTCATGGAACACATCCACAAGTTGAAGGCAGACAAGGTTCACAAGAAGCTTCTGGCTGACAGGCTGAGGCCCTCAGATCTATGACCAAGGAATATCATAGCACACAAGTGCTGTGAAGAGCAGTTCCAGGACAAGAAGGAGGAAATCATCAAGACTCTGTCCAAGGAGAAAGAGACCAAGAGATAAAACTTTGTGTCGTACATAGTGGCCTTAACAATAACACAGATCTGTTATTCAATAAAACAAATCTTTATCTTCCAAAATAATAATAATAATAATAATAATAATAATAACAATACCCTTAAGTTATAGTCACTCGCCATTTGTTATATTAGTGCAAAATCTATTGGGCTTTAACAGGGGATGATCTAGAAAATTCCAGGACCCAAATACATTTCCTAGAATCTCTTGTGGTCATTATTACTACTTGAATATATTCAGACTACCCCTTAAGAAAGACACACAAAAAGGGGCACCTGGGTGGCTCAGTCAGTTCAGTGTCCGACTTCAGCTCAGGTCATGATCTCACGGTCTGTGAGTGTGAGCCCTGCGTCAGGCTCTGTGCTGACAGCTCAGAGCCTGGAGCCTGCTTCAGGTTCTGTGTCTGCACCTCTCTCTCTGCCCCTCCCCACCTCAAGCTCTGTCTCTCTCTCTGTCTCTGAAAAATGAATAAACCTTAAAAAAAAAAAAAGACACACAAATCATTCCCTCAGTTTCTTGTTGCTCAGAAGTTTACAATTAAGGATTAGTCTGTCTAGACTTCATCTTTCTAGTCCAACATGTGAAAAGTTTGCAAGTCATCAGTTCTGCCTTCACAGCAAGAAAAAAGCTGAACAATTGAAAGCCAGTGATTTTTCTTAGGTTCATTAGAATATTGTGGTCACAGGTGTCAAAACAAAAATTCTACTGAACAGTATTAAACAAGCAAGGAAGAATTTCTTCAAGATTATTGAAATAGGGGAGAGAGTCTAAATTCAACTCCACTGAAACAAACAAACAAACAAAAAACAGAAGTATTTTTAAGCACTGGAGTGAGTTGGTGAAAAAGCTGGAGGATGTTAATCAAAAAGTAAATGTACTAGGAGAAGTTAATCAGTAGGATATGGTGGGAACACTAAATTATTCTGAGTTTGCTAATAGTTTTCTGTGCAATTAGACCATCTGAGTTTGCTGTTTGGCACCCGTTGAGTTATACTCTGTATCCTCCTTCAGAAACTGAGAGACAGGGGTCTAACCTCTTTTGATAATTATATTTCAAAGAGATGTTTCCCAGGTCTTTAAGAAGGACATTACTAGGTTGTAAAATTGGCAAGAGTTTGGAAGATTTACATTACTTACAAAGGGCAAAACAAGAATTTTCAATTATAAATATTCTAAAAATTGTTTAATGTCTATTTATTTTTGAGAGACAGAGCATAAGCAGGAGAGGGGCAGAGATAGAGGAACAGAATCTGAAGCAGGCTCTAGGCTCTCAGCTGTCAGCAGAGAGCCTGACACAGGGCTCGAACCCATGAACTGTGAGATCATGACCTGGGCCAAAGTCAAACGCTTAACCAACAGAGCCACCCATGCACCCCTGCAATTGTAAACATTCTAAAGTAAATATTGTAAGGAAAAGGAGACCACAGTTCTATAATCAGGAAGAAATCTGTCTATTATTTAGTCATGCTCAGGGGAACATTAAGGCTGTCTTGGTCACAGGAGAAAGTATCACTGAGAGTGTAGGAAACCAGAGAATACAAAAAGAGAGAGAGAAAGAGCAAGAGATCAGCTCATCTGAAGCATAAGCTGCTGATAGTGCTACCTACATAGTAACAACATAGTACCTACATAGTAACATAGTACCTACATAGTAACTGATGAATTCCTGGAGGCAGACTGTGTGCACTAGAAATCCTAGCTAAGGCTATAAGACATGAAAATAAAATGAAAGGTATACAAATAAGGGAGAAATTAAACTGTTTTTGTTCACAGAAAACATGATTATTGAGGTAGAAAATCTTAATGAATCAACAAAAAACTCTTGAATTAATAATTAATTATATTAAGTTTGCATGATACAATGTTAGTAAGTTAAAGTCAGTTGTTTTTCTATACCAGCAATCAACAATTGGAATTCAAATTAAAAAATTTAATACAACTTACATTAGCACCAAAACCAAGGAAATAACATAGGTAGAAAGCCAATAAAATATGTACAGAATTTAAATGATGAAAAACAAATAAAACTATGATGAGGGAAATCAAAGAATATAAATAAGAGATTTTCATGGGTAGGTAGTCTAAATATTGTTACAAAGGGGAAAAGATCATCTCTTCAACAAATGGTGCTGGGAAAAATAGATATCCCTATGTAAAAGGATGAATTCAGACCTGTAGCTAATACCTTACACAAAAATTAATGCAAATTGACCAAAGATGTAAGACCTAAACTTTAATACTCCTATAAGAAAATCTAGGATACAATTTCAGATATTCATATTTGCTGGTGATTTCTATGGATATGACACCAAAAGCATAGGCAACACAATTTTTAAAAAGCGGGTCCACATCAAACTTCAAAAATTTTGTGTACTAAAGGAAACAACAGAATGAAAAGGTAACCTACAGAATGGGAGAAAATAATTGCCAATCATATATTTGATAAGGGACTAATATCCAGAATATATAAGGAACATCTACAACTCAATAACAACAACAAATTAACTCACTTAAAAAATGGGCATAGGATTTGAATACATATTTCTCCAAAAAAGATACATAAATGAAATTTAAGCATATGAAAAGAGGTTTAATTATTAGGTAAATGTAAATTAAACCACAATGAGATATCTCACACCCACCAGGATAGCTGTTATCAAAAGAACTGAAATTAATGTTGGTAAGAATACAGAGATGTTGGAAACCTTTTGAACTGTTGGGGGCAGGGGGATGCAAAAGGTTATAGCCATTAGGAAAAGCTTCCTTAAAAAGTGAAAAAAAAAAAAGAATAACTAACTATATGTTCCAATAATCTTATTTCTGGGTATATACCCAAAAGAATTCAAAGCAGGATCTTGAAGAGTATCTGTATACTTTGTTCATTGTAGCATTATCCACAATATCTAAAAGGTGTAACCAACCCAAATGTTATAAACAGATGAATGGATAAAAAAATATAGTGTACACATACAATGGAATTTTATGCAGCCTTAAAAAGGAAGGAAATTCTCTCACATGCTACAACTTGGATGATCCTCAGGATAGAATGTTAAGCAAAATAAGTCACCAGATAACCATATGATTTCTCTCACATGAAATGCCTCAAATAGAAAAAAAAATCATGGAAACAGTAAGTAGAAGGTTGGTTGCCAAGGGTGGAGGGTACAGAAAAGGGTAGTTAGTATTTTGGGTTTATAGAATTTCAGTGTTGTAAGTGAAAGGTTCTGTAAATCTGTTGCACAAAAATGTGACTATACTTCACACTATACTTAATATTATGTACTGAACTATACATTTAAAACCAGGTTAGATGATAAATATCATGTGTTCTTTTCCACAATTTTTTAAAAGATTGGCAAAGACTTTAGGTAAACATTCATCAAAATAAGATGTGCAGATGGTCAATAAGCACATCCAAAAAAATGCTCAACATCACTAATCATTAGGGAAATGCAAATCAAAGCCACAATTTCACACCACTTTATAATCATTAGGATGGCTACTATTAAAAAAGGTAACGAATGTGATGAAGATGTAGAAAATTGAAGCCCTCATTCACTGTTATTAAGGGACTATAAAATGGCACAAATTGTGGAAAATGATATGATGGTTCTCAAAACATTACAAATATAATTAATCATATGATCCATCAATTCTGCTTTTGGGCATATGCCCCAAAATTGAAAACAGGGACTCACCCAGATAGTTTTATAACTATATTCATAACAACATTGTTCACAAGAGTCAAAAGGTGGAAAGAAAGCAACCCAAGTGTCCATTGAATGTTAATGAATAAACAAATGTGGTATGTACTTACAGTGGAATATTATTTAGTCTTAAAAATGAAGAAAATTCTGACACATGCTACAATATGGATAAACCTTGAAGACTTAAAATAAGTGAAGTAAGTCAGCCACAAAAAGATAAATACTCTATGATTTCCCTTGTAGAGGATCCTTAGAGTGTTCAAATTCATAGAGACAATAAGTAGAATAGAATTACTATGGGCTAAAGAGAGATGTTGAATAAATGTTTTCTACTCTATGTGTTTCAGGATATTTGATAGTGAGGTATACCTTCAGTCAGTATTTAGAAACTTTCTTTCTTCCTTCCTTCCTTTCTTTCTTTCTTTCTTTCTTTCTTTCTTTCTTTCTTTCTTTCTCTCTCTCTCTCTCTCTCTCTCTCTCTCTTTCTTTCTTTCTTTCTTTCTTTCTTTCTTTCTTTCTTTCCCCTTTAGTTTTGATGACATTTCTCTGCACCTCTGAGATAGAACCAATAGTCCCCACTCAGGGCAGAGAAACTTGATATTTGGAGATTAGGGTCCTTTTTGCCCACTCTGGCTGCCACAAGTTATGTGTCCAAGCTGCTTCTGGAACACTTGTTGAGTAGCTACTGTGGCCAGAGGGGTAGAGGAGGGGTAGGTGCTACTGTGCTAAGATCCGAAATTGAAATTAACTTCAGTTTACCATTCAGGCCTTCCCTTAGAAGTTTTAAGCCTTCAGTAGACTCCAGGTACAAAATAATTACATCAGGCAGATTCTGCCATTGCAGTGTTGTATTGGTAGGGAGACACATCCTACTCTACCATTTTCACAGATGAGATCTTTATATACACATAGGTATATGTGTGTTCATGTATCCATGTATGTATCAATATGTACCATGTACATATATGTATGTGTGTATGCAGAAAGATCTTTGTATGTATGTGAGTATGTATGTATGATGTATACATTTTATATTTGTATATATAAATGATGATATCTTTACAACTTTATAGGTAATTTAGAGAGTCAGGGGAAATTTGGAGGAATATAATATAGATAGTTCCTAAAAATTCTTGAAATGTAAGTTAGTCAACAAGTACATCCTGGGGGTACCTGGGTGGCTCAATTGGTTGAGAGTCCAATTCTTGATTTTGGTTCAGGTTATGATCCCAGAATCGTAGAACTGATCCCCGCATCAGACTCCATGTGCACATGGAGTCTGCTTGGGATTCTGTCTCTCCCTCTGCCACTCTCCCCCATTTGCTCATAATCTCTCTCTCTCTCTCTCTCTCTCTCTCTCTCTCTCTCTCTCTCTTTCAAATTAAAAAAAAAAAGAAACTGCATTCTGTATGTAGCATACATATTTCCTAGCATCTAGAAGAAATTAGATAATTTGGCAATATGTTGATGAATTTGGGTCATTAAAATCCAGGATTATTATTTATTAAATATTTGAATTTGTATTTGAATGTATGTGTAACCCTCTGATTATGTCTTATTATGATTAAGATGGTCAAAGAAGAGGCACCTAACTACAAGTAGAGATCATTTTATGATGCATTTTTATTTTTGTCCTTGGGGGAGTCTGATGATAAGATTCTACATACTGAATTTCCAGATTCCATATAAATTTCCTTATTATTGCTGGATAACTTTGGTTTGTTGCTTTGCTTCTGTTTTTGAGTATTTATTTTATGCTAACATTTTTACTGCCTATTGAATGACTATTAACACACAGGTCAGTTAAAAGTGTCCATAGAGCACAGAATATTCTGCTAGAAAATATTTTGGAGATGTGCCTACTCACTATTTACATTGGCACTTGCAGTCTGCGGTATAATCAGAATGAGTTAGTGTAATGTTGTACTAAGTAAGCAGGTGGCTTAATTTTGCAGGAATTAAGCAGTCAGTAAAATAGGGAATTTGAATTTCGTCCATAAACACAGGAGTTGCTTTAGTTTCACAACATTGCCAAACTTGGAAAGGACATTAGGATTTGTGTGTGTGTGTGTGTGTGTGTGTTTGTGTGTGTGTGTTTGTGTGTGTGTGTGTGTGTGTACACACATAAATGAAAGGTAATAGAATATGAACTTGTTAGAAAATTGCTCAGTATTGCAAAACAGATCACATCTTGGTGATTGAAAGAAATGCTAATATTATGGAATTTATTTCTTCCAACATATGGAACACATTGGAAATACAGATTCAAAAATGTTTTAAGCACATTCATATATTTATAATTTTATATCTAATAGGATATATAGTAAAGGTATATCCCAACAGGTTGACTTTACCATCAAATTAAAAAAATATTAAGGGGCGCCTGGGTGGCGCAGTCGGTTAAGCGTCCGACTTCAGCCAGGTCACGATCTCGCGGTCTGTGAGTTCGAGCCCCGCGTCAGGCTCTGGGTTGATGGCTCGGAGCCTGGAGCCTGTTTCGGATTCTGTGTCTCCCTCTCTCTCTGCCCCTCCCCCGTTCATGCTCTCTCTCTGTCCCAAAAATAAATAAACGTTGAAAAAAAAATTAAAAAAAAAAATTAAAATGATGCTTATATGCATTAAGAAATATATACTTTGTATGCCTCATTTATTTTTTTACTATGTCTTTATAAAATACTAAGTCTTAATTTAGTATGGGGAAAGTACAATGTATTTAGTTGAAGTAATGTGGCCAAAATCAAACACCTAATAAATTGTCAAGTTAGGATTTCAAGCCAGCCTTTCTAATATCAAGGTTCTGTGCTTGACAAGTTATTAATGTTCCCATTTACTTAAGGAAAGTAAATCATGGGGGTAGATGAGTGTTTAAGAGGGCAGTGCTTACGTCTGTCTTGACCTGGAAGAATTTGCTGAATTAACATTTACACTCAGAAAAAATGAACATTATATTTCTAAGCTGAGATGGGGAGAGAACAGTAGAGAGTATCATGAACAGAGAAATTATTATGAACAAAGATATGCAGATTCATAGTTTTTTAGGAGATGTGCACATAGTCCAAACATATTTTGAAAGGTAATTTAGAATCTACCCTATGACCCAGCACTAGCACTGCTAGGAATTTACCCAAGGGATACAGGAGTACTGATGCATAGGGGCATTTGTACCCCAATGTTTATAGCAGCACTCTCAACAATAGCCAAATTATGGAAAGAGCCTATCCATTCATCCGTCAACTGATGAATGGATAAAGAAATTGTGGTTTATATACACAATGGAGTACTACGTGGCAATGAGAAAGAATGAAATATGGTCCTTTGTAGCAACGTGGGTGGAACTGGAGAGTGTGATGCTAAGTGAAATAAGCCATACAGAGAAAGACAGATACCATACGGTTTCACTCTTATGTGGATCCTGAGAAACTTAACAGAAACCTATGGGGGAGGGGAAGGAAAAAAAAAAAACGAGGTTAGAGTGGAAGACAGCCAAAGCATAAGAGACTCTTAAAAACTGAGAACAAACTGAGGGTTGATGGGGGGTGGGAGGGAGGAGAGGGTGGGTGATGGGTATTTTGAGGAGGGCACCTTTTGGGATGAGCACTGGGTGTTGTATGGAAACCAATTTGACAATAAACTTCATATATTGAAAAAAAAAAGAAAGGTAATTTAGAGTCAGATTGTTAAAAGCTTTCATTGAGCTTATAGGATGAAACTTAAATTGTATCATATAGGAAATAACAAGGGATTTAGGAAATGAAAAAAGGCTCCTAATCATAATTCATAACCTTGTAATCTATTCTGTTTGAAATATATTAAAATGTTATATATACACAATATCAATACATTTGTGTATATAACCGTCATATATATATGTTGATTTGTTTACCCCACAAGATTTCATTTATATTAGATTCAAGCAGTTGCATGACTTTAGATGATGAGTTCCTACGGGAAGTGTTAAGAGACTTTGTGTCAATCACGTCCATTCATATAAATATGTTTTTTTCTCTTCCACATCTTCGGATACATAAGAGACCCATGTATCCTGTGGTTTAATAGCACAATGATACAAATTGTTCTTTTAATTGTGTGTCTCAATCATTTTTATGATTTATTGTTTTCTAGAAGAACTAGAATGAGAATTCAACAAGTTAAAAACATCAAAGTCTTTTGAGTCTGACAGAACTTTTTATGAGTCCTGCCTAAGCCCACTCTTTGAATAGGATAGTTAACTCCCCAAAATATCCATTTTTAATCTATCAAATGGTGGGAACTTACTTCTAATACATGATGTTGCTATGAGAACAAAGAAAGGTGGAGAACACACCATAGTGTGATCAAGGATTATTAGTTTTTGTCTTTCCACCATGCCTACTCTTGGTCATTACTTTGAACTAGGATCAACAATCTTTGAGTTTTGGCTGGAACATGCATGCGGCAGTTTAATCTAGGTTTGATCTAGAGGCAAGGCCAGACATGAGGTTTTGTTAGATGAGGGTCATGAACAGAATTTGAATCATTATTTTAAGCCTCTCCCATCGTTAGCAATATAGTTAAGGGTTTTCAGAAGGCAAAGTGATCTTCAAGGTATTGTTTGATAGTAGAATCAAAATGTTTTGGTGTTATTCTCAATTTCTCCTTCCTTTCAGGTAGCTCTAAAATAGCTCTAAGAAGGAATAAGGCTTTAGCTTCCCAAATTGTACTGAATACTGAAATCATGTAGTGAGCTTCTGAAACTCTGGATGACAGGGTCATAGCCCATATCAATTAAATCTTTATGCCTGTAGGTAAGAGCCAAGAATAAATATAAATGTTTTTAAAGACCCCTCTCTCCCTCTTCCTCCTGATGATTTGACTGTGCATCAAAGTTTAAGATTCACTGGCTTTGGGAAATAGTCTCTTTCAATTTGAGGTTCAAACTAAGATTTTTATGTAGGCCAAACCAGATTAAATTAAATATAATAGTCAGTCAAGCAATAAAATAAAAATGATCTAAAGTTATTTACTTTTCATTATCAGCTGTTGGTAAAGATTATAAATTGTCTTCAAATATTGTTAAGTGTTATTGTTTATTGTCTAATGTGTGAAATAACATAAAGTTTACATTACTGTACTTGTATATTGTAAACACAAATTTTTAGCTTTCAAGGTTTGGATTCAAATGGGGACAGGGCATACATAAGTGGCAGAAATGTAATGTTGGGCAGATATCTAAGGATGGTCTCGCTGTCAGTTTTCTCATTGAAAATGCAATGTTTCCTGGGTTTTATTCTTCCATCAAATCCAAAAGAAGGCGTGATGACATATAATCATCACCGTTTAGCTAAAATGGCTTTTAACTGTATTCAGCAGGACTTTCTATTAGAAGTTGTGTAATAAACTCCATTATCAAGTAGATATTACCAGAAATCGTTATCACTAACTCAAGTTGTATTATTTTGTGAATTCTTCTAGTATGTCTCATTTTATGATACTTGATTCCACTTAAATTTGTTATTTTCTTCTCTTGATTGTTTCTCTAACACTACCATCACTTAGTTGTCAACTGTAACAGCCTTGTTTATTACATGTACTATTACAATTTTTCATTATTTAGGCAGAATTTACTATTGCTGAAGAATTAGAAGGTTTACCCTTATCTCTAAGTTTTATACATACATATATATGTATGTATGTATGCTTCTTTGGTATGTCACACAAATTCTCTTCACTCAATGAGCTGTTGACAAGATGTAGACATTGTGTCAGGAAATAGATCTATCACACAAAATAACCCAATTGCCTGCTTAATGGTAAACACGCTGAAAAGAAAATAGTGAAAGCATAGCTCAAGTAATCATATCCAATCATGATCATTATGTTGGATGCCTTTTTATAAGAGTGCTAGGTGGTATTTTTCTCCCTTTTTTCTTTTTAATGTATGATGTCAATACACATATGCTGTTAGAAAAAAATTACCATATATGTCAATCTAGCAATATGTACTTATTAATTATTTGCAATAAGGACCAAGAATCATAACATGATGACATAATAACCTAAACTTATTCTATATTTTATTTTATGTAACTTACATTGTATAAGAATCTAAGTCCAGTCACAATGTTGCCATCAAACACTACTGACAAAATATAAGCTCATAATACAGCTTGTATAAATAATTAAAATTTACTACCAAGTTAATTTTAAAAAGCACTTGCACAGTCAGATCATGCTGGTTTTATGAACTGTTTATGCAGCAGTGGGGTAACTTTACGAAATCTATGTACATTCTGAATAAAAAGCATTAAGTATTCATGAGGTTATTGTGTGATGTGTCTGGCAATACAGTGTGCATACATTATATGGATATATAAATTGAACTCAGTGTTTTAAATATAAAACAAATAATGCTTACTATTTACAAAAGGACGCTTCATGCAAATTCCAGAAAATTTAAGTTTTTAAAAGTAACCAGATACAGTATAAAATTGATGGCATATACTACACAATAATTTTAGGAAGTTACTAACTTCCCAATTTTTTACAAGAAGAAATCCTTCAATTTAATTTATTCACATTGCTTTTTGGTGCTCAATGTAATCCAGTAACTGCCTGAAAAATATGCATGTATTTCTTAACTGATTGTTGGTGCATAGCCAAAAGTGTATATTCACACAAAACAAATTCCTACATTTTAAAATCATGTCTTAACAAAATCATGTCCTACACATTATCCATAAATAACACTTTTGGAAAATTCAGACTTCATCTTTTCTTTTTAAAGTTGATCCATACTTCTTTCTGTATTTTCAGACTTATTTATTTATTTATTTATTTATTTATTTTTTTGGTATTTATTGTCTGTACAGAAGCACTGAGATTTTTTAAAAATATTTATTTATTTGTAAGAGCAAGAGAGAGAGCACGAGTGGGAGAGGGGCAGCAAGCTAGCTAGCTAGAGAATCAGGAGCAGGCCCAGCACTGTCACTGTCAGCACAGAGACTGATGTGGGGCTCCAACCAATGAATCGTGAGATCATGACCTGAACTGAAGTCAGAAACTCAACCAACTGAGCCACCCAGGTGCCCCAAACACTGAGATTTTTGATGATTCTCCAGATAGTTTCTCTTCATCAATCATATCTTCTCAACTGAACAACAGATTTCAGATATTCACATTATAACATCTAACTTCTTTTCAATCCCATGTAATTTACCACTTTGCATAATGCCTGATGGGATAAAGTATACATTCTATATTGTTTTCAAATTAATGTCGACCCCTAAACCCATCAATCTGAATTAAGTCACTATTGCATCACCTGTGGTCTATATACATTTTTAACCTGTTACTAACACTGCTAGTGTAAGGCTAATGTCATACACGACAGCTTCAAATCCAAATAATTTTGTGCCAATATCACTTTCCATTCTACTTTAATACTGGGATTATTAGAATCACTTTCCGTGGAGAAGTGATTCTTGTAGCATGTATAGAAGTTGAGTCCATCACCTTAATTTTATTAACGTGAAGTACAATCCACTCAGATTACATAGTAACGATAAGTGTGCTACAATAAAAAGTGTGCTGTGCAGAGAACATATTACATTGGCGGCCAGTACTGGCCCCTTGTTGCCAGTTTGTTCCAACCCCTGTTCACAGTGTTGCCTTCAGTTTCTGTATCATTGAGACATTTGTTTTGTGAAAGATCTTTCTTTATCCTTATGCTAATAAAGAAGCTCATGCATTTCAAAACAACCACTAAATCCATTTTTGTCTCTCTTGTTTATTCTGAAAGAAAAATCTTTCAGAACTTGTTAAAAATAATATGAAGAGGTCTATCAGAAGCAAATACAGCATTCAATTACCATCAACTTTATTTAGCCAATCCTTCTGGTACATTCAAATCCTTCTATAAAACTTGTAATAAAAGGGTATGATTGGTAAATTTGATAACCTCATAAATTAAAATTCTAGTAAAACTTTTTTATAATTGGAGAAAACATTTTAATTGAATAATTTGTAAACTCTTTGAAATACCAAAAACATAACTAGTATCAGGACACTCAGTACATTGTTAACAAATTATCCTCATCACAAGGGCCCTGATAAGAGGGAGACAGGAGAGTCAGAGATGAAGAGGGGACAGGATGGCAGAAGCCAGAGGTGACAGAGATTTGAAGATGTCGCACTTCTGTCCTGGAAAATGGAGGCGATTTCTCAAGTAAGGATACAGGCCTCTAAGGCCTGGAAAAAGCAAGAAAAGAAACTCTCCTAGGTTCTCCACAACATAGCCTGCCAATACATGGATTTTAGGTCTTTTGACCTCTATAATTGAAGGATAGTAAATGTGTGTTGTTTTAAGCCACCAAGCTTATGGTAGTTTGTTACAGCAACAATAGAAACTTAATACCCTGAAAAAGCACTTTGCCATTGTTTCGAAGGTGAAGAAGAAGGTTGTTTAAAAAGTTTTATTTATAATTTTAGCTTTTATTTAATTTTTTTAATGTTTTATTTTATATTTGAGAGGGAGAGAGAGAGAGAGCACCAACAGGGGAAGGGCAGAGAGACAGAGACAGAATCTGAAGCAGGCTCCAGTCTCTGAGCCATCAGCAGAGCCTGACGTGGGGCTCGAACTCATGAACTGTGAGATCACGACCTGAGCTGAAGTTGGACGCTTAATCCACTGAGCCACCCAGGCACCCCTATAATTCTAGCTTTTTCTTAGCATTTATTATGAGCCATCTCTGTGCTAATCACATATCTCAATACTTGAAAAGGGAAGAGATAAAATTTATCCAAGTTTTCTTTTTGTAGCAGTTTGTTCTACCAATTAATAGAACTGAAATGCAGTTTGGTATTTAGATGTGTTTATTATGTTTACTTTTTGTAATCAAGATAGGATGAAAATGCCTCTTTATTAGACAGATGTTTAGGGGCACCTGGGTAACTCTGTCAGTTAAGTGTCTGACTCTTGATTTCAGCTCAGGTCATGATCTTGTGGTTCATGAATTTGAGTCCCACATCGGACTCTGCTCTGACAGTGAAGAGCCTGCTTAGGATTTTCTCTCTCTCCCTCTCTCTCTGCCCCTGCCCCACTCTCTCTCATTCTGTCTCTCAAAATAAATAAAAATACTTTAAGAAAAAAAATAGATGTTTAGTTGTTTTGACTACTCTTGGATCTTACTTAGAAAACCTAATCCTAACCCTAATTGTAAATATTCTTGGTGGCATGGTGAGCTTTTATCAGTGCCTTTTAAAAATTCCTCAAGCTCTGGGACACCTGGGTGCCTCAGTGGGTTAAGCTTCCGACTTTGGCTCAGGTCATGATCTCATGGTCTGTGGGTTTGAGCCCCGCATCTGACTCTCTGCTGTCAGCATAGAGCCTGCTTCAGATCTCTCTCTGTCCCCCTCTCTCTCTGCCCCTCCCCACCTCAAAAATAAATAAACTTTCAAAATCATAAAGTAAAATTCCTCAAGTTCTGCAAATTCTCAGATTTTTACAAGATGAACATTTATTTTTGGTCTGAATTTAGTGTATTAAAATTTGATCTCAGAACCTATTAACAGTATTCATTAATGCTCTTTACCTTATAATCTCTTCTTTTCTGCATCTGGAAACATAATGGGTTGTATTTCTTCAACTCTTTTGAAGAAAAGTATGGCCATTCCATTGGCCAATAAAATGTGAGAATAAGAAATAGCTGTCAGTATACTATAGTAACTTTAAGTGCCAGTGCACATCTCCCTGTCTAGACACAGGTGAGTCATTGCATGGACACGGGGCCTCCATTAGCCTCCACCCTTAGTCACTTGCCTGTCTCTTTTTAAGCTTGTGTTATAAACAAGAAATAAAATTTTGTTTTTGGCCAGTGAGGTGTTGGGTTATATTTTATAAACCACCACATCACAATCTACCCTGATTGATATGCTTCCACCCAAAAGTAATTTCAATGACAAAAAAACTACAGCGTACTTAATCACTCTATTTTTTGTTCTTTACTCTCATTGATTTTATCCATCATAATTATGAGATCTATATTCAATTTTGGGGAGAGGATGATAAACATCTGTTTCCTGATTATCTATAGATTCTCTAAAAAAGAATATATTTTAAATAATCAATAAAAATCAACTGAATTTCTGTTCGTAAATTTAATTTCCTGTGTGAAAATTATATCCCTGGGGCATACCAGCTTAATAAAAGTTTGTTTCAGTTACTGTTCCAGACAGGTTTGCTGTTGGATTTGATATAAGAAACGAGTAAGGAGGGAATATCTGCTTGATCTTCAAATGCAAAGTATAAATTTTAAAGTTATTTGAAGGGAGTAAATTTGAATTAAGAATTTTATTGGAATGTGCATATGATCTTTCTCCTTGTTTACAACCTTATTCTGTTCTTAAATTTTTGCGAAGCTATAGACCCCTCACGATATTAAATTCTCTCTGTCATATTCAGTGATTTAATGTTCTACCCTTGAATGTTTCATTTCTACAACAGGTGAGTTATGTGTGAGCCTAAGGCAAAGCTCTAGCTTCCTTCTTACACACGACTTTGCCATTTCCCATTCTCCAAATACACTGAAACACACACTCTCTTTTTCACAAATACACGTACCCACACACAAAAACACAGAAACTTATGACTATATACACAGAAACCTATGACTATCTCCATTTGTCATTAAGAATTGTATATGATGCCACAAAATTGTACATGATGCCACAAAAGAAGCTCCAGTGGAATACTATGTAGATAATAATACTTAATTGAACTGGTTGATTACATGCTCTTGTATTTTAACATATATAGAATTTACAATATTGTTCTAAGATTACCTGAGACAACATACTACTTTTTTTAACCATTCTTTGGGTCTTACATTACATCATGCACTCATCCCATCTACACAGGAAAAAGAAATCATGAGCTATTTTTTCAGTGTATGACATAACTGTCTCCCCACTCCATTCTTACTAATATTCAGAGTTCCAGATTTTCCTTTCCCCACATTAAATGTTTCTTCCCAGATTATATTTTTCATATTGCATTGGTCCACCTACTCCGCACTTCATGTGTCCATCATCACTGGGTACCGATGTCAGAAGAAGTTCAATGTGGATTTGTTTTATAACAGTTTTACTGTGATATAATTCACATGCAAATCTATACACCTTTTAAAAATGTACAATTCAGTGATTTTTAGTAAATTCACAGGGTTGTGTGCTCATCAGTACTATCTAACACTAGAATTTCTTATCACTGTTTCTAAAAGCCCCATACACACATTAGTACTCACTTGCCATTACGGTAGTCCCCTCCCCTTTCATAGTTTTGCTTTTGTAGTTTTAGTTACCTGAGATCAACCATGATTCAGAAGTAGATGATTCTCTTTCTGAAGTATGGGCAAAAGGGAAATAGTAGCCTAATACTGTGTCACAATGTCTATATCATTCCACTCACTTCATCTCAATACACAGGCATTTTATGATCTCACATCATCACAAGAAGCGTGAGTGCAATACAATTTGGTTATTTTGAGAAAAAGATCACATTCATGTATCTTTTAGTACAGTATATTGCCATAATTGTTATATTTTACTATTGTTTTTGGTCTCTTGCTCTGCTTAAATTATTACTTAAGATTTACCATAAATATGTATGTACATGAAAAGCAGTGTATATAGGGCTTGATACTGTCTATGGTTTCAGGCATCTACTGGAGGTCTTGGAACGTATCCCCTGTGGATAAGGGGGAACTACTGTACTCTCTTGCAAACCAGCCTTGTCAACCACTAGTCTATCTCTATGGACTTGCCTATCCTGGACATTTTACATAAAAGGACTCATGAGCAACTGTACAATTGAAAGCAACTAGACAAATACACTAGATATTATTTATTTTGAGGGAGAGAGACAGAGAGAGAATCCTAAGCAGGCCTCGCACTGTCAGTGCAGAGCCAGATGCAAGCTCAAACCGAAGAACCATGAGATCATGACCTGAGCCAAAACCAAAAGTTGGACGCTTAACCAACTGAGCCACCCGGGAGCCTCATAAAATTAACAAAAAATGTAATGTTCCACTGATAGTAGACTTTACCTACATAAACAGTTGATTCCGTTTATATTTTCTAATCTGCAACCTGAAACCTTTAAAATAAGGAATAGTTCTAGACACTAGAATCAATCAATGAAAATAATAGATTCTGTTTAAACAGGCAAGAATACAGATTTTACTAAAACCTAAAGTCTATAATAATTAACTTATTATTATCAGTTATTGTGATAGAGAAATGGAACTAAATACTTCCATGGGGCAAAGAACTAATGGGAGATATATCTTTTGGTATACCTTATAACAAACTTCAGGACAATATTCAAATACTACCATGTGATTTTTCTTACGATAAATTGTTGCTATTTAGGCTTAGCAAAATTTCATTTTGTCTTTTTCAATTTATTCATATATATGTTCATATATACATAGATATATACATATATATGTATAAATATATATATATACACACATATACACACACATATGTGTGTTTGTGTGTGTGTGTGTGTGTATATATATACAAGAGGTAACTTTCTAGAAATGTTTGAAAAGAAAGATATTGAAATTTTAACCCAAGGATTAATTTATATTTTTAAATGCTTGGAATTAGTTATTTGGAAATTTACCTCCATAGAATCATTCTTTACACTTCTCTGTATAATGCAATAAACAATAAAAATCACATATGAAGTAAAATATCATATTACTTGGTTTATTCTAAGTTACCAATCATGAAATTTGAATATTCTGGAAGAAGGAAAAACTTTCAGCGAAGTTTTAGTTTCACAAAATTGTTAAGGGGAAAGTTATGCTTTTCTGGTGATTTGAGTAATATGAATAAGTTATTTGCCCTTAAAGTAGCAGAAAGAATTAATTTTTGAGCACAATGAAATTAAAAGGCTTTAGCTTGCCTGATCTGAACAAAGTAAGATGAATTTTTAATACAGTGAATTAATTAGGCACATAATGAGAAATAGAATATATAATATTTCTAATTCAGATAAATCACAAAATATCCCAGATCCTAAAAGAAATAAATATCATTCATCATAGACACACCTTAAATTATGTTTATTGGAAAATATTAATGGCAACAGATACAACAGAAACGTTAAATGAATTCTATTGCTGATTTAGTTTCACGAAATTACATTTCATTTTGACCCTCATCTGTAACTTTCTGCAGAGTTAATCTTAGGACATTACTCATTTTTGAAGGTGTTAATGTACCATAAAGGATTTGTATTATCGTTAGACATACTATCTATGCCAGGTGTTACATGTTCTCTGCATCTGCCCTGAAGTTCATTTAACAGCTTATAAATCTTTATGACCATATGATGTGTTTCTGTGATCACTTGCATCCTTAAAAAGATTCTGAAACACATGAGATTAAGTTATTTTTAAACTTTTTTACATAACACAGTACCTATGGGTTAATTTTAATACTTTTGATTTACATAATATTTAATTTCATAGTTTGAACAACTTTCAGTGTATACGTATATACATATATGTGATTATATGTTAACATGCAATATGATATAGTGACTTGGGATCTAATCTCTGTATTTAAAGACACTTTACGGGGCGCCTGGGTGGCGCAGTCGGTTAAGCGTCCGACTTCAGCCAGGTCACGATCTCGCGGTCCGTGAGTTCGAGCCCCGCGTCAGGCTCTGGGCTGATGGCTCAGAGCCTGGAGCCTGTTTCCGATTCTGTGTCTCCCTCTCTCTCTGCCCCTCCCCCGTTCAGCTCTGTCTCTCTCTGTCCCAAAAATAAATAAATGTTGAAAAAAATTTAAAAAAAAAAAAAAATAAAATAAAATAAAGACACTTTACATTTGGGTAGGAGGGAGGGGAGGGTGGGTGATGGGCATTGAGGAGGGCACCTGTTGGGATGAGCACTGGGTGTTGTATGGCAACCAATTTGACAATAAGTTTCAAATTAAAAAAATTTAAAAAACTAAAAACACTTTACATTTTCCAGACTTAGTGCCCTAATCTACAAATCATTGTATGTGAGCTAGATGATTTATAAGCATAGCATTTTTTTGAATTTTTTTGTTCTATGATCAGTACTAAATTGCAGGGTCGCATAAAATGATGTATATTTTATTTCATGTATTCAATACATTCTTTAGCCAATCACAAGTACACTGTAAGAAAATAAATTTATTTTATTTACATTTATTTTGCATTTCATATTTTATGACAAATATACCTAACCATACATCTTTTTGTGCCAGTTGTGTAGAATTTATATTAACTAGCTGAAGAAATAGAGTCAAAGGAAATTTTTATATAATTTGATCACTCAGGTACCTGAGGAATAGACTCAGGAAAATATTTAATTAAAACTTTTTTTGTAAATAAAATTATTTGAAAAATATAGGCTAACATCTATATCTAAAAATATAAAACAATTTGACAAATCCTGTTTTATTTTTTTTAATAAATCCTATTTTAAAATAAAAGGCAGATACTGAATTTTAGTCCTTATAATTTATTAGTTAGCAATCTTTTAAAGTCTGTTTCATAACCTATTATAAGAGCTAAGAAGTTTTCTCATATTATAGAAACTTCTGTAGATGTCTGGCATGCTTACTGAAAAAGCACATTTCTGAACACCATAGCAAACCCACTGAATCAGAATTATCAAGGGCATTTGACTATTTTCTCCCTTATCTCCCTTCCCTTTCCCTTTTTCCTTCCCTCCCCCTCTCTTTCTCTCTTCTCTCTGTTTATTCTTTCCTTTTTTCCTTTTTCTTTCTTTCTATGAAATATCCCTGTAGTTCTTACCAACAGCAATATTAAGGAAAATTTCAGATTTAACATTGGAATATTTAGAGTTTAGATAACATCTAGCTTTATGGTACATTCAATTAGTTTGAAAAGTTGTATGCATCATTAGTCCACAGCCCATAACCTTTAAAAATGTTTTGGTCCTTTATAGGGCTCTCAAAGTTTTCTATCTTTAATATATATATATATATATATATATATATATATATATATATATTTTTTTTTTTTTTTTTAGTTTATTTGTTTCAAGAGAGACAGAGACAGCACAAGTGAAGGGGGAGGCAGAGAGAGAGAATCCCAAGCCAACTCTGCACTGTCAGCACAGAGCCCGACATGGGGCTCGAGTCAGGAAACCAGGAGATCATGACCTGAGCTGAAACCAAGAGTCCGACCCCTAACCAACTGAGCCACCCAGGCATCTCAATTTTTTTCTTAGATTGATGATTATAATAGACTTGTTATAAGACTATAACTCAACTTTTCTATAAGTAAAGCAGATATTCAGCAATGTGTTAGTCACTGACTCTTCTTTTCTGTCAGATTTTTAAAATTACAAGTTAGAAGCAAAGACTCAATATGACAATAGATTGTTTTAGCAGATATCTGGATAAAATTGATAGGCAGTTTCTGTCCTTACTTTTTATTTTTTTTTAACAGTATCACAAGGAGAAAATAGGGCATAATATCTCATAAAATATTTTAGGAAAGCTACATTTCAGTATAGATTTAAACTAGTATGAGTGAGTAGCATGAGTTTCTAGTGTTTTATTTATGTTTATTCATTTAATTCCTGCAATAACTCTATGAGGTAGGTAGAAACTTATGTCTGTTTTTACAGATGAGGGAAGTGAGGCATAGAGACATTAAGAAACTTATTAAAGGCTGTGTCCCAGGCAGTGGAGCTCCAGGGTCTATGTGCATAATCAGTACACTCTATAGACTTTGAGTGTTTTAGCGATGACCACAATCACATATATTATAGTTTAAAAGATAAATTTGCAATGTTGAATGTTCTTCAGTCTAAATTTCTTTTTCCTTTTCTCCAGATATTTTTCTAATTATTTCCATTAATTTACTTTTTTCATTAAGAAAGAAGTATATATTACTAATATCTCCAAGTTTTCTTATGATATAAGGAAAACAATTGGAATAATATATAGATGTAAAATGATTACTGTTAAGTGCTCATTCTGAATGTTTGAGCAAAACGTTTGGCAAGTTATCACAGGTTTTGTTATCAATTGTTATGTGACTGTGGACCATTTACAGTGATGAGAAAGGAGATTTTAAGTTACTTCATCTTCTTGTAATCTTTCGTCTCTAAATTAGTTCTTCTGAGTCCCTCCGTTTTTTAACTCTTTGGCATTACTCTGTTTTGTCATCTGATGTAATAAGACCCAGATTAATAACTATGCAGTTAGTGTTATCTTCTAATTAACTACAAAAATCTAATATATATCCTTAGATACAGTAAGATTTTTCTTCAGATAGTGAGACAGATAGTGATAGGAGATACGTATTTGTGAGTGTGTGTGTGTGTACATATATATATATATATATATATATATATATATATGTATATCTATTGATGTCATTGGCTGATAGATTTGTTATCACACTTAATTGCAAGTACACTTATTTATCTATAACCAGATACAGAGAATCTCTTAAAAACATAGCATGGATTTTTAAGCATCAATTATTACTGGATGGGGGATATTGTCCCCAATAAGAGGCTTTCAGTGTTTTCATATAATTTAAAAAATTACAAGTTTCAAAAAGGTTAATTTTTATCAAATTTTATAAAATTCCATAATAGAATAAGTAGACTTAAGTCCAAAAGAACAGAGTGATAGTTGTATTCATCATATCATGTCTATTCTAAAATAATGGAATGAGGAATATTGGTTAATTATATTCAATCTACTCATTATATTTCATTTTTAACAACTTGTTTTCAAAGTGAAGCATCAGGGGCACAGTGGTAAACAACACTATCAAGACACTGATCCCATGTAGACCATTATTCAGTCTGTGGAGACTAGTAGTAAATAAAAAGATAACTCAAATTTTAATAAGTGCTTGTAGAAATTAATTAAGTGATGAAACTTCAAAGGAATGATGATGCTATTTTCTATAAAGCAATCTGGAAGCCTCTTTGAGAAAGTGTAATATGACCTGAGACCTGATAGATGAGAATGTTTCGGCTGTCAAAGCAAGAGTCCGAATTTGAGGGTGGTGCATTATGATAAAGGTAAAGAAGAGAGACCAACTGATATGGCTGGAGCAAAGAAACGAAAAGTAAGGGGTTGAATAAATTGGAGATTTAGTCAAGACTGAGGTTATATTATTTCTGATTGCAAGGGGTGACTTCGGTGTATATGTAGGGAAAATTCTGTGACTTCTCCAGGTGCTATTGGAATAATAGGCTTCTGTGGTTGTTGTTCCAGAAGAGATATTCACATATGCATTGTTTATCTTTTTCTTTTTGGAATGAGAATCTGTTTGATTGTGGTTTTATTTACTAAGATGAAAATGCTGGGAGCACAACAAGCCAGAAGGAGTTGGATGAGTGGTGAGAAAAACAAAAGCTCTGTTTTGACACATTTTATTTATTTATTTATTTATTTATTTATTTATTTATTTATTTATTTAAATTTGTTTTATTTTGTTTTGTCTTGGTACATTTTAAGTTTGGGAGGTCTATTAGATATCTAACTTGAAATAAATATTAAAATATCAGTTGTGGAACTTAGTGAAGAGTTGGTAGATATAGATTTAGATTTTTAAAAACATCATAAATCTATTTTTAGCTAAAACCATATAATTGTATAACCAAGCTCATGAAGAGAATGTAGAGAGAATAGATTGGGCTCCAAATCAGGCTGGAAGATGGGAGAGAAGCCAATGTGAGGATGAAGGGAGCAGTGAGTGAGGAAAGAAAAACACCAGGAACCCATGTCATCAGTGTGGTGTCAGGGATCATGGGTGATTGTATGTCTCATGTAAACTCTTCCACTCCTAGATCTGTAGTTAATTTGGAAATACATTTCCCACAGATGCTTAATTGTCTTCTAATCTTAATGAATTTTACATGCTAATAGCAAAATGCTGTTTTTAAAAGGTGTAGTTCTCGATTCTACTTTATTTCTTAGTTTTCTTGACTCATGCCTCTCTGTCAATCTAAAGTTTTCTGCATTGAAGGTATCAGGAAAAATAGTTGTAAAGTCTTCATCCTTAATCTATTTATCCTTAAGCCATTTGATCATTTTGTTCAGAGCTTTTGTTAATCCCTTTTGTACCTATTTGGGATCTAGGAGCAGTAGTTTTGTCCAGTTCTATAAGTCTCCTGTCTGTCTTCTTTTTAACTATTGAGTCTGCCGATTATTTCTTAAGCCCATCTTTTTCTTGTAATATCTTGCTCAGCATATTCAGTAGCAACCAGAACATATTTTTAACCTTCTGTTTTCTAACATTTTCCCTTAAAGCTTCTGACTGAGGAAACAATATTCTTTCCTGCTTAGAACAGACAGCAGTATTAATAATTTTGTCACTACCTGATACAGATAATCATCTCTTCAACATTCAGGAATAATTTTGTCACAGATGTCCTCTCAGATTCCAGGCCAGATATTATTGTTTTGAGAGTTGCACCCTTCTTTTGGTACTGATTTCTGTATCACTTTTCCTCCTATTTTACATGACAGAACTGATTATAAGACTTTAACCCAAATTCATGGAGGCTGGGGAATTTAGAAAGTGGATGGGAATTTTCTGAGCACTAACAGTATTGTCCACATTACATTATAATGATTTCTCTTTTAACTTCTTCCCTTTTCCTTCCTAACTTCTTTCCTTTTTTCTTCCTTTTGGTAGAAAAGAAGAAAGAGCAGGACAGAAGACAGAATCAGGTCTGCATAAGAATGAAAGACTGGGTTCCCAAGAAAATGTGTTTGAGTTGGGGTTACTTATAGGAAGTTGTGGAAAAGCGACAGAATGTAAGCTCAGACTTGAAAGATGAACATTTTATTTTCTCAGGATAGAAAGATTGGATAGAGTAATGATTTCCAAAACTGGCTCATCAAAATCTCAAGTTTCTTTTTTTACAAGTATAAACACCAGTTTTCATCCTAGACCCATGAAATGAGACTTGCCAAATATAGTACTCTGCATTTTATGTTTGCTGAAAATATAGTATCTCCATTTTATGCATCTTTCTATATTGTGAAAAGAATGTTCTACTTCCTCTGGTTCACAAACTGTTCTTTTCATAATATAGGGAGCTCAAATCAATTCTTAGTATTAAAAAAATCACCAGTTTGATCACCACAGTAGAATTCTAAACTTCATGAATCTGTGTCATGATCTTTAATTGCTTTGCTTAATATTGTGACATTTTTAGGGTTCCAAGTAATTTTTCAGTACCAGGAAAGGTCTACAAGGCTCATTACAGAAATCTGACTCATACTTTGTGATTACTAAGATTAGTAATTCTAAGCTGGCACATAGATAATTTGGAGAAAATCAGTTTAAATAAATGTTTTTGTGATGCTTTAATTTGACTACATTAGCATCATATTACTAACATAACTTACATAAGTTTCTTCAAAATTGAAAGTATCTGTTTTAGAAGTTAGATCTCAGTTTCAGGCAGGGTATCAGCATGAAACAGATGGCACAGTCAAATTAGAATACTTCAGGGAGTTTTTAATAAAGAGAATATTTATGAAAGTGTGAACAGAGTATAGCATATCAGAAAGGATGGTATGATTCTAAGGAGCTAATAATGGCAAAGCTAGGACCACTTCTAGGACTAAAAGAAGGAAGGTAGGGAGCAATTACCGAAAGGAAAGGAAAGGAAAGGAAAGGACGATAGCTTGGGAGGCACAGCCACCTCCATTCAACCTACCCTACTCCAGAACGAGGGTAACCCTGTAGGGAAGGAGCCAGAGTAAGAAATGCCCTCACTTCACTGTCCTACTTCTGGCTGACTGCCTTCCAGGGATCTCATTGACTGACATACACCAGTAGCTAGAAAATAAGAAATGCAACAGATAATGTGATTTTTCTGCAAATGTTCTTTTCCCATATGTTGTATCAAGTTAAATCGGATGTTGGGCCCAACCTATGAGTAAGGTCATTGTTCAATTAATCTGCATGGACTGCCATAACAAAATACCACAGGCTTCGTAAAACGATGGAAATTTAATTTCTTGTTTCACATTGCTGGAGGCTAGAAGTCCAATATAAGGTGTGTCAGCAGGGCTGGTTTCCAGTGAAGAGACTCTCAGCTTGCAGACTGCTGCCGTTTCACTGTGTGCTCACATGGTCTTTCCTTTGTGTGCAAATGCGCAGATTTCTGGTCTCTCTTCCTCTTCTTATAAAGACACCAGTCCTATTGGATTAGGACCCCACCCTATAACCTCATTTAATTTTCGTTATCTCCATAAAGGCCCTGTCTCCAAATACAGCCACACTGGGGGTTAGGGCATCAGCATATCAATTTTGGGGGAATATAGTTCAGTCCATAACATAGGGGATATTCTTAAGATGAGTCTATTTTATTAGTTCAAAATCATGACTACTTCAGCCCGTAAAGCTAGTTAATAATGGTAATTAGTCTATTTTTATAGGCATAAATTTTGAAATATGTGATAAAGAGTAAGTTTTAAAGTTACATATCAATCTTCTAATATATCTATTGTTCTTATCTGTTTTACATATTGATAAAGTACATTTTTTTATGAAGGAGTTAAGGAGTTATAAATAAAAAGGTTTTTTTTTAAGGATGCCTTTCAATTTTAGGAACTTCGTAAATTGCATAGCTGAAATTCCAAAACTGAATCTTAGAGTGCTTTCTACTCCTATTTTGAGAGAGTAACAGTTTGAGTACTCCCTAGATTCCACTATTGACAAATGATCACTTTTGAGGCAAGCAATGAGAAGTTTTTTAATCCTTATTATTTGACAAAATTATTTTAATTTCTTACATTATGAGTTGTGCATTCTTATTAAAATTCCAGCTAGTAATATTCCCACCTCTGTTGGGTATTTATTTAAAATATCAAGAACTCAAAAGCTAATTTTCTTTGGGTTTGCTTTAACTGTTAAGTCCATTTATCACTTTTTTTTTCTAAAGGCCCTGATGATCTGTGAATCTACAACAGGAGTGATTTCAATTGTTAAAATGATCACCAAGATTCTAAACGTGTTCAGTAAAGGAAAGGTATTTTTTTCTATCCATATCAATACATTTTACTTTTTTATTATTTTTTTAAGTTTATTTATTTATTTTGAGGGAGGGAGAGCACAGTGGGGGAGGAACAGAGAGAGCAGAGAGAGAGAATCCCAAACAGCTTCTGCACTGTCAGTGCAGAGCCTGATGTGGGGCTCAAGCTCATGAACCAGGAGATCATGACCTAAGCTGAAATCAAGAGTTGGACACTTGACTAATTGACCAGGTACCCCCCCCCATATCAATACATTTTTTTTCTTAGATATGGTCCCTAAAGAATAAGTGACAAAAGAAAAAATTATATAAATTGGACTTCATCAACACTAAAAACTGTTGTGCTTCAAAGGACACCATCAAGTGAAAAGATAATTCATAGAATAAGAAAAAATGTTTGCAGATCATATATGTGACTACTTGTATCCAGAAGTAGTAAAAAAATCTCTTACAACTACTGAAAAAAAAGATGAATAGCCTAATTAAAATTGGTTAAATGATTTGAATAGAGATTTCTTCAAAAATACATACAAAGTGCCATGAAAAGATGCTCTAATTCAGTAGCCATCTGAGAAATCAATATCATTTCACACTCTCTAGGATGACTGTCACAAAAAAAAAAAAAACTAGATAATAACAAATAATGGTCAGGATGTGGAAAAATTAGAACACCCCTATATTGCTTATGAAGATATTAAATGGTGCAGTTCTTTGAAAAACAGCCTGGCTGTTCATCAAAATGTTAAACATAAAGTTTCCATATGACTAATCAATTCAGCTTCTAGGTATAAAGCCAATAGAAAGTATATGTCCAAAAACTTGTAAATGAAAGTTATTAGCATTATTCATACCAGCCAAAAAGTATAAAGAGCCCACATGTCTATCAAATAATAATGCATAAGCAAATGTGGTATATCCATACAATGGAATATTATTCAGCAATAAAAAAATGAAGTACTGATGCATAAAATACACAGGTGAACCTTGAAAATATTGTGCTAAGTGAAATCCAGTCACAAAAGACTACATAGTGTATGATTCCATTTATATAAAATGCCCAGAATATGCATATCCAAAGTGACAGCAAATGGAGTTGTGGTTGCTGGCAGCTAGGGTTAGGGAAATGGGAAATGACTGCTAACAGGTATGGGATTCCTCTAGAAAGATGTATATTTTCTAAAATTAGATAGTTGTGATGGCTACACACCTCCTGTGAGTGTACTAAAAACTTATTTTTACACTTCAGATGGGTGAATTTATGGCATGTGAATGTTATCTCAATAAAGCTGTTTAAAATCATGACAATTTGAGTATGTAAACATCTCACCTGTTGTTGTTGTTGTTTTTTTTTTTTTTTTTTTTGGCTGATGTTCTTATTAAACTGTTGAAAACTAAATTCTGTTTTAGAGAGATTCCAATAGTGTGCACATTGATTAGAATAAGAGCCTATTCAAGAACATAATTAAAATCACCATATCTTAAAAACTTTATAAAATCATGTCACTTGAATAGGCCAGTTTGTGGAGGTGATATAAGTGGAGACATTTGCTGAGTTCTCTCCTGTTCAGTCTCTTGTTGATATATCAGGTTCTAAATATAATTATGTTGGATTTGTAGGAACTACACTAAGTATTTTAAGCTCATATTATTTCTTTTACAAAAACGTACATAGTGTTGAAACATGTGGTGTCTGGGTGCAATCCAAACATCATCACAACTTTCTAAGTTTACAAGATAATGCCCAGTTTATCTCCCAAATGGTTTTATAAAGTTATATTTCCAAAAACAGATTATGAGAATTCCCGTTTTACTAGACCACCACCAATGTTGAGTATTAGCATGCTTGGGCAACAATTTTTCAGCCTACCTGAAAAATGAGAGTTAACAGCTATAAAACATCCTCTCCCCAGTAATGTCTGGAACATGGGAAGCACTATTCTTAGTAAGTTAACTAGTTGTTATTAGACTTTGTCTTACTTTTAGTAGTAGTAGTATTTTTAGTAGTCTAATAGTACTTTTAGTATTACTGTTACTTGTAATAGAACTAGTAAGGATGATTCTCTTGTATGATTCAACAAATTAACATTGATTGCAATTTAATAACATAATAGCATTTGAATCTAGACAATTCACCACCATGAGTTGATCACCATATTTAAGAGTGAAGTCACCAAAAGCACATTATGTAAAACAATAGTCTAGGTTAAAGGTGACTTTTAAAAGCATACACTTTGAGGTACCTGGATGGCTCAGTCAGTTAAGCATCCAACTCTTGATTTTAGTTCAGGTTATGATCTCACAGTTGGTGGGATCAGGCCCCATGTTGGGCTCTACGCTGACAGCATGGAGCCTGCTTGGGATTCATTCATTCATTCATTCTCTCTCTCTCTCCCTTTCTCTGCCCCTCCCCCACTCACATTTTCTCTGTCTCTCAAAATAAATAAATAACCTTTGAAAAAATATAAAAGCATACACTACAAGGGAACCAGCAACAAGAAGGAAAAAGACTTTTTGTAGGGTAGCTTGCCCCTGTCCCAACCGTAAAGAATGTGCTGGAGAGGTAGCAATCTTGGAAAAAAGAAGCAACACATTTGTCCTATACCAGGATGTGGTAAAGTCCATGGGAAGACCTCACATCTTAGAGCTCATCTGCATTGGCATTCTGGGGAGCACCCTTTTGTTTGTAACTGGATGTTCAGTGGTAAAAGATTTACTCGAATTATTTACTTGAATTATAGAAGCACAGAAGATCATGTACAGGTAAGAAGAAATTTGTCCAGAATGTTTAAAACGCTTTATGAGAAGTGACCACCTTGCCAAACATATTAAAACACATCAGAATAAAAACAAGGTATTCACTCTAGCAGTACAGTCCTGGCATCTGTGGAAGCTGCATGAGATGATGCTTTGATTACTGCCGGAGGACACACTTATCCTTGCGAATATTCAACAAAGTTCTGTTTGATATAGGAACCACTAATACGTCCACCACTAGCAATCAAGATACCCTTACCAACACTGAAATACCTTTATAGCTTGTCACAGTCTCTGGAAATGAGATAGTGGAACAAATATTACACAAAGACTTACTCATTGTGGTTATTTTTATACAGTGGTGAGAATATTGTTGTTAAGTTTTTAGATATCCTTTTATTAATGTGCAAAAATTTTTGGATTGACAGTAACTTGTTTATTTATACATGACACTGAAATGCCTTACTTTGTATGATATTCCATAGCATATTAAAAATGGTAAAATTGCCTGGGTTTTGTAGGTACTTTTGGAATCTAGAAGAAATGAAATTTTGCCAAGTTATATAAAGAGAAAATTGAATATAACAATGTGAATGGTAGTCTAACTAAATACATCAATGCTGTGGTTTGGAATAGAAACGAGAACATGTTGGAGGCTCCTGGGTGGCTCAGTCAGTTAAGCATCAGCCTTTGGCTCAGGTCATAAGCTCATGTTCATGAGTTTAAGCCCCATGTCAGGCTCTGTGCTGACAGCTCAGAGCCTGGACCCTGCTTTGTATTCTGTGCCTCCCTTTCTTTGCCCCTTGCCCACCCCACCCCCTCAAAAAAAAAGTAAATAAACATTAAAAAAATTAGAACATGTTGATATTTATCTGTTGTAGGATTTTTTAAAAAAAAGTTGTGGGGGGGGCGCCTGGGTGGCGCAGTCGGTTAAGCGTCCGACTTCAGCCAGGTCACGATCTCGCGGTCCGTGAGTTCGAGCCCCGCGTCGGGCTCTGGGCTGATGGCTCAGAGCCTGGAGCCTGTTTCCGATTCTGTGTCTCCCTCTCTCTCTGCCCCTCCCCCATTCATGCTCTGTCTCTCTCTGTCCCAAAAATAAATAAACGTTGAAAAAAAAAAAAAAAAAAAAAAAAAAAAAATTTAAAAAAAAAAAAAAAAAAAAAAAAAAAAGTTGTGGGGGTCAAAGAAATCATGTTATGATAAAAAAAATTTTTTTGTAATTTTCTTGATGACTGTAATTTCTAGGTGTAACTGACAAATCAAGTTTCCAAGCAAATGTTACATGGTTTATGCACACTTTACTTAGTTTATCAGTTTGTCATTTTGAAGCTAATTATTTTAATTACTTTTAAGCATTACTCTTGTAAGACTTTGAAAACTACATTTTAACTTGGAACTCTAAGGATAGTCACCCTTCAAATCCTGTTGATAAGCCACATTTAATATTTAATTTACCAAAATAATGTCTTGTTAATACTCTTTCAATAACGAAGTTGAGCATATAACCAATGTTTAAAAAAAAAAGTTTAAAATGTATAGGTTGAGGTATTTGGGTGGTAAGAAAATGTTACAATGAATTATCCCTTTTCTTGAATATGGGAAGACCAAAAAAATAAGGTATGTTGTGTCTTAACAGTGATTTTTTTTATCCAGTCTTGTTTGGAAAAACCATATGCCTGCCACAGCCTTAAAAGCCATCATGTAAATTACCAGTAAAGTATAACATATTCAAACATAACAAAATCACTTCCATAGTGGTGATACTCTAACAATATGGATATTCGTCATAGAAAACTAGAGGTTTATGATTTTTTTAAGTATTTTTTTGTCTAGGTAGTCAGTGTACTTAAATATCAACTATTTTCCTCTTTCACTTCTTCCCTTAAAATTTATATGTATCCAGTACATTTAATTGTATCTTTTTTATTATGCTAAATTTTCCTTTTATTTTTTAATTACCTGTTATATTTTCAATTATTAAAAAGTATACAAAATAAACTTTCATTGCTGCTCTTGTAAGAGTTATACAGTTTTCCTAAATGTATCCCTATAACTGCAGCAGTTAACCTATTTCAAAAATTTGGAATTCTGTTCATTTGTTATCCTTAAGAGCACCTCAAATTTAAAGGCTACCTTATTGTACGTTTAAAGTGTATTATAACAGTGTGGTAGTTAATGAAATACTACTTTTTCTTTTTAAAATAAACATGTAATATATATATATATATATATATATATACACACACAAATATATGTATATATATACATATGCATATATATATATATATGTATATATATATGCTTTAAAAAAATAAATAAAAGCATACACTTCAGCAAGTTTGTGGGAAATTGTTCTAATATGAGCTGGGTGATGTCTTCTACTATGCTACTCATCATTCACTAACCATTCCCAGGTTGGCAAACAAACAAACAAAAAATAGAAATCAACGTGTAACTTTCCAACAGTAAAATTTTCAAACACCAACTATTAACATGACAAATTTTAATAAGCTTAGTGGTACACAAGGCTTAAAGATTTATAAGTGCTTTCAAATCAACCTTGTAGAAAATACAATATAACCTTCAAATAACCTTGGCTTGATGTGATAGTGGAGTGGAATAAAATTTCTTCAGTTGTTTGTTGGAAGGAAACCATAATGAGAACATTTCATAAGTGGATTAGAAAAATTTCCTGTTGAATATATTACTAGTGTATCATGAGCAATCTTCACATGCATCTATCAATCAAAAACTGCCATTAATCAAGAATCAATAAATGTTTCTTTCTTGGGGCATAACTTAGTTGACTTAGGCACTTGGAATTATTGAAAACAAACCAAATTATAATTGCTCAATTATAAAAATTGTTAATGTTTTAAAAATTACAAAAATATTTTCCTAAGATGATTTAAGAAAAATAGCTACAACTTAGTGCAAATTCCCCCCTTAAAATCAAAGCCTTCACTGAGCAATAAAATGTTAAATACCCACTTCCCATTCAGCATTCTCTATCTCCTTCCCCACTGAATTTTTTTTCCACAGTACTTGTTATATCTGATATACTATATATTTTGTTTATATGGATATTGTCTTTTTACTCTCACAAAATATGAAATTCTTGAGGGAAGGGATTTCATTCACTGCTAAATCCTTTGCACTTGTAATATGCATACACTTAATAAAACTTTTTGGAAAGAAGAAAAGAAAGAAGAGGGGAAAAAAGAAGGGAAAATATATATATAAACATATTTAGGGTGTAACTTTAATGTTGATGTACTTATATGTATTTAATTCAGGCATAATGTACTGTTGTATCTTTACTAATTCCCATTCCTCTTCTTTTCTACAATTAGCAATGAGAATTTTAAAAACATCTTCAATCTGCACATGTAAGTACATTTTAAGATATGTATGCAATCATGTATACATTTAAAAATTACACATCTGATATATCCTCATAAGACTTACATTTTTTACTCCACTTTTTGTTTCATACAAAACTGCCTTTGTTTTTGTGTTGTTTTTGACACACATAAAACTACTTCATTTACTTTATTCCTAAATTTGAGTAAAATTACATGAATATATCATACTGACTTATTCATTTCCCTACTGATGACTATTTAGGTTAGTTCCAAGTTTGCTGTGAGAAAAAAAAATTAATGCTGAAGTGTACTTCTTTGAACACTCCCTAGTGTAAATAAACAAGAATTTCTCATATATGCATAAATATTCACTGATTCAAGAGTGTGTATCTTTTACTTTACAAGTTTACAAGACAGTACCAATTAATCTCCCAAATGGTTATACAAAATAACATTTCCAAAAATAGATTATCATAGTTCCCATTTTACAACACCACCACCAACATTGAGCATTAGAATGCTTTAATATTTTTTCTTCCAATCTGATAATTGTGACATGTTTTAATTTTAGTTTCCTGATAACCAGTGCATCTGAGCACTGTTTTCACGTGCTTTACCCATTTTTATCTATTTCTGGGTGAATTCCCATTTATTAGCTTTGTCCAATTTTATTGGAACATTTTTATTCTTATCACTTCAAAAGGACTGTCTTATACATTGTGGACACATATTTCTTTTCTGCTTATGGTAATATATTATGCCTATTAAATGGGTTTTATTTGTTAAATGTAGTAAAATTCACCTATTTTATGATTTGTGCTACTTATGCTTTTTAAAGACCTTTTCTATGCCAATTCTTAAAGATATGTCTTAATTTTCTCAACATTTGACTATTAAATTCCTCCATACTCTGAGGAATTTAATAGTTCTATTAAATATGTTAAAACTTTTAACATATTTAATATGTCGGTACAGACAATCCCTGACTTAACAATGGTCTGACAAGATTTTCTGACTTTATGATGGTTCAGAAGCGATGCACATTCAGTAGAAACCATACTTCAAATTTTGAATTGTGATGTTCTCCTGGGCTACTGATATCTTGTGTGATAATGTCTCATGATGCTGGGTAGCCAGTCACAACTCCCAGTCAGCCACAGGATCACCTGCGTCAACAACCAACACATTTACAGCCAACCTTTACCTATATAGCCATTCTCTTTTTTACTTTCAGTATAGTATTCCAGAAATTACATGAAATATTCAACACTTTATTTTTTTTAATATGAAATTTATTGTCAAATTGGTTTCCATACAACACCCAGTGCTCATTCCCAGGTGCCCTCCTCAATACCCATCACCCACCCTCCCCTTCCTCCCACCCCCCCATCAACCCTCAGTTTGTTCTCAGTTTTTACAAGCCTCTTATATTTTGGCTCCCTCCCTCTCTAACTTTTTTTTTCCTTCCCCTCCCCCATGGTCTTCCATTAAGTTTCTCAGGATCCACATAAGAGTGAAAACATATGGTATCTGTCTTTCTCTGTATGGCTTATTTCACTTAGCATCACACTCTCCAGTTCCATCCATGTTGCTACAAAGGGCCATATTTCATTCTTTCTCATTGCCACGTAGTACTTCATTGTGTATATAAACCACAATTTCTGTATCCATTCATCAGTTGATGGACATTTAGGCTCTTTCCATAATTTGGCTATTTATAGCAGCACTGTCAACAACACTTTATTTTAAAATACGCTTTGTGGGGGTGCCTGAATGGCTCAGTCAGTTAAGCGTCCAACATATGGTTTTGGGTCAGGTCATGATCTCATGGTTTGTGAGTTCAAGCCCCATATTGGGCTCCATACTGACAGTACGGAGCCTGCTTGACATTCTCTCTCTCTCTCCCTCTCTCTCTCTCTCTGCCCCTCCCCTGCTCGCTCACTCTGTCTCCCTCTCAAAAATAAATAAACTTTTAAAAATAAATAAAATAGCCTTTGTTAGTTAAATGATTTGGCCCACTGTAGGCTAGTGTAAGTGTTCTGAGAACATTATGATGTTTGATAGGTTATGTGTATTACATACATTTTGAATTAAAACATTTTCAACTATGATGGGTTATCAGGATGTAATCCTATTGTAAGTCAAGGAAGACCTATATTTGCTTTGAGATATGCTCTGAGTAGTGTTGTAGTTTCGTTTTTCTCCTTATGGATAGGGTATTATCTGAAGTCACATACTGAATTGTTATTATTAAAAAATTTTTTTAAATGTTTATTCATTTTTTGAGAGACAGAGACAGAGCATGAGCGGGGGAGAGGAAGGGAAAAGGAGACACAGAATCCAGAGCAGGCTCCAGGCTCTGAGCTGTCAGTCCAGAGCCTGATGTGGGGCTCAAACTCACAAACCATGAGATCATGACCTGAGCTGAAGCCACCTAGGTGCCCCCTGAATTATTATTTTTATATAGATTGTGTAATGCTAACTCTAGCAAATATCAGTATATTTGTGGAGCTAATTCTATGCTTTCTGTTTTGTTCCACTGATAACATCGTAAATCACGTGACCATAGCAATATTATTTATTCATTTTCAACTTAAGCAATATAGTTTTAATTTTTTCCAGCTTTATTGAGATATAATTGACATATAATATTGTGTTATTTTAATGTATAAAATGTGATGTTATGATACACATATATATGGCAAAATGATGAATGACCACAAGAAGGTTAGTAAACACCTCCATCACCTCACATAATTATCATGTTTTCCTGTGGTGATCTACTCTCTCAGCATCTTTCAAGTACGTAATAGAGATTTGTTAACTGTAGTTACTATGATATACAGATCCAGAATTTATTCATTGAATAGCTGGAAGTTTATACTGTTAAACCAGTATTTTCCCATTTCCTCCATCTCCTCAGCCCCTGACAGCCACCATTCTACTCTATTTCTATGAGTTTGGCTTTTTCAGATTGCCCATACGAGTGAGATCATTCATCTTTTAATGGATCAGGCTCCATACAGATGTCTTCTTTGGAAAAAAGTATATTCAGTTCTTCTGCCCATTTTTTAATCAGATTTTTTGTTTGTTTGCTTTTGTAATTACATTCTATGTTCCTTTTATATTCTGGATGGTAACTCTTTATAGATATATGGTTTGCAAATATTTTCTCCTGTTCTGTAGGTTATCTTTTCATTTTATTTGTTTATTTCTTTTGCTGAGCAGAAGTTTCAGTCTGGTAGTCCCACTTATTTATTTTTGCTTTTGTTGTTTGTGCTTTTGCTGTCCTATCCAAAATAGTCATTGCCATAACTAAAGTCAAAGGGCTTTTTTCCTGTGTTTTCCTCTATGAGATTTATGGTTTCAGGTATTTTATTTAAATATTTAATCCATTTTGAGTTGTTTTTTTTTTTTTTGAATGCTGTTAAGACAGTAGGTCTAATTTAAAATTTTTGCACATAATTATACATATTTAACAATAGCATTTATTGAAGAGACTTATCTTTTTCCCATTGAATTGACTCCCTTGTAAAATATTAGTTGTCTATATATGTGTAAGTTTGGAAGTTTAGTAGCTAAGGCAGATAAAAGCAAATCATATTACAATAGTCTGAGGAATTACTGAGAATTTATATAATATTATAGGCATGGCACTTGATTCACTTTATTTACTTCATGTTTGATTGTTTTATAAAATACTGTTCTTACTATTTCCTAACTCTATTTATTAAAAAAAATCAGAGACAATATAAATCTTTGTTATGAATTACAATTATTTTCTCATTTGAAAGATCCTTACATGCCTCTTTCAGAAAGAATAAGGGCTATTTTAAGTCCCATATGTAAGCAATGGGCCCAATTTGTGAACAAATATAAAGATTATATTTTTTAATGTAAACTATAATTTAACTGTGTATTCAGTAATCAAAGAATATAGCAATAAGATATTAATATATCCACGAAGTTTTTGTGAAAGATTTCTAACCACTTTATCCTTTATTTGTCTTAGCAGCACAAGACCCTTCCTTTTACTCTAATATATGTAATTGTACCCTTCCTTGCCATATATCCTCTTGGAATAGAAACAGATATTTCTCTGTGATCAGTAGTTTTGCCCAGAACCTCTAAATAGTTCTCTGATATAAATAGATACAATTAAGTCTTAATTTTGCATTTATATTGGCCAAGAAAAGATTGATATTGACTAAGAATGAAGTCTATGTTTAGACTATGAGAAGTGCATTTGCAATTTGTGTTGGTAATTTCAGAAAGAAAAAAAATAATAAACTTTCTTTTTCTTTTTTTATTTTATCTTTTCTTTCTCTCATTTACCCATAGGTTGAATGAGTAAGATATCCTTTAAAATAATTTATAAATTAATTACATTATAAATTTTTTCTCTCCTTATAACATGCAAAACTAGATATAATAAGTAAATCAAGACTTGTTTATTTTTAAACCAGGAATGACATTTTGCTGTTAATGTTATACTAACTCTTAATAATGAATTTGATTTTCCCAAATTGATGAGGAAATTGCTGATTATGTGAAGTTTCCATATTTAGTAAAAATGAATATTAATATTGTAAAATGATGAATTGCTAATATGGGACATTGAGCTTGCAATCAACTATAAAATATCCCTCCTATAAAAGACAAGAATTTATAGCGATAATTTTAGTACTTAATTCCATTTCTAATGCCATGTATAACAAAGGAATAGGTAATTCTGTAGCCCTTCATAGGGGGAAATAATTATTTTTCTTTAAAAATTCTTACCATTTCAGCTATTTTGGAGGCATAACTTTGTGATCATTATCAGCACTTTATTTTAAAATGTGTTCCAGAAAGAAAGGAAAGTAAAAAAAAATATATATGCCTGCTTGACAGTATAAGAAAAATAACTACAAAAAATGTTTGTTAATTAATTAAACTTATAAAGTCATTCTTAATTCATAACTACAGGTAGTTAGGAAGTGTTCAGTTTAGCTCCATTTCAAGAGGAACATACCAAGAGGTATTGTTGTATTGTATTAATCCAAACAATACTGCTTGGATCTAAGTCTGTTTAAATATATTAGAAATATAATCTTAACAGAGGAGTAATCTCTTTTAATTGACATTAAGGAAGAGTTATAGGATTATTCAGATTAATCAAATATAGTATATACAACTGGGTATGATATAAATTCAACCCAATAAAGTATCTTTAAAACAGAGATATCATGGGGCGCCTGGGTGGCGCAGTCGGTTAAGCGTCCGACTTCAACCAGGTTACCATCTCGCAGTCCGTGAGTTCGAGCCCCGCACCAGGCTCTGGGCTGATGGCTAGGAGCCTGGAGCCTGTTTCCGATTCTGTGTCTCCCTCTCTCTCTGCCCCTCCCCCGTTCATGCTCCGTCTCTCTCTGTCCCAAAAATAAATAAACGTTGAAAAAAAAAAAAAACAAAAAAAACAACAGAGATATCAGGCTATATACATTTAAATATGTCTATACCCTAAACTATTAAAAAAAGAAAAAAGAAAAAGTTACATCTACAACAAAGGATTAACATCTGGATATCTGTATGAAGCATCTCATAAGTACCACCTCAGATCCTGCCCTGTCTCCCCGGTTTTGGCCAGGTGTTCCAGCCCAGAGATTGTATATAGCAGCTGACCCTCTACTGCTTGCAACTGATTTCATATGGGTAGACCCTGACCACCCCACTCCATATACTTTTTCCTCTAAATCTGGGACTTCTCTGTTGACCTTGAGGCCTGAAATGTTTCAGCTCATTTGCATGAGCAACTTAAATTGAGGTTCTGTTAAACTCTAGGACTGCAAATCTTTGACTAATGAGATTTAGGAGCCAGTCACATAAGTTCTTAACCTTTCCTCTCTCATATAGTCCTTGTTGAGATGCACTCATTTTATTGCTACTTAGAGTACTGTCATGAGATCAAGTAGTCGGTACATTTTAGTACCAAATGATAAGCATCCTTGCACTGTCTCTTCTTCTTGCCCTTCCTATTCCCTTGTCCTTCGCTTCCACTTCTCCTATTTAGACTTTCTCAACACAGTGTCGTCATATAAATCTTTGTCTCAGGCTCTGCTTTCTGAGAATTCACAAGAAAACAACATGTGAAAAAATTGTTATAAATAAAAAAGACCAGAGGTCAGTTTTATAATATAATAATAAGGAAATAACATGAAACATAATTCACAAACCAATAAGTGGTTTCATTACTTCTGAAATTCAGATTAAAATGTGATCTCAAATTTAACTTTTTTACTTTCATAAAAGCATCAAATATTGCTAATTTTGAAGAAGGAATCATGATTGTTGATAAAATGGAAATTGTACAGGGACACCTGGGGGACTCAGTTGGTTAAGTGTCTGACTTCAGCTCAGGTCATGATTTCGCGGTTCATGGGTTTGAGCCCAGTGTCAGGCTCTGTGATGACAGCTGGGAGCCTGGACCCTGCTTCAGATTCTATGTCGCCCTCTCTCTCTGCCCCTCCCCCGCTCACACCTCTGTCTCTGTCTTTCTCAAAAGTAAATAAACATTCTAAAAAATTTTTTTAATGGAAATTGTGTAAACATTCTACCTTCAAAAATTAATAATGGTAAGTGTTTAGTGAATGATTACCATAGGACAGATATGTACTCAGTGTCTTGCACATAGTGAATAATGTAATCTTTAAACCAACTCTGCTATGGGTATTTTTGTTACCATTTTTCAGATAAAGAGTAGAGAATGAGGGTTAAGTTAAGATTCAAACTCAGTACTCTGACTCCAGAAGACATATTCTTTACTGTTCACTCTGCTGCCTCTTATGGATTGTAGATGCTCTGGGAGCTTGTAAGTATCTGTACTTCCTGCTTCAGGGTATCCTCCTGGTTCTGACCCCAGTGCCTAGGCTTCAGGTAACCAAGGCAACCACCCTAAACTCAAAGTTCCAAAACACGTAGCCTATAATAAACGAGGGGATTAATCTTTTAATGATGTGGACCCCTTTGGTAGTCTGATTAAATCAAAGGATCTCTTCTGAGAATAATTCTTTTAAATTAAATAATTTATAGAATTATTAAGGAAATAATTGTATTTAAATATAGCTTATAAAATATTGAAAAAGTAAATTTGTGATGTGGAAATATATATGCTTCTTTTTTAACAAGATTTTGTGGTGGTTCCATAACTACATTAATTTCAAAATAACAGTCTCCCATTGACTCCAAGTGATATTTCAAGATATCACTACAAGAATTCATGAGACATGAATAGAACCTCTGCCAGAGATTTCATAAACCTCTGTTTTGGGGATGGTGTTTGACTAGAGTGGATTGGAGTTGGGCATTCCCTTTCCCCAGGTCAATTAGGCTCAGATAACACCCCAGCAGGTTAGTCTCAGATTAACTAGTTCCCCCTAAGGGCAGGCCTTGTGGAGAAGAGCGGTGTTCTGGTGTATTTTAAGATGGCTCCTTTTTCCCTCTCCCTACTGCAAGGAAGCATGAGGGGATTTTTCTCCAGTATTTACTGTGAAAGCCTAGACAAGCTCCTGGAGACAAAACTCACCCAAATGTGGAGGCCTTCGTATAACCAGCTCCCCCTGGAAATTTTCACTCAGAATTGTCCACACAGAGCCTCCAGCAATTTGTCATTTGCAGTCCAGGGTCTTCAACCCCAGCACCTGTTCTCATGGCAGTTCCTGCTCCTGAGTTTCTTCTCTGGTAAGCCAGAACTCCTGGATTCACCTCTGTCTCCACTCTGAGAGGCAGCAGTTTCCCCTCTGTCCTCCCTTACAGATTCAAGAACAGTTGAATTTTCAGTCTGTTCAATTTTTTAGTGTTGACAGGACAGGGTGGGAACATCCAAGTTCCTTACATGTGACTGGAAACTGGAAGTCCTATTTTTTGTGTTTGTTTGTTTGTTTTGGGAAAGAAGAAAGAAAGAACAGAAGGAATAAAGGAGGGAGGGAGGGAACAGGCAGGATCCAAGGATTTAGAAATTGTGTCCCAATTTCCCAAGTTAAGGCAAAGGCCTTAACTTTCTTTGGAGAAGTACAGTATGGGGCAGCCCAGAACAGCTGAGTTAATCCTTTACTGCACAGTCACCAACTGTTTGTACCTTTGTGTCAGTGCTTTTCTGCTTGTCCCATCCTCCAAAAAGAGATAAAGATCCCACTCAATGTAAATTTCTTTTAAAATTTTTTTTAACGTTTATTTATTTTTGAGACAGAGACAGACAGAGCATGAACGGGGGAGGATCAGAGAGAGGGAGACACAGAATCTGAAACAGGCTCCAGGCTCCAAGCTGTCAGCAGAGAGCCCGACGCGGGGCTCGAACTCAGGGACTGCGAGATCATGACCTGAGCCGAAGTCGGCCGCTCAACCGACTGAGCCACCCAGGCGCCCCTGTAAATTTCTTTTAGCATGTGAATTCTCTTAATCACCTTTTATCCCTAGTGCACATGTAGTGCCCAAAAATAATAGTGGCTCGATAAGTGTTAAAAAATATCTGAACAGAAATAAATCAAAGTCTGTTCTTGTTTTTGTTTTTGTTTTTAATTAATGCTATTGAGGAAGTGTATAGTGGAATGCATTATTAAATAATGTAGAGATAGACTCTCATTATTGTCAACAATTGTGCATCTTACTAAATTAATATATCTACATATTTCACATATTAGAAACAGATGAAACATAGGAAAGAGCAATCTATCCCCTCTCTTTTCTTTGAAAAGGTTTAATTTCTAAATACATTGTTTTGTCCATTGGTCTTCATTTGATACAAATACAAACTTTTATCTATAAGATCTAAAGTTAGGATATTTTAATACTATTATTAACATTTAAATATTAATATTAACATTATTTTCCTTTCATTACGGACTGAGTGATGAAACAATGGTTCCTTTCCCTCCCACCCCGTAAATATGACTTTTTGTATCTATAGCCATTTCTACTGGCTCACAAAAATGTGGGAGCCTCCCTATAACTGGCTACCCCTGGAAATTTTCAATGAGTGAATTGAAATTGTTTCAGATCTGGCAGTGAAGAGGTTATTCTCTGTGACAGTTTTTCCTTGAATGGAGTTTGGTTGGTTGGATCAAGGGAATAATACTGAGCTTTCTATGATCCATACCAATGGACTTTCTAGCAGCAGGTAGCAGGATAGAGTTCTGGTTGCTCAGCTGTTACTTCCAAAGAGATATAGCAGGAGGATTGGGAAAAGATCCCACTAGACACTCACACCACAGCTTCAGCAATAGTCTGGCTATAAGTGTGAGGGATGGACACAGTGATATTTGACTTTGATAAATAAAAAAAGATATTTTAATTAAGTCACAATCTAATAAGAATTAAATGACAATTTTGAGATATTGGACTAGTGGGTTTTGAACTGGGTAGATACTTGCAAACATGGATTAAGTTGGAAACTCAGATGTGAGAAATGAGAAAGAGGCAAGGACTTTACCACAAGTGATTTAAAACCAGTTCCTGGTACTATGGTATGGGGTCAGAGTGGGAACAACCAAAACAAACGTAATGAATAACTAATAATCTAATTCTTTGTTATAACTGTTTTCTTTAGCAGAAATATAAATCTAGAGAAAGGTGAAAGCATAAAGTGGCATTAAATGCTCTAAAATTCAAGATTAAAATGACACAGGGTCATGGATTGAAGAAAACCGTTACAAATTACGACTTATCCTCATTTTTAAAATGTTATTTAAATTCTCTCTCATTAGGAGTCACGAAACACTCAGAAAACGCTCTTTATTTTTGTGCAACATATGTAATGTTGACCAGTTTCTCTCTTGATTACATTCTAATTACTGTTTTCCTTTTTCTCTCGAGAATGTAGAAGGAATCTTGTTTCCTTTCTAGTTTTGATTTCTCTTTCTACCCAATATTTACATTTACAGAATAAAAGAAATATAATGCCATAAATTTGCCAGAAAATGAAATTAGAACTATGTCAGCCAAAATTAATGAAGTGAAAAGCACTGTGACAACAAATAGAGATTAGACGAGGAAGACCGTGAGAGTAAGCATAGTGTTTCTCCATTTCTTTCATCACTTTTTATCTGTTGTTATTCAGTAAAACAAATGCAGAAATAAGCTCCAATCAGGATTATTAGAAACATGTAGTCTGTACCAAGATGGAGTAATATCCACCATAATATTAATTTTTCATGGAAGTTATTGGATAACTTTTATGGAGTATTTTTGTTTTAGTAGACATATAAGGAATGGATTCTGAACTTAAACAGCCTGGGTTTAATCCTGGAGCTGCTGCTTAATAAACTCACTCAATCACTCTGTTGTTTGGGGTGATCTCCTCTGAAAAGTGGTGTGAGAATAAAAGCACCTCTTTATTGTGAAAATTAAATAGGTTAGTTCAATTAGTATTCATGCTTGTGCTGACATGAAACAGTTATTCAAATCAACATCAACCATTACCTTATACCACAAAAACTAGCAAAAATATACATAAAATCCAAAATGTATTTTGTTAAGAAAGTTATACTGAATCCTTTGGAACTAAGTTGCTAACTTAAAAGGGGGATGTAAAGGTTTGCATTTCAGGGGCCATCATGGCTCTTGCTATTTGCTGCAGGTAACGGAAACTCTAAATCAAACTTTAAAAATGTAAACAGTAAGTAAAATAGTGTATTATTTGACATAGCGGTAGATAGGAAGACCATCCAGGTTTTTTGTTTGTTTTTTTCTTTCTCTCTGGATATTTAATCAATGCATGCCTTTCCCTCATTGCCATAAGATGTCAGACAGAGACACTGAAACATTTTGGGTCCTGGTTCACACCCAGAGAAAGTGAAAACCTTTATTTTTTCTCAAGCATGGAATAAGAGTCTTTCCCTTCAAACCAGTCATTTCTTGTTCACCTGCTCTGTGCACCAAATGGCTTAATTAACTGCACTTACCCCTATTGGAGTCAGGAGCAGGGGATTGAGGGAAGTTCCCCAGATCTATTTAGTTCTATGGAATTCAGAAGAGACAGACGTAAAATGAGTATTTGGTAGAAACAAAGTAGGGGGAGCAATTGCTAGAGAGGCAAAAGCACTGTCTGCTACAATAGTGGGCACTTTGATTATAGAACCTCATTTTAGCAGGGAAGTTGTGCACTGATAGAGTAAGTTGGTGCTAATTAAAAACTTCCACACGACAGTGTATCTCCCACCTGTGTACTACTGAATGGATTTTTATCTTTTTAAGCAGAGTGACAGGCTATTACATGTAACCTCGACACACTGTACATTTATGCATAAAAGACTGATAAAAATATAATTTCCTCTAAATATATTTTGATTAGGAAAAGAGGCAAAGATGGAAAAAAAGATGAGGCTTGAAACATTTCCTAGGGTGGTATGTTACAGAGAAGTATGAATGTGTGGAATAGGAATCACCCCCCCATTGCTAATTCCTTCCAGGACTGACATTCAGATGAAATATATTTATTTGTAGAACTAAATATTCTTTAGTCATCAATCCTTTCTGATTCTTTTTTTTGAAGGAATGAATCTGTAGAAAGAGCAAGAAAGAGACAGTTAAGTGGGCAAAGATACAGAAATGTCTGTAATAATAGAGCCATGTGATTTAGATATAATTAGATTTTATGACTTTACTGTTATTATTTTCTCTGTTTTGCATATAAATTTGCATATATACGTGATCTCAACTCAAATATATTTTATTGGGAAAAATAATGTTTAATTACATGATGCTGGTCATCTTGAGAATAGATTTAATATATATATATAGTGTTTCATCAAAATATATTAAACTCATTAGAAATGGTCTCCCCCATTTTTTGGCTTTATGTTTGACTCCTTTTTGTTCTTTGTTAAATTCAAAAATCTATAACTGTAAAGTTAAGAGAGGGAAAATCACAGTGGTGCCATATAGAAAGAATATTTAACAGTTTTTATTTTAAAGCTTAATTGAACACGAGGAGTAGAGATTTTCAAAGTGCTAAATTATTTGAAGTATTTATAAAATAGCATATATTTTTTAAATAATAAAGATAATAATTATGAATTCAAGTAACATCCTGCACCTGGACACAATTTTTAAATATGATTACGTATTCAATTCCATTTTCCCAATAATGTACCTTTTAGATTGAGAGCCTGAATTTATGTTCAGTTTCCAGATTAATTCCTTCACCAAATATTAGAGAAATAGATTGTATTTTGTGGGGGGATGCTGCTATGAATTCTTGTCTGCTTACTAATCATGGGACTTGTGTATCCTCTATTTCATCCTTCTTTGAGTTTATTGATTACCTCATCGACTTTTCTATTTCCAGCCTGTCTTTTCATTCAGACCAGTTTGCACCATTAGCAAAATACACAGTTTATGTTTGATTCCTCCTCTCAATACCCACTTTTGAAATTAGGCTTTGAAATACAGCAACTGGTTGGCATTAAAACAAATATTTTAAACTTTGCAATGAGGTAAATTTCAGTTTGTTTTTTTCTAAATTGAATGGAATATAAGCTGTTTTCAAAGTAAATAATGAAAGCTTATTAGAAAATTGCTTAATATTTGCAATACATGACAGTATTTAGAAACACATATGTTTGTAAAATTAAAAGATATACCTCAAGGCTGTTTAGATAAGAGTATTTTTACTGATATGATTTAATCTTTATTCATATTTGCTATGATTCAAAACTTTTAAAATAAGACACATTTTATCATTTAATATACCATTTCTATTTCTATATGATACAAGGTAAAAAATCATATAATTTATATTTTCTCCATAATTTTTTCTTAGACATACATACTTTCATAGCATGATGGTGACATAATCCAATAGGTAGCTTTTTATTTCTCTTATGACTATATTTTATTCATGACTGAAAAACTTGAAAGTTAGTTCTAAATTGTCTGAGCTTCTCCTGTAATACTGTTATAGATTTTCATATACTGGGCTATATGCAGTCCCTATTATAAAAAAAATTTATGTATAAATTATATTCACATATTGTATCATGGCATATCTATACAATCTTATCAGGGAGTTAAAACTGACCAAGGCTTGGTTTTCTATTTGAAATACATATTTCTACACGGAGAAAACTAATACAACAATGACTTTGAAACAGATCTGCCTCCTTTAAGTATGGTCAAAAACATGTTTCAAGTTACATAAGACCTTTAGAAGTTAACAGTAATGACTGCTCAGTGACATAAAGAGTCAACGTTCTTTAATTCAGGTTTTATTAAGTTAAAGCTACTTGTGGGGGAGGATTCTTACTTGTTTTAATGTTTGTTCATATTTCTAGTTATATTACTAGTTGTATTTTGTTATATTTCTAGTTTCTAAAACCAGTACTTAAATGGTCTCTTCAGATCAATATGTGTTGTGCTAAATAATTAAGTAAATACATTTACTGTTGCTTATTCTCTGCTCTTCAATCCAGAGTTACTTCTTTAAGCACTGCAACCAAATTTAAAAATTTAAAAGACAATTTTTTAGGCATTTTATTCCCAACAGTCCTTGATGCTAGTAAGTCCATGGCATGCATTATCTCAAAGTTTGGAAGAATACCCATAGAATAAAAAAGTCAGTGGATTTTCTTTATAGATTATTTTTCAAATCCAATGTGGAGAAAATAATTATAAGGCAACATTTAACATTGTATAATCCAACCATTTAACTTATGTATTTATTTGAAAATGTATGTTTTATATCAAAAAAAGCTGAGATTATTAAAAGTAAAAACTTTAAAGATAGGGTTAGGGTGCAGTTAAGGCAATTCCAAAAGCTTGGATACACCTGTTACATACTACAACGTGAAGGATTAGGTCCAGTGCTCACTTCACCAGCACACATACTAAAATTGGAAAGGTGCAGACATTAGCATGGCCTCTGTGTCAGGATGACAAGCAGACTCATGAAGGATCAGGTGCGTAGAAGGTATGATGTAGACAAAGGACAGGAGAGGTATGCAAACTGATTTTGGAGTAATCCCTTCCCTAGTCTAAGAGCTGGTGGGAGGATGATCTGAGGAAATCTATGTGAGGTAGATTCTTGAGAAGGGAACCAATGCCTCACTCTCTGGTTATAGTTGAAAGGGAAGCAAAAAACAACAACAACAACAACAACAAAAAGCTTTCAGAAGCTAGAGTTGCACCCTACCAAGAATAGTGCTGCATTCAGCACATTGTCAGAGAGGAAGAGTAACAATGGGGATAGAATTGCTCAGGCAGGTCTCACACCCAAAGGCAGCCTCCAGCACACCCCAGTGCAGTAACGAGGCTTCTCTAAATCTTTCCATCTCCTCTGAGGGATGAAAGTGTGGGTTAGATACATAGAGCCCCCTAAGTACTCTGGGAGAGGGACATGGTAGAGGTAGAGTATGTGCAGCAGGCTACCTGAGGAAGTACAGGGTATCAATAATGTATAGCAAATCCAAAGCACGTCCAGGGTATCAATAATGATTGACATATACAGCTTTGAAATTGAAGTATACTGATCCCACTTGGGGGTCAGTGTAGACAGAGAATAGTTATGAGGCTTCTCTCTCCATTCCTCCTTGAATTAAAGAACATATGTGAACCCACTCACTCCAGGAAGAAAAAAATACAAAGGTGAAGGGAGAGAAATCAGAGAGCCTTGATTGAATAGAGAGTCATGACAAAAGTAATTCAGTTCCAAATGGAATAACACCAACTTTATCTTTCTTTAATGGACAGTTTGTAACTATCCTACAATCAATAAAAAACTAGATCCCATCATTTGTACTTAAAGAGATATAAAGATAGGTATTCTTTACACACCTGATTCAAAGAAGTGTAAATTTAATGCACATTAAATTTGTAATTAGGTTGTTAAAAGCTCTGTAGGTGGTTCCATATGCCAGTCAAAACTATCCCCTTACTATGTTTAATCAGAATCACCTGAAGGGCCTTTTAGTAAAACAAAGATTCCTGGACCTCTGGGGTGGGGACTGAGAATTTGCATTTTTAACAATTTTCCAGGTGATGCTGATGCTTCCGGTCTAAACCCTACTCTTCGACAACCATTGCCTTACTGTATATAACCATATTGTATGGTTTTTGCTTTAGTCAAAATCTCCAGTGTTTTTATCATGTCCACTATTTTATATATCTCATTTAATAATCAAACACAAGAGAAATGGATGGCTTTATAGAATAAACCAAAGTCACTTTTATTTTTGCAGTTGCACTGTTGGGTGGCAGTTAAATTAAATCACAGTGTATGGGATGTGCCCAGAAGAATTTGGGCTTCTTTTATGGAACTGTGCTTTAAATTTTATCTGGTCCTTTCCACTTATCCTTCTCAGGTGGAAGGGTTCATGCAAGATTTTAGTATTAATGAAAGATACAACCTGTGTGATTATGCCAAATTTCCTACTAATGTATTTGTAATAGCAAATAAACAGTAACTTTGTTGAAATGATGCAGAACATAGTCATGTATGGGATAGAGAAGAGGGTATAGTTTGGGCATAGCATATTTTACTCTCCTGTTAGGTAACAAGATATAATTGATGCTCATTAAAGCAGATGTCTGAAAAGTATTTGCTGGATTGATAGAAGTGACATGCTCTTCGAACTAACTATGCACCTAAGAAAAAGTCTTAATTATTCCTTTTATCATAGAAAAGTCAACGATTTTAACAATAGCTATATTATATACATTGTGATGTATAATTTGATGACTCATCCTCAGAGGTGGGGACAAAGGATTTCACTAGTAGGTAAGAGCATAGGAACGCCTTCTTGGCCTCCTGGGAATTAAAAATCTTGTGTTGTTACATCCAAACTCCTACTCTGCCAGTGTGGGTCCGAGTAGTGAATACAACTGACTGAACTAAAAGTCTTTTAAAATATATTAATTTAATATTTCCAGGCATTGTTCTAAGCATTTATGACCTATGTTAATCTTCATAACAAGTCAATGAGATGAGAAGAAGTTGAATAGACATTTAAGTATTTTGTCTAACTAGTGAGCAGAGTAATTGGGATTAGAATCTGGCATTTGGGGAGGGATTCTTACTGTTGTCAGTAAACTTGATACTTTCTCCCCTTCATGAATCTATTACCATACCTACCATGAGACTATTACCAAATGTCTGATCCCCTTAATTAAATAATCATGGTAGTTTTCTCCTCCTAGATACCTCTGCATAATTGTTTACTCTTATTGGCCTGTTTCATTTTCCATTTCATTGAATTTTCTAATTTTCTTCCTAATTTAGACACTTTTCTTATGTCTGACTCATGGGTTCCCCTTTTATTGCCATTTGATAAATGAATGCATTTTCAAAATTAAGACATCAGCCTTATATTTTTCCTAGTTTACTTTGGCAATTTCACCAATTTCCAGGTAAATAATTTTATTTTCAAGAGATACCAACATTTCCCATCCCAATGTTCTTTTTCAGTGTGAACCTGTCATTTCCCCAACGGGAGGTAGAATTTAATTTCCTTCTCCTTCAATCTAGACAAGTTTATAACTGCTTTGACCAACAGAATATGTGGGAAGGAAGCTATATATCTTCCAAAGGTAGGTCAAAAGAGGCTATCAGCTTTAATTCTGCTCTGTTGGAACACCATTCTGAGCAAAGCTAGTTGGCAAGAAGTCTCACTACCCTGAAACTACCACTAGGTTTAATATTTCCAAGTGTAACATTTCCAGACTTTCAGTTATCTCTGCTTATGCATGAAATAGGTGGGTAGATGAATACGATTCAAATCAATAATTCAAATCAATCAATAAAACCACTAGTGGAATACCAGTGAGCCACCATAGATAATGAAATGAGAAGTAAAATCGTAGGCTTCCATATTTATCTTAAATAAGTTCCTTTCATGTCAAACCCTGCCCCTATTTCTGACCCACAGAATCTTTAAAAATAATGATTTAAGTGTAAACCATTAAATTTGAAGTGGTTTATTGTGCAACATTATTAACTTGAATACCCATGTATTCTAAAACCCCCATTTTACAGCTAAACTTCTAGTAATTTTCTATTCCCATCTCATCCTCCTCCTATTATGTTCTTTTTACTTTCAAACGTTGTATTCTAAATAGTACATTTGGCACTGGACACATTAACATAAATAAGATGTAGTCTCTTCCTTCATGTCATATTTGGAAAATGTTTTATTTGGGAAAAAAGAGCAAATATAGCAATGTTTTAGATTATGTCAATTTAGAAATAAACAAAGGCATTTGGGAGGAAGTAAGAATCACAATCAATACTCAGTAGAGTTAAAATTTGTTTTATTTTATGTTTGATACATTTAATGAATGACTAATACTATTTATTCTACTGCTAAATTAAAATTATCCTTTCTATTTCTATTCCTAAAGTCATTGCTATAATGCATGTATTCTCACTGTGTGTTGTAAAGTTTCCTAAAATACAGGCAATATATTCTGTCTCAATCTCTGGATGAAATTAAGTAATTAATTAGTTAGGTGACTGAGTTATAATGTCATGCATTAAGATATATGAAGAAAGACAATTAAAAAGTGATCCTCAAAGGTGTGTAGAAAACCCAGAGATTGTCAGCCAGGCCAGGCCAGTATGTACAAAGACTGTGTGTACATTGTTCATATACAATGTGTTGTTGTCTTTATTATTTCATATTAAACATGTAGCTTCTATCTTGGAAAAAATAAAAAAGTATTCCTCAAGTAATTCAAATATTGAATCGAGATGATAAGACAGATTAGAAAATAAGTCAGTAAATTACTTTCCAGTGGTCCTATAACTATTAATTACCACACTCCAGACTTGTGTATACAGTCCAGAATTCTATAATGTATCATTCTAAACTAAAGAGTACATACTTCCTATAGTCATTCCTCATGCTCCAGTTCCCTAAATGATGATGTAATGAGGGCTAGATATTTATCTGAACATGCAGCAGATTTTGCACCAGAGGAGAGAAACCCCAAAGATCTGAGATCCCCTAACCTTGTTCACCTCTAAATAATGATCAAATATTTCTGGGGTAAAAAGGAAAAAAATATCTCTAGGTTTATTACCCTTGCAGTGGAAGCAAATGGCTCCAGGGGAGGTAAGCTTTTAAATATCACCAGAGCAATTCACTGTGTCTAACTTCAAGAGGATGAAGTTACTGGTAGAGTTTATTGTGGACCCCTGCAGCCCGCTCCACAGAGGACACTGGCAGTTTTTGCCACTGAGGTAACCAACAGCTGTTGCTGCCACAGACATATGGAGAGGGAAGGCTGCTGTGTGCCCTCAGAAGGAGTGCTGTTGCACTGTCCAGGACCAGGGTGTCCAGTCTCTCTCCCAACCACGCACACACCTCACACCTCAGAACCCTGGCTCTACCATGTGTGTCAGTACTTCAGACCCTGCTCTACAGCTGCTTAGGCACCTGAGCCACCGTGTGGGGGCTACCCAGTGCCCTGGACCCTGGAGCTGCTTTCATTCTGTGGAGCACCTGTGTTCCAGTTGCCAGCACTATGGCTGTTCCACAGGCACCATGCACCAGGTGAAGTGCTCCTACCACCGCTAGTGTGCCTAGTGTGCCCGCAAGCCAGACCTGCTGCCACGAGGGTCTCTCTCAGCCACCACATCCCTGTGGGAAAAAAAGAGATCAAGAGGTCCCCCACCAGCCTTTGACACAGAAGACCCTAATAGCCCTTACCACCACTACAGTTACCCGCAGCATTGGCCACTGAGAACCCCTGCACCCATTGCTAATGCTGACTTCAGCCAATGGAGATGCATGGAGACAACACCCTTGGGTCTTTCCAGGAGCTGGAATTGCCACACCTCAGCCAGCTGACACCCTCACACTCTCCCACAGGTAAAGATCTTTCTGCACCAAAACCAATATGTAAAGTCTAGAACAGGTGACTGCTCCATCAAATGTGGAGCCACCAACACAAGACTGTAGGAAACATGATACTACCAAGTGAACACAATAATTATAAAGCACATGAAGCCTATATGGCTTATGGGATATTGTCAACAAAAACAATTTTTGCATTATGAAGATGCCCGAAGCGGAAAAAGAGACAGAAAACTGATTTAAAAATAAAATGTATGAAAACTACCTAAAGCTGGAGAGAGATACAGACATGCAGGTACCTGAAGCTTATATGTCTCCATGCAAATTCAACCCCAAAATGACTACATCAAAACACATTATAATAAAACTATCAAAAATCAAAGACAAAGAATATTGAAAGCAAAAAGAGAAAGGAAACTCATCTCATACAAGGAAACCCACTGCAGCTATCAGCACATTTCTCAGCAGCAACCTTGCAGGCCAAGAAAGAGTAGAATGATATACTCAAAGTGCTTAAAGAAAAAAAAAAAAAAAAATCAAACAAAAATACTTTACCCAGTAAGTCTTCCAAAATAGAGGACAGATGAAGACTTTCCCAGACAAACAAAAGCTGAGGGAGCTCATGACCCCTAGATCTGCCTTACAAGAAATGCTAAAGGGAGTTCTTTATTCTAACATAAAGGATTTTGATTAGTAACATGAAAACAAACTGAGTTTTAGCTAACATCAAAACCTATGTTGTTAAAACTAATGATATATTTTCTTTGCAATCTAGGAAAGTTTATGGTACACCTTTTTTGATTCTATCATGAACACAGGACTATTAGGAAAAGCAAGATGACATTAAATAGTGTTCAAAGAAACGTTTGTTTTATCAAAATAATATACTTCCATTTAAATAGCTTTGTTTAAGTGGCCTGCCATTATTCTCCTGATTACCGATTTATCAATTTTTATGGTACATTATATATTTATATAATTCCTAGTAACTTAAAAATAAGGTTTAGCTCTATGTTACAGCTATTATTTTATCTTCATTGATTTTATTTCAAAGTACATGTGTAATAAGGGGTACTATCTGAGGAGCACAAAATATACTGCTATATTATTTTCTAAATGTTAGCTATGTTATATTTGAGAAGTCACCTGCCTCTGTGGTGTTTCCTTTGAAACATGACCCTCTCTTTTTTACCTGTCATGCATTTATAGCATTAAGGTAATAGTTGAGTGAGACAAAACCATTCAGACTGTATTTCATTATGGTATGGTGGGCATCAGGCAATAGTTACCCTCAAAGGCTTTAAAATGATTTCCACAGAATTGTGTCAATTGTCATCAAAAGTGAATGTGTTGAAATCAAAAGTGAGAATCTTGCTATAGTGTATCCAAGAAATAAATTTAAATAGTGTTTCTCTTTGATTTTAGAATATTATATTACATAGTCTATTTTAAATTATTTGAAAAATCTTTTTTCCAAACAAACTGATATTGTGTAACCTGCATGCATAAAATTAAATTAGGGCAAACACAAAACAAAGTTATTTTCTTAATTGCCAAACAAATTCACTGTTTCATAATCAAAGGCAGATACTCCAGGGCATGAATTGCACAGAGTTAATTCACGCTTAGGTGCATTGATGGCTCGGAGCCTTCAGCCTCATGCTTAGCAGAACACTAGGTGTGAAATATTACAACACAACTCACAACCTGTCATGTCTTATGGCTTAATTAGGAATGTTTATGATCTTGTTACTCATATTCTATCAGTAATAGACAACTAAAAAAAGAGACAAGGGACCATTATACGCAGAATAGTGTCATCATCATCGCATAAACTGAAAGCTCAAACTGTGGTTTAATTCAGTCTGGAATGGTAACTAAAGAAATAACAAAAATAAGTATCATAGGAGAATAGAACCACACAAATACTGTGTCCAAGAAAAGAACTGTGAAGTGACATATGCATGTATTATTTGATCTCCTTATTGGATACATGAATATTTGGGTGTATTTACTGGGGTTAAAAAGACATTCAGTCTAATCATCCAAGAAAACTACATATATTCTGAAAAGGAGGAAATTGGTTTAACTCATCAACACCATAGAGGGTGTTTGACCCTTAATGCATAAACTCAAAAAAGATTTTGTTTTATTCTGTGATGATAAAACCTTCAATATTTTCAGTATTTCTTATAACTTAAATGACTACCTAGTAATTTCACAACTTTTGGATTCTGTTTTTGTTTTTGTATCTATGTAGTAGTAGATAAATATTTAATAATTTACATCAGTAAAAAAATATAGTAAAGGAAAGCTCATTTTAAGACTGTTGGTGTAAAATGCACTTACAGAATAATACATCAAAAAAGATATTGGGCATGCGGTTTAGTAAATTAGGATTAAACAATATGTATACTGGAATCAGACCTGATCAAATATGAATGTCCTATTTTTACCTGTAATATGTACTGTAGATTTAGCTTTTTTTTTTTTTTTTTTTGTAGTCAGGGCAAATAGATCTTTATATGTGTGTTTGTACTGGTCAAAATGTGAGTATCTACTGTAGCCTGCAAGTGCAGTAGTTGAAACCACTACTAAAAAAAGAGTCTATTGTGATTTTTTAAAAATTTCTTTAAGTTCATTTATTTATTTTGAGAGAGAGAAAGCAGAGAAGGGAAAAAAAAAGAAAGTGAGAAGAGAGAGAATCCAAAGCAGGCTCTACACTGTCAGCACAGAGCCTGACTCAGGGCTTGAACCCACAAATCATGAGATCCTGACCTGAGCTGAAATCAAGAGTTGTATGCTTAACTGACTGAGCTACCCAGGTGCCCCAAAGTCTGTTGTGATTTTTTAGGCACCTCCATTTCATCCCTTAGCGCTCAGGAGTTCCGTTGTGTTTTTGGTTTTGTTTTTTTTTTCCTGGTCAAGAAGGGTGCTATTATCATAGCAGGAAATGATTAAACCAGATTACTCTGACAGCTTTTGCGAAAGTGGGAAAGGCATCATTTATTTGGCAGTTTCTACTCAATCTGCATTGAATTTCCTTAAAACATTTAGAAAATGATTGTATTAATTTTAACAACAACAACAACAAAAAAACTGTTACCGAGATATTGATGGTTTCATAAATATATTCGAATAAACTGGTATTCACTGAAATATCTAGCTCTAAAACTGACTGATTTGATTTATCTGTGTCAGCCATTACTCATCCATCCATTCATTCAACAAATATTTAGTGAGCACCTTGTAAGAAGCAGCACTATAATATACTCCATCTATAGCAGTGAATAAAACTGGCATTCTCCCATACATTGAGCAAAATTTCAGGTTTTTAGCTCCTTTCCAATATTAAACATTAGGGTTTTCCCATTTAAAAAAAAATTTAATGTTTATTTATTTTTGAGAGAGAGAGACAGAGAGCAAGTGGAGGAGGGGCAGAGAGAGAGGGAGACACAGAATCCAAAGCAGGCTCCAAGCTCTGAGCTGTCCGCACAGAGCCACACCTGGAGCTGGAATCACGAACTGTGAGATCATGACCTGAACCAAAGTGAGATGCTCAACCAACTGAGTCACCCAGGCACCCCAGGGTTTTCTCATTTTTTAATACTGGAAGTATTTCATATCATCTGTGGAGTTAATATAGATACACTTTGTAACTCAATGAATTTAATCTCCAGTTGTGTTTCATCATAAGCCATATGCATGAACCATTGTCACAGAAAAATTAGAATGATGGACATATTTTCTCTAAACTTTTATAGTTATCAGTTTTGTTGGGTTATATAGTGTTCAAGCAATTATCCAGGAATATTGGGCAATAATAATAATAATAACCATTCTTCCATATGTGAGGAATTGAGAATAGTTAAAACATTAAAACATCTTCTTTGAATGAATCAATGAAAATAGTCCTCTCTATTGATAAAATATACTTGGTAATTTTTCAAGTACTTGTAAATTACATCATGTGTTAAGTCATAACAAAGGACATATGCAGTATTGATAGAAACATACTGCACAGGAGGAAACTGTATTTTTGCCTTCAGTAATTCAGTTATTTTTAAACTTCATGGAGGTTTATTGGCAAAGTACAGATGTTTTTGGTTATTTTGAAGATAAAGACATACATAATTATTTTAACATAAAGACAAAGATTTTAACTATAAGTACTCTCACAGGGAAGAAATAACAGTATCCCCAATTCCCAATTCTGGATTGCATCATCAGCTTATCTGTAGACATCAATAAGATCATCCAAAAATTGACCTTTCAAATAAATAATATACAAGACATGCCTCTTAACAACCTCTTGTCACATTAAACTCAATGAGTCAATTATAGCATAATGTGATCTGATTATAGTCAATCCATTATTGAACTAAAAATGCATTTAAATGGATTTGAAACAAAATTAAAATGGTTTCATAGTTGCAACATCATGTTTTGTTTTTCTGTTTCTTTTCCATAATCGTGCTTTCTTCTCTGCATTTAAAAATTCTCTCATATCATTATGACAGTAATATAAATTTTCATGATGTAGTGTTTGGGGGAATAATAAAATAGAGGATTCAAATTATTATTTTATGAATTTATTTAAGACTGGCAATCAATCCTGAAGTAATTTATATTACTTCAGAATTCTTCCTGATTTATTTTAGTACTTTTTTTGAAAGTTTAATCTCAAACCTTAATTTTATTTATTTACAAGTTCCACTATACCATACTCTTGTAAGTGACTTTTTAAAAATGTTTTAATGTGTATTTATTTTTGAGAGAGAGAAAGAGAGAGAGTGTGAGCAGAGGAGGGTTAGAGAGAGAGGGAGACACACAGAATCCAAAGCAGGCTCCAGGCTGTGAGCTGTCAGCACAGAGCCCGACATGGGGCCTGAACTCACAAACTGTGAGATCGTGACCTGAGCCGAAGTCAGATGCTTAACAGACAGAGCCACCCAGGCTCCCCAGTGACTTTTTTTTAAAATACAATTTATTGTCAAATTGGTGTTCATACAATACCCAGTGCTTATCCCAACAAGTGCCCTCCTCAATGTCTATCACCCACTTTCCCTTCTCCCCCACCCTCCATCAACCCTCAGTTTGTTCTCAGTATTCAGGAGTTTATGGTTTCCCTTATGGTTTGCCTCCCTCCCTCTCTGTAACTTTTTTTTCCCCTTCCCTTCCCCCTCCCCAATAGGTTTCTGTTAAGTTTCTCAGGATCCACATAAGAGTGAAAATATATGGTACCTGTCTTTCTCTGTATGACTTAGCATAACACTCTCCAGTTCCATCCACGTTGCTACAAAAGGCCATATTTCATTCTTCCTCATTGGCATGTAGTATTCCATTGTATATATAAACCATAATTTCTTTATCCATTCATCACTTGATGGACATTTAGGCTCTTTCCATAATTTGGCTATTGTTGAAAGTGCTGCTATAAACTTTGGGGTACAAGTGCCCCTGTGCATCAGCACTCCTATATCCCTTGGGTAAATTCCTAGCAGTGCTGTTTCTGGGTCATAGGGTACATCTAGTTTTAAGTTTTTGAGGAACCTCCACACTGTTTTCCAGAGCGGCTGCACCAGTTTGCATTCCCACCAACAGTGCAAGAGGGTTCCCGTTTCTCCACATCCTCGCCAGCATCTGTAGTTTCCTGAGTTGTTCATTTTAGTCACTCTGACTGGTGTGAGGTAGTATCTCAGTGTGGCTTTGATTTGTATTTCCCCAATGATGAGTGACGTTGAACATTGTTTCATGTGTCTATTGGCCATCTGGATTTTTTCTTTGGAAAAGTGTCTATTCATATCTTCTGCCCATTCCTTCACTGGATTATTTGTTTTTTGGGTGTGGAGTTTGGTGAGTTCTTTTATAAGTGACTTTTAAAACTGCTAGTTTGTATAAGGAGAATTCATACAATCATCTTTCCAACACATATATTTAAATATTAGTTTGTAGTCTTAAACGAAAGGAAAAATAATTCACATATCAATATAAAAAGATCCATGATTATTTTATAAGAAGTATTTTATATTTCAAAGTTTATTTCATAAACATTATTACTATACCACATTTTTTCATCTTCATATTTAGAGGCCAATTGAAACAACAGACACTGGGATTTTAGCACAGTATGAAGAGAATTAATTATGCATCTCCAATTAAGGCCAATTAGAGTTGTACTTCCACTCCCTTGCACACCATGGAAAAACTCTACCCAAAGTGTCTAATATGTAACCAAAGTGTCTAATATGTACCCAAAGTGTCTAATATGTCTAATATGTAGTTCATTAACGTTAAGTTTGGTTTCCATGTCTATTATCATCTCCTGTGGTGTGTACATTACTAAAATGTAATGGAAATTATCTATTAGAGATGTATAACATCTAAAACTATCATTTATAGGGACTTTAAATATGAAACTGTACATTAACATTAGTAACATTTCTAGGCTTTTGCAAAATATTTCAGGAAGTTTGGATTGAATGGCTTGAGAAAAGAGAATTTTAAAAATCCATTACCCTAAAGGTTTCATTCAGGAAGTAATAACTATGCTGTACTAAAATGAGTCTTAAAAGCTCTCTATAGTTCTTTGAAGAATTATAAATTGTATTTCTGTTGGCAGATATTATTATTTCTTGTATATGTACAGAGATAGAATATCTTTTTAAAAAATTTAATGTTTATTTTACTTTTTTTATTTATTTTTTTAATGTTTAGTTTTTTGAGAGAGAGAGAGACAGAGAGAGACAGAGTACAAGTGGGGGAGGGGCAGAGAGAGGAGAGACAGAATCTGAATGGGGCTGGAGGCTCTGAGCTATCAGCATCAAGCCTGAGGTGGGGCTCAAACTCCTGAATTGTGAGATCATGACCTGAGGCAAAGTCAGATGCATAACAAACTGAGTCACCCAGGTGCCCCCAGAGGGAGAATATCTTACTACTTCACATTCTCAATGGAGCTCTTCTATAGTATGTATTTACAAATAGTATGTTTTATATTGAAGAGCACTGGGAACCTATGCAAATTTGATTCAAAATAAGAGATTTGAGAATTAGATAGCCAATAAACATTAGCCTTAGTGTTAATGGTCTTATATGGTCTATAAAATAGTTCATAAACATCTGTTTAAAGCTATCTATATGCTGCTTTTGTAAAATATTCTTTATATTTTGAGACAATCAAGGTATTAATCTGAACATGGTATTTTAGACCAAAACTGAAATTTTTATTTGGAAAACTTTATTTTTTCATGCAGAAATAGCTTTGGGGCTGATATATAAGTACTATATTCAGGTACAGATAAAAAATTAATTATTAATCAAAATTACAAATACCAAATAAATACCAACGGACCTGGAAATGACTCTTGAGTTCAGCTTTGGGATACTATAGACATGTAATATGTTAAGATACACACATACATAGGCAGTTGAATTACATCAGTGCAGTTCATTGGAGAAGGGCAAGTCTTCAACAAAATAGTAGAACAGCTGGATATCTTTATTTTCTTAATTTAAATCCAAGTTAGTTAATATATAGTGTAATAATATTTTCAGGAATAGAATTTAGTGATTTTTCACTTACATATAATATCCAGTGCTCATCCTAACAAGTGTCCTCCTTAATGCCCCTTGCCTATTTAGCCCATCTGCTACCCAGCACCCCTCCAGCAATCCTAAGTTTGTTCTCTGTATTTAAGAGTCTCTTATGGTTTGTATCCCTATTTTTATATTATTTTTGTTTCCCTTTGCTTATGTTCATCTGTTTTGTATCTTAAATTCCACAGTCACGTAATATTTGTCTTTCCCTGACTGACTTACTTCGCTTAGTATAATGCACTGTAGTTCCATTCATGTTGTTGCAATGGCAACATTTCATTCTTTTTTGATCACCAAGTAATATTTCATTGTGTATATATACCACATCTTCTTTATCCATTAATCAGTCGATGGATACTCGGACTCTTTCCTTACTTTGGCTATTGTCAGTAGTGCTGCAACTGGATATCTTTTAAGAAAAACAGTGTCTATAAAGAAAAACAATATACTTTAACCCATATCTCAAACCATAAAAAAAAATTAGTTTAAAATGGGTTGAACCCACAGTGCCCTTATCAAAAATTTTTAAAAAGATAAATAGAACTTCAAAAAAATAAAACTCATTAATCAGAATTTACCAGTAGAACATAAAAATGAAAGCTATAGATTGGAAGTATTTAATACATGTACACATATAATATATGGATATATGTGTCTATGCATGTGTGTCTGAAAAATGATATATAAAAGATCTCTACAAATCAGTGATAAGATAAATAGCACAATTTTTTTAATAAGCAAAATTTGGTCAGACATTTCACAAAAGAATATATACCAATTACCAGTGAGCACATGAAAAATTACTCAACATTGTTTCTCATTATGGAAATGCAATACAAAACTCTACACTCACTAGGATGGGTACAATTAAAAAACCAAAACGTTGGCGATGATGAAGAATAACTGGAACTTTCATACTTTCCTAGTAGGAGTATAAAATGGTAGAGCCACTTTGCTAATCTAGTTGACAGTTTCGTTAAATGCTAAATGTATGCCATATACCTGTTTTATATTATTCCATGTGTTCTATTCATTACACTTTTAGATATTTACCCAACATATGTTCACAAAGAGACTTATAAGGAATATTTGATGCAGTTTTACTCATAAGAACTAAAAACTGGAAAAGATGTAAGTGTCTATCAAAACAAGAATGGGTAACAAATTGTACAAATAAATTCTATGAAATTCTACTCAGCAATAAATAGCAAGATACAATCTACACAACAGTATGGATGACTTTCAGGACATTATTTTGAGAACAAGCAATAGACTAAAAAGAACCCATACAAAATGTTTTAATACAAATGAACTTCAAGAACAGGCAAACTAATTTATGGGGAAAGAAATAAGAACAATTTTTGACTGAAAATGTTCATAGTAGGGGCTGGTTGAAAGAGATACAAGAGAAATCACCAAAGTTATAGAACTTGTCTATATTTTGTGGGGGATATGGTAGGTATATGTTAGTCAAAACTCATTAATTTGTACATTTAAGAACTGTGCACTTGGGGCACCTGAGTTGAGCATCTGATCTTTGGGTTTCTGCTCAGGTCATGATCCTGGGGTCGTGGGATGGTGCTGAGCATGGAATATGCTTGGGATTCTCTCTCTCTCCTTCTGCCCCCCCACCCCCACTTGTGTGCTTGCATGTGCTCTCTCTCTCTCTCTCTCTCTATCAAAAAAAAAAAAAAAAGAAAAGAACTGTGTGGTTTACCCAAGTAATCATATATCAACAATAGAAACATACATAAGATAGATGTCATTTTACATTATTTGCTTGTGTAGTTGTGTATATACTAAGTGATATGGGAAACAAAGGTAGAAGGAAATGGTAGATAAAATTAAATTTCCTTATAGCCTGCAGCCCATTGACAAATACTTAAGGCAGGCAGAATATAACAGGAATTCCCTACTGTCTTAATGTTAATGCTCTGCTAGAGGGAAAAACAACTTAAGCTTGACAATAGCAAGGCATCCGGTATCACAAGTCTTCTTCAGCATATGAAAATCCTTTTGGAAACTTACCCTGCCTTTACCTCCCCCAACACCCAAGTATATAATCAGTCTCCTAACAGTGACAGGGCAGCTCTTTCTGCTCATGGGCCTGTCCCTGTGCTTTAATAAAATCACCTTTTTGAACCAAATACGTCTCAAGAATTCTTTCTTGGTTGATGGCTCCAGACCCCTTTCACTCCAAAACCACATCATTAAGGTGTTGAGAAGTATAAAAAATTTGAAATTTCAGCCTATTTGTAACTGGACAAATTTGCCTACCCCTGATTTATGGATGGTGGCAGAAGAATGGAGATTTCTAGGTTAGAGTCAAATGCCTGTGTTACATAACATGCAGGAAGGCAGGATGACCTGAATGCTTGCATCAGTTCCCTTTGCTCCCCAAGTCCAACAGGAGAGCTGAGGAGGGGCCCAGGTAGATGCTACATGTGCACCACAGGTTTATATCATAGCTAAGGAACCATAAGCCTAGGAAAGCCTCAATTTTGTAAGCAGGATGCTAGCAAGCCTGCCACAATATTCAATAACACCTGCAAAGAGGTGGTGTATTATTTTGTTCAGGAAATGTATCTACTCTTTGCCCTGAAGAGAGGCACTACGTCTCTCTTCCAAAGCTGTTTTCTGTACAAGCATCCTTGAAAAGATATCTGGAAAAAGCTGGTTTTAGTTATGGAGAAAGTCCATGGAGAACTGTCTCCCAACATATGAATGTATTTTTTAAATGATTATTTATTTTTGAGAGTGGGGAGAGGGACAGAGAGAGAGAAAGGGAAAATCTAAAGCAGGCTCTGCACTGTCAGTGCACAGCCTGATGTGGGGCTAGAAACCACAAACAGCAAGATCATGACCTGAGTTGAGATCAAGGGTCAGATGCTAAACAGGCTGAGCCACCCAACCACCCCACAACATATGGATATTTTTATTTAAAGATAATTATTTGGGAAAGTACTACAGCCATTAAAAGATTTTGTTTTAACATGTAAGTGTATGTTTGTGTGTGTATGTGCGTGTAAATATGCAATATTATGTCAATTTATCCATATACATTTCTGCAGGAACTAATGTAAAAGAAGACCAGTATTATCTGTTTTTAGGGATTAACAAAGAGTAAGCTTTCTTTTAGCTTTCATAGACGTTTAAAAAAATGATATAATTTATTTTGAAAAAATAAACTTTGCTAAATATTGTTTTTTGTTGTTGGTTTTTATGGTTTAATGCTTTTCCTTTACCTTTCTGCATTCTCAGAAATCAAAGAGGATGTAGTTTTTGTTTTAAATGTTTGTTTGTTTATTTATTTATTTATTTATTTATTTATTTATTTATTTATGTAATCTCTACACCCAACGTGTAGCACCCACAACCCCAAGATCAAGAGTCACATGCTCTTCCAACTGAACCAGCCAGGCACCCCAAAAAACTGAGAAGGTGTTTTTTTTCCTCATTCTGAGAATGATAGATGTATTTTGAACTTCCTGGTATTCTCGTTCTTTGAGGGAATGCTGGTGCACTGTCTTTAGAGTTAAAACATATATGATAGAGTAAGTTTTTATTGAAAAAGAAAAGTTTTAGTCAGGAAAACATGTATCTCATTTTTGAGAGATGAAATAAAAGCACCTTGATTATAGCAACAGGTATCAAATTCAACACTAAAATAACACTTGATTTTTTTGGCCTTATCTTTTATTATTCTCACAACAGCAACCTACAAAACAAAAGAGGACGTTTATAAGAAAGAAGGAGAAAGATAACAAGGCATTTCCATTCTTGGTGAGAAGTTATGAAAATATTTCTGTATAAAAGGAATATTAAACTCACAGTGAAAAACCCTACATCTCAGGAGTCACTGGAGCTGATGTACATTTTTATATTTCTTACACTCTTTTGTCAATCATGATGTTTAAAAATCTCTCTCCTAAAAAATACACTTTAATATTTTACAGCTTGTTTTTTAAGAGTGCACTGTGCTAACCAGTTGAGAAAAAAATATAGACAGAAAGAGAAACAAGAACAAAACCACCTTATTTTGGTAAGACAAATAGATTATATAATAGACCCTATTTATCTGTAAATTAAATTGGGGCACCTGAGTGGCTTAGTCGGTTAAGTGTCCAACTTCAGCTCAGGTCATGATCTCCTGGTTTGGTTCCTGAGTTTGAGCCCCACGTCAGGCTCTCTGCTGACAGTTCAGAGCCTGGAGCCTGCTTTACATTCTGGGTGTCCCTCTGTCTCTGCCCTTCCTCCACTCATACTCTGTCTCTCTCTCAAAAATAAAAATAAACATTAAAAAATTTATCTGTAAGTTAAATGCCTCCTCATGAACTCACTAGCACCAGAATGAAAGTTGAAGCTATCTTCTAAAAAGAGAAAAACCTGAAATAACACACAATGTAATACAGGCTGTGATCCACACACAAATATGGCGTGGAACATCTTTCAGGTTTTGGATAGATCAGTATAAAAAGAAATAATCTTTTCAGGCAATACATTTAAAACTTCATCAAAATATTTTGAAATTTTAGATATTAAAATAGGGTTTTCTGATTAAGAACAATTTCCTTGCCGCACTTTGCCAAAAGATAAATAGAACAGCATTTAGTGGATATAATGAACTCAAACATTGTTCCCAATGCTCCGTTCTGATTCTGTTCTGGGGCAGCTTTTCAACATTAACGAAACTGTGGATCCAGATTTTCTCTTTAACCTTGGCTTCTGGGTCCTAGAGTATGAGCTCTGTTCCAGTTGGGATCACCCTCTCCATCAGTACCTCCATTTCTCTTCAGAAAATGTGGAAGGTCAAAAATTTGAACAGGAGACTGCCTTGCATTTTTCACCTGCCCATAGCCCTTCCAGGCATTTAAGATGTGATGAGGTGCATTCCACTGAGAAAAATGCTTTTTGGGTCATATTGTCAAAGAAAAATATAGCAAACAATCAAAAAAAAACTATCTACTTAGAGGTTCAGGGAAGGATACCTTGTTATGGATGACTTTTCACTGAGAATAAAGACAGTGCTTCTGGCTTCCCTGAGACTCATGGAGGATACAGTCTCCAGGGTGACAGTGACAATGACTTCTGTAAAGGACACAATAGTCTCACTCTGGAATATGCCTCAGGCGTTCACTGTCTACTGAGCTATGAAAAAGGAGCTGTTGGGCGGAGGGCTCTATGGAGAGAATGCCACTTCACATTTAAAAACTTTTCAATTTCACACCGATGCCCTCAGGAAAAATCCAAACTAGAGCTGACCTCTAGGTATCAGCCACCCTTAGCTCACATTTCTTTTCTTTTCCTCCCTGCTTATGCTCCAGATCTACCAAAACACCTTGTAATTCTTGAAAGAATTGTGCTTTCTGAATCTCAGGGTTTTCAGCCTATGTATTCATGTCATTATACACTGTATAATAATAATTCCTTGTCTGTTTCTTTCCACAGCTTGTAAGCTGCTTCAGAAAAAGAGACCATTTCTTTTCTGCTTTTATATCTTCAGTCCTTGGCAAACAGTAGCAGGCAAGAATTTAGATGATTTAATGAATTAATTCCCAAATGAAAAAAAATTATAATTTTAAATCAGGAACCTTGTTCCTAGAATTGTACTCTCTACCTAAAGATTGTAACAACTGGCTAGATATTAACAAGAATGCTGAGGCCTCCATTATGATAAAGGAGCCCTCCTACTCATGGCTATAATTACCCTTACAGGACTATTACATGTGTTTGGTACTGAGCTATTACTGAGAACTAATTTTCTTTTCAATTAATAGAAAGCAGAAGTAAGTATCAGTTTTACAAACTGATCAAAGGTGTAAATGAACTACTATTGCATTATTAGAATAAAATAAACAATTTTCAGATTATATGAATAAATATTGATGTTTTCCCTCATTCCCTAGTACCACTCTAGCACGTGCTATGTTAGACTAAAAGATTGTCTACATATAAAAATATTAAATATCAAGAAGCCAAAAAAAGCCATATAAATTATCAGTATAAGCTAGCAGATGACCTCCCACCCCCACCACCTCCATTATAGGGCATTTTGAGAAGCACCTAGAGTCACGGGTTTACTCCTGTGTTCTAATTGGGTCAGATGACAGAACTCTTCGTTAAGCACTTGCCTGCTGAGTTTATCAGGTTTTATACTTTATTCATGCAAAGATGGTAATGCCTATATAATTTTCTTGCAAAACACATTTTTTGAACATTATCCATTTCTCCGGGGAAATTATTTCTTGCATCCCTACCATTAAAATAAAACAAAAACAAAGCAAAACAAAAAAACCAAAAAACCTCCTGGTGCAAATTTAGATAACGGTTGGTCATAGCCATTTATACACTGTACACTTATTAATAGAGACCTTCAAATGCTAATTACCCACTTCCAAAGTCATAGACAATTAACCTAGATATGCATATGCAGACATTTTAGAGTAAATTTCAAATTTATAAACATTTGGCCTAGAATTAACTGGCAAAATCTCAATTACAAAGACCACTTGGAATCACTAGGAAAAGACGTTTTCTTCCCCTTTTCTTCTTAGTCCTCAGAGGCCACTGGAACCATCTTATTGTGTGCTTTTTTTCTTTAAATCTTCCCTGCCATGAAAACATTTTCCTTAGTTTCTTGTCTCCTATGGTTACTATACCTAGTGTCTTCCTTTACAGCACTTCAAGTATGCATATCCTGTCCTAATAGGGCAAATAAATAAACAGACCCACACAAAACAGAAAAACCTATTTCCAACGATTTTTTTTTTCTATCTTTATTTGGTTCTAAGTCACATGACCAGTAAGTTGCTAAGGTTCTGTTTACTGCGCTTCTTTTTAGGTATGTGACTTAGGTCTTACTTTTCAGAAAACATGACCATAAGAGATAACCACATTCTCAAACTAGGGGGATTTTTGCCCTAAATTAGGGCCCATTGCTTAATGAAAGGAAAAGCATTTTATATGTACCATGTACATTTTATATGTACCATGGCTGTGTTGAGAAGGGGTGTGACTGTATTGAGTTCCTAGGAGACAGGAAAGTCCAAGAAATAAGGTATCTCAATAAATATAAAGGCAAATGACCACAATAGTAATGCAGTCGTAGCAAAAATCAAGAGTCGCTGAACAAAGAGGGGCACAAGTGTTTGTGGAAGTGGTCATTTACGGTTTACACTGGAAAAGGGAGATGTGTTGCTGACTTCTGAAAATTGACAATGGCTAGATTTGAGCTCTAGTGTCTCTGGGAGAAGGAGTATATAGTAGACTGCTAGGAAAAACTTAGCAACAAGTGAAACATTGATATGAAAAATGGCTTTTAGAACTGTGTTTCCCATTAAAATGCCTGGCATAATAGAAAATATCTGTTCAGCACATTGGATAAATCAGGGGATATATTTGTATGTGCCTGAGTGAATAAATATTTTCTATAAAATGTTTTAAAGAGGACAACAACACAAAATGTAAGGAAAGCATCAAATATTGCATTATAATAACATGCTCAAATATCAAACATAAAATCATAAAATATAAATAATTATATAATATTTAATGAATAAATGTTGAGCCTGATCTCATGCAGTATACTGAAATGGCTAAAAAATTCTGGATCAATACTTCTTAAACATGATAACTTCAAATTATTTTTTTTATTCAAGTGTAATTAACATACAGTGTTACATTAGTTTCAGGTGCACAGTGTAATGATTCACCAATTCTACACATTGATCAGTGCTCATCACCATAAGTATATTATTAATCTCCTTCACCTATTTCACCCATCTCCCACTCACCTTCCCTCTGGTAACTATCAGTTTGTTCTCTACAGTTAAGGGTCCGTTTCTTGCTTTGTCTCTTTTTTCCTTTGTCCATTTGTTTTGTTTCTTAAATTCTAGATATGAGTGAAATCATACGGAATTTGTCTTTCTCTAATTTATTTCACTTAGCTTTATGCCTTCTAGATTCATCCATGTTTTTGCAAATGGCAAGATTTCATTCTTTTTATGGCTGAGTAATATTCTGTATATATGGAATTACACACACATATTTATACCACATATATACATATATATCACATACATCACGTATATCTATATCATCTATATGTATATCACATCTTCTTTAGCTGTTCATCTATGGATGGACACTTGAGTTGCTTCCACATCTTGGCTAGGTAATAATGCTACGATAAACATAGGGGTGCATATATCTTTTCAAATTAGTGTTTTCATTTTCTTTGTGTAAATATCCAGAAGTGGAATTACTGGAACGTATGGTAATTGTATTTTTAATTTTTTTGAGGAGTCGCCATACTGTTTTTCACAGTGGATACACCAGTTTGTGTTCCCACTAACAGAGGGTTCCTTTTTCTCCTTATCTTCACCAATACTTGTTATTTCTTCTGTTGTTGTTTATTTTACCCATTCCAACAGGTATGAGGTGTTATCTTATTATTGTTTAGAATTGCATTTCCCTGATGATTAGTGATGTTGAGCATCTTTTTGTGTGTGTCTGTTGGCCATCTGTCTACTTTGGGAAAATGTCTATTCAGGTCCTCTGCCCACTTTTAATTGCATTATATGTTTTTTGGATGTTGAGTTGTATAAGTTCTTTATATATTTTGGATATTAACCCTTTATTGGATATGTCATTTACAAATACCTTCTTACATTCGGTAGGTTTCATTTTGGTTTTGTTGATGGTTTCCTTCACTGAGAAAAGATTTTTATTTCATTGTAGTCCCAATAGTTTAATTTTGCTTTTGTTTCCTTTGCCTGAGGAGTCCTATCTGTAAAAATTTTTCAATGGCTGATGTCAAAGAAATTACTGCCTATGTTATCTTTGAGGAATTTTATGGGTTCAGATTGTACCTGGAAGTCTTTAATCCATTTTGAGTTTATTTTTGCATGTGGTGAAAAGGATCCAGTTTCATTCTTTTGCATGTAGCTGTCAAGTTTTCCTAGCACGTTTGTTGAAGACACTTTTTCTCATTATATATTCTTGATTCCTTTGTCATAGTTTAACTGACCATAAAAACTTGGGCTTATTTCTGAACTGTGCACTATGTTTTATTGATCTAGTGTCTATTTTTGTGTCAGTACCATACTACTTTGATATACTTTGTAGTATATCTTAAAATCTGGGATTGTGATACCTCCAGTTCTGTTCCTCTTTGTCAAGATTGCTTTGGCTATTTGAAGTCTTTGGTGGTTCTATACAAATTTTACAATTATTTGTTCCAGTTCTGTGAAAAATTCCATTGGTATTTTGATAGGGATTGCATTAAATCTGTAGATTTCTTTGGGTATTAACAACATTTTACAATATTGGTTCTCACAATCTGTGTGCATGGAATATCTTTCCATTTGCTTGTATAATCTTCAGTTTCTTTCATCAGTGTCTTTTGGTTTTTGGAGTGCAGTTTTTTCACCTCTTTGGTTAGGTTTACTCCTAGGTATTTTATTCTTTTTTGTACAGTGGTTAATGGGATTGTTTTAGTAATTTCTCTTCCTGCTGTTTCATTATTAGTGTATAGAAATGCAATGGATCTGTACATTGATTTTGTATCTTATAACCTTACTGAATTCATTTATCATTTCTAGTAGATAGTGGTGGAATCTTTAGGATTTTTAAATATAGGATCATGTCATCTGCAAGTAGTGAAAGCTTACTTCCTCATTGGATGCCTTTTATTCCTTTTTTTTTTTTTTTTTTTTGTCTGATTGCTGTGTCTAGGATTTCCAGTACTATGTTGAATAAAAATGGTCAGAGTGAACATCCTTGTCTTGCTTCTGATCTTAGGGAAAAAGCTCAGTTTTTTACCATTGAGTATTAGCTGTGGATTTGATTTGTTTTTGATTTATTATTGTTTCTTTTTAATGTTTATTTATTTTTGAGGGAGAGAAAGAGTCAGAGAGTGTGCACTGGAGAGGGATAGAGAGAAAGGAGACAGAGGATCCAAAGCAGGCTCTGCACTGACAGCAGAAAGCCCAATGCAGGGCTCGAACTCATGAACCATGAGATCATGAAACAACTGAGCCACCCCGGTGTACCCCCACAGTTTTCGAAATGTTGTTGTTAACTGTGGACTTTACGTATTTGGCCTTTATTATGTTGAGGTATGTTTTCTCTAAACCTACTTTTTGAGATATTTTAACATGAATGTGTGTTGTACTTTATCAAGTGTTTTTTTCTTCATCTACTGAGATGATCATGTTTTTTATTCTTTTTCTTCTTAATGTGATATATCATGTTGATTGATTTGCAAATATTGAACCACTCTTGCATCCCTGGCATAAATACCAATTGATCATAGTGAATGATTTTTTTAATGTATTGTTGGATTCAGTTTGCTAATATTTTATTGAGGATTTTTGCATCTGTCCATCAGGGATATTGGCCTGTAGTTTTCTTTTTTGTTATGTTTTGTAATGTCTGTGTGTGGTTTTGGTATCAGGGTAATGCTGGCCTCATAGAAGGAATTTAGAATCCTTCCTCTTCTATTTTTTGGAATAGTTTGAGAAGAACAGATATTATCTTTTCTTTGAATGTTTGTTAGACTTCACCTGTGATGCCTTCTGGTCCTGGACTTTGTTTATTATGAGTTTTTTGATTACTGATTCAATTTCATTGCTACTGATTAGTCTGTTCAGAGCTTCTGTTTCTTCTTGATTCAGTTTTGGATGATTATATGTTTCCAAGAATTTATCCATTTTTTCTACTTTGTCTAATTTGCTGGCATATAATTTTTCATAATCTCCTATTATCCTTTGTATTTCTGTGGTGTGTGTTGTTATTTGTCCTTTCTCATTTCTGATTTATTTATTTCAGTCTTGCTTTGTTTTCTTTTTCTTTTTTTTTTAAGAGTCTGGGTAAACGTTTATCAATTTTGTTGATCTTTTCAAAAACTAGCTTCTTGTTTCACTGATCTGTTCTTTGTTTTTGTTTTTGTCTTTTGGTCCCTATTTCATTATTGCTGCTCTATTCTGTATTATTTCATTCCTTATACTGGCTTTAGACTTTTTTGTTCTTCTTTTTTTATCTCCTTTAGATGTAAGGTTAGGTTGTTTGAGATTTTTTGTGTTTCTTGAGGTATGCCTGTATTGCTATAATGTTCCCTAGTAGAACAGCTTCTTGCTGCATTCCAAAGATTTTGGACCAGTGTGTTTTCATTTTCATTTTTCTCCATGCATTTTTTATTTCCTCTTTGATTTCTTAATTAACCCATTAATTGTTTAGTAGCGTGATATTTAGACTTTGTGTATTTGTGTTCTTTCCAGATTTTTTAAAATTGATTTCTAGTTTTATACCATTGTGCTTGCAAAATTTGCATGACATGATTTCAGTCTTTTTTAATTTGTTGAGACTTGTATTATGGCATAATATGTGATATGTTCTGGGGAATATCCATGTGCACTTGAAAAGAATATGTATTCCTCTATTTTGGAGGTGGAATGTTCTGAATATATCTGGGAGATCCATCTTGTTTAATATGTCATTCCATGCCACTGTTTCCTTGTTGATTTTCTGTCTGGTTGATATAGCCATTAATGTAAATGAGATGTTAATGTCCCCTACTATTATTGTATTACTATCAGTTTCTTCTTTTATGTCTGTTTATAAGTTGCTTTATGTATTTGGGTGCTTTCATGTTTGGTGCATGAATATTTACAATTGTAGATTTTCTTGTTGGACTATTCCCTTTATTTATGCTGTGTCCTTTTTTGACTCTTGGTACAGTCTTTGTTTGAAAGCCTATTTTGTTTGATATTGGTATTGCTACCCCAACTTTCTTTTCGCTTCCATTTTCATGATAAATGTTTTTCTATCCCTTTACTTTCAATCTGCATGTGTCTTTAGGTCTGAGTCTCTTATAGGCAGCCTATAGGTGGGTCCTGCTTTTTTATCCATTCAGTCACCATTTAGTCCATTTACATTTATAGAAATTATTGATAGGTATGTACTGATTGCCATTTTGTTACTTTTTTTTACAGTTGCTTTTGTAGTTCTTCTCTGTTCCTTTCTTTTCTTGCTCTTTTCCCTTGTGGTTTGATGGCTTTCTTTAGTGATATGCTTGTATTCCTTTATCTTTATCTTTTGCATATCTATTAAACGTTTTGATTCATGGTTACTATTAGATTGATATGTAACATCTTCTGCATATAGCAGTCTATATTAAGTGATGCTCACTTGAGTTTAACCCATTCTGAGAGTACTAAATTTTTATCCCCTCCCATGTTTTATGTATATGATGTCATACTTTACATCCTTTTATTTTGGATGAATGCCTTGACTGTTTTTTAAAGATATTATTGATTGTACTGTTTTGCTGCTTTTGTCTTTTAACCTCTGTGCTGCTTTTTTTCTTTTCACCACCATACTTGTTTTTTAAGTGATTAATTTACTTTTATTATGTTTGTATTTACTTGTTAAATCTTTCCTTTCCTAATTTTTTTACTCCTGATTTTTCCACTCCTTTTCTTCCCAAAGAATTCCCTTTAATTTTTCTTGTAAGGCTGGTTTACTGATGATGAACTCCTTTTACTTTTGTTTGTCTGGGAAACTATATTTTCTTCTATTCTGAATAATAATCTCACTGGATAGAGTATTCTTGTTTTTTCCTTTCAATACTTTGCCACTCCCTTCTGACCTGTTGAAGTTTCTGCTGAAAAATTCCACTGATAGTCTTATAGGATTTCCCTTGTATGTAACTGTTTTCTTTTCTCTTGCTGCTTTTACATTTCTCTTTTTCACTTTTTTTTTTTTTTTTTTTTTTTTTTTTGCTATTTCAATTATTATATGCTGTGATGTGGACTTCCTTGGGTTGATTTTGCTGGGGACTTTCTCTGCTTCTGTACTTGGATGTCTATTTTCTTACTCCAAATTAGAGAAGTTTCTCAGCTGTTATTTCATCAAACTTTCTGCCTCCTTTTCTCTCTCTTCTCCTTATGGGCAGCCTATAATGCAAATACTATTATGTTTGATGAAGTTGCTGAGTTCCCTTAACCTATTCTCATTTTTTCTTTTTAATTTTTTTTAACGTTTTTTATTATTTTTGAGACAGAGAGAGACAGAGCATGAACGGGGGAGGGTCAGAGAGAGGGAAACACAGAATCTGAAACAGGCTCCAGGCTCTGAGCTGTCAGCACAGAGCCCGACGCGGGGCTCGAACTCACAGACCGCGAGATCGTGACCTGAGCCGAAGTCAGCCGCTTAACTGACTGAGCCACCCAGGCGCCCCAACCTATTCTCATTTTTTATTATTATTTTTTATTTTACTGTTCAGCTTAGTTGCTTTCCATTTCTCTTTTTTCCAACTCACTGATCCATTCTTCTGCTCCCTTTAACCTACTATGATTCCCTCTACTGTATTTTTTATTTAGTTCTTGAGTTCTTCATCTCTGATTGGTTCTGTGTGTGTGTGTGTGTGTGTGTGTGTGTGTGTGTGTGTTTGTATTTTCATTTCTATCTTGAAAGTCTCAATGAGATCCTCCACTCATAGGTCCAGTGAGTATCATTCTGATCATTGTTTTGAATTCTCAATCAAGCATATTTCTTATCTCTGTTTTAATTAGCTCTTTTGCTGTGATTTTATCCTATTCTTTCATTTGGAACATATTTCTCTTTCTCCTCATTTTGTCTAACTCTCTGTGTTTTTTCTATGTATTAGGAAATCCAGCTCTGTCTCCTGATCTTGAAAGTAGTAGCTTTATGAAGAAGAGGTCCTATGGTGCCCTGCCATGTAATGTCCCCTGTTCACCATAACCTGGTGCTTCAGGGGTGTCTCCTATGTGGATTATGTGTGCCCTGCCATAGTAGCTGAGCCACATTTGCCTTGAGTCCTATTGGCTGCTATGGCCCACTTTGCCTGTTGTGGGCAGAGTTTAGTCCCCTTTCTGTAAAGGGGCTAGTCTTGGGCTGCCTTGAGGTTGTAGTTGGGTCAGACCAGATGACTGCCCTCATCCCATTTGCTGGGACTGCAGTCACATGGAATGGCAGAGTTCTCTCCTTGTGCTTCCTCCTGTGAGGTTTTTGTTGGTGGGTAGAGCCAGTAGTCTGATTATTATCTACCTCCAACCCACTCCTGGGCTTGCAGAGACAGGTATGTGTGGTTTTATCTTCCCTTCTCCCAAGGGCAGGCGTCACTTTGGAGTGGCACTTGTTACTGTCAGGGCTGCTTGCATAATGAGATGTGTCAGGAGCCACTTTGGAGGGACTCCTGCAGAGTGGGTCAGATTTCATGAGACAGATCTGAAGGAAAATGTGGGGCAGGATGCATGGTGTTAGCAAGCTAGGTGGAGCGTGTTGGAGCCAGTTCCTGCCAGTGTCCAGGTATCTAGGCTGTTGGAAAGGAGGAGGAAAATGGTACCCACCAGCTCTTTTGTTCTTGGAGAAGTCTAAGTTTCCCTACCTCTCCAGCACATGCTCTGAGATTAGAAAATCTTTCCATATACCTGAGGGACTTTTCAAAGTGGTGCTTCTTTGCTGTACATCAGTGAGGTTTTAGTTATGCTATCTCCCTGAAGGCAGGGACACAGTTTCCTATCACCCTCTGGCTCTCCCAAAGCAGAACTTGCCGATTTTTAAAGTGCATGGAATTAAACCCCCACTGATTGTCTAAACTCACGAAGTTAAATCCCATTGGTTTTCAAAGCCAAATGTCACAGGGACCTATCTTCCTAATGGAGGTCCCCAGTATCTGGGGTGCCTGGTGTGGGTTCTCTTCTTCTCCCTTTTCTTTTTTTTTTTAATTTTTTTTCAACGTTTTTTATTTATTTTTGGGACAGAGAGAGACAGAGCATGAACGGGGGAGGGGCAGAGAGAGAGGGAGACACAGAATCGGAAACAGGCTCCAGGCTCCGAGCCATCAGCCCAGAGCCCGACGCGGGGCTCGAACTCACGGACCGCAAGATCGTGACCTGGCCGATGTCCGACGCTTAACCAACTGTGCCACCCAGGCGCCCCTTCTTCTCCCTTTTCTATGCTTGTGACTTTTCTATGCTGGTGACTCTCCAGTTTGTGGTTAATCTCACCAGGAGTTTGGTTACTGACTGCATCTCCACTCCTCCTACCATTTTTCATGTGACCTCCTCTCTAAAATTAACCATGGAAAGTCTTTTCTTGAGGTCATGATCTGGGTTAGTTGCAATGATATGGCTGTTATCTAGGTGTATCCATGGGACAAGGTGAGTTTACAGTGCTCCTACTCTGCCATCTCTAGAAGCTCCAATCTTTTCAAATTCTTGATATCAGGATTGACTACAAACGTTCACATGAGTAGCTGCTAAAAAAATAAATATTTTTTACAACTATTCAAAATTTAACAACAGTTAAAATTATATTATTAATAAAAGCCGCATTTCAGGAGCACCCCTCTGTTAGATAAGATGCTTCCTGTTTCATGAATCATTTAAGAAAGCCAGTAAGATTTTCATATTTAAAACTCTCTTTCATTTCATTCATATGATGTTGCAGTGGTAAATTAATTTTGTTTCGGTTGAATTCTTCTTACCTAATATTTCAAAAAATTAAGAAGCTGTTTGTTAAAGCAATCTTACAGTGACCAGCTTGGATGCCACTGAAAGGATATATCAACCACAAAGAGAGAAATGTATGTACATGTACATGAAAAGTTAGATATTCAAGGGTCTATAGACTAGAGCTATGCCCAGTGAGGTACCCTGCCCAATTCCTCTACTCTCTCTCACATATGTAATAAACATATGTCTTTTCCTGACATATTTTTTGCCGGGTGTTTTGTTTTCTACATCCTGAGGAATTAACTCTAAGAACCTACACAGGCATTTTTATCTACCATGTGCTATGGTGCTCTCTACTGATGCTGTTGAAGTCAGTATCTTCAGAACAGAACTGATCCTTGGTGGCCATGTTTAGCACATTTTGGCAGGATAGCGTGTGCTAAATATCACTCTTGCTTTCTACCTGCAGTTACCACAAAATATAGCATCTAACCTTGCTTCAAAACTACCATCCTACCAGAACCCTCTGCCCTGTGGCCAGAGATGACAAGCCTAAAATCTCTAGCCACCCTAGGCACTGGCCACCACCCCGAGGACAAGTATTAATTTCCTAGTGCACCTATGGGGTATAATCATTTGGAAGGTCTAATATGGAAAGCTCTTACACTATAGAAGAATGCTGTGGTAATGTATGTAAGAACTAGAAAGTGCTGGCTAGATTAAATGTAAACAAACAAAACAACACTAATAATTTGTGGAAACTTAAATATTACTTAGTCAATCGGTGTTAAAAAAACCCTCAAAAAGTTAGAAATTAGATCAATCTGGATTTAAATCTTAGATTTACATTTTTTTAAACATGTATTGCAATGGCTCAAAGTTTAATCTTCATCATTCTCATATGCTGTAAATGAAAGCGACAACTATTTTAGAATAAAGCAGGTATCTAGAAATGAGTTAACAAAGCAATGAACTAAATTGACAAAACTATGTATTGTAAAATAATATATAGTAGCAAATACTTTTAAGCAACCCATTTTCATAATAAAACAATAATGAACTGGTTCTCAAAGTGTGGATCCCAAACCAGCAGATCAGAACACCTGGAAATGCAGATGTTAAAAAGCCACTCCAGAACTTACTGAACCAGAAACTCTGAGCAGAGGGCCTCCAGTCTGTGTTTTAGCAAACCCTTCAGAAGAGTCTGATGCATGCTGAAGTTTGAGAACCCCTAGTTTGGTGAATCATGGAGCATAAATACATTTTTTTGCATTGCTGAAATGAACATTTTGAGAACCAAGCATAAGCAAGTTATTATATTCTATTAAATATAAATGCAAATAAGGCACTTCATATCAAAATTACATAAAATTATATGGGTGTGATCAAGGAAATTAGTACACGATTATGAAAATAGGCACAGTTTAAATTGGAGGTCTGGTAGAAGAATTAGTCTTTGCATAGTTGTTGGAACGGATTTTCAGAGTTCTCATTTCTTCTGTATCTGTAGAAGATAGCAATCAATATTCTCACAATTTAAGAAATGAACATAACTGATCACATATAGGTACATTAATGGAAGACTAATAATGTGTACTGTTATAAGGAAATACTCTTTTTATGATTTGAATGAACAAATACTTATTCATTTAACAGAATTCTTTTATTAAATGTTTGAGTCATTATATTTTAAATGCTTGCTAGTCAATTACATATCTCAGAAAGTATTTCATTTGTTTTATATTTATTAACTATAATAAACATACAGTAAGACTTACAACCAAGACAACAGGAAGGGACAAGGTACATTTAAATATTAAGTAAGAACTGTATGATCTATTTGCCTTGTCCTCAAAAAAATGTTTTTCTTATGCTTCTTGCACAGTATTATTTTAGTCACTGAAATTTAAAATTTCTCCAACATTCTCTTTTATTTTATATAATTTTAATGTTAAATTCTAAAATATAAATATAATTGTAACAAAGATCTGTAACTAAGACAAGTGGAAAACACTAAAATCATAGTTTTTATTTATATTGTATTACTTTATTTCTGTCTATTCATAATCTAAGTTTATTTATTCATAAATCAAGGTCACAAATATTATAAAAGGAAAATTGGAGCATATAGGGAAAATTTTGCTAAAATGTCATTATTTTCAACACAATGGAAATGCTAATATTTAAATAGCTTTTCTACATCAATTCCTAACAAAACCTTTGGAATAAAATAGGTAATAAAGCAATACAAGTAAGTAATATGGTACAATCCTACTCCCTTATACTTTTGGGGGGGAACATAAGAAATTTATGTTAAAAAATATAGGGTTAAAAAAATACAATGTTTTGTTGTAAGAGAGATACAAATAGTATTAGAAGGGTGAAAATCAAGAAAGATGGCTTCTACGGTTTTGTTCAGAGAATTCTTTTTAGAACCTTGATCTCTAAAAAAGTAATCAGATAACTGCAAAAAGTTCAATTCCGCTTCCAATTTTTGCTTGAATTTATTTATAACATTTCCACAATCAAAGAAATTAATGGTTACATGCAGTGAAATAAAAAAGAAATAGAATCATTACTAGGCTTGAAAATATGGTATTGTTCTTTTTTTTCAACACTAATCTCATGACTATCTATCAATGACTAAAAAGCATACTTAAGATAAAAAAAAAATGGATTCTTTTACAATAGGATGATTTCTACTCTGAATTGAAAACTTGGGTCATTACCTTAAGATTATAGTTTGTGCCTAGTATAAATAGAACATGATGGGTCCCTGCCATCCTTTGGATTCAGGAGAAACATTGCACGTTTGGTAACTGTGGTAAGCAGCATAAAAACTTTCTATTATAGAAGCTCAGTTTTACAAAAAACTTTTTAAAACTCACTAAGAAATAAAGCTATTCATTTGTGAATAGGACATTATCATCTACTGAATAACTGAATGCAAGATCATTTATCATTTTCAGTCTCTGACATCTTTTGCACAGTGAAAAAGGTATGTGATTACAGAATAATTTGGAATAATATAAAAATACAACCTTACAAATTGCACAAGAACACCATTATACTTATGTTAATAATGCAATGCACTATTTTGATTTCTAACTGACTTTTGGCATGTTTTATAGTATTTTTCCAATTTTTAACAAGGTGAAAACAACTGCAAAATTTGAATAATGAGAGAATCTTTGTTTCTTGTAGAAACTGAGCTTATGCCTATATATTAATGTAATTTCAAAGAAAGTTTCTCTAAATTCTGTGAGATCAATTATTCTTTTACCAAAGTACCAGTTACCATTCACAATAGAAAACAGTTCTGTTCTCTGGGACTAGATCAGACCATCCCTCATCATAGCAGATATGTTCCCTTCTGAGTTTTTTTTTTTTTTCTTTTAATCATTCCACTCAATTCTAACCTTTTTGTCTTCTGAATTATACATGAGATTTTACTAGTTAACGTGGTAAATGACCATGATGGCCTTAGCATTCCCCTCAGCTTGACTAAGTTTCTTTCTGACTACTGGTCTATGACCTTCCTTTCCTTAGAGTGTTTGCTTTAAAAATCTTAGAAATGCTTTTTCTACCCCCTTGAGACTTAAATCTTCTCCCAGCCTCTTGCCAGGTTTGAAACTCTGGAATGTCTTTCAAGGGCCCAGGAACCATATGTTTGAAATGTAAATATAAGCATCAATAAAGATAGAACCCCTGTCTCCAAAGGTCTATGGGAGAGTAGGATCCTAACTTTGATAGGTGCCAATTAGGAAGCACCAGTGGTCTAATCACACTGACCAACCTCCCTCCTAACATCTGGTACTTTTCCACTAATTCAGCCCAGTGCTTAAAAACTCTCCTTCCTTTTGTTTCGATAGTGTTGAGATCAATCTCTCCCTATTGCTGTAGACTCTAGTAAACTCTTCCTTTCTCCTTTAATTTTTCTGATACAATTTCTCTTTGACATAAGCTACCAACATGTTATCAAACTTAGAAGTTACATTATTTTCATGGAGAATTATAACTTTTGCTTCACATTTCCTTGTTTAATGAGTTAAGAAATAAGTTTGAAGGTTATGAATATAAACCTAAAAGCAAAATTGAAGTTTATATTTTAGAAAAGAACACTTTCCCTGCCCTCATAATGAAACCCTACTCTATTAATGATATGATCCTACAGTCTTCCTAGCTATCTTGATTTGAAACATTGAGCCTAATATATTCAACATTTATTGCACATCTATTGTGTACCACACAACTAAGCTGTATCATATTATCTCAATCTGTTTTAAGTAAAGATCTGGGAAAAAAATCTTTCCTTCTCATTAGCCATTTAAAGATAGACTGTGTCTAATGATTCTTGTATTCCCAATAGCACCTATTATTGTACTTTGGATAACAGGCATTTAATACTTTTAGATTGAGGCATAGAGTTCATTTTGTTCACTTAAGTTTCGAAGTCAATTTCTTTTAGAAATAAAATACATGATATGAAAATTTGTTACTTTTATAATTATATAATGTATATTACGTGCAATTTTATAAAATTTGTGTGTTCATCCTTATCTATTAGCTTGTATTTTAAGGTACAAATAAATACAACCCATGTATCTTTGAACACACAAGCATAGATTTATTTGTATGAAAACATAACCAAAATTTCAAGTCTTAATAATAAATTATCTAATAAAATGTATTAGATAACATCTAATACATTAGATAATATCTAATATCTAATAAAATGTATCCCTAAAAGGAATAATACATTCCTAAATCTAGTAGTCACTGGATTTGGGGGAACAAGTGGAATCATAATAAAAAATAATATTTTAGATAATTACTTAAAATACAGAAGACGAAATTTAGGCAAGCAAGTCTAAAATACAGAAATTAACTCCAAGAACCATCTAGATGACAAGAAGGACCTAAACTTGGAAAAGCAGTATTAAGAATGAAATGAAAGGATATATAAAAAGTAAGTTAGGACCACGAATGTCCATGTTTATTAACAGTGTGGAAAAGGAAAGAAATACAACTCTAAGATTTCCAGCTTGTGTGACAAGGGGTAGGGGGATGCTGAATAGAAATAGACTAAAGAGTGGTGCCTGGGTGGCTTAGTGGGTTGAGCATCTGACTCTTGGTTTAAGCTCAGGTCATGATCTTGAGGCTTCATGGGTTCTAGCCCTGTATTGGGCTCTGCTCTGGCAATATGGAGCCTGCTTGGGATTCTTTCTGTCTCCCTCTCTTTCTGCCCCTTCGCACTTGTGCTCGCTGTCTCTCTCAAAATAACTAAACTTAAAAAAAAAGAAAAAAAGGAAATAAAAAGGAACAGACTAATGAAGAGAGGGACTGGGTACAAATAAAGATGAACAAGTGGTTTAGACAAGTTAACAGGTCATCAAGGTAGGAGTACGTTGGATGGAATTAGACAAGAAACCTTAGGCTCTATAACTAGCCACAGAGAAGAGAGATGTTCAGAGCTTGAGCAGTGACACCAAATGAGACCTAACAAGGAAAAAAAGCAATAGGAAAAGAAGAAAATCAGGCCGATTTACTGCTTTCAATTTGTCATTAGTCTCTTTCCTCCAGCACAATTTTTTCCCTGCATTCACACTGTATGTCTTTAATTATTTATTTTATTTTTTGATTCATAATACATTAAAAAAAAACCTTGCAGTGAATAATTGTGCTTTCTCCTGTTTCCTGATTTGTTTTGTTTCTAAAAACGACTGCCACAGATAACCCCCCCTTTTTTTTCACATACTATAGATTCTCTCAGTTTCTTTAGGCAAACAGAAACATGTATTAATCTACATTCTTGCCCTCCTCCATCATTTGTATGCAAAATTATACTCTAGAGACAGTGTTCTGCTCCTTGCATTTTCATCTAACTATAGGTTTTGGAGCACTTGTCAGAGTAGTATTTAGTGTCCTTGGTCATTCCTGTTCATAGCTACATATCAGTGCTCTGCATTGCTGCACTATCATTTATTCAAACCTTCCCCTTTTGATGGACACTAAGGAGGTTTGTTATCTTTCCACCTTCAAACCTCTTCTAATTAGTTTTCCTTCCTAGTTATTACCTCTCCTGTCCTTTTCTTTCAGAAGAAAAATCTGAAGGAAAAATTTTTCAGTAGGAAAATCATATGGAAGAAATAAACCACCATGAAAACTTAGTAGTAAAAGATTAATGCCAAAAAACCTAGTACAATGCAAATCCAAAGATGTCACTATGCTTAATTTTTTTTAATCACATTTCTTAGAAAAGACTCACTAACATTCATTAGTAATTGATGGCTTAATTTCATCAATATTTCATACTGGTGATCAATCAGGTTTAGGATTCAAAACCAATGTAATTATTTTGTTCATACTCATTATTCTTCTTGTAGATTATTTAAGTAAATATATTAGTAATTTCTGATGTATACTTATTTAAGGCCAAAGAAATAGGCTTACATTAAGCCTGCATTAGATGTTAAAACATGATAAACTCCCAAGCACTGAAAACCCTCTCTGGCTCTGGCTCCCACTTTTCCACACTTAATCCCTGATAAATACAGAAAGAAGGAATACAATCACAAAATAAGTTTACATGATTCTTGAGTTAGTAAAAGTTTATGAATTCCTAGTTTTATGACAATACTTTGGATATCTGCCTAGACTTCTAGTCTCCCGTTGAGATGCTCAGAGGAAAGGAACACAAAGCAGAGATGATCAACTCTACGATCAACCTCTGTGATGTAACCTTAGCCCTGAGAAGTGGCTGACCAGTTTGGAACTCCCGTTTCCCTGCTCCCCTTAACCTAGGTGTGCAGGTGATTAGCACTCCTTTGCCAAATGGGATTTATTATATTGTGCTATTTGTTTGTAATGACATTTATGGGACAAGTTTTTTATGAGCCTTTTCTTCTTTGCCAGCTGGATATAAATAAAGACCAACCAATGGGAGGTGGTGGAGTTTCAGATTGGAAAAGTACAGTGTTCTGGATTCAGAATATAGAAGAAGGTGCCTGCTTACCTGGGAAACCCCACGCAGGGCTGTCATAGGAGCAAAACAAATTTCTATTATGATGACCCACTGCAATTTGGCATACGTATTTTTCAGCACCCTGTATAACAATATTTAATATAAGACACATCTGCACATGAATTTGTACAAAATTTACAATGAGCCTTCTGAGTGTTTCCTCTCTTTCCTTCCTTCCCATTTTTCTTTTCTCCTTCTCTTCTATTTAATTGAATCAGTTTATGTGCTTATTGACTGAAATGTTCTTGAGATATGTTCCAGATAATCAGGCATCTATAACTAATTCCTGAAGACTCTGATGACACACCCTGGTTAGGCTGCAGCGGGCGTCTGCACAGCTACACAAATTCTGGTAATGAGAACCTCAAAAGAGAGTGGTAGAGAAATAAGGACTTACTTTTCTTAAGTAAGTGCAATATTGCAGAGCCTGACGTGGGACTTAAACCCCCAAACCATGAGATCATGACCTGAGGCAAAGACAGGCGATTAACCAACCGAGGCAGCCAGGCACACCAAGAAAGAAGGACTTTCAGTGGAGGCAAAGCCTCTTGTCTTTCACTTCAGCGTTAAGCAAATTCTCAGGACTAGTTAGATATATGCTCCCCAAAGCATTCTGGCCTTGGCTGATACATAATGTGTGGTGCCAGAGCATCTATGAAGAAATTCTCAACATTTGTCTCCAGATCATACAGGCATATAGAATGTTTTATTGTAATGAAAATCACATTTCACCAAAAAATTAATGATGTATTACATAATACTAAGTTGAGTTATAAAAGACGGAGTGAATTTGGCAAAATGTGAGGAACAAGATTATAGAAACAAAAAAATTTTCTGTATATTTGATGTATATTCCAACCACTGAACACACATGTTCTCCCCTATCTTATTTGTTCAATTTCCTTCCTTCTCTCAGTTAAAGCACTCGGAAGAAGTCTTATTGTCAGCCATTAGTTAATGTTTTCAGTGATTACTCACATTAGATTTTGCTTAACTTCTGCAGCTTGGATTCCCCAAATGAGTATTTCAAGCTGCTTACTATAAACTATAAACTGGGTTCATGTGAACAATAATTATTTTTTTAAATATATCTTTAAATACATCTATGTATTTCTGTTAGTTACATATCTCAAACAAATGATTATCCGAAGAGGGATCACCACTCCGGTGGTGTAGAGGAAATACGCAATAGAGGAAATAACAAATCTCCCATCACCTAATCCCAATGTGCCTTGACGCAGGCATGCCCTACAGTTATGGTGTTACTTTGTGAATAAACCGAGACCCAGAGAGATTTGGTAATCAAATTGTCCATAAATGCAGTATTCAGAGTGTATGTGCAATGGCGTAATTGAGCTTCAGAACTATTAAAAAGCAGACTGTTCATTTATATTTATAATCAGGGCAGACATGATAGAACAGAAGAGAATTTGTTCTTTATGTGCTAACTTATTCTATACAGGAGCAAGATAAAAGTGAGAAAGATTTCCCAAGTCTAGCTCTTCACAGTCAATAGCCATACACACCATCTTCACACATTTGACTTTTCACCTTCCAGAAAGACATTTTCTTTTGAAAGAATGCAGTTTCCTATAGAAGTAGAGGCTTTCATCCATGTGTCTCAGTTCAGGTTATGTTGCACAATTTAAATTTGAGGACACATGAGTTCCTTTCTATAGAACAAGGTAGCACACCAAGAACATATTCCCTCCTGTTCTGTCTCTTATGCTCTGATTGTAAATTTAGATGAGGACTACTTGCTTTTAAATGGATGTTAAGCCCTAATACAAATTTGACATACATTTAAAATGTCCCCATTCATGGATTATTCAAACACCAAACACTTTGGGTTTCAGTTTATTTATAATGTTACACCCACGACTGTGGAACATTTCATTAACAAGACATGATAGAATTATGTAATGAGAGATTCACTCGTTAGCAGTGTGTGCCCCTTCCACACTCCTCAGGCGGGTGGTCTCTTTCCACATAATCATTTTCTTTAACAGATATTACTAATACAAATTTGCACATATACATTATGTTGAAGCATAAACATTTTTGGAATTCTGGATTAATTTCAAATAAAAAATTTTAATGATGAATTCTGGATTAATATCAAATAAAGTTTATCAAATGAAATTTGTTGCTGGTAAATTCCTTCATATGTCTAGCACTACTGCAGTTTTACCCATGCATTTCTGTCTCCTGACGGCCCTGACCACCACCCCTAGGCATGTTCTCTCCTGGTATATGATTAGGTGCTAAGGAAATTTTCCCAGATCTCAAGACTGACTGATATTCCATTGTTATGTTTTCTTATGAGAACTTTATCCTTTTCTTCATACTACATATTGTAGTTATTTGGTGGGTTTTTTTTTTCTTTCTTTGATTCTGTCTTTTAAATTAGTTGAAAATTCTAAAAGCACTCAATCAAATGATTGGGTCTGTTTGGGATCCTGTTGTACTCTCTTGTAGAGCTCAATGCCTTTCTGGGAGCTCAATATGTTAATACATTTTACCTAAGGTTGAGACACAACTGTATCCTTGGTTACATTCAAATATAAGGTTATATAGACAGAATAGAAGGAGCTGCCACCAAAGAATTCAAGATTTGATGCACTTCTAAGGATACTCTAAAATAGAGACATTTGCAACTTGTGCTTTTCACCAGAACATTTTATAGCTGGCATGCTTCTGGCTTTTTCCTTTCTTATTTTTTTATTTCAGTGTGATTTTTTCTTTTTTTTTAACATTCCCGACGTGAACATTTCAAATTGAAAGAAGCCAACTTGCAAAGATTAAAAGTGGAGAAGGAGGACACTGCCACCAAAATAGCTTTGGCGATGGTGAAGAATAAGCTCAGATCAAGTGTAAACTGATTGGCCAGCCTGTAAGCCAAAGGTCTTTTCCACAACTATTGCTTTTTGGAGGGCCTACCTCTTCTATTCCAGTTCTTTCCAGATTATGCTCTACCATGCATAAGATCTAAGAAAAATCATCACAATTCTATATGGTTCATAACACATATTTGATTATAGGATATGATATGTAATGTGTCCTGAAATGCCGACTTTACATTATCTTTGCTACTGACATAAAAGGGCCTGCTACACCCTCTGCACAGAGGGGAAATGCTTGAGTACCATCTATGGCTGTTCTGCTGTTGCATTCTAGGTTCACTGTTGTGTCATTAGTGCCTTAATTAAAGCTTTGTAGTAGAAACGATGGCCTGGGTTAAACCATTTGTGTATATGTTTAACACATTACATATAAGGTAAGTTAAATAGTGTCAGATCCTTGTATAATAAGAACCAGATCGTGTTAAATTATACAGGTTACTTGTTTTAGGCTGAAGCCTTACCGAAAAAATATGTCCCCAAATATTTTATAAAACCATTAATATTATAATCAGCAGTGTCTTATCTTATCATCGATGACATCTCCTAACAATGCAGATAATTGATCAGACATTTAAATGCTCAGTTATTTTTCAGACAGATGTATGTGTCTGAAACATAAGTTTCATCTCATTCCCTTCAGAGAGAACTGACATTTGAAAGCCAAATCTTTATATATAACATAACTGGAGACAATGTGAAAATAATTTGGCCTTCATTATCCATTGGAAGGAAAGCTTTTCATTTTATAAAATCTCCCATTTTGGATCACAGTCTCAGGATGATTCTAATCAAACCATAATTGACATGGAAGGACACCTTCCAATTAATTTAGATAGTAAAAAACAATCTGAATCAGGATAAATAAAAGCCTTAAAAATTTATGGGATTATTGCTGAGTGAATGTGCCATAAATATGTCAAGATTTCACACAATAAGCATGCTAAAAGAGTCTACTGAGATCGAATGTAGAGATGAACAAAGAAACACCTCATGTAGGGTAAGAGATTCTGAGATTTAAACACCTTTTTGATTTACACCTCTTGGCTAATCATAAATAGATACTTCACCTGTCTGCCCATGGGAGGTCTTTTTTAAACACATTGATCTGAACTTTAACTAAACTTTTTTTTTTCAATTACAGTGCAGTAGTCTTTTGAATATCCATGCAAATGTAGGAGAGCTTCAGTAGATAAGAGAAAACAAGAGTTCATTCAAACCACAAATCATATTTTGCTCCAAACAGGGTAGTGAAAAATTATTTACCACTCCAGGGAGAATACCTAAGTACAGTCAATTTGTCTTGCACTATATCTGCTATAGTCATTTTTATTTGGCAATCAACTGTATATATTGCCTAAATACCTAAAACTTGAAAGTCCTAGAAAAAGAAAAAAGAAAGAAAGTACTTTTATAGGCAAGGCATATACATGGTTTATTTCTTTTCAAGAGAGAATTATTAAGTAATTTTCTACTGTGTGCAAAATGTGTCATGTCATTTTAGCAACAGGATAAAACAACTCAATCAGTAACAATATTTATAGTTTGAGACACTAAAATAGCTCTCTTTTAGGTACAAATGCTTAATTGTATTTCATTTAGTTTATAAACAGTGTGATTTAAGGTATGGGTCTTTAGATTCATATTATGAATATCTTGTATGTAATATGCAATACTTTCCACCAGATGGGTGATAATAATGTATGTAGGTAGAAAGATGGATAGAGAGACAGGCATATGGTAGGATTTCTGGTTACACTAAAAATGGTAATAGGCATGGGGATATATCAGAACAGGCCGAAACTTGTGGGTGTTTGGACCTCAGTGTTGCATATAAATAAACAATGTTTTATAGAAGAGATGAAGCCTGCATGGAAGAAATCAGTAAACGGGCACTTGGAGACAGGAGTCAACATGATCACTCTTTTATACAGAATCGTTCTGAGTGCTTTTAAGAAAGAGGTTATAGGAACAAAACCTAAAGATTATGTTTAACCAGGGAATGAATGAATGAATGAATGAACTTATTTGTTTATGACATGAGAATAAGCAGTCGGGAAATTGAGAAGTATGAAGGGCATAGGGACATTTCTAAAATTTTTGCACAGAGTGGAAGGAACAGGGTCTGCCACTTGGGCTCCTCCAAGCTCAGGAATTCAATCTCCCTTAACGAGGATAGCAGCAGCAGTGAAAGTGGCAAGGCCAGGTTTGAAACATTTTTGTCAGTAGCAGACATCATACGGGGGGCCAAAATGGAAGACAGATAAGAAAAATGTAAATAGTATTTGTTATTATGCATGAAATTCCCCAAAGGACTTTTAAAAATGATTGGGGAGAGAGGCCCTTTGAATGGGAATTGAGTTCCTATGTTAAGTAGGTAGAAGTCATGATGCAGTTAAATTGGAGCTCTTATTGATAATTTGATTTCAAATATAAACATAGCTTTGTGAGGTCTGCACAGACATACAGATATATATGTATAGCACGAAATGAGTGAATTATACATCTAAATGTACATAATACACACACACCCATACAGTCTGTGACTATGTGTGAAATATGCATCTAGATGTATGATTCCATTCATGCAGTGATGGCAATGAGGAATACTAAAAACTATGAAGGAACACAAATTTATCTGCTATCTAATTCAAGGGTATATTTCTTTGTAGTGAATTTATTAGTACCCTAAGGCTGCTATAATGAAGTACCACAGACTGAGTGGCTTGAATAACAGAAAATTCCTTTCTCATGGTTCTGGAAGCTAGAAATCTGAGATCAAGTTTTGGCAGGGTTGTTACTAATGGAGGGATCTATTTCAGGACTCTCTCCTTTGCTTATCTTTTCTTTGGCCATCTTTTCTTTGTGTCTTCATGTCATATTTCTCTGTATGTGTCAAAGTTCAGATTTCTTCTTCTGATAAGGACAGAAGGACCAGCCGTATGGAATTAGGTCCCTCCTTAATCACTTCATTTTTAACTTAACTACCTCTGTAATGATCTTATCTCCAAAATACAGCCATATTCTGAGGTACTGAGGGTTAGGACTTCAATATATGAATGGAGGAGGGGATACAATTCAGTCCATAGCAGCAAAGTACTATTTCTTTCCTCTAAATGAAGACAATGGGCCCATTTAATAATAAATAAATAAATAAATAAATAAATAAATAAATATCTGATGTATTTTGTCAATGTTGATCCTGTTGATCCTTTATTTAGAAATGTATTGACTTGATTTATTTGGTGGAGTTGGGATGGGAGAAAGTTAAGGGAAATCACTTTTCAGAATGCTTTTTATACCACTTTTCTTAAATAAAGGATCTGTTTTCTTCCTGTTTGTTGAATCTATAATCTATACCTTCATTCACTCTTCTATAATGTGTGACCAAATGTGAACTATGAATGTTCTCTTAAGAACATCATCCATATTTTTACATAATATTTTTCTATCTATGTTTAGAGAAGAAACGCCTTTCACAAACAGAAGTTCAGAAACATGCCTTTCCAAACAGCAGACTGGTTGCTTTTGCTAGTCTTGCTCAGAGTTCGATGTAGTTCACAGTAACAGTGCTGGCTTTTTATAAGCAGTTTAAATATGAAACAAGGCAACTGTCAATGGCTCAAAGAGCATGTGGTGCGTTGTTTACTACAAATGAGTTGCGCAGAAAAAGCCTATGGATGCACTCAGGTTGCCAAGTATGGGGCTGGTTCATGACGTCACCACCGGACACACTATATCTGGGAAACTGGTTTCCCAGAATACTGATGAGAGCAGTATTGAAGAAAGTTTGAGAGTAGTTTTCATGCAGTGGAAAATAAGTTTGCTTTGATATTTTAAGGATAAAACACTTGAAAAGACGGCAACTATATAAAAGTGTATTTTACATAAGCTTTCATTATTTTCAAACTAGTTTTCTTGTCTGCTAATTAAAAAGAGCTAAATCTTAAAAAGCCATATATATAGTTTATATTGGACTTAAAGAAAAATGCTGAATGTCTTAATTAAATTCAGTTCTACCATTTACTCCTTTTGTGAACTTGATGGCTTACTTTTCCCGTGTCCAAGATTTATTTTTATTTTCTGAACATAACGGGGGTTAAACGATTTGAAGTTCTTTTACAGTGTAATAAAATATTCTTTTTTTTTTTGTTTATTTATTTTTAAGACAGAGAGAGAGACAGAGAGAGAGAGAGAGAGAGAGATCGCGCGCATGAGTGGGGGAGGGGCAGAGAGAGAGGGAGACACAGAATCCAAAACAGGCTCCAGGCTGTCATCTGCCAGCACAGAACCCGACCGGGGGCTTGAACCCACGAACCGTAAGATCATGACCTGAGCCGGAGTCGGAGGCTTAACGACTGAGCCACCTAGGCGCCCCTAAAATATTCTTATTCAATATTTCTAATATCTTTATTAGGAATGATACAGTAAACAGAGACAACTCAAAATATAAATAAACTAATTAAGGCTCATAAATTACTTTATTGACCCAGTGATCCAAGAGTTAACTCCTTTTTCCTGTGCAGGGTGGATACAGAAGGCTATTAACACTGAGAGTTTGAAAATTTGTGGTAAATAAAACACTTCTCAACTTGTGAACTATATATAGCCCAGCATCAATATTCAAAAGGCTGCAGAAAAACAAAAACAAACCAAAAAAAAAAAAGAAAAACAAAAAAACGACTTCATTATTGCTCTTACTTTCTAGAAAAGGAAATCATTATTATGTTTTCCTGCAATAGCTCAGCAAAAAAACATTGCTCTATTTCATCCAATCCTAGAATCTGGGCATTCTGAGCTTGGTTTTGTTTTTTGTTTTGTTTTTTTTTCTTCTATTGAGATAAGAGAATAGTGAGCATTTGAATATACTCTTGATCTTAAACTTTTGGGTATCCCATTCTCTACAACAACCGAGTATGATCTGAGAAAGCTGATGATGTTTGAGACTACTCATATCATAAGGTCGATGTGTTCTAGGATGATTATTATTTTCTCCCCTACTATATACTATCTTATAATTATTAGAGAATAATGTACTGAGTCAACAGATGGTCTGGTGTGATGTAACTATTATTGAGATGATAAAAGCAAAGGGTAAACGTTTTAAATGTTTAACTTCATAAAAGCAAAATAAACCATTAAATTTTTAATCTCATGACACATCTCTATCTCTGTCACACTCACATCTCTTTTATCTCTGTCTCTGTCTCTATCATACCATTATTTTTATCCAGAATTAGAGTCATAAGTCATCTTTCCAAACTTACATTTCTAAGCAGAATGTTTAGTTATTGAGAACAGATTCACCTCACTGACTCTGTAACCTTGGCAAACTTTATAGTGTCAAAATAGGGAGAACACTAATTCTTCCCTAGTATTATGATTGTTAATAATGGAAAGAATTAACATGTCTGAAATGTATAAAAGAGATCTTAGCACACTTTTTATTCACAATAATTAGTGATGGCAAAAATAATGATTATGATGATTCATTTTTTTGAAATAAATCAGATGCCTTATATGTACGTAATATTTTTCAGTATTAAGGGTTTTTTTAAATTATTATAGTTTTTTCTTCTCTCATGAATGACAATGCTGCAGCAAAAAGAATAAATCTCCTGTATAAATTCATGAATATGTTCCTGATACAGAAGAGCCACAAAAATAGCCTTTTGTCTTGATCACCAACACATCCCTTTCCTCAAGTGTTAAGGAGGTAGAAACATCATTTCCTGGGGAGGAGAGCGGGGGAGGTAGAACTGTCACTTACTTTTGTAACAAATTAGTAATATGAGTTGTTCTACTTGCAATTATTGCTTTGGTGTCTGAAACTATTTTAAAAATTGAAGACTTTTTCTGAAATTGCATTTGGTTGTAAATAGGCTCCATCTCCTGGTGACTCACTCCAGAACATTCATTTCAGTGATCCTGACATAAACTTAATGCCTCAGAATTCATCTCTGCTGTTTTCTTGCAAAACTCTGTTTACTGAAACAACTATTAGCCTACCAGGGCAGAGAGTGTCTTTAAAAGAATAGTTAAATAAGAAGTAGTCAAATAGATTATACTTCAAAACCTTGTTAGTATAGCCTTATTAGTATATGTTTTAAAGCATAAATTAATGAAACATAAATACTGCTTTTTAAATTAATGAAACATAAATACTGCTTTTTAAAAAAATATTGCTTTTTTGAAGCATAAATATTGTAGTGACAGATGGTAGTTATTTTGTGATATTTCTCATCATCTTGTAATATGCCATTGTGTATCTTACAACTGCTGGCATTCTCTCTCCCTCTCTCTAACAGAGGAAGTTGTTCAAACCTTGAAGACAATGAATACTTATCAAATAAGGACTTACAAAAATTAAATGTCTTACTACATGTAAAATGTTTTAAAAAGTGCTCAGTGAATAGGAGGGACTTAGCAAATAGTAAAAACTCCATAAATGTTAGTTGTTGAAGAATTATTATTGTTATTACATTATTAATGAAATCCAATGTCTATTGTTCCTGAACATATACTTAACTTTATGTTTCAGCTTCAGCCGAACAACAAAAGATGACATTTTCATTACAGGACGTTTTACTATTTTCTACATACCTTCCATGACAATCTCTTAGAAGTAAAAAGTGTGGGAAGTGATACTATTTGAGCTTTTTAGTTGTCGAAGTGAAGTCACTGGATGTTTCTACTTCAATTGATATAACAAAGATATAACTTCACAAAAGAGTACACCCTCACTAGTACAAAGAGTCTGTTAGATAAAGGAGCATAAAACATTTTAAGGGAGGAGATTTGAGCAAAGTGGTTCAGTGTTTTTTTTATTCTTCTGAGTTCCTGCAGTTGAATGCTGCAGTAATTTAAGGTGAGGCCAACCAGAGGAGTTTTCCAGTAGAGAAATGTCATCTTGTTTGTGTCCAGCTCATCACTCATCCACTTTACTACTTGCCAGCAACACTAGCATACGACCTTCTGACTGCTCTGTTATAAATTGCTATCATGTACCATTGTGCATCTGGCAATTGCTGGCATGCTGGCTGTAGTTTTAAAGAGGTAGTTCTCCTCTTGAATACTCAATACTCCAAATGGCCTTCTTGTTTCCATTTTTGACTTTTTCCGTCCATTCTTCATATAACTGCCAGCATCTTTTCAAACACAAATCAGATTATGTCACTTCACTTAAAACACTCCAGTGGCTTTCACTCGTATAGGGAAGAAATTCAAAACTCGTTACCATGGCTTACAAGGACCTCGTGTCCTAGCTGCTGATCTGTCTGACCTCATCTCATAGGCTGTCGGCATTCATCACGTCCCAGCCGTACCAGCCTTTTCTCTCTTTCTCCATGGCTCACCTGCCTCAGAGGCCTTGAATAGCTTCTGCTTCTCCCTGCAACACTCTTCCAGATGATTTTCACATGTTGGCCCTTTATCATCATTAAATGGTCTGTTCAAATGCAGCTTTCATAAACGTGTCTTCTCTAGACTAGAAAATCTGAAGTACTTGTCCACCCCTATAATTTCTATCACAGTTATCAATTATTCCTATAAAATAGCATCACCTGGGTAATTTAAAATAAATCAACAGCAAAAAACCTATGCCTGGGCCCACTCCCCAGACCAGTTAAATTAAAAAAAAAAATGTGAGGATGAAGTCAGGGCCTCATTATTTTTAAAGATCTCACCAAGTGATTGTAATATACAACTAGAATGGCCAACCACCACTCTAGTATGTCATTTGTTTCATTTTTTCTTTCAAGAATTACCTCATTTACAGATTGATTTATTTGTATATACTCACTTTTTCCCCATTAAAGCGTAAGATCTGCGAGTGCAGGCACGTATTACTGATTTCCACCTAAGTTTGAAAATCAATATTAAGCAGACTATGACTATTTGAAAAAGAAATATATGATCTAAATTTCCAGCTCAACAACTAGGTTAGATTTTGTAGCAAAGCTTAAAAATCATTAAATAATATTTATTAAGGGTAGATGTATAGAGATCTTAATAGAAAGTTGAAGAAGAAGGGCTTTTGAAAGCAATGATCACTAGTTCCACCTAGAAATTTATGAAAGTAAAGTTGCCAATCATTAAACACCTAATAGGGTTATGTCTAAGTTTGAATACTCCAAAACAAACCCTAAAATGAAGATTTGGGTGTAAGTTTTAGGAAGGTAGTAAAGTAAGACAATGAAAGGTGCTGTGTCAAGCACAGCTTCCCAGAGGATAACTTGGGTTCAACTCCACAGGAAAATTCTAGACAGTTTAGGTGACATCATTGAGTTGTCCCAATAAGGGATATGTTTATTGTAGTTTTATATTCTGGGAACCATTAGCAGCAGTTTAAAATTTGTGCATGAAGAAATATAAATAGTTTGTTTTTGTTGTGGTTGTTGTTGTTGTTGTTGTTGTTGTTTTTCCGCACCAGAATAAAGGGGATTCTAGCTGCTAAAGTCAGGCCTCCAGAAAGATACAGGTGCTGCTCTGGTGTAGGAAATCACACTAACAGCCAGCGTGTAGGAGGATAATAAAGGGATCCTGGGAGATATTAGAAGAACTCCGTTGTGTAGACAAAGCCAAGATTCAGGAGTCCAAATTTTCTCAAAAGACAAAATGCATTCATGATAAATATTTAGCATTTTATTGTGTTAAATGGTATTCTACTTGAGTATAAAAATGGAGAGGGGCGCCTGGGTGGATCAGTCCGTTGCACATCTGACTCTTGATTTTGGCTCAGGTCATGACTTGCAATTAGTTATTTCAAGCCCTGGGCTCTGTGCTGACAGCGTGGAGCCTACTTGGGATTCTCTCTCTCTGCCCTTCCCCCAGTTTGCTCTCTCTCTCCCAAAATAAATAAATAAATAAATAAATAAATAAATAAACTTAAAAAAAAGAATGGAGAAAAAGAGAAAATACACACTTGAGCAATTTCGCTACTTTAATGAAATATTTTACATTATGTTTTAAATTAGCATATTTCACTGTGTTGCTGTGTATAGGCTTAGACAAGAGCCTATTTAAATATGTATATTTAAGTAATTATGTAAGCTTTTAAATAATCATGCCCTATCAATCTTCTTCAAGGATCATTGAACATTCTCTGACAAAGGTGCCAAATAGGTGATGGATGAATAAAGTACACAAATTCTAATTGTGCAGGATGTAAAGGGCCAAATAATTTGAGGTTTGCTTTTTTCCTAGATTCCAGAGCTAACTAAAAGCACTTTTCCCTGACCAACACACCAAATAGAATTTAAATGCAGATTGTTTTGTTGACAGCATAAATGTCTCATTCAGTGTGACATTGATGTAAGAAAAAATGAGTCAAACTGACACTTACGAGGCTTTAAAATATCTGCCTTAAGGTTGAGTCCTATTTTGAAAAATGTTCCTTGTGCGTTGTAGAATTATGGAACATCTTGGAATCGCACCAGTCCCATTCTACTTGGGACCCACCATCACAAGTATTGAAAGATCTTAGCTATGTTTTCAGCAAATTATATTTTACTTTCCTTTGGTCCTTGAAAGATACCACTGATATCAAATCATTGTTTTTTACCACCATTTGCAATTGTGACTTAAACTAGAATACTAAATCTTCAAATTTTATTATTATGATTTCTAAAAAGGAATTGGACTGCAAGAACTAGAAGTTCAAGACATGCTATTTTGAAAATCAGTTCCATATTATGTACTTTAAGAAAAATAAAGAAAGCTAAATTTATCTTAAACTCAAAATTGTCAATTAAAATTTATTAACAAATCTAAAAAAATCTAACAATCCACCAACTGACAATGAAGAGATAGACGTTTATTAGTATAGCAGATGCGCTATATGTACCATAGACATCGTCATCTTTCTCATTTAGTGTGTGTGTGTGTGTGTGTATGTATGTGTAGATGTGTATACATGAGCATGTGTGTGGACCTATTCACATACATATGGGGGGATCGGCATTTTATTAATTTCAATACTATATATAAATATTGAACTAATGCACTGCTTTCAATGGGATTGAAGATGATTTTGGAAAGCACTTATTTTCAAGATATTGCAAATAAACATATTTTGTATAGATGATATATAGGTGCCATTTTTCAACAATGATAATATTGAGGAGAAGTTTGTTGAATAAATCCTTATTAATTTTTTTCAATCTGAAAATTTTAAAGTATTTATGTATATATCTATGTATTTATGTTGCTATAAATATGTATTTAACACTTCTGAAAACAGACACATAACAATGAGTATATAACATGTTCAAATTAACTTTCAATTTGAATTAAATATGTATATATTAATAATAGATATTCTTAGTGTTACAGACATATAAACTAATGCAATTGATATGATCAAGATAGTGTCTGTGAACTTTAGATGAATTAATGCATCTAAAGCACTTAGAACAATATCATGATAACCATAATGGTATTTTTCTATAAAAACATGCAATTCCATTATAATTACAATCTTATAAAGTAAATTCAATCTTTTCATTCCTTTGGGCTTCACAGAAATGTAACTTTGACTAATGTGATAAAATAGCTTTTGGCTTTGTGTAGCTTGACCACCTGGAGAGTGGAATATTGATTCTATAATTAACTGTGACCTGCAAAGTGCAGCCACCAAAATTACTTTGTTTTAAAAAAAATAATTTTCCCCTTCTGTGAGTTTACATGAAAAACAAGTTGTAAAAATAAGAGGATTTTTAAAGCATAATAGTCATTAAAGTTTCAGTGATCATGATTGTGATTTTTTTTAGAACTCATTTTAATTGCTGATATATTCACATAAAAAGACAGACTGGTAAAAAATAAATTGGGCAAAAGTAATCCTGGTAAAAATATTTGTGACCTGAGATTCCACAGTCTATAAAGACCTAGCTTTCACACTTTTAAATTTATAGGGCCACTAATATATGTTAAAACCCATAGTCCTATTGAGATTTTAAAAATAAAGTAAAATGCAAATTTTCAATTTACAAAATGTTTTATAGGTTAGAAAATTGCAAGTGAGAAAGTGGGCTTGTTTTGTTGGGGTTGTTAATAGAGGAAATGTTCAGTGTAGCTTGCCAGACCTCTACTTACATTTGTTACTAATAATTGAAGCTCCAATTTTTAATGATAAACTTTATTATTACCTTTAATATAAATGAGCAATATACACGTGCTTATAGATATGTAGGCATCTATTTCGGCATCACTAGCTTTTAAAAAATATTTTAGGGGCGCCTGGGTGGCGCAGTCGGTTAAGCGTCCGACTTCAGCCAGGTCACGATCTCGCGGTCCGTGAGTTCGAGCCCCGCATCAGGCTCTGGGCTGATGGCTCAGAGCCTGGAGCCTGTTTCCGATTCTGTGTCTCCCTCTCTCTCTGCCCCTCCCCCGTTCATGCTCTGTCTCTCTCTGTCCCAAAATAAATAAAAAACGTTGAAAAAAAAATTAAAAAAAAAATAAATAAAAAAAAATATTTAAAAGTCATCTTCATTTACACCAAAAGTTCATGTTGCCATTTAAATTAATTTTATACAATTCAAAAATAATTCTATTTATATTATAAAATTTCCCAACTGTAAAAATTACTAAAGGATAGATATTCCTGTTGAAAGGAAGTCTTCTGAGCACGTGAGTAGCTCAGTCAATTAAGCATCTGACTCTTCATCTCAGCTCAGGTCTTGATCTCAGGATCTTGAGTGCAAGCCTTGCCTTGAGCTCTGTGCTGGGCATGAAGCCTACTTAGAAAAAAAAAGGAAATCTTCTGTTTCCACAGTCACTAATCCCATAGACAGCCATTATAATTTCTTAGGCATCCAGACACAAATAATATTAATATTTATGCATATTTTTTTTCTAAAAATGAGAGTTTGTTCTACATCTGTCAGTTGCACTTAATATTCGTAGTGTTTGATGAATAATAATACAATAGGACCTCCATTTTATTTTATTTTATTTTATTTTATTTTATTTTATTTTATTTTTAATGATGTGTCATGTGCAGGTTCCCTAGAAATAGATACTGAGATAAGGATTTTTGTATGAAGGCTTTATTGGGACAATGCTATCAAGAGAAAACTTCACGAAAATAGAGAAACCAGGATGAGGTCCCAGAAGAAGCAAACTCAGACACATTGTAGCTGAAGTCTATCCTCAGCCTGATTCACCGGGAGTTCTGTAGTATGAATTGTGCCATAGTTGTTGTTTCATTGTTAAGCAAAGGGGCCTGATATTTTGTACTGCTGTATCAGTAACTAATTGCCAACAAGTGTCCTGGTAACTCCCAGATGGAACCATAATCTCCCAAGTGAGGTGAATACAGCTACTAAAACCATTTCTCTGAAACATTGTAACTGTTGTTAATTATAAACTCCAGTTGCCCAGCTCACACAACCTGGAAGATGAGTTAATCTGGGTATCAAGGGATCTGGGCAAGGCATCAAAAGAGTATGCTACTGGTGGTATGGTATCACATCACAGAATAAAACAGAATTATGCTGTAGTTATTTTTTCCTAAGATATATTTGGTTGAATTCCTTTTAGGAAGCACAGTGTTGTTATTAATATTTTTGTACCATTGATTTCCTGTATATTATAATGTCTGTCTTTAATAGAAGTTCCCGAGACTTTAAATGCTGGATCAAAAGTTATGTACATTTTAAAGTTTGCTAGATATTGACAAATTATCCCCAAAGAAGTTCACATTCTTCGTATCTTCACTAACAATGTGAATTAAATTTTTGGTCCTAAATTACCTTGATATGAAAGTGGTGTCTCAGATTGATTTTGTTTTGCATTTTTTTTAAATTATATAGAATGTTTAGCATATGTTGATATGGTGAAAGCAATGTGTATATTGTTTTGTGAATAAATTATTCCTCTTTTTTGTATTTTTTTATGTTGCTAATATTTTTCCCATCAGTTTTAAGAACTATAGATATGTGTTAAGAAAATTAAATATTTTAAGATGTTATTTGTATGTCATTCCAGTTTTATCTTTGAACTTTATTTTATTTCACTCCGCAGATATATTTAATTTTATGAAGTTCAATTTATTTTTTATAGCACCTGGGCTTTCTTATTTAGAAAGGTCCCATTACTTCACAAATAAATATTTTTTAAAATCCACATATTTTTTTTCCATATCCTTTAAATGTCTTCTTTTTTTGAGGTAAACATTTCCTTCTTTTAATTTTAGGCAAAATTAAATTTGGTATCTTTAAAAATCTAATTTTAAATATTTTGTGCTGTTTATTGTATAATTGATAATTTATAACTATAGTTTTTGCAAAACATAAATAATGGCTTAACTACACAAGCTCATGGAAGGCACATGAGAGTTAAGATGCGTAAAGATTATTTTCACAAGTAGATGAATTTATCCTGCCAGGTTATAAATGAAAATCAGTGTTGATAATGAGAAGTGTTAAAAATAAAATGTCATGAGGAAAGACAATTCTATTTGAAACACAAAAATTGTCTTAAAAAGCAAAGGAAGTGATTTTCTGTTTTGGCTTAAAAGCTGAAATACTTTGAATGATAAAATTCTTTCATATAAGAGTAATTTTTGCTTATACGATTTTATCCTAGCTAATACAAATTTTATGGCATGCCAAAAATTCTTCAACCTATTTAATTTGCTTCCTTGTTCCTAATTTGTTTACTTTTGTCTATAGGGTAAGTTCTAATTCTGTTAAGAGCTTATGATGTAATGTTAGGATAATTCATTTACTTACAATGCTATTGACCGGATCAATTCCAATAGTATTTCCTGTGTTTATATGTGTAGCCATTAGATTCAGTAATTATTTAGACCTTGAAAAATGTGTTACATATCAAACAACAAGAAAGGCCTCTGGTAGTAATAGAATTTATTTTTACAAATTTCAGATATTTTGAAATCATTTCAAGTATTTATAGGGGCCTATAAGTATATGTTTAAGGAATTTAAAAAATGATCCTAGTGGTAATATAATTAGTGTTTTAAAAAGAAGATAATTTCAAAATGAGTATCTAGCTTAACTTCTTAATAAGTCACACCAATTCATAAGTAGTGTAAAATGTAAATATTGTAAATAAATTTTTTTTTTAAGTTTGTTTATTTTGAGAGAGTGTGTGACAGAGTAGGGGCAGAGAGAGGGAGAGAGAGAATCCCAAGCAGGGTTCAATCTCATGAACCGTGAGATCATGACCTGAGCTGAAATCAAGAGTTGGATGCAAACCAATTGAGTCACCCAGGCACCCCTAAATATTGCAAATAAGTTTTAACCATCATATGAAACCCAGTGATATTTACATAACATGGTTACTATTTTTTATTCCATTACTTCCAAATTCTTCCTATCAGTATATGTGAGAGACTTATTTTTATTAAAAGAAAAATCCAAAAAAGGGTCATAAAGATTTAGATTTGTGAATAACTTTGTATTCTTCGATTTTTAAAATATAAGTGGAACGCAGGTAACGTCCAGGCTATTTTGAAAATGAGTCATTATTTTTCAGGTTCTGGTCACAACGATAATTCCTCTCTAAGCAGCAACTCCTTGACAAAGGTAAGCATTTCTGCTTATAAGCTGTTTATTTTTGCAGTAATTTTTTTTTTAAGTGGACACAGTTCTCAGGAGACTTTACAGTCAGAATTGGACAAGGTTAATGTTCTCTGTGGCCAAGGCTATGGAAATGGCAAAAATGTTTGCAAAAGCAGATGGGTACTCAGGTCAACTCAAGATCTCTAAAAGAATGGATATAGTGAGATCAAAACCTAATAGATAGGGTGAGTATTTATATTGACATTAATGTTGAGGAATCAGATAAATAGTTGAATTTAGAATGACTCCAAGAAGGTTTCATATGCCAGTATATCTTGTAGGGTGTGCAGCATTGCTGAAAGAAGAAAAAATTATGAGATGCTTAGGCGACTGAATCATTAAGACGACAGTGAAAGACAGGAAGAAATGGAACTTAGGAAAAGAAGAGTTTGGATAATTTGAGTATTTCATCCTTGTTAAAAATCTGGGCAGCTGCTATTTAGAACAAATAATAAGAAAATATTATAAACAGAATTAAATTTTTGATTCATCCTATATGTTTTCTTATGCTCTTATGAAGAAAGAAGTCATTATACACCTTGGCTTACCTAACTTTTGTAGATGGAGCTACAGGGAAACATCTAAAGAAAGGTTATCAACATTCTAAAAATTTTCTCTGCAGAGACCGATTTTAACCATAGTTGCTGAGCTTAGCTTATAATATGTGTATGAAGACTGGTACTATTATAAAACAATGAAATATATTATTATTTTTTTTCCATTTGGAAACTTATAACCAAATTTAAATCAGTGCTACTTATTCCGGTAAATAAAAATGGTACCCTGTTTTAAGTATTAATCTTATACAGTGTTTTCTGAAGTAAAAGTCCATGGTTATTTCTTCCTAAAAATGGCCATTAAAATCCTTTTTCCATGTATTTTCTCATTAGCTAAATAATAAAAAAAAATAATGGGTGTCTCTTGATTTTTCTTCATACAGTTTGGTACTACAGAGTGAAGAAATTTAATAGCAATTTTTACTTGTGCCCTCATTATTAGTATGCTGTAGTCATTTTCTACTTTTCAATGACTTTGAAAATGATCTTGTACAGTAGCGGCTTCTTATTATCCAGAAAGGTACTAGGAATAGGTGTAATCTCATTATACTCACAACCACTCAGTAGAAAAATATGTAATAGTCAGGTGAATATCTGTGAGGTAGTAGGGTATAGTTGAATAGCTTCATTTTCTTGCTATATGATGGTACAATTACATTTATTTTTTTAAATGACAAACTCATAAAATTATACAGTGACAATCAGCACAAATGCAGAGTTGCCATTTGCGTAGGAGAAATGGGTTACAGGATAAACCTCTAATTTAGCTAATGGAATTTTGAAATAGAGCTTATAACCCAAGTGAAATCAGACACAATGGTCTTAGTTGACTCCATTTTATAATCACTTACATTTTTATTGCTAATTCACCTAATTGAAGTCAGGAGTAAATACACCATTAGCTCTGGATAACTTAGGTTAGGGTTGAATTTTACTGTTACAAGGGATATGTAAATGTCCAAAAGAAAGATGCACAAATATGCTGAGTATTGTTAGCAACACAAGAAAACAAAGAATTTAAATTACAAGTCTGATTCCTACGTCTAACTGCAGTGTCGTTTGAGATCATTTGTGACTTTTTTTTTTTGGTGGATTGGAGATTTATTTAACACTGGCGGGCTCAGAGACCATTTCTCCAAAGATCTGAGCACTGGATGAAAGTGGGAAGGGTAATTTATAGTTGTCAGCTTCCATACCTCTGGGGGGTTTCGAATGAGGGGCAAACAGGGCAAGAAGAACCTGGAAGAGGAGTCTCTAAGCTAGAGAGACCAGTCATTTGTGACCTTATTAAATCTATGTTTTAAATAATTTATTTTCTATTGAAGTAATCAACTTGTTTACATAAGAAAATGAAAACAACAATAAATAATACCTTTTTCTATGATTTCTTAACCAAGCAAATGTATGGATGTTGTAATATCCTAAGTGAGGATTGCGACTTAAAATATTAAAATGAATGTTTCAATATAACAAGAAATGCCAGTTGATGAAGTTTGGGGGTGATGGGGGGTGGAGCTGATGACCAGGAAAATTCTTGAAGACGTCTTTGGTGCAAAACGGTGATTTTATTAAAGCATGGGGATAGGACCCATGAGCTGGGAGAGCTGCACTGTAAGTGTGGGGGGGTGACTATTTTATGGTGTTAAGGGAAATAAAGTCAAGAGGGAGTTTCCAAAGAGACTTTCACATGCTAAAGACTTACTAGAGACCTAGCTATTGTCAAGCTCAAGTTGTTTTTCCCTCTAGCAAAGCTTTAACATTAAGACAGTAGGGAGTTCCTGGACTTTACGCCATTGATGGGATTGTTTTTTCTTGTAAACTGGTGGAAGTTCTTATCAGTTTAATAATTTTTTTTCCTCTTTTTCTGTTTTTGTGTAGCCAGAAGTGTCCAAGGAATATCATATGTGGCCCACCTGGGGTGTGGGGGGATGCTGTTAGACTGCACTCTGCTCTCAGGTGGCCCCACGCTCCCTCATCACCAATATTAACTAATTCATTAATTTGGGGCAAAAATAATATTTACAATTTTAATAAAACAACACAAATTTTAATTATATTAAACATCAATTAAAATAATGAAATTTGTCCATTATTACCAGATCTTGTGACCTATTTCTATCTCATATTTGCAAAATATTAAAAATATTGGTAACAGCACAGAAACAACATGCTAAAAACCTGGAAGTACCTTTACAAATCTAACTTAAAGAGCACACACTTTCTTTAAATTGTCAAAAGCTTCAAAAAATTGTATTGAGTAAAAAAGGCTAGCACTTACTGAAGTTATTATTCCAGGATGTATACGAAGCACATTTTATACATTTTCTCATTTCTCACAAACCTTATGATAGAGAAACTGCTATTAACTCTGTTATGGAGATGAAGAAACAAATAATCAGATACCTAGAGAGGTACTGTGCCTACCAGTGTTAGAGAAGTTCTAAGTGAGGGCAGTGGCGTTTAAGCCTACACAGTGCTCCTGTAACCCTTCTTCTTAACCACTTTCCTCCCATATAGTGTAATGTGGATGAGATCACATTACACTATATGTGTATGAGGTAAACCTGTTGATTTTAAGAAAGAGAAAAATAAATTAGGATCACCTTAAAAAAATTATATACCGTGTTCCTTGCTATTCTGCCATTTTTGAATGGGTTACAGGCACACATGTAAATAGGTGTGTTTTGAGTATTTATTAAAAATGAGGATTGAAATAATCTTGTCATCAAACAAAAACCAATGATTATCTCAGTTATTAACCAGTCTTCCAGCCTCGGTGAGGAATTTCTGCATCATATAACTTTTCATTTATTGCTAGGCCAATTTTGCTGCTTACCATATGTGATGTCTGCTAGGAAAATATGACTAATTATAATAAAGATTTCCTTTAACAGTAGCATCATTAATTTCCATCAGTATATTTAGTGTCACTTATATTAGGCCAGGTTTCCATTGCTTACGGTTAATATCTAATATATCTATTAACGTCTAATATAGATTATATACAGTGAGGATTATTATAGGAGAGATAAAAAGAATATATGAACTAGTTCATTTCAAGTTTAAATATTTACTCAGGATTCTGGAGCTTGAGCTCCATCGTGCCCCCCACCCCTACCCTCCACCCTTCGCCTCAGGCTCTGTGCTAACAGCAGGGTGCCTACTTGGGATTCTCTCTCTCCCTCTCTCTCTCTCTCTGCCCCTCCGCTGCTCATGCTCTTTCTTCTCTCTCTCTCTCTCTCTCTCAAAATAAATAAATAAATAAATATTTAAATATTTACTCAACTACATTCTGCTGAGGTAATTTTTTAAATCTGTGTTTGAAAGAGGCAAATGGGCATTGTTTGTATGGCCTATGATAAATATGAACCAAAAATACTTTCATAACTTGGTTTTTGTGTGATAGGTTTTATGATCATTTATTCACTAGAATATTATAACCCAAATAACATGACAAACAACTGGGACAATAATGGCAGGAACTAGAAGATAACTAGCATCTTTATCCTACCTCAGGATCAAAAGAACTTGAATCTGTTTCTAGACCATGTTTTCATGATGAAACAGTGTTTCTGGGTGATTTAGTTTTTCTTTCTACGGTAAAACTGAATCAAATCTCCCATTTGATTACATGGGAAACATCACACAGGTGGCTGAAATTATTATATCAAATCTGCCTCAATGAAGACATGACCTTCATAAATTTCAGGCAAATGACTATAATAAATTTTGTTTTATGCTATATTCATAGAATGAGATATTCTGAATAATGAAGTAGTAATCGTGAATAGATAAATGTGACAAAACTAACATGAAAGGACAAACACCATTTTATACATTGCAAAGTACTTCCCTTCTAATTTTCAAAGAACAGAAAGAAAATGTTTGATAAAAGAACATGCAAATGTATTAGTTAGAACTTCAGAATTTCTAGATCAGTGAGAAATTCAATTTTGTTGTGTTATAGTATTCTCAGAAACTGGCATTTTCATACATCCTAACAGCCAATATTGCCGTTTTTAGCATTTAAAACAAATAATTGTGGGTAATGTATACTTCCTTTGTCCATAGGAAAGGATAATTAAATTATATAAAATAAATCAGTCATGAAAGATTTTTTTTTTAACTTTTGCAACTTCACATTAAATAATAAAACTATTAAGTAGCCATTATCTAAATCTCATTTTTAAATCTTGGTTATTTAAAGAATTTCTTCATTTTTGTGTATTTCTTCTCTAATTGATTATGGCTATTTTTATCAGTTTTGTTATTTTCCTATTAAGTAGTTATCAATCAACACTTGAGTCACACGCTTTTATTCCTTGAAAATTTCAGCTTTCCAACACTTCCTTTCTTTTTTTTTAATTTTTTTTAATGTTTATTTTTGACAGAGACAGACAGAGCATGAGTGGGGGAGGGGCAGAGAGAGAGGGAGACACAGAATCTGAAACAGGCTCCAGGCCCTGAGCTGTCAGCACAGAGCCCGAAGTGGGGCTCGAACTCAAGGACCGCGAGATCATGACCTGAGCCCAAGTCGGACGGCTCAATGGACTGAGCCACCCAGGGGCCCCCAACACTATTCCTTTCTTAATTCAATCTCAGGAACTTTTCTTATTTAATGATCTTGTCCTCTACCATATAGCATCTACCTGTAATATTTGACAATGTTGAATTTACCTAAAACCCTGTGTTTCTGAAAAACAATGAAAGTTAATGGAATCGCTCCCTATCTCCTACCTCCAGATTCCTGTATCTTTGTTTCATAAATGATTAGTTAAACTGCTTAATCTTCACTGATCAATAGAAATACAATTCTTGTTAGCCAAGCTGTGATTAAGATTATCTCCTTCCCTGAATTTTGACAACCTTTAAGCCGAGCCAGCAAACAACCCTTCCCAAGGGGATGATCTCCCCGGCTCTCCACTCCTGGTAACTTCCTGTGGTCTAGTTCCCCCTCAGGTCACTCTTTCATGGCTCTTCCCCATCTCACTCTTTCTAGCCTTGTTCACTCCGTATAAAAGAAACACTCTTTGTGCCTAACCCTGAAATGCCTGCAAATCTTGTGACAGCTTCTCTGATTCTGGTAGTGCAGAGTATTTCCTACTCAGTAGTGCCTCTCTACTCCCTTACAATAATTCTTTCAAATAAAATCTCTCCTTCTCAGGTCTGAATTTGTTTTTTATTTGATATACCCTACATTTTTGTTATTACTGAAGTTAAGCTTCCACAGTATGTTTCAAGAATCCCAGCGTGTTATTGCTTTCCAACCCTCTCCTCTGAATTGCCCTGATCACAGCAGTCCTTGGGCCTCACTATGTTTTAATATCAGTAATATCACCTTTTGCTCCTCACTCTTCTCAGGGGTCCTTGTTTCTCCTTAAATACCATGATAGATTATTATAATGACACTTTTTGGGGACATCTCTTCAACTTGCCTGCTGCTCTTTTGTTTATTCATATTCATTTTGTAATAGTTTAAGTCCATCTCTATTTAACTGACTGGAGAAAAATGCTCTGCCATGCCGACTATCCTGACTCTTCTTTCATGATCATTAATTGCAAGTGGGCTTTCAATGTTGCCAAGCAATCATACCATATTTTGTCCAATACATTCCCTCTCTAGCACTTTTAAATGACTGCTTTATGTTTCTACTCTTTCCTCAAACCAAGAGTACCACCTCCTTATCTGTGCTCTCAGAGAATAACCTTGCTTCCCACTTCACAAAGAAAATTATCACAATCATGAGAGAACTTCCAGAGAAGCTTACAACACAACTTTAAATACCTGCTAGCATCTGGCCCTGCATTTTGTGCCTTCCTTTCTAACATAAGAAATAAACCTTTCTGCATCCTTAGACCCCTTCAGTTGTGCAATACATCTTATCTTCCTTTCTCAAGGACATTGTTAGAGCAATTTATTATTTTCTCTCTTGCAACATCAAGTGGATACTTCTCCAATTCCCACCAACATACAGGCATGCTATTATTTCACCCACGTTGAAAAAACTTTAACAAAATAAAATATAAAATCTCTCTTTACTACCTTAGACTGTGTGTTCATTCTCTGGTCCTTTTTATAACAAATTATTTCCAGCTATATATGTACTTACTCTTCTGATTCTACTCCTCCCGTTTCCTTTTTGAAGTTGCCCAATCAGAATTTAACCCCATAATGTTACCAACACTACTTTTGTTAAGGTTATGGATAACTTACATCTTTATAAATCTATTTGTCAATTCTTGATCTTCTTTTATTTGACTTATCAGCAGTGTTTGTTATTATCATTCACTCCTCTTTGGAGCACTTTTATTTGATTTCTAAAATTCTACACTTTCTCCTAACTTGATTGCAGTTTACTTTATCAGTTTCTATTTATCCAACATCTTAACTTAGGAATGCCTTAACACTATATTCTTGGACTTTTCCCCTTCTGTATTTTCATTTACTAGCATTTAGTTCCATTGCTTTAAATAAGTGTTTTTTATAATGATAACTTCCAAGCTTGTGTCTGCATCCTAGACTTTTCTCTGAACTCCAGATGTTTAATCCCACTGCTTACTCAGTATCTCCACTTGGATATCTTTTAGATATCTGAGAGTTAATATTTCCGTAATTCTTTATCCTCCAAATCCTCTCAGCCTTCTGTATTTTCCATTTCTGTTAATGGTACTGACATCTTTCCATTTGTTCAAAATGGAAACCCTTGCAAAAGACTTTGAGCTTACTCTTTCTTTCACACTTAACATTTTACCCAACAAAAATTATGTTGGTTCTAACTTTGAATTGTAGCTAAATTTGTCAGAATTTGTATCTCAGAACTCCATGAAAATAGATGGCCTCATAACATAAGTGGTGTTTTATGTTGGGATTCCAAGAATTATGCTGAACTAGAAGCATAATACACCTGCTGTCCCTAATCAGCTTTCTTTGCTTGAATGGGCCAGCAAACATTAAATCCTAAAATCTGAATAATGAGAAACAAGAATAAGAGTGTCCCTGGTGTCTTTCAGAAGCAAATGAAAACATGATAATAAGGAAATAATAGAAGTTAAAGATAATTTTTACATGTAAGTTTTTCACATGTCCAGAACCCAATCCAAGATAAATAATATGTGAGAAGACCCAACACACATGCACACCCAAATAAAACCAGCAAAATACTCCTATTAGATATTGGGTGATTAGATACTGGCACTTTAGATATTGGGTGATTTAGACATAGACTGTAATACTATTTTGCTTACTATAAATAAGAATATAAACACAAACATGTATTTCAGCATAGAGCTAGAAAATATAAAGATGACATGGATTTTTAAAATAAACAAATAGAAATTCTAGAGTGAAAGTAGAAGTTACTGATTATGAAAATCGGTTGGAATGAGGCATAGGTACCAAAAGGAAAGAAAGTCAAGAAAAGAGGTAAGAGACATAGAGAATACATTGTGAAGTTCTATTGTTTGATTCTTTAGAAAGACTGAAAAATATAAGCAAAAGTAGTAACTAAAGAAATAATGTCTGATAATTTAATGCATAATAAAAGACATCAATCCACAAAAGGAAGAACTCCAATATCTCAAAGAAGATAGATCCAGAAAGGTATCCACAAGAGATGGATATAATAGAGGAAATTGTTAAAAAACAAAGAAAAAGGGAAGGCCATTTACTTTGAAAGTAGTGAGTTGCCTTTGGTTAACTATTAGATTGTACTTTTGTCAACAATGAGAAGCACAAGATAATGGAATGGTATTTTCCATTTGCTATAAAACAATTACCCAATATGAATTCCAATTATAAAAAGAACTCTCAAGTATTAAAAGTAAAATAAAGATTCTTTTAGACAAAAAAAGTTTGGAAATGTTTGTAATCAGCACCTCACACACACAAAAAATAATAAAGGACTCTCTCGAGGCAGAAAAATATCCTCCTAAATGGAAGATTAGAATAGCAGGAAGAAATGAAGAGTTACAAAAAAGGTAAATATGCAGCTAAATCCAGATATTCCATTGATTTTATCAAATACTAAAGGTGTCTGCTGTTGAATATACAAAGTCATATATATATGTAATCTAAATACAGTATAGTGTCACATAAACATCACATAATTGTGAAGGTAAATAACAGAGTTAAAGTGTCCTGTGGTTCTTGCATTGTATATAGTGTCAAAGTACCAATTAAATTTATCTTTACTAGATCAAGGATGAATGTTGTAACACATACAAAACCACACAAAAAAGTGAGATTAAATCCCAAAATAACTTCAAAAGAAAGGGAATAATCACATTTATTTAATAAAGAATGCAGGAGAACAGATAAAAGCTTAGAGAGATGTGGTTGCCATGCAAATCAGGATAGGGTTTAGATTTAGGACAGACAGAAGGGTCACAATGGAAGGTGCTCCTCACGTATTACATAGATCTGACCTTGTTGTTGTTACATAGGTGTTTAGTTGGTAATTTATTAAGTGCTGAATATGTATGCTGACTTTTTTAAAAAGAGTTATATCTTACAATTTAGAGGACAAAGGTATTAAGGGAATATCCCTGATACTTTAAGACCATATTTCTAGAAATCTAGAAATATGAAAAAATTTCTAGAAATATTAGTATTTCTACTATTATTGATTCTATAAATGTTTTCTCTATTTTATTTGAATTTGCTGACATATAGGGCAGGTTTTTAACAAGTTACCTGTTGAATTTTCTCACATTGTTTCATATTGATTTTTCTGATGTTTACAGATCTGTGATATGCCTGAAATAATAGCAATGCTTAGAAAATTATTCTGTTCAAATTGACTGTCCAGGTATAAGTATGTTTTAAGTTAAATACAGGCAATTCTCATTATTCACAGTAGTTGTGTTCTATAAAATTGCTTCAAATAATAAATTAGTGAATAATAATTGATTGCTCTTAAAGGAAATACTCTTAAATTCACTCTTAATGGAGTTAAATTCATGCAAATCTCTGATCACATTTTTATCACCTGATCAGTATATAAGTTTTATGAGTGTTTCTGCTTACCTTATTTAAAATATATCATTGATTCATTAACACTGAACATGGTACTGATGAAGTTTTGGGGTGATGGGGGGGTTCGTGGGGTCTGGAGCCGATGGCAAAGAATTCTTGAGGAGGTCTTTGGTGCAAAAAGGTGGTTTTCTTAAAGTACAGGGACAGGACTCATGGGTAGTAAGAGCTGCACTGGGGTCCTGACAGGTAACTCATTATGTACCCTCAGGTTGGGAAGGGATCAGGGATAGAGTAAGTCTGTAAGGAATTTGGGGAGCAAGGTTTCCAGGACCTTGAGGGGCTAAATGTTGCTAGGGAAATGCCATTTATTGCCATTTAATAAAGCCGCAGTCCTGAGACCCTTCAGATGTATATCAGGGGCCATAAGCTTGGGATATGATTGTCAGCATATATCTTGGGACATCGAAGTATAGGAAGTAGATTTACAGGATCCTTGAGGTTGGGACAATGTTAAGCCAAGGTTCTCTTTTGCCCCTAGCAAAATGTCATCATTGAGGCAGCTGAGCTCCTTTAGAAGGAAGTCACTCGGGCAGTCTCAAGGACTTGTCAATGGGCTGTAGGCAATAAGGGAATTTAGTTTTTCATTTGCCTTAGTTTCCCACATTACCAAGGCAAGCACTTAAACTCCTTTCCTTTGTTCTTGAGTAGCTGGGAGTGTCGGAAGAATATCACACATAATCCACCTGGATGGGGTTGTACCAACCTGTATTTTGCCCTCAGCCTGCCTCATGTTCCCTCTTCAGTATTATAAGTCATGCTTGAATGAAGCTTATCTAACACATGTATATTCTCTTTAAGGCACACACAGCATTCTAGTGTTTATGGAGAGCAGTTCAGTACGATGGGTAAAAATCAATTTAAACAACAAAATCACCACCAACAACAATGAAAATGTGAAAAAAGTGGCACTAAGTAAACCACACACACAACACACACACGCACACACACACACACACACGCACGCACACACTCACACACGCACAAACATGTTTATTCTGTGGAGTCTGAAATAAGAAGGCAAAACATCACCTTTGCCAGCCTCACCTGTAAAGGCATGGATGTGACTCATTTTTATTTTTTCAATCTTTTTTATATCTTCAGGAAGGAGGAATTTCCTCTGCCTTTCAAGGTCCTTTTAGCTGGATTAAGAATCAAATTGATGGGTCTCAGATTAATAGGAGAAAAGCAAATTTAATTTCACGTGTACAAGAACTCCATTGAGACATGAAACTCCAAAGACAGCCAGACAACATGAGATATAGTGTCATTATGAACTAATGAAAATGGGGTAGGTGTCTGGGACCTCAAAGGGAAGGAATGCAATTTACAGCAAGATGAAAAAGAGTAAATGGTAAACAAATGAACAATGGGACATAGTGGACTTTGGTCAAAAGGCCTAGCTAGCGGGGTGCCTGGGTGGCTGAATTGGTTAAGCCTCCAGCTCTTGACTTTGGCTCAGGTCATGATCTCACAGTTTGGGAGATTGAGCACCATGTTGGGCTCCGTGCTGACCTTGCAGAGTGATATGCCCCGATTCGAGAGACCCCCCGAAAACAAACCACCAGAGTCCAGAGCCAAAGCCAAGCGGCAAGGGTCGTTTATTGCAGGTTCGAACCCGGTCCTCCACGCACTCGTCGCCGGTGACGCAAGAGGCCCCGAGCAAGGATCTTACAGCTTCTTTTATAGACAGGCACAAACAAGTTAGGGATTTTTTTGAGGTTACAGAGTTGTTATAGGCTGACATTTAAATTTGAACGCTCAGCAGAACTTGATTGGTTCCCGCCTTTATTTCAAACCATTCAGCAGAACTTGATTGGTTCCCGCCTTTATGTCAGACTACGACCGGGCACGCCCTGGCTGGTTTCGGGAACAGCAGGGGAAGGGAAAGATTTTTCTTTGCAGTTGTGAGTACACCTGGTAACTTTTCTCTTAGCCTCTCACAGAGCCTGCTTGGGATCCTCCCTTTCTGCTACTCTTCCCTGCTCTTGCTCTCTCTCTCTCTCTCAAAATAAATAAATTAAAAAAAAAAAAAAAAAGACCTTACTAGCTTCCTCCCTATGTATCATACCTACTTCATACTGTAATGTAGTTATCTATGGTGACAGCTGTCTTCATAGAGCAGGTCCTCTATCTAAATCTTTTGGACAGTTGAGGGGGAGGAAAAGAGCTTTTCCTAAATTTGCTGGGTTTTGATTGCTTTTAACTCAAAATAATCATCATGCTAAACTGGCCCATCCTGGGGCAGCCTGCTTTTGACCCCTACATTATACATAAAAAGGAATTGAATTATCTTAAAATTTCAGAATGCTTCCCTTCTATTCAAATAATTAAAATTGCCTTATTTTCTTCTTTGATATTAAGACTTAAACTCATCAGTTAAAAAATATAAAATTAGTGTTATGGTCAGCACATTGTAATACTACTAAAACAAAAGATGACAGTGCTAAATGTTTTTCGAGGATATAAATAGTTAGATTACCAGTGAAACATTTTGTGACCACTGACATTTTATTTGATTCCCTAGAATGATCACTGTAGGTTAAAGGAGCACACTTTGAAACTGAATAGGCTAATTAGAAGCATTTAAATTTTAGTTGCTCTGAAATATGCAATTGATGTTGTTCATTGCCTCTTCCTGTTTTATAATACAATGGGATACTCATCTTTTCAACAGAAACTTTGACATATTGTATATGTAATGTTAATCTACAAGTTAGGTAGTAGCAGTATTATTTTCATTTTGTAGTACATTATTTGAAATAAGTTACTAGGATGCCTAGACAGGGGTAGGATTGTATAATTAGGTTTGGTCACACAGAATGAATTGTTAGCACGTGTGATTTGAGGGGTAATTGAGGTGCCTACAGATATATCCTGGAAGAATTTTCCTTAGACTTGAAGGAGAGCAGAATTTTTCACCCCAAAATATGCCACTTGGCATGAGGATTAATTTGAGCTAAATGTAATCAAAACCCAGTATATTCAGGAAAAGTTATCTTCCTCCAGCTCATCTGTCTAAATTTACATTGGAAAGGGACCCTGGAAGTACCAGGAAGGGCGCTATAATGGGACATACCTCTTTACCTAAGAAACTTATCTGCATAATAAAGCAACCTTTGTTTTCCAAACATCTCATCTGCTTCCCTGTGAATGGTCTTTCTTCCCTTTGTAGCTCCAGACTCCTACCATCTCCTTAGCTCAAGATGTTATACGTCTCAGTTACCTGCCTTTTGAGTCTTCATATCTCTTATGAGGCTCTCTTCTCCCATGAGGTCCAATAGTACATAATTAAATTTCTTTTTCTTCCATTAATTTATCTTATTTTTTTTTAATTGTTTGACCAGCTAGAGAATCTAGAAGGGTAAAAGCAAAAAATTTTCCTCCCCAATGGGTCATTCCTTTGATTATCACTGAGTGTCTGAAAAAAATCACTAAAATGACAACCTGGGGACAATAACAAACCAGTCATCACTAGATACTTTCCAAACATTTTTAATTATTAGTTTACCATCAATTACCAGCATCTGCAAAGCCTCTTACTATGGAAGTAGAGCCTCGACTATGGCGACGGAAAGGTCCAGTTGAGCTTTTAAAAGAGCAAAGGTGTGGAGCCAAAGAAATCTTTATCTAGATCCAAAAGCATTTGGTGAAAAAAGTATTAAATGATAATGATTTAAAAAAACAAAAACAACTAGCTACCATGTAAATACAAAAACTTAATATTTTTATGCTAAATAAAAAAATTAAAATGTAAAAAATACCATTTGCAAGCATGAAATACATCCAATATACAGGAAAAAATCTTCAAAAAAATAGAGGTCCAGTATACAGAAAACTACAAAATGTTACTGAGAAAAAAAACTTAGGAATACTGAATAAATTGAGGAATATACTATAGTTTAAACTGGAAGACACATTGAAATGACCTAAATTCTCCCCAAATTGATCTCTCCCCTCTAATTCAGGGAACTTGCAAAGTTGCGTCTGTGTATGTGGTGTATCCAATCATTTGTGCGTAAATTTACAAGATGATTCTAAAACTGTGATGGAAATACATATGAAGAACAAAGTGGGAGAATTCGTTCTATATGTGGAAACTTAATAGAACCCTACACTAGACTAGTTAGTAAAAGATACTGCTGTAAAAGGAGAACAACACGGCGGAACATAATCGGAAATCCAGAGACCAACTCACACATAGTCGCCTGATTAAGACAGAGATACCTTGGAGTTTAGAAGAAAGAATGAACATGTGGTCTTTTTCAGTAAATTTTGCTCATCTGTTGGATAAACATATGGAAAATGACTGAAACTTGATTCTTCCTTCAGCAGTGTGCATTACATATACAATTCTAAAAGTAAAACAATGAAGCTACTGGAAGATTATATAGAGGAATATCATTATTATCTTGGAGGAGATACTTTCTGAAAGAAGGTATAAAAGAACAAACCATAAAAGAAAGAGAGATAACTAAGCTTCATTAGAATTTAAAACTTAGTTCTAAAAAGATAGCTCTTAAGGTAGTAAAAGGCAAGCCATAGAGTAGAGGCAAAATACTTTGTCAAAATATATTTAATACAGGATTCATATACAGAATAAATAATATTTCACACTTCAATAAAAAGACAGGTAACCAAATAAAAACAAAAACAGACAAATGCTTGAATAGATACTTTAAAAAGAGGATCTTAATGTCAAATAAGGAAGAGAAAATATGTTCAACATCACTTATCATCAGGGTAATGCAAGTTAAAAACCAGGATGAGATCAATTTGCAAGCTAACCAGAATGACTAAGTTTTTTCTTTTTTTCTTTTTTTTTTAAATTAAAAAAAAATGAGTGTAGTTAACAGAATGTCATATTAATTTCAGATGTACAATACGGTAATTAAACAATTCTGTGTATTAGTGTTCATCAAGATAAGTGACTCTTAATCTTCTTCACTATTTCACCCAGCCCCTACCTACCTCCCCTCTGGTAACCATCTGTTTGTTCTGTATAGTTAAAAGTCTGGATTTTTTGGTTCTCTCTCTCCCTTTTTTCCCCTTTGTTTTGTTTCTTAAATTCCACATATTAATGAAATCATATGGTATTTGTCTTTTGTGACAAGCTTATTTTGCTTACCACATACTTTCTAGATCCATCTATGTTGTTGCAAATGGCAAGATTTAGTTCTTTTTTATGGCTCAATATTCCATTGTATATATATACACCACATCTTCTTTAACCATTTATCTGTCAGTGGACACTTGAGCTGCTTCCATAATTTGTCTATTGTAAATTATGCTGTAATAAGCATAGAGGTGCATTAATCTCTTCATCTGGGTGTTTTTGTATTCATTGGGTAAATACCTACTAGTGTGATTACTGGATCATAGAGTAGTTCTATTTTTAATCTTTAGAGGAACCTCCACGCTGTCTTCCGCTGTGGCTGTACCAGTTTGTGTTTCCACTAGCAGTGCATGAGGGTTCCTTTTTCTCCATATCCTCACCAACACTTGTTGTTTCTTGAGTTTTGGGTTTTAGCAGTATAGCTAAATTTGCAAAATATTCATGTGGCCAAATGTTGGCAAGAATGTGGCATACCTGGAAATCTCATATACTGCTGGCAGGAAAATAAATGGCCCAATTTGTTTGGAAACCTTTTGGTAGATACCTAATGAAGCTGAAAATATATGCATAGTCCATGACTAAAGTAATCCAATTATTAGACTCAATGGAAATGTTCAGATATGTGCATCAAGAGACATTCAGAGAATGTTCATAAATGTTTTTCATAATAGCCCCCAAATGGAAACACTCTAAATGTCATTCAAATTTATAATTGATTATTAATTGTGGTATAGCTACATAATGTTATGTTACCCAGCAATGGAAAATAACTACTGCTACCCTTTATAATATAGATGAATATCACGAACATATATTGATCAAAAAAGCAGCATACAAGAGTATATACTGTATGTGATTCCATTTATTCAAAGTTCAAAAACAGATGTAACTAAAGTATGATGATAGAAATTAGGTTAGTTGCCTTTCTGTAAATAATGGCTGGGAACTTTGAAAACTTTCTTAGGGGCTTCTTTATATCATATTTTTCTTTGAGTTGTGGTTACATGGATGTGTTTCACTTAAAAAATCATCAAAATGTACCTGTGATTTATCACTCTTCAAAATGTTTGCTTTATTTAAAAAATCTACTTAAAAACAAGTTCAATAATTTTCATTTTGTTACATTAGTAAACATGATTTTGATCCTTCATGGCAGAGTGGTTTAAATAAGAGTAACTTAAGAAGGGAAAGTAATCCAACTTGACATTCACAAAACATCCCCAATTTTAGCTCCAGTACAAGAGATTTGATCTAGGTTTCTGTTGAATATGACAACCTTGTAATGAAAGATGACCAAGTCATCATTAGATGATTCTAAGATATTTTCCTAAACTACAGCACTTTTTCCTTTTATAATGTTTGTTTGAGGGTTTACTTTAGAAAATCCACCAGCCATTAGATATGCTATGCTGCTAAATTACGATGGTTATAGATGACTACATGGTCTTTGGACCCTGATGAATGTCTCAGAAAACAGATTATTCACAGTGCAACACTTTTAGAAATTATTACAACAGGCTTATGATTCTGACTAGACTCTTGTTTCTGTTTGTCCTGCTATAGATATTACATACAGTTAGAATAGAATAGAAAAACTTTGGGGCACCTGGTAGCTCAGTCGGTTGGGCATCTGACTTCAGCTCAGGTCACGATCTCACAGCTTGTGAGTTCAAGCCCCACATCGGGCTCTGTGCTGACAGCTCAGAGCCTGGAGCTGCTTCAGATTCTGATTCTCCCTTTCTCTCTGTACCCGTCACCTGCTCTGCTCACTGCTTCTCTTTATCTCACAAATAAATAAAACATTAAAAAAATTTAAAAGCATTTATTAGGTATGCTCATTAGGAATAACAAAAACAAAATAATGATTAATCCTGATAAAAACAGACTATCTTTCAAAAATATGTGTGTATATGTGTGTATGTGAGAGAGAGAGAGACAGACCAAATAGACAGAAACCATGTTGACTATAGTTTCCAGGTAAGTAGCCTACAGTTTGGTAGACACCTTTTAGTCTCACATAAGAATATTTTAATTATTCTGTATGATTTGGGCTCAGCTAATTATAATATGCACCATAAATCTATTTATCTTATTTTTTTCCTAAAATATCTTGTCTAATTGGTAATACAGATTCTAGATCTTATGGATATATTGTTCCTCAACATTATCTGTCTTAGAGGAAATAGAAAGAAGAGGAGAAATGGTTATGAAAATATCAACCTTCATGGCTTCATTTTTCCAATGCCACCTTAGAAATATCACAATACACTTTTAGAGGGATTCACATAGATTTAACTAGCTGTGTAACCAGAAAAAAAAATTCTTGAACATGGCTAATAGTGTGACCCAACTTAAATAACATTCTAGAAGAAGAATGTGATGTATGATACTAATTTTAGTGCTATAGGACATAGTCCCTTATTGGGAATGAATCTCTGATTGTCCATTATTTTAAACTATCTTTTTTTTCCTTGAATCATAGGATGTAAAGTAGCAATATACACTTTCTTTATTTCCCTGTTGATAGACTATTACTCAATCACTAATATCTCTTGCCCTAAGCGTACCTGTGTTTTATAATTTCAGAACTTGTCATACTGGTGAGAAGCATGACCCTAGAATATATAACATATATCTAACTGCAGGAAAAATCAACCATAAGTGAAATAAGCCATATAGGGCTTACTTGTTCACACAGTTAGGATAAATGTTACAGAAGGTTATATTCTCATAGTGTAAGTATTTGATAGTTTTAATGTCTAGATCATCAATTAAAACAATATTATTTTATATTCATAAAAATTCAGCATATCAAAGGATAAAGGCATATATATAAGGAAGGGATGAAAATCCTTCCCACACATGCTAAAGTCACTTTTTTTAAGGACAGGGGAAAATTCTTGCTAAGGATAGGAAGGAATTGCTATTCATATGGAAGATGGTCAGGTACTGTCTCAGGGAATTAGAGGGCTCACACAAAGAACAGAATTAACTGAGTGATTGAGGAGAAAGACATAGTTATAACAATCTCCCATTCCTTCAGCTTCTATGCTGGACGGTTTATAAGCACAAGACCACTTATTCTCAGAACAGATTCTGAGAGAAAGATGTTTTAACAACGATTTAAGAGAGACTGAAAGATCGAAATCTACACAGTCACTGAAATGTTTGGGCTGGGAAAAAGGGCTGTCTGGCCTCCATCCCTGGTTCTTAACAACTACACTGCCTCCCCCCTTATGATATAGACCCCAGTGTAGTGAATATACTTGTATCCAGAGCAAGAGTTGGATTTTTAATGAAACATAATTTATATTCAAATACATGTACACATTTTAAGTTTGTTAATTTGATAGTTTTGGCCCTGTTAAACTGCCATATAACAACTACCCAAAACAATATAAACTTCCATCATCACCAACATTTTCCTCATACCATTTTGTAGTCATTCTTCCCCCAACCCTTGACAACAACATTTTCTATCCTCATGAATTATTATGCCTCTTTGGATGTTAAATAAATAAACAGGTGCCCTTTACTGTCGGGCACCTTTCACTCAGTACTATGCCTCTTTGAGATTTAGTCAATTATTGTAGGTATAGTTATTTATACCTTTTTATTGATGTGAGTAGTACTCACTTTAATCACTAGTATTTGTTTATCCATTCTCTTACTGATTGGTATTTGGAATTTTGCCAGCTTTGAGCACTTAGAAATAAACCTTTTTGCATGTTTTGTACAAAGTACAATCTACATGGGTAGACTAAAGTGATAGAGAAAAATATACAATACAACATTAATCAAATGAAAGCTAGAGTAACTGTATTTCAGACAAAGTAGACCTCAGCAGAAGGAGGATCTTCAGGAATAAGAAGAACATTACATAATGTAAAGGTGTCAATTCTCCAAGAATATGTAAGAATTATTATTTTATGTCTCTAACAAGAAAGTTTCAGTAGATACTTAGCAAAGACAGAGGTGTCTTAAAGGAGAAAATGACCTGAGAACAACTATCAATAATGGCACCTAATTGATATATTAGCAAGGTCTATTCTCCAAGAAGAGAATACGCATTCTTTTCAAATGCACATAGGATTTCCCCAGTACAAATCATATTCTGAGCCAAAGAACAAACCTTAACAAATTTAATAAAATAAAAATGGTACAGATGCTATAGTCTGAATGTTTGTGTCCCCCCCAAATTCACATTTTTGAATCCAAATACCAAAGGAATGATGTTAGGAGGTGGGGGGCTGGGGTTTGGTTGGATTACGAGGGTCTCACTCTCATGAATGGGATGTAAGTCTTATAAAAAGATCACGCAGAGCTTCCTGGCCCCTTCTGCCACATGAAGATACAGGGAGAAGTCCACAACCCAGAATAAGGCCCTTATCTGACCATGTTGGCACCCTCATCTCCCATTTTGAGCTTCCAGCACACTAATAAATAAATTTCTGTTGTTTATAAGCTGCCTGGTCAGCGGTATTTCCTTAGCAGCCTGAATAGGCTAAGACAAAGTATTTTCTCACACTATAAGAGTTTAAGCTGAAATCTATAATAAATTTATCTGGAAAATCCCTAAATATTTGAAAACAACATAATTGAAATGTGCTGAGGCATAAAAAAGCTTGAAGTTTTGCAAAAACTATCAGTGAGTTTAATTGTTTGAAATTTGGAATATTTGAGTTATGACAATGTTAGAAGAATAATGTAGACATAGTTGACCATGGAAGGCAGAAAGGTGGCAGTTTGGTCATGAAGAGCCTCTGAGGTTTATCACATTTTAGTAAAGGCAGGCAAGTTTCTAGTGACAACTATCCCCCACTTGTAAGTTGACTAACATAAGATATATATAATTTCTTTGTTATATAACAGTATTGAGCAATGTTTTTAGGCCTGCTTTCCTCCATGCCATTATTCATAAACCCTGGCTCCTTCCATGTTTGATACTGTCCTCTTTTAGTATATAGCCAGCAGAAACTAAAGAGCATGGAGATAACATTCAAAGAAGTTTTATAAACCACTCGTGAAGGAAGTGTATGTTGTTTGCACTCAAAATGCATTTCAGAAAATATAGATAGGCAAGTAACCAAATCCAGGAAGTCTGAGAAGTGTAGTTTAGCTGTAGGAAGGGGAGGAGGGAATAGGAGCTCAAGCACAAGAGGTACCATTATGCCTGGGGAACCTATGAAATGATTCCTAGTGAGGAGACCGTTCACACTGTGGGAAGCAAATTGTGAAAAATACAGCTTTTCCTTTCCATTCAAGTCAAGGAAAACAAAAAGTTGAAATGATTGTCAAATGCTGTAACCACACATTCTTTTGTGTATAAGATCTACACACAAAATAATTTTTTAAAATAAAATAAAGGTACCCACTCAACTTGGAAATTCATGGGCCTTTATTGACCCTAACAAAGTCTAACAGCAAGGGACAGTAAAGACAAACCATTTTTAATTGAAACCGTGGGGTTAGAGATTTAAAATCATCAAGTGCAGACTCCTTTGCGGAGAAGATTGACAGGGAAATGATAATCGTGTGTTAGTAGAGGTGAGCTTAATATTGAGAAAGGGTGTGGGTGTGTGTTTGTGTGTGTGTAAGATGAGAAAGACAATGCTTGACAATGGCTGGAAACCCAAAATGGAAATACTATTTCTAATATGTCAAAATGTATATGGAAATCTGATGGGATGAAATATATAGTATGGGTTTCACAGCACTTCTTAAGTGTCAGAGTCTTTATATCTTAATATTCACAAGAAACTTATGACTTAAATATTAATATATTAACTTGAAATAGGAAATATTAAGTAATATCCTTAAGCAAATCTCCAACTAAGTAATTAGGAATCTTGAATTAAAGCCAAGTTGTTCTGATTCTAATAACTGAATATTTAAATACTATGTTTTACCATCTTCTAAAATATCTTCTAAACCTTTGAAATGCATTATATTAATTAGGACAACTAAAGATGTAGTTAACAGTTGGATGACGATACATGTAATTGTTAACATGGTAGTAGAAATATGTGAGAAGTCTCAAACATTTGTTCAAATTTTATGCCTTCAGTAGCAACTAAGTTAATTCAGTTTATGAATGAAAGAAAACTCCTAGAATTGGGTACTTTGGTAATGTGATGAAGAATTGGAATGGTTACTGATTGTAAGGAGAATACTAGCTATTTAGGTATCCATTATAATATTATGAGACAGGATTGAAGATCCAGATGAATTTGGAAGCCATTCATCAAATTTCTTATAACCCAGGTTCTAGGAGAATTACTTAAATGTGCCTTTTCTTTAACATGGTATTAAAATAAGATTTTGAAAGTGTGTCTCTTCACATGGGCTCATTTAGAATTACTCTTAAGAGTGCTTGAAAGAAGGGTTGACCTGTGACTTTGACCTTTAATTTTTCAAGAAGAAAACAGACCACTTAGGGTCTAAGATTGTTGGAGTGCTGATGTTCATTGACTTCTGAGTAGTTTACTATTTACATTGTTTATAAAGCTTCTCTCAAACAGTTAACATTATAATTTGATTCATGTTTATGTGAGAATTTGGAATAGGTTTTAAGATCTTTAGGGAAAAACATGTTTCTTGCCATTTCATCACCATGACTGTAAAAGTATCTTACATTGGACTAGATATTCAATTGTTGTATATTGAAAATAATGAAAAACATGTCCAGGGATAAAAGGCTTTCAAGTTTTTGAAGTATCAATAAGATAAACACACTTGATCTCTGTGTATACAAATTTTCCTGTAGAGATGATTGTCATATCTTTGTAGTTCTTTAGTTTGTACTAGAAGTATTTGCAGGTTATTCGAGTTAACCTGCAAATCTCCCAGATAATTATCCACTGAGGAATAGGCTGTAACATGAGTGGGCAATTAAAAAATGGTAGGAATGAACATTATAGATTACACTATGGTAGAATAAAAGACACATAAAATTTGTACAGGAAAAAAATTAACAGCTAGACTTTTTGTGACAGGACTGTGAATGTAGAGACAGGATGCTAGTTATTGACTTCCACAAGTTTAAATAGATAGATAGATAGATAGATAGATAGACAGATAGATAGATTTAGGTACATATGTATATATCTATCTGTATGATTGGAGTATATCTTTTCATGTACAGGGCTGCTAAATTTAGAGACATAAGAGTTATACTTTCTAATTGGCCAGTAAGGTACAAGAATTTCTAGTAATGAATAAGAAGTGCCAGAGTAATAGGACTTCTAATTTAAAACGTGCACCGAAGCACCCTGGGGTACTTCAGCAAACCCACAGGAGCACAGCATGATATTTTAAATGTTCAAAGAAAATGTGGTGAAACTCAATACCAGTAGGAAAGTACATAAAATATTTGCTCTAGAAGTTGTAGTTTTCATGTTAGTGCTACATTCGTTTCAGTGGCATCCTATCTTTGTTAAGCTGGGTTTTCAGCAACTATTGGGATAAAAAAGTGAGTATCATGTGAAAATTAATGTAGAAAGAGAAATGAGGGCTCAAGGTTCAATCTGATTCCTTGCAGTGTCCATTCCCAACAACACACCCATTAGTAATTGTGATTCTTAACCATATTTTACAATATATTTTTTTTAATTCAAGAATATTTTTTCAAACAACTACTTAGAAGTTAAAATACAATGTACATTAAGTAGAATGAATGTAATTTCTTAATAAACAGGACTGTTAGGTATTTCTTTTGGCCTAGGGGGTAGAGTGAAAAAAATTACTGAATTACTAAGTTTGATAAAGTTTGGAAACCTCTACAATAAAAGAAATAATATCATTATATAATGTGTGATCTGCTGTCTGTAATGCATGTGGGGACTATGAACTTTGGTGGAATTTTTTTAATGCTGAAAATGATATGTAATATTGCTGTCTTTTTCATCAAGTAATAAGGCAAATAAGATATCAGCATAGTTCACACCTACTCAACCTAAGATAATATTTGGCTTTCAGAAGAAATTACTATTTTCAGCTGATGTAAGCTGAAATTAAAAATCACACCTCCTATTCTACCTCAATTATTATCTGAATAATAAGCTACTCTTTTGGTCAAGAGGTATTTGTACTGTTAATTTTTTCCTCAATTTTAGCCACTAGATGTGTAAACTAGGTGACTTTCTATTGAACTTGTGTCATTACGTTGGGCACCATGACTTTGTCTATTTAGACCTTAATGGGGTATCTACATTTGTGGGCTTTCAATCCATAGTTTATAATTCTGAGAGAAGCCTCTGAGAATTGGATGATTCTAGTCATATGATGCTAACGTTAAATGTCTACAACGGACTAAAATCCAAAATGCAGTGGTCTTTGCCATGAAAAGACAGACATGTACAGCTGGAGTTTAGGTGTTTAAGCAATAGCAGTCATATATATGCTTCTCCAGTAGGCTTGAGCTCTTCTACTGACACTACTGTCCCTTGGTGGATGATTATTCTAATAAAACAATCCTTAATCATCCATCCTATCAAGACCAGATAAGACATGACAAATCTGAAAATAATCAGACTTCTTTTGCTTCAGATTTTAAAGTTTTGATCCTGATTGGTATAAATTTCTCAGTTGCAAAGGAGATGATGGGATAATTAGACCACTAATTCATCTGTTTGGTTAACTATTAATACACTGAAAGTGTTGATCTTTTGTTGTATCAACTTGGCTCTGATGATAATAACTAGATATTCAAACACTAACCTATATGTTGTGAAGATTTTTTTTTGTACATGTGATTGAAGTCCATAATCAGTTTCAAATAAGGAAGATTGCTGGAAGCATGTCTTCTGTTAACCATGGAACATCCTGATGGAACCAGGTTTCTGCCTTCTTTGCCCATAGTGTCCACTATCTTGTTCTGTATCTACCCTGTTGTCAAGAACTGCAATATAAATATCCTTGTTGATCCATGACATTCTATTTCATCCAGGAAGGAGAGCAGATGCAAAGTTTGCATGTTAGACTCAATATGTGAAGAGGCTGAATTAGAGGAGGAACTAAAGTTGTTCAGTGTTTTCATAAACATGACCTATATGTGTAGTCAAAATCAAAATAATGAGAAAACGGTGTTTAAGCACCTTTCAGGGAGGAAGATAGCAGGGAGAAAAGAAGACTAGGGACTGAGATGGAACCTTTATTTTTTTCTTGTATTAAGATATCTTTCTGTGATGAAAAAGGTCATTTCACTTTACCACTCTAAGTAGGACAACTCAGGTTTAATTAAACATCTCCTTTATGCAACAATTCTGAGCTATAGAGCAACCAGTTATGTTGGATAAGTTACAGGGTCCCCTTTAAGATTCTTAAGAAATTAATGATTATACTCTGATTTTTATAAGACCTTTCTATTTATGTTTAACTCAATCACCTATACTCTGCAATGATTTAGTATGAGTTTTTCTTCTATTTCCATTGTTTGTTTTATTTTTTAATCGTTCTTAGAAACATGAAAGTTGGGTTTTCCATTCTAATTTTGACACATCAAATAAATAAATTAATAAAAATATCTTATTTTCAAGATTTTATTTTTTTAAGTAATCTCTACACCCAACATAACACCTGAACTTACAACTCCGAGATCAAGTCCCATGCTCTACCAACTAAGCCAACCAGACATCCCATTAATAAAACTATCTTTATTCAATGAAGCTGGGTTAGGCAGAAATTCATTAATTTTCTTTCATTGGTATATGTGGTATGAATTAGATAATGAACAAATTATTCTTCTCCCTTTAATTTAATAATGTTACTATTTTGTTTACCATCTTGAAGTTTAAAATGTTTCTAGTGATAAGTTGGAACAAGACAATATGTTATCAGAATTTTAGAGATTAAATTTATTTCATATTTTACTGGAAAGTGTTCTTTTTCCAGCACATTTTTATGCAGTGATGTTTGCATTCATCTGTTTTAAGGGTATATCAGAGTACCATAAGAGAATAACACAGATTCGGTTGCTTAAACAGAAGAAATTCATTTTTTTCACAATTCTAGAAGCTGGATGTCTAAAGTCAAGGTTGCAGCAAAGTTGGCCTCTTGTTAGCCTCTGTTCCTGGCAGGTTGTCACCTTCTTCCTATGTACTCACATTGCTTTTCGTCTGTGCATGAACACATCTGGCAACTCTTCTTATGAGAACACCAGTTGTATTGCCTTACGGCTCCACCTACATAGCATCATTTAACCTTTATTGCCTCCCTGAAGGCCCTATCTCTAAAAACAGTCACATTAGGGGTTTGGGCTTTAGCATATGGAATTTTTTTGGAGGGAAGCACAATTCTGTGCATTACAGATAAACTTTACCAGATTGTTAAATTTTCTCCATATAATTATGAAAAAAAAGGCATTAAAGAAACAAATAAAGCATTCTGAAGATAAAGGAAGTCTATTAATAATGTTCCATTAATTAAAATCTTACTTTCAATATGTGGTTTTGCATTTAAGATTCATATGATCATTTCCTGACATAGAATCATGCAGAATAGGAAACATAAAAGTCTAAACAGATTGTATCATGCTGCTTTTTCCATTTATTTTGAGAATAATCTTTTATTTGTATTCGAAATAACATTTTGGTTTTACTGATCTTGAAAATATTTGAATCGTTAAAATTTAAGAAATAAAAAGAAATGTTTTCTATTCAGGATTAGGCACATACATGTACATGCACGCATGTATGCGTGCCTGTAAGTGTGCACACACGTGCAAACACATATATACTCTCATTCTTACTTAGCATTATATTAGTAAGCTAAAAAGTTGGAAGTTTGCACATATAATTGGGTGAACCAGAAATAGAATGTTTTCTCAAAGTCAGGTAATTATGAAAGTGCAATATTTGAGCAAAATAGTATGTAAGAGTTATATTGATAGAGCTTAATATATAACCTATAGGTAGAGGAAGATACTAGACTGAAAATTTCAGTCAAAGTGAATATATATATTCGAGAATTAAGATTCCAATAACAACTCACATTATAATATCTTATATTCGATCAAGTAGAGGTAAGAATAAATTTAATTACTTGCCTGAAAATACCCAGTCTCTAAGTATTAAATTAAAATATCAAATTGTAGGGGCGCCTGGGCGGCTCAGTCAGTTGAGCGACCAACTTTGGCTCAGGTCATGATCTCACGGTCCTTGAGTTCAAGCCCCACATTGGGCTCTGTGCCGACAGCTCAGAGCCTGGAGCCTGCTTTGGATTCTGTGTCTCCTTCTCTCTCTGCCCCTCCCCCACTCATGCTCTGTCTCTCTCTCTCTCTCTGTCAAAAATAAATAAACATTAAAAAAATAAAATATCAGATTGTAATTTTGTCTCAACTGCTTTTAGAAATTTAAGGTACAGATCAAGAAGGTCATGGCATATTAATAGAAGCATAATTGGGATTTCTTGAGAAGTAGATGCCTGAAGAAAAGCCCCCATATCTGTCCCCTTCCAGTGTCCCCATACCTAGTTGGTTGTGTGTGTGTGTGCATGTGTGTGCATGTATGCACATGTGTGTTTGCACATGCATATGTGGTGGGGGCCAGGGTGGATATTTAAAAACTCTGGATACATTTGGAGAAGGACTCAAAGATGCAGGAAAAGTAGTAACACATTAATCCCTTCCTACAAAAGAACAGGGACCTAAAAATGCTGAGATAATTGATAGAGAGCAAGGTAGCCTGCGAGTTAGGACAAGAAGGATGAATAGTGCATGGCCATTGTGATGAGAGATTATAGTTGGACCAGAGACCTCACCTTTGGTTACTGACAAATAACAAATGCCCGGGATGAGCTAAAAACAGCCACATGTGGTCAGTGTATCCTATCTACATTCTAGGATAATATATTAACCCCTTTCTTTATCTGAGAACTTAAATTATCCACAGAGTGAAAGGGAAAGAATAATCTTGAATTTAGTGAGTTGAAAACTCCAATTGACAAGAAATGACAACTTGAAATGATTAATTCTAAAACCAGAAAATTACTACAAATAGGAAGATTATGTAGTATTTTTTGTGACTCAATAGAAGTGAGGGCTTGTGGCCTGAGTAAAATGAATTATAGATAAGTAAGTTCACTATTTCTATCTGTTTTTTAATTGGAATTTTCAACATGCTACAGAGATACACTTTTTATTTAAATAAAACCCTAATGATGGGAGACATTATTTAAAACCTTGGACATATGTTACTGTATATTATGAGTAAGAAATAACCAGTTGGGGAAGGCTTTTGTGGAAAGACCATTCTCAGCCATTGGAACCATGTTTTTCAGAGGTCGTGCACTTTGAAGATTCATGTCAAATTGGAACTGACAGAACACAAACGTGAGAGTATGTGGGAAGTATAGAAAGAGATGAAATCTCAGAGTACGCAGGATAGAGAAAACATAAGACTTTAAGCATTTTGGGTTTTATTCTAACAGCTTTTTTTTTTTTTTTTACTTTTAAAATAAAGATGTGCGAATGACATGATTGGATTTTAAAGTGAGTTTTCTCTGTGTACAGTGCGTAGAACAATTTAGAGCAGGATGGGAACTGGTGTGAGATACCTACTACAGTAGCCCTGGGGGAAGAGAATGATCATTTTGATTAAGGGGACAACAATGAGGAGTACATTGCACTAAAATAATTTAATATTTAAGAAGTGAAATAAGATTTGGATTAGAATTGATATAGTTGAGGACTAGTATATCAAGGCATTTTTATTTCTACTTTGCACAATCTAATGGATGATAACTTTTACTAAACTAATATTTTTTTTAAAGTATAATCATGATATTCAAACAAATTTAAATTGACACAATGCCAAAACTATAACAGTACAGCCTGGTTAATTTTATTTTACTCATTGAGAAGATACAGTTCATTCAAAAAAGCTTAGCCAAATATATAGGCAATCAGGAATGCTGAGGTAAATTTGTTAGTAGTTGTAAAGGTGGCCTCTTTTGCAATGGGGGATGGAAATCAGTTGACTCTTCCAGAAAAGGTTTAGTTGCAATTCTTTCGACAAGACTAATGTGGATTGCTATTAGTAACCTACTACTTAGAGAGTTGGGAATAACTTAAAGATAATGAAAGGCAACATGATTTCATAGGATTCCCAGAAATCACAGAAGGATAGTCTTTTTGTAACAATTTCAAGGTCTTCCTCAATATTTGGGAATAACTGAGAAATGGGCACTGATCAAAATTTCAATATTTGCAAGATGATTTGGACGTGACCTTGTGAAGCTATGGTAAAGGTATGAAGTAATAAGTTGGATATATGTGTCTGGAAATCATATGACGCTGATTTTACATAGAAGTGGTAATTGAAATCTTTGTTTCAGGAAATAGATTAAGAAGAGAGCAGTTCCTCACCTAAGCTTTGAAAAATAGTAATACTTAATAACATTGTAGAAAAGTCTGCGAAGAGAACCAGACAGTGAGCTAGGACCAATATCAGTGGTGATTAATACTGAAGGCAAAGAAATGAAGGAAGTCAAATCATTGTTGAATGCTAATGCCAAGTATAATAAGGATAAGATATTTAGAGCAAAGAAATTGTTTCATTTGTTAGGGTTGCCTAGGCTATAGAAAATTTGACACAAAAATGTGTATTTCAAACAGAATAAAAGCGTGTTTCTCATTTATCCTGTATTATCTAATGTACAGTCCTAGTTGATGGGATAATCTCCCCCATGTGATGACTCAGAGATGTTGTTTCTCTCATTTTTCCCCCATTATCCCCAATGTCTCTCATCTTTGTCTATGCCCAGACAGCAGAAAGGAAAACAAAACAGCATGGAGAAATATACCTTCTTAAAATTGTTGGCTCATAAATGACCATCAACTTAAATCTTATAGCCTACAACTGTTAACTACCCACATCTAAATTCTATGAGAGAAGCTATGTGCTCAAGAAGGAAAAATATATGAATTTTGGTGAAGAACTAAAAGTTTTATAACAAATATCTATTGAATTTAGAGATATCCTTACCATGAATCACAAAGGAGTGATAAGGTAGTGAGATTGCAGTGGATTGAGAAATGAAAGAAAATCAAGGCAGTGGGTAGGATCATACTTTCAAATCTGAGTGTCAAGAAAAGCAGGGTATGACTAGTAGTTGGCAAAGAATATGAAGCTGAGCTTTTATTTTTCCCATTTCAATCCTCCTCCTCCTCCTTCTCCTCCTCCTTCTCCTCCTTCTCCTCCTTCTTCCTTCCTCCTCCTATTCCTCTACTCCTTCTCCTCCACCTCCTCCTCCTCATTATTATTATTATTATTATTATTATTATTATTTGGTTTAAGGAAAGCTTCCTGGGAATGTACAAAAATTATAAGAATATACAAGGAAAGATTGAAAAAATGAAAAAGAAAAATATATATTAATAAATAAAAAATGCCTGAGAGAGATGTGAAGGACGCAAAAGAATGAAGAAACATTTCATCCATTTAAAAGAATGTGTTAACTTACTCATGCCACTTGAAAGAGACAATATCCTGTGTTATTTAATAGCACTACCAAAAATTATATAGCTTTTCAGAGGAAGGAGAAGATGGTAAAAAATTTATCTAATTTTATATTTTTGGTAATCAGTGAGATTTTACGTTATGGAGTAAAAAAATCATTTAAGAGTGAGGATACAGGAAATGGAAGAGTTAGCAGGCATGGGGAAAGAGTTAGAGGTTTGAAGAAAGAAGTGGAGAAGTAGAATTGGAAATATATTTTTTGGGAACTGTAGCTAATGGCTAGAAAAAAATATAGGCTAAATTTTCTGTGTAGAGTTCGATTTGTTTTGAGTTTTTATGAAACTAATGTGTTCTGTTACATGACTTTCTCTCTGAATAGGTAACAGTTGGGTATAGGCACACACAAAGCAATTACTGGGTCAACCCAGGGTTGCTTTTGCACCAGATTGGTGTAATAAGCAAATAAGATCTATGGTGTTACTGAAAGTACAGATTGTGAAAACTGGTGTGGATGAAACATGAAGAAAAGAGAAGGCTTATTAATGGTGCTGATTTGTCTTGTCAAGGATAGAAAGTCAAATGAGTGAGTTTAGTCTGAGCCACAATCGGATAGAAGAATAAGCAATCTTAAATGAGTGAGAGCAGTCAAGGAATGTAGTCCTTGGGTTATTGAGTTTTCAATGGAGCAATTAGAAATACTGACAATGATCAATTCTATGATTTTTCCAGAAAGGGGAGCAACAGAGATGCAATAGAAGGGAAGATAATCAGAAATGAACTGGTCAAGCAACTGAGAGGCCATGATATTGAAATTATTATCCATGACAGCAAGGATTGGATGGAGAGGAAAACTGAATCAAGTTCTAAATTTTAAAATAATTTTTGGGGGGCGCCTGGGTGGCTTGGTCGGTTAAGCGTCTGACTTCAGCTCAGGTCATGATCTCACAGTCCGTGAGTTCGAGCCCCGCGTCGGGCTCTGTGCTGACAGCTCAGAGCCTGGAGCCTGTTTCAGATTCTGTGTCTCCCTCTCTCTCTTGCCCCTCCCCTGTTCATGCTCTCTCTCTCTCTGTCTCAAAAAATAAATAAACATTAAAAAAAAAATTTAAAAAAAAAATAATAATTTTTGGGAGATCAGCAGATACAAATTATTGATGTGTGGGGAAAAATTTACATGAATGGCATGGATCCCATCCCAAACGGAGAGTTGTTGGTTTGTTTGCTGGATTTTTTTTTATTATTATTACAGGAAAATAAAGGGATGTTTTATTCAAAATGAGCAGAGGCCAGCAGGGGCAGTAACTCAATCTCTCCTCATACTACGCTATGAGAAGAGAACCACAACATATAAGAGGATGGCAGGAAAAGTTGTGCCTTCCAAATGAGGCCAAATTTTAAGTTCAGAGAGTAGAGGCATGGGGAGATGCTGAGTTTGCTAAATTTGCAGTAGTAGCTGCAAAAGTCCCATTCAGGAGGATTTGACAGATAAGGAAATTTTAATATTTTCATGTACTAAATAATACCTTATTAAGCCCCTTTTAACCTAATCTTCACAAAGGAACTGTACTGGCATTCAATTCTGTATATCATTTACTCATGAATATGAAAAACACTGGTGCTTCCTTTGGAGCATGTATTCTGTACCAAGAAATCAACAAACAAAAAATATTTTCATTTTAAAATATTCTTTCTCAGCACCTGGGCTCCATTACAGTACACATTTTGTTATCCATTATCATGGGATTCATAATGGGGAGCTTTAATCACATATTCTAATTCTCAGTGGAATGTAAGTCCCAACATACATGAACTACCAATGCTCAAGGAATTTGAGTGGGAAGTTAGTATACTGCATAAAATCCAAATTGGACAAACTTTTATCTCTATTGATTCAAAAGAACTGTGAACCCTCTAAGGGTCAAAATCTTTAACATATCTCAGCACTGAATTGATGAAGCATACATGTAACATCTATTGGTATTTATCATCAATATTTTGTTGAGTAGTGTATTAAGAATATGCTAATTGATTTCACTACTCCAAGTAAGGAAATACTTCCTTACACAATATAGATAGTTAGAAATACTGCCTAGAGAGAAGACTGCATTACATTTTCAAAATAATTTATGAAAATATTACAGGATAATCATTCTAGCACAGATTCATATTCTCATGGATGATGATTCTGGTCTATTTTAAATAAAAAGTAAGAAACATTACTGAATATTTGATTTAGTAAAATAGATTCATGATGCTTCATCAGAAATTATCTCCTAATTTTATTTAAATTTTCTGGATATGGAAACACTGATGGTTCTTTGGTTGATGAGGCCTTATTTGTTTAGAAATGAGCAATGGCACCCCCACAGGGTCACAGAGAAGCTTTTATCAGTAACAGCCTTTAGGCCACAGTTTGCAATCAGTGAATATTTATATTAGTGGCAATTGCACCAGACAGTAATTATCTTATCACAGAGGAAAAGGTTAAAAAGAAGCTTCTCCATTGAACACCCACTGTGTGGATAATTAAGTATCTCCATGGCTTCTTTCATTACTGCATTCAATAATAGTTAAATACTAGGGAATCTAGCTATAATCAGACATGATTTGATGAGACATAGAGAAAGACAGGAATAAACAATTTTAGTCTCTAGTTTTACTTGGTAAATTTCTTAATTTGATAGACAATGGTAAACATTTTTATAATATCTCCTCCTTACCCACTGTTGTCCAATGAACAAAGTTATTAAGTAGAAGCACTTAATTGCATCCTGTGACATTCTAGAAAACATATTAGGATACCTAAAGTATTTTTTCTTTTAAAAGTAGGTTGAAAGTTATTTGTGAAGATAATTCTTAAAGGCAATTTATTTCAGACACATGTAGGTGATGTTTAAAATATTATTTTGTCAGAATGGGGTAATAGTCTTCTGTATTATTTATTCCTTGAAGCCAGTGAAGGTCTTTCAGATAAGGTTACTTACATTCTCTCTTTCAGGTTATTTTATTTTATTTTATTTTTTTAATGTTTATTTATTTTTGAAAGAGTCAGAGAGTGAGCGGTGGAGGGGCAGAGAGAGAGGGAGACACAGAATCTGAAGCGGGCTCTAGGCTCTGAGCATCAGCACAGATCCCCACCTGGGACTTGAACTCATGAAAAGATGATATCATGACCTGAGCCAGATTCAGATGCTTAACCTACTGAGCCACCCAGCACCCCCCTCTTTCAGGTTATTAAAATAAACTTTCTTTAACAAAATACTAATAACAGGTATTATTAAATGACACCTGAGAAATACTGAAAAATAATGCACTTAATTCAACTAAAATTAATTTAGTAAATTAAAAGAAATGCTAATAGCATTTTTATATTGTCAACCTTCAAAGTAAGACATCCAGTTATTTTACCAACAAAACGGTTTATTTGGAAATAGCAGAGGAATTGCAATTCAGATTATGCCAACTCTGGCAAACCATAGGCAAGTGAGAGATCAAAGCAGAGTAACATACTTTATAGAGAAAAGATGAAGCTGGGAGGGGCTGCTTTGATGAAAGCAAGAGTTCAGAGGTGGTGCTGGTTTATTATTGGCTGAGTGTGGTCTTTTCTTTTTTTTTTTTTTTTAACGTTTATTTATTTTCGAGACAGAGAGAGACACAGCATGAACGGGGGAGGGGCAGAGAGAGAGGGAGACACAGAATCGGAAGCAAGCTCCAGGCTCTGAGCCATCAGCCCAGAGCCCGATGTGGGGCTCGAACCCGCGGACCGCGAGATCGTGACCTGGCTGAAGTCGGACGCTTAACCGACTGAGCCACCCAGGCGCCCCTGGTCTTTTCTTATTGGCTGAGATTGTGTGCTGGGCAAAGGGAAGTTCTTCCTCCTGCTGAGTAGTAAAGTAGGCTTTTTCCTGTTGGGGTCTGCAATTGACTGACAAGTGGTAAGGCATGAGAGCTCACCTGACTGACCTCACAACTTCATTTTAAATGAGGTTTCCTTTATTCACTTTTGTGCTTTACAGAAAATGAGCTTGATGCTTCAGTTTCTGGCAATAGGTACTGTCTCAATATGTAGGTCATATTAGTGTTCTCTCTTCCTAAACTTTCAATTCAGAGCTTGTGTTTCTGTAATATGAGAACATGAAATAGGCACAGATGATGACTGATCGCTTATTTATTTGTTAATTCAACAAAGCATTGAGCAGCCCTATCCCCAGGCACTTTTCTAGGAACAAGATATGCATTGGAGATTTAAAAAAAAACAAAAAAACAAAACAACAAAACAAAACAAAAACAGGATAAAAATAAGGGGCTCCAGGTTGGTTCGGTAGGATGGGCATCCAACTTCAGCTTAGGTCATGATCTCCCAGTTGGTGGGTTCGAGCCCTACATTGGGCTCTGGGATGACAGCTCAGAGCCTGGACCCTGCTTTGGTTTCACTGTCTCCTTCTCTGTCTGCCCCTCTCCCACTCAGACCCTGTCTCTCTCTCTCAAAAATAAATAAACATTAAAAAAAAGTTAACAAAACAAAACAGGATAAACCTGTTTTCAATGAGAGAAATTAGGGCACCATATCGATGGTTAGAAAAGAATGAAATCATCATCCCACTCTATGATTTTGCAACACTCAATTCTAGTAGTCTGAAGTATATAATTTCTCAGGCCACAACACTGCATTTTAGAGAGCAGTATTTTCACAGATTTAGCTTCTATCCATATTCATAAAACAATATTTTCTATAATAAATATTTATCCATCTCCAGAATTTTGCCACTCACCACTACTCATGCTAAGTGAATAAGACAGACATAGATTTCTGCTTACTTTCTAGTGGTCTCTGGTAGTGTATGAAGAGAGGCCAAAGTCAAAAAACTGAGAAGGAGGCAGGGGATTTGAGATGAGGAACCTGTGTGATAACAGGAGAGGTAGGAGCATGTGGTATCAAGAAGCCTTAACAGGAAAATGATTGAGACAGAATGGTGAAACCAGGTAAAGCTCTACTGATAATGTGAATGAGATACCGCAAGTGAGTTTGGTGAATAAAATTTGTTGCTAGCCTTGGCAATAACAGTTTCATTAAAAAAGTCAGAATTTGAGTTCCTGATGGTAGTTGAGAAATGGACCAAGAGTAAAATATTTCTTTTAAGATGTTTTGATGAAAGAAGAATCTAAGAAATGAGGTATAGTCAGAAGTAGAGATAGGTCTTTATTTTTTAAGGCCTGAAAACATTTGAGCAGGGCTCCTAACTCTATAAGGCCCATGAGTGAAGTTTGGGAATGAAATGAAGAGAAATGTGCATGTTTATTTTCACTAACTTCTATTTAAATTGATCTTTTATTTCCATTATTAATGTAGAAGAAAAATTCAGATAATTTAGTTATAGCTATAATTTCATCAGCAATAGAAATCATAGCTATAGTTATTATAGTTGTTCAAGATATAGAGAAATGTTATTTATGCTCAGATATTATTATTCAGGCTTCCTGCTAATTCTTATTATTAAATAAGGAAGTGCATATATACTATATCAAATCTTGTTCTTAATGTTTTAGAAAGTTTCTTGAAGCAATAAATACGAATTGTTTTCTTGTGATATTTTTCAATTGTATGCTTTTTTATATATTTTCATAACTTTTTAAAAAACTATTCATAGAATTGTATCATACAGTTCCATTACTGAGACAAGTCTTTTTGATAAAAATCTAATAAGTAGGAGAAGTTACCAGTAGGAGGTAATATGACTACTAAGTTTTATTCATTTACTTGACCACATAAAATCTATACTTACCTTTTAATAGAGTTAATGAGAGTTTTCACTATTTATAAGCTTCAGCCATTCAGTGGTAATTAGCATGGAGGTGTTATTCACTCTTGTCCTAATACAGGTTTCCTTTTAACCTTTCTAAGAGGTCCTGCTATTTTTTGCTTCATTGCTTTGCTTTATTGAACATTATACGACATGGCAAGCAATTAAGTATGATTGTGTAGGAAATTAAATCAGCAAAAGTGCATTAATGGTCAGGTTTAAATACATAAAAGCAACAAAATTGAAGTAAAGGTTGCAATTCTATATTTAACTTATCTTATTGTGTCCAGGTACTGTAGGATGTAAAAATGTGTTAAATCATTCATGCTTTGAAGAGCATAAAAATATTTCTTCATGGTGGATTTAGTTGATGACAGGATTTAAAGCCTTGTCAGGAAAGGGTCATAATTATCCTTATTTAATAACATTTCCAGGGTTAGTTTTTATTTGTTATCTTATTCTTGGCAGAATGAGGCTAAATTCTAAATAGGCAAAGTACTTGAATGCATATGTAGTGTTCACTGATTATCTATTTTCAACTTCTAAAGTAAATATATCTGAATATTACATCACTGTTTAATGTAAATGTTTGGATTTATTTCACAAAAAAAAGACAGTTTGGATTAGTGAAAATAATTTCAGTGGAAAATGAGTCAGAACCAGAGATAAAAAAGGTTTTATTGATTATTTTTAATTAAAAGATAAATTATATCCTACGATAAAACTGAATGGATAATTTTTCAAAATATAAGTATTCATGAAGTAGGAAACATTGGAGACCATGAATTTTTTCACAGGTAAAATATTATTTCCATAAATGTCCCAGCCCAAATGGTTTCTTCAGTATTTTCTTTCAGATGTTCTGATGAGAGAAAGTTCCCATGCTTTAAAAATGAATCAGAATATATATCAAATGGAATACTACCAAATTAATTGTTGGATGCTGGCATATATAAATCTGGTATCAAAATCAAAACCAATTAAAAGTGCAAACCAACACAGGAAATCTTTGGACTAATTACGAGACATTTTTGGCATTTTTACCTGGTAGATAGATGATTGTTTGGTCATAAATGGACAAGGCATAAAAATAAGACACCTTGTTATTGGTCTGTAGACATTAGTCCAATCTGTTACTCACTCCCTTAGATAATAATTGCACATTTTCTTTTCTCTTCTTTTCCAAATCTTTCAACATGTCTTCACATTTTCACTCATAGCTGATGATAGTTATACCAAATTTAGTAAGAACACTGTAACAATTGGAAGTGAATTTCTACAAACTCTCATTACTACTTTGCTATTTCAATCTGTTCCCATAACTTCTGTGTAGCTGAAATCATAGATGAAATGTCTTTGCTCCTTTCTGGGATAAGCTCTCTCCTTTTGCACAAGATACTATTAAAGGGCATTGCTTCTGCAATTCTTCCTACTATCATTGTTTTGTTTTCCTTTTGTCTAATGAAAACCAATCTAGTGCATCCTATTTCACTAGAAAAGTAAAGTTGTTTCCATGTGATACGGCTCCCTACCACTTAGTTCTGTGACATCATCCCCCATAACTTACTGCATTCCAGTTACCTTGCCATTTTCTCTCTCTCTCTCTCTCTCTCTCTCTCTGTGTGTGTGTGTGTGTGTGTGTGTGTGTGTGTGTGTGTGTGTGTTTGGAACATTCTAGGCATTCTCCCACCTTAATCCCATTTGGTATTTCTTCTGTTTGAAATGTTTTGCCCCCAAATACCTACATTCCTCAAAACTTCTCATCTGAATTTTGTAATACTGAGTTCTTAACAAAGTAATGTTTCTATTTTATAGAATGATTGTAATCTCTTCTAGAAAAATCAGGCAAGAGTGATTAAAATTTTGAAAAAATACATGAAAGTTTGCCTAATAAATATCAAAACATGAAAAAGATGCTCAAAGAAGCTAATGCAATGGCTAGATTTTTTGAAAAATGAAAATCTGCTTAGACCCTTGCTTCAACATGGCCATAAAGATAATTATCAGATGAACAAAATAAGTAAAATCTAACCCAAAAATGAAATTAACAAATGACAAAAAGTAAAGCCATCATACAGGATATGTTCCAAGCCTCTCAAAACGGGGGTCTTTTCCAAGCATAAACAATGAAGGAATTCACAACAGAAAATCTTAATATATTTGAATATATACAATTAAGAGTTTCTCTATGTCAAAAAAAAGTAGAACACAAGTAACAAATGACTGAAAAGTTTGACAGATAATTAGGATGTATACTTCTAGCTAAAGAAAGCATTGTTGCACCCAAGATAAATTATAAAAGTACGTAAGATGATATCTCACATATATTGTGTATTATATAATGGCAAAGAAATATATGAAGAAAATTTGTACCTCTCTGAGATGAAAAACATATACAAAGTACATAAATTCATTAGGGACTGTGCATTGCTGTATTTTGGCATTTTAGATCAAGAGTTTACTCTGTAATGAGAGAAACACTTCTAGAAGGCTGCAGGAGGACTCTGTATACCTTCTTTCCACAGCAACAATCATACTAAATTTCTCTACACACACACACACACACGCACACGCGCGCGCACACACACACACACACACACCGTTTAACATTATCTGGAAATTGTCCTAAGATCACATAAAAAAATGAGGAAACACTTTTTCGCGAAAATGTGCTTAATTATGTTAAGAACAAGGACAGCCTGTTGCATCTGAGCTATGATCCACTCCCTCACCCGTCTCCAGCTCAGCATGATGGATGCTTCTACCAAGGGTGGGTGTAATCAAGAAAATGGGGCTTTCCTCTCCCTCCAGCTCTCAGTTTTAGGTGATGGTTTCTCTTCAGGAACGGCAGGTTGCCACTCATCTCCAACTCATTTAAGAGAAGCTCTTAGGTAAGTGCTTCTGATACATCTGGGGCTCCCTTCTTCCATCACCCAGCCCCTGACTACTACACAAACTGTCCCAAACAAGGCAGGCTGAGAATACAGTGCTCTGATTGCCCTGACTCTGGCTTGGTTGTAGGGCAGTTTCCACACTGGGAGAGGCAGGCCAAGAAGACTAGGGGCTCCTGACCCACCCAGCACCCTGCTCAGCAGGTGTCTCACTCTGAGAAAAATCGGCTGATCCACATGCCTCGATCTTTGGACCAATAGCACAGTGTTTCTGTCCAGTGGGAGTGGCAGACCATGAGAACAGACAGCAGTCTAGTGCTCCTGTAAAGGGACTGACTTTACTGGAGACTGAGTATTTGGAAAACCTGTTGGGAAATTTAGTCCTAAGGGTGCAGTTAAGAGCAATGGAGATTTTAGCAGTGAGCAATTAAGTAGAGGCTGGGTGCTCCATGAGAACAACAGCTAAACTTCAAACCAGCTAGAAACTTATCAGAGGCAGGAAGTCAAGAGACATGTAAGAGCCTTTCTGGAGTCAGAACAAGCCCCAAAGACTGGCCTCCTTAACTAGTCCTGCAAAAGGTTTGAATTAATTTTTAGGCCATGAAGCAGTATATACCCCAGTAAGTTGTTAAAAACGATAGAAGAAATAACTAGCAATTAGTAGAGGCCAACAGAAGGGTGTAATAGCAGCAGAGAGACCAAAGCCAGAAGGTAAATAATAAGATCAGGGAAGGAGACAGAGAGAACCTAGCTGAAACGACTGTTATCACAGGATTTGGGAGAGGGGTTCATATTGATCATGAGTGTGCCCAAGGCTGTGCCCTCTCAACAGTGACATTGGAGGGGGCATAGAGTTCACTGACATGGTTCAAATGAGTTGGTAAGCAAATACGCAAAAAAGAAGTAAATAGCAATAAGCCCTAGAGGCGGGAGGCTTAGTGTCCAGAGTTGCTACAATATAAGATGCTACAATTAATGAGCTGAATGTCCAATAATCTATACAAAGGAGAGAAAAGAAGGCACTGTAAACTGACTTTAGAGATCTGAGTGAGAAAAAAATTCAAAGCTGCTATTATAAATGTTAAGAATTAATGAAATGTACGTTTAAATAAGTAGGAGAAGGTGGGTCACCTGGGTGGCTCAGTCAGTTGAGCACCCACACTTGATTTGGATCACGTCATGATCCCAGAGTCATAGGATCGAGCCCCGCATGAGGCTCCACAGAGTGTGAGACTGCTTAAGATTCTCGCTGTCTCCCTCTCAAAAAAAATTTTTTTAAATAAATAAGTGTCTCATCAAATAGAGAATACAAATGAGAAAGAAATTATAAAAAAGATTATATTATCTGCACAATTTTTTAAATTTTTGATAAGCAGAATTTCTTCACGGGAAACTATTAACATAACACTGGTTCATCAAGCTTTGTGGTGATATCAACAATTGTAATATAAATTTATTTTATCTTAAATGATGAGCGTTTTAACTGAATTTATAGTAGAGGGCACAAGAATGTTATTATTTCTCCTTTGGTAAAATGGATCTCCAAAAGTTTTACTTTGATTATTTGAACTGGATTTTTTTTTAACGGCAAATGTTATTGTTATAATTAAATGAGTTTCTGTGTGGAAAAACAATGAGATGGGAGCGAAATGAAAGGCAGAATTTCTAGGCCTAGACATATAGACAATGCTTATGAGGTTAATGATTAAAAATAACCATTTCTGGTGTCACAGCGCTAGTCACAGCCCTCGTCCTGCACAAAGCACAGGCACAAAAAATCAGTCTTTAAAATGGAAGCTACTTATCAACGGATTTCCATGGACTAGCAATCCAAGGAGTCCTATTCCATCCACAGCGTTATGTACGTGGCAGACGTCTTACAAGGGCAGCAGTGGTTCCAACAAAATTAAGGAAGTGCTGTTAAAAATCACAGCATTTTAGGGGCGCCTGGGTGGCGCAGTCGGTTAAGCGTCCGACTTCAGCCAGGTCACGATCTCGCGGTCCGGGAGTTCGAGCCCCGCGTCGGGCTCTGGGCTGATGGCTCGGAGCCTGGAGCCTGTTTCCGATTCTGTGTCTCCCTCTCTCTCTGCCCCTCCCCCGTTCATGCTCTGTCTCTCTCTGTCCCAAAAATAAATAAACGTTGAAAAAAAAATTAAAAAAAAAAAAATCACAGCATTTTAGGGGCACCACTCAGTCGGTTAAACATCCGACTTTAATTTCAGCTCAGGTCATGATCTCATGGTTTGTGACTTCGAGCCCTCCCCCCCACCCCCACTTCAGTCCCTGCACTGACTGCAGAGCCTGCTTAGGTTTCTCTCTCTCTCCCTGTCTCTCTGCCCCTCCCCATTCACTTGCGCTCGCTCTCTCTCTCTCTCTCTCTCTCTCTGAAAATAAATAAATAAACTGAAGCAAAAGCATAGCATTTTACAAAAGCTTTTGTTTCAAAAGAGGAACATTTAGTGAAAAGGCTCAAATAACAAAATTTGTCAATACAGAACTTAGCTGCTAGAAAAGGAAAAGTCACACAGCTAGTGGGAACCTCATAATTCTAACATGTAAAATTATAGAGAATAAATGCTGAAACATGATGCAAAATGAGAAACTGAAAAGTTTCCACTCACAAACAGTATTTTACATCAGTGTGTTGAGGACATGTCACCTGAGGCAGAAGAGTTTTCATGTAATAAACTGAAAACAAAGTCTGCTCGATGCAGGTTGATGAGTCCATAGATTTCACCAGTCAATGCCATGCTGTAATATTTGTCAGATTTGTAAGTGGTGGTGAAATTCAATGCAGCATTGTGTCCCACAAATAATGCCTGAAACAAGGAAGTACCAAAATATATTTACTTCCTATCTGGAAACAAAAGTTCTGCATTAGAATTACTATTTGTATCAATGAATGTTTGAGGTTTTGCTTCCCTTTTTTTTTTTTTTTTTTGTATTTATTTTTGGGACAGAGAGAGACAGAGCATGAATGGGGGAGGGGCAGAGAGAGAGGGAGACACAGAATCGGAAACAGGCTCCAGGCTCTGAGCCATCAGCCCAGAGCCCGACGCGGGGCTCGAACCCACGGACCGTGAGATCGTGACCTGGCTGAAGTCGGACGCTTAACCGACTGCGCCACCCAGGCGCCCCTGCTTCCCTTTTAAGAAAAGAAACTCCTGACTTTATTGTAATTTACTGCTCTTTTCATAGTGAGATGCTGTGTCAAAAATTCTTATAGTCGGAAAGAAACAGTTCTAGATAATGCAAAAAAAAAAAAAAGGATCTGTATTTAAAATATTCCACCCAAGAACGTTAAAAAAGAAAACTGTGAAAACCTGATAAAGAGAAACCTAAGTTGCCTGCTACTTGTAGACTTCAGTGGTTGATCAGAGGAAGAGGCTTCAAGAAGGTGTTTTCAGTTGAAACATGACTTGGAGGAGTAATTTTACAAAAATGGTAAGCCATATTTTCCAGAGTGCTTTCAAGATGAAGAATAGCTGGAAAACTTGCCTTAATTAGCAGATAATTTATATCACTTGAACTATTTGTAGAAGTCGCTGTGATGCCCTAGAGAAATGTTTTTATTTCAAGTGACAAGATTCTTGAATTTGAAAAGGAAAGGATATTTGGAAAAATTATCTTGTAGACTTAAATCTTAATATGTTTCCACTGATGCTTAGGCTTGTGAGTACAAAAGGATATCAGCAAGCCTCAAGTTGTATTGAGAATTGTCTGGAAGAACTGAAGAACAAGATAGAACAGTATTTTCCCACTCTTTTAACACAAGTGCAAGATTAGATTAAAAAAGAAAGCCTTTCTCAGAGTCTTCTGCTTGGGAATTTTCCTCAGGGAGGAGAGGGATAAGTTTGTGAGATATAGACTAATTGTACACTAAAGATTGTACACTGATCTTTCCCCTAGGTAAAATAAAGATTTCTATTAAAAAGGGAATTCTGCCATTCATAAAAAAAAGCAAAAAAAAAATATTCCAGCTTTTACATTTGTGAGCTACATTTTTCTTCTTTATCAGGTACCAAGAGGAAGAATTGAAATAATCTCATTTTAACTGAAAATGAAAATATTTGTGTTTATCTAAGCCAAGACTCAGAATCAACTGTTAGATGCCAAAAACAAGTTTCTATGAAAGAAGGAAATTTCATTCTTTTTTATTGTTTTATTAATTTTTTTATTAATTATGTTTTGGGAGAGAGAGAGAGCAGGGGAGAGGGCAGAAGGGGAGAGAGAGAGAATCTCAAGCAGGCTCCACACTCAGCACAGAGCCCCGATATGGGTTGGATCTCACAACTGTGAGATCATGACCTGAGCTGAAATCAAGAGTTGGACATTTAATCAGTTGAGTCATCTAGGTGCCCCAGGAAATTTCATTCTTAATGTTTGGTTACAAAAATAACATTTTTGTACATGTGTAGGCATCCTGAAAATGCCAAAGAACCAATGCATTTTCAACTGTGTGTCATATTAATTTGTAGTTTTACCATGAGGGAAACAACATGGAAAACAATCCTACCTGAGGTAAAATTCTGGAGTTGGGCAGATCTTGTTTATCGCTATAATAATAGGTAATGTCAGAAATATTTATTAATATCACAATAAGATTTCTTTTTTTTCAAGTTTATTTATTTTGAGAGAGAAAGAAAGCAAGTGAGCACATGAGCTTGAGCAGGGGAAGGGCAGAGGGAGAGGGAGAGAGATAATGCCAAGCAGGCCTCACACTCTGAACTAGAACTCAGAAATTGTGAGATCATGACCTGAGCCAAAATTAAGAGTTGGACATTTAAAGGAGTGACCCATGCAGGCACCCCATCACAATAAGGTTTCTTACTTATTTGTTGAATAGAAGATCCTTGAACAAAATTAATTTTAGTAGCATTAATATCAAGTATCTCCATTATATGAATTTTTCAAGAGTTGGCATTGGTGGTACATCCAATAGTTCTTTAAATTTGCTGCCCTAACAATGGCTTGTGAAAGATAAATGATAGGTGATGAAGTTTCCTAGTAAAGCACAGACCAAGGCCGTTATTATTATCAGTAAAGGGAATATGATAGGAAATGTTAAAAGTATAAAGCTATAAATCACAGAGATGAAAAATAATACAAAAAGAATAAAATATCCTATTGACAATGCAACACTTAGGGTTTTTATGCATCTAGGAGAGTCTTGCTTCCTTTTCTGATTTGAGTCAGCCAACAATATCTGAGCATTGTCTACTCTTGGAGATTTGTTGAAGAGCTTTGGTTTAATATCTTTTAATAGGAATAATTATCAAATTCTTGTCCTTTGAAAATGGTTGATATTTTTGTTGGAAAAGATGTATTGAGAGATCGATTCCTTTTCATTTTACGTTTGTACAGTAACATCAAGAGTACCTGATAAGTTCTCTTTATACTTTATACTTTTACTGCCATGTTTTCTAGAACACAAAATTACCCAATTTTAGTTTATATAGAGGTGGATTGATTGGATAGTAAGAATATGCAGTCTGTAGTTATTGATGATAAAATGGAAACTTCTGAGTATTCTTATAATGTTCAGCTAAAAAAATTTTCAGTTTGTATGAATGAAATATTTCTTGTGGACTGTGGGAAATTTCTCCCCAGGACACAGTCTATGACTTCCTGAGAAGGCAAAGTACATTAGGGGTTAAGTTAGAAGGGTTGGCCACAAGGGTTGCAGGAAGCCTGTTAGTTTAAATACATTTAATTATAGTGTTTTTTTATTTGTTTAATTTTCGAAAGATTGTAAATGATGAGGCCAGTCTTTTACTAATTTATTATACGTGATTTTAAATTCATAAGCTTTATCTAGAAAATTTTCTTTTTTCTGTTCAGCCTTTCCTAATTGGGCAGGTAGGTTCTTATGAAGTTGAACATACTCCACCATACATCTCCCCACTTGTACCCAGCTCAGCAATGTGAGTAATTAACAGAGAAAGGGCATGAGGGAAAATTTTTAAGTAATGGTGTCTGTTTTATTGTGGTAATGAATACATTAGTATTCACAAGAATGTATGCACTTTTCCAATGCATAGAATTTACACTTAACCAAATTTATTATATATAAACTATATAGCAATTAAGTTTACTTTATAAAATGACATTTTGAGAACCAAATCTTCTTTTTTACTTTTTCACTTTTTCCAGTGATCAGTAAAATATTGAAACTGAGAGTGCAGAAGCAGGCGTATTCTAGTTTAAGCTAATTTGTACTCAGGATACTTCTCTTGATCGTTAGAATCTTTCAACTTGGAACCTGGTATTAAACATTAGGGAAAAAAATGATGTCATTTTTGCTAGGCTAGCTTCATTATTTTAAAGTGATTCGTATTATAAAATGGTAATTGTTGTCAAAACATGCTGGTAGAGGGAGAATTTTAATATGCCATCTATAAATTTTTAGCTCAAAAAAATGTTCAACTTTTTTGAGAGGGATCTTCTTTTAATGTTTAGAAACCTTTGGTTACTTATGAATTAAACTACTTCTGTTAATTCTTTCTTTCATTCATATATTCAGCAAATACTTTGTAAGTCTTTAAGCAGACATGAGACTTGTACTTAGGAAGCAGAAACTCTAATGGGAGACAGATATTAAATTAATGATGTTATAATTAAAATTTGTGATGAATGCTGATAAAGGAAAAAATGAAGTGCTAAGGGAACGTATTATAGAAATTTTCAATATAAGAAACTGTGCTAAAGAAGTGACTTTTAAGCTAAGCCACAAATAATATGTATGGATGCATAAACTGGTTTTTATATGCATTATGAACTAAAAAATGTGTCCATTTTGCCAAAAGCTGACTTCTTTTGAGAATAGCACATGCTGAATGTTTAAATAATTTGTATCTATTCTTATTTGAATAGGCATTTTTTACATTTCACTGAATTTTAAGATGGCTTCAAATGGCTTTTTGGCTGAATTATACTTACTTGCATGCACAGATACCATAGCTAGGGCAATTTATGGAAGTGGATGACGCCAGAATGCTATTTTACAACCTCATTTTGAAAAACAGATATTATAATGGCATTTTGGAAATTTATTATTTTATATCAGTGGTAATACTGTATTATTAAACACATTTAAAAATCAAATTAATGAACTCAAATAACAACATGTTTTATGCATGCATTGTATCAATGTCTTATATAAAATCATAATATATTTTAATAGAAGCTTTTTGTAAATATGTAAAACAGTTCATCTTGGTATGACAATATTCTGGCTGGCTTGTTTCAGTATTATCTTTAGGTAAATCTTTGGAAAGAGAAGCACCAGATTTTGTATTACTTTGTGATATCACAATCATATAGTCATTCAATTATAAAATTATCCTCATGACATACATAATGTATGGAGGGTAAAGTCAAGGCCAACAAATGTTTCATCAGAGATTGGGGTTATGATAAGACTATGATCACGATAAGGAGTTTCTTATAATCCTTTCTTTCTGATTTTAGGAGAACATACAGTAAATTACAAGCAAACAAATTCTAAACCAAAATGTTAATATTTCATTACGTTTTAAAAAGTAAACTCTTCCCTGGGGCACTTGGCTGACTCAGTCATTTAAGCTACTGACTTTTGATTTCAGCTCAGGTCATGATCTCAGGGTTTGTGGGTTCCAGCCCTGCATCAGGCTCTGCACTGACAGTGTGGAACCTGCTTGGGACACTGTGTCTCCCTCTCTCTTTGCTCCTACTCTGCTCATGCACATGCTGTCTCTCTCTCTCTCTCTGTCTCTCAAAAATAAGTAAATAAACTTAAAAAAAAGTAAAGTCTTCCCTTCAAACAAAGGAAATTAAAATAATAAAAGTCTAAACTTACGTTTGCATTATAGTTAGGGTTTGTGTGTCGTGTAGAATGTTTCAGAATAATAATCATAACACACATATTTATTATTTTACAAGCAAATAACAGACACTAATATTAATCGTATTGAACTGTAGTTGTTAATTTTCTAATCTTCATCTAGAATTTGTGTTCCTTAAATTCAGGGCCCTTTGTCTACCATAGTGTTGGCCACAAAGTAAATGATAGGTAAATTGTTTGTTTCTTCAAGTTTTTCTTTTTTTTTTTTCCTAACAAATTCTTTGGAGGCTCATACTGACTAGCAAATATGTTTCTGAAGAATTACATTTAAATTTTGATAAAGAAATAATGTGAATCAATATTTTAGTCATTAGACATCAGAATAAATTCTGTGACTACTCTTGGGAAAGAGAGGCAAAGATAATGAAATTGTAATTTCAAAACAAAATGAAATAAAGATGTTTTAATATATCAACATTCAATTTTCATCCACATCATGTGCCTCATCATTAACCAAGCAATACCAAAATAACATGCAAAACCTTCCACATTTCATGCTATCTCCCATTGATTTTTCTCTAATCTGATGAATAGATTAATTTAAATTAATTTCATTGGAATGAAAATATAGGAAAGCTGAAGGTAAGAACTGTGGGATTGTTTCAAGTCTTCAACCACTGTTAAAGAAAAAAGTGATTGGGGCGCCTGGGTGGCGCAGTCGGTTAAGCGTCTGACTTCAGCCAGGTCACGATCTCACAGTCCGTGAGTTCGAGCCCCGCGTCAGGCTCTGGGCTGATGGCTCAGAGCCTGGAGCCTGTTTCCGATTCTGTGTCTCCCTCTCTCTCTGCCCCTCCCCCGTTCATGCTCTGTCTCTCTCTGTCCCAAAAAAAATAAATAAACGTTGAAAAAAAAAATAAAAAAAAAAGAAAAAGAAAAAAGAGATTGAGAAAACATTTGAAAAAAAATATTTTGTAAATTGTCATAAATTAAATCATTATTTCTTCACTTCCTTCTTCATAAAGTTTTAAATTTCATAATATGGTATTAAAAAATTCAAACTCTTGGGGCGCCTGGGTGGCGCAGTCGGTTAAGCGTCCAACTTCAGCCAGGTCACGATCTCGCGGTCTGTGAGTTCGAGCCCCGCGTCAGGCTCTGGGCTGATGGCTCAGAGCCTGGAGCCTGTTTCCGATTCTGTGTCTCCCTCTCTCTCTGCCCCTCCCCCGTTCATGCTCTGTCTCTCTCTGTCCCAAAAATAAATAAACGTTGAAAAAAAATTTTTTTTTAAATTCAAATTCTTAACAGACAGAACTGTATCTATATCCTTTAGCAAATGATGCAGTATTTCCAGATCTCTGTTATCATAGATTTATCCTAACATTATGTGCCTTAGCTTAGGTCCTTTTCTTTTTGTGCCTCTCATGGATACAAAAATGCAGAGGTGTCAATTATAGGCTTTCTTAGAGGACATATTGTGTAGGGACAGATTCGGTGTCTGAGAGAAAATACGCATTGCCTTCGATCCTGCTTCTCCAAACGTAAGGTATTGAAAGCCCCATAGTAACTTTCGTCATAGGTTTTTCTCATAGGGACCCTTCTCCCCTTGTTTATATCTCACACTCCCATGATCTCCTCTTTTTTCCTACTTTCAATTCATGTATATAGACATTTTGAAATTTCCTGAAACTTTTTTTCCCTGATAAATACAGAGTTATGTATCCAGAAAAACATAGCAAACAAGTAGAAAGATAAGAAATTACATTTTTTTAATCAAGTCTAACACAAAATAATTAGAATATAATTGGAACATAAGTTGAATTTGATGCTATCTCTGTTAGCTCTCATGTTCCATCAGTTATACCTGTTATACACACTCATCTTAAGGATACCCTATCCAAAGTCTCACACACCCATTTTATTCTTAATGAGAGTCTGGGGAAAGTCAAATTAATTCATGTTTGTATAACCATTGCAAACTGTCATTATTTTGAGTATCTTTTCTTCTTCACCCAGGGAGGCCATAACATTGTGTTTGTTAATGGTAGAAACAAGAATAGAGTTGTTCCAAATAAGACATCTTGTTTTGCTAAGATGGATAATTATTAATTCCAGTGTTTCCTCATTCTCTAGCTGTTTGACTTTTTTTTTTTTTTACTGTGTAAGAACATTTCTTAACCTTCATATTCTTACCTTATTTCTCTAATGATATGTTGATCATTAGATATTAATAAATGCCATAATTACATCTTATAAAATGGCAAATTTTGACCTATATAAAACTTTTAGAGTATAATGAGGAGTTACCAAATTTATGCCATAAATTTGTTCTGTTATCAGTTTCTCTGGATAAGTTGTTTATTCAGTAGAAAGCAAGCACCTAAGGGACAAGAACTAGATCTATTGTCCTTCTTTTTATGTATATAAATAACAAATCATGGTGACAGGCATCTCATGGGGGAGTCTGTCTGAAGCACTTGCTAATCATTTTTACACAAAACTTTTGCTGCTTAATTTATTCAGTTCATTGTCAAGAGAGATGAAGAAAGAGGGTCTTAATCTCTTTTTAAATGTAATGTAACACATCAGAATAACTTCTGTTGCCCATTTTATAAGTATCTGATAAAATGTATGTTGCATAGAGGTATATTCTTCTTTGCTCTCAGGGTAAATGTCCTTGAATTACACACACACACACACACACACACACACACACACACACGAAAACTCACATAAACAAACACACATGCATTATCTAGTAAGTATGGAGTAACCCACCCTCTGAAATTATATTTATCAAAAAATGCCAGTGGTTGTCTTCATAATCTGGAAGATTCTGAATAGTGTTAGACAAAGATTCACACCTCCACCAAATCGTATCCATCATACTTGGAAATGAAACTAGGTATTATATATGAGCGGTACAACATAATTTTTTTTAAAGTTCAACTGCATGTTGTTTCTTGTGTCTTTGATTTTAGCCATTCTGACAGGAGTGACATGGTATCTCACTGTGGTTTTGATTTGCATTTCCCTGATGATGAGAGATGTTGAGCATCTTTTCATGTATCTGTTGGACATCTATATGTGGGGGATAGGTGAAATAGGTAAAGGGATTAAGAGTACACTTGTCTTATCGTAAGCAAAGAAGTCCATCAGAGAAAGACATATCATATGATGTTACTCGTGTGTGGAATTTGAGAAACTCAACACATGAACATAAGGGAAGGGAAGGAAAAGTAAGATAAAAACAGAAAGGGAGGCAAACCATAAGAGACTCTTAAATACAGAGAACAAACTGAGGGTTCCTGGAGGGGTGGGGGGTGGAGGGTTGGGTTAAATAGGTGATGGGCATAATGGAGGGCACTCTTCAGGACGAGCACTGGGTCTCATATTGTAAGAGATGAATCACTGGCTTCTACTCCTGACGCCAAGACTACCCTGTATGTTAACTACCTTGAATTTAGAGTAAAATAATAAAACAGAGTACTTTTCTTGATGAGTAATATATGGAATTGTTGAATTATTATATTGTACACCTGAAACTAATATAACACTGTATGTTAATTAACTACACTGGAATTAAAATAAATTTTGAAAAAATTTAAAAAGGTAAAAATATAGAGTTTAACTGCGTGAACACAATGACTTCTATATAGAGGTCTTCCCTTTTGTCAACCAGGTTGCTAAGGAGTTGGGCAGCTTTAAGTCTGCCAGAAGCACACCGTTTCTACCATGAAAGCTTCTTTTATCTGTCTCAACCAGTTGATGCTATCCAGGGAATTCCCCAAATAAAATGGTTAATAGTAAGAACTAGTGTTTATCTGCATTGGACTTTGGAGGCAAGATGACCCATAATAATATGATATTTTACCATATGATAGTGATGTGATCTAGTGAAAGTTACTTGTCCCAAATCCGACTTAGTTTCTATATGTGTAAATAGAAATGTTTTTAAGGGCTGTTTTATTGCATAATAAACAGTTTGCCTTTTATTAAAGAACCACTCACCCAATACCATCACCAGAAAATACTTGAGTTCGTGTAGGAAATTTAATTATTTAAAGGAAAGTTATATTTTTACCTTAAATTTGATACATATAATCATTATCCAACTATTATGAAAATCTCCTTATTGAAAATATGCTTCTGTTAGTCATAAAATTTCTCCTTTCTCTTTCTTCACTTGATCTTAGCCAAAAGGCCGAGAAGCGATCTCCTTTCTCTTTCTTATCATTATTATTTTTAAAGGTGGCATATGTTGATAAAATATTTCAGTTTAAAAATTACTTTTGAATGTAAGATTTATTAATATAATGCATATTTACTATATACACTTTTTATGATAGTTTTCTTAGTAGATTCTGTGCATATAGGGAGAATAAGGTAGAAAAGATTTGTGCTCTGACAATAACACTGTAAGTATTCAATAAGAACTTCTAAATGTGTAGTGGTGCATTAAAGCTGTATGTCACATATGGAAAATAATTTACTGTCTTTGAACAGATTGCAGTCTTAATTACATGATAGAATACAGATAGTGCAAAAAAAGTTTAATTCTTTTGAATTAACTATAACTGAATTTATTTTTATCACTGAGGTTGTGAATAAGGTAAGAAGAAAAAAATATGGTGCAGACACATAAGGAACACTTTTGTCCTTCACATGCAGGTTAAGCATGCTCACTCCTGTTGCTTTTAATATTTTACAGATTTTTAAACCATTTTTTAGTTATTGCCATTCTACTTAGGGCTGTAAGCATATTTCAGGAATTACATCTTACTGTGTTACCAATAGTGCATCTGAAATTTACTTCACTACAATTTGAAATTTCAAGAACAAATGTATTGTTACCCAGTTATTTTTCTTTAGGCTGAAGAAATAACATAGTTGGGCTTGAGTTTTAAACATTCATTATTTTTCATTTCTGTATTGATAAACAATTAAAACTGATTAATATATAGTTAATATTTTGCTCTCATAAACACAAAGGAAGTATTTTAAACAAAGTTCTTTCTCAATTTGACTTGTTCTTTTAGTGTTCATTATGATAAATTTATTACTTAGGAAAGAATTTATAGATATACATTTATATTTACATATCAAGAATTATTGGCTAGAATCTTTTAAATTTAGGAATCATACTAGAGCTGGTTAAAAATTTCAAAAGATAGTGAATGGGATAATTAAATATGATTTAATAGATAATATAGCCACTGGCTAGGAATTTAGTTTTTAATTCAGTCTTACCATGTATGATGTATGACTGATGTGACCCTACTTGAACCTTTAATATTTGAATTTGGAAAATAGGTCACAGATAACCTCTAATTTGCTTGAATGTTGTAAAAATAAAAGCAGGGAATGTATAAAGCACTTAACACCTGGCACTTAACACTTAGCATATCACACCTATGCACTTAACACGGTCAGTACTCCATAAATTGAAAATTAACACCACATAATAATGGTTATTTTATTTAGTAATAATAATTGTATGTTCAAAGGCTTCCTGTTCAAAACAACTAAAATTAATTTAAACAAAGTTGATAAAAAGTTGCTCTTTGATAAAGATCCCAATTATCCAAGAACCTTGATTTATATGTTTGTGCCATATCCTCTGCACATCATATACTTACTCCAAATATATGATTTCTTCCAAGTGAATACATACCCTCTCTTGATAAATTTGAACTGCCCTCATTTCACTTATGATAAAATGAGTTGTTTTTGCTGATCTAGGATTTAATTAAAGTTTAATCCTAAATTCTGAATACTAAAATCACAATATATATTGGAAGATCAGAGTATCACTTTTTTTATTTGTAAATTTTTTTACTTCCTTCATTTTATGTAAATAGATATAGTTAAATTTTTCATATCATTGGGTAAATAAATGAATTATGTTTTTTAGCTCTTGGTATTGTTAGCAATTTCCACCATGGTAAGTCAGATCTAAATTCTAAATGATTTTGCTTGATTATACAAATTTAAATAAAAATATGCAACTAATATATTATTGGCTGCATAATTTCTTGCTTTGAAGTGTTTCTTCTGAAAGTATATATTTGTGATAGATAAAACTTACAAGTAGAAAACTTTTAAAAATACATAGTTTGATTAAAAAATAATTAGCATTTTAGAAATGAAGCCAAAACATAAAATGGTGAATGTAAGTGATTGTAAAATAGAGAATTTTGTTTTGCTAAGTTAAAGCCACCTAAAAATGTCCTTTGTTACACTGAAAACTAATAAAATGGAAGATATAGAAGAAATACCATAAAAGGAGACATCAAGAAAGAGAAAAAGGAGAAAAAAAATCCGGTCAGATGGAGACAAAAATCAAAATTCCAAAGCACATGAAAAAATCTAATTTTAAAAACACAGAAGAAGAACCTAAATATAATTTTTTTTTTGAGACAGAGAGAGAGCACTAGTGAGAAGGCAGAGAGAGAAGAGGGAGAGGGAGTGTGGAGCCTGAAGTGGGGCTCGAGGTCACCCGATGCAGAGCTCAAATTCACCAACTGTGAGATCGTGACCTGAGCCAAAGTCAGATGCTTAACTGACTGCACCCCTAAATATAAATATTTAAGTTAAGTTTAGTGAAACTAACTGTATCAAAAAGTCTGACCAAGGTTTTACAATGGCATCTTTAGGAGGCTGTATTTGGGATGAAAAGTTAGCTGCCATTCCCTCACACTCCTCCTGTCTTTCCTGGGATAAGAAAAAGCAAAAAATTAAAGATCTGATCAAATATCATTAATAAAGATTAAATTTAAACTAAATGTTTTCAGCAGGATACAGTTGTTCTCTCCATGTTGTTTATAGTCTGTGAATCTAGATGTTATGATTTACTGAAGCACCTTAAAACTACAATGGCACCTGCATAAATATCAGAATATAAACTGGGGTGTTCCATAACTGAATTAGCTTCCTTTATGTAAAGGATGTACCACCTGCATCAAAAACTTGACCAATGCATTTTAATGTAACAGGAAGGACCTGAGAAGTTGTCCCATAATTGTGTATATCCTTTAAATTATTAATAAAGTTGAATACTATGTAAGATTTCTGATTCTGGTGAGTGTGAGGCACTTATTTCAGTGATTAATAAAAGAATATCTTCCTTCACAATTAGCAGGATACTATAAAACAAAGATAAATACTCATGAAAAAAGAGGTACATTTGTTAAGTAAAAAAATTAGCAAGCTTGGAACGAAAAAAATAGAGCCTTGGAAATTAAAACTCCTTGAGGAGATAAACTCTTCCTTGGCTACAGCTGAAGAGAGAATTTGTGAGTTGTAAGATGATGCTCAGGTGTTCATAAATACCATAAGGTGAAGAGAAAAAGGGGAACCTGGGTGGCTCAGTCAAGTTAAACATCTGACTCTTGATTTTGGCTCATTTCATGTTCTCAGGGTTCTGTTCCTAGGATCAAGTCCTGCATTAGGCTCTGTACTCACAGCACAGTGCCTGCTTGGGATTCTCTTTCTTCCTTCCTCTCTGCCCCTCCCCTGTTCCTGTGGGTGCTGTCTTTTCTCAAAATAAATAAACTTTAAAAAAAAGACAAAGAGGGGCTCTGTTGGTTAAGCTACCACTTCGGCTCAGGTCGTGAGCTCTCAGTTTATGAGTTCTAGCCCCATGCTGGGCTCTTTGCTGACAGCTCAGAGTCTGGAGCCTGCTTCCAATTCTGTGTCTTCCACTCTCTCTGCCCCACCCCCACTCATGCTCTGTCTCTGTCTCGTCTTTCTCAAAAAATAAACATTAAAAAAAGACAGAAAAAGAATGTATAATGAATACACAAATTTGGCATGAGGCATGTAGGATAGATTCAGAAGCTGTGATACACATCTAAAAGAAAGTGTAGAAGAAGGTAATTGAAAGAACAGATGTAATTTACAATTTACAGAACTGAAAAAAAAGACTAAGATAGTGCCAACCATCATTAGCAATTCATGAAGGCAAGGGTTTAATGTCTTCGCCATGCTGGAAAAAAAAAGTGTCTGCCCGGAATTTTATTTCCAACTGATAAAAACTTTTTTAAGAGGATGAGGTAAGGGAATCATAGTGTAATGTTTTAATGGCAATAGTAGGGTTTTCATTTCTAGAAGATCTTGGGAAGATATCTTGATCATATTCCAAATGGGAATCCTTTAGGGCTCATGAAAATTCTCAGGAGAAATTATTTTATTTTTTATTTTATTCAAGGAAAGTATCTTAAGGGCCAGACATATAATAATGATGATAACAATAGCAACAAGAACAATAACAATAATGAAATGATAAATTATGATTTCCGCTCACGTACTTGAAATATATTAATTCCTTTAAATTGAATTCCACCAAAATGCACATTCATAGGAATAGACATGATACAAAAGGAATTATTATTTGTTTTTTATCCATTTTCCATTTTTAAGAGATAAAGTATGTTTTGACATAGATACATTACAGAAAATATAGTTCATTTATCTCATATTGGCTGACATATGCCCTAAGTAGTGAATTTTGTCAGTATATCTACAAATAAATGTTCTGACTTAAAAAAAATCTACTGCAATGGAAAATTACCACAATACCAAATAAATTAAGAATATGGTTGCTTAGGAGTTCTATTATATCACAGAGGAGTCTGAGAGATTAGGGGAGATTTCACAGATCATCTTTTCTAATTGGATCTGGAAATTGACTTTGGAGTTTGCAAAGATGACAAAACAGATCAAGGCTGCCTAGGTCAACAAGTTCTTGGCATAGTAATCTATATGCAAAAGAAGAAGATAAATGTGAAAGGGTAGGAGTTATTTATGAATGGCCAGGTTAATATAATTTAATTAATCTTAGATTGAGCCTCATATTTAAAATTACCACCTCTACAATTTTGGAGACATTGACATTTTAGTTCTTGAACTAAGTGATTAAATGAAATGAATTTGACAAGACAAAGTGATGATTTTACTGATTGTTCATAGCCTTCAAGTTGTCTGTACTCACTTCTTTTTGCAAATTCTGTAATAGTTGTATAATAATTTATGGCTATAAAAATAAATGCACCATACAATTATTTAGTTATTAGGAACACATACATACACACAGATAGACATAATATAAATGTATTGAACATATATATTGAATATATACTGAATACTGAAATGGTGCATATATATATATATATATAGAGAGAGAGAGAGAGAGAGAGAGAGAAAGAGAGAGAGAAAGAGAGAGACTGCCTAGTTGGCAAAGATTCTCAAATTCTAGGAAAAATATAGATATATTTCTGGCCAAAATAAGGTTACACTATTAAAAATAAATATAATAGTTTGGAAAAACTAGATCAGTTTTGAAACTCTCAAAGATGCAAAGCTTTTGCAAGGTTCATAATTGTGTGGGACAGTGACTACCTGAAATTGTATAAATTCTCAAATTAACTTATCTTGAGCTGTAAAAGACTCTTAGGGAGCCAAGTTTTCAAAATTTTTTTCATACAGTTAATACCAAGAAGACAAATTAGATAACACTTACTAACTTCTCTATGCATAGAAACAGATTAACACAGATATAGATAATAATTTTGAGCCTGAATCTGTGGGTTGAATACAATCCATTCTTAAATGTTGGTCTCTGTGATGTAAATTTCACCATAATGTACAAATAAGCAGCGAATTTAATTCACAGTCATACTCAGCCCCTAACAAATTCTCAGAGAGAATCCTTTATACATATATTGGAATAGAATATGGGGATATCAATGGTAAATCATCACAGGATAGATGTTCATATTATGGGAAAATATTCAGGATTTTATGTTTTATAAAATAGTTGGGAGCATAGGGTATTTTACATTGCAAAATACTCAGTAAGAGGAAAATGATTTTTTCTGCTTGTGTATCTTGGCTGTTGTAAATAATTGGTTAAGTAAGTGACGGGGATTAAGGAAGGCATTGTCCTGATGAGCACTGGGTGATGTATGGAATTGTTGAATCACTATATTGTACACCTGAAACTAATATAGCACTATATATAATAACTAGAATTAAAATAAAAACTTAAAAAAAACATAGTATTAATTTTTAAAAAAGGAGAAAATGATTTTGAACTCCACGCACAAATGGCAGATTAACACCATTATGTCTTAATCAAAATAAGTCTACACATAAACAGTGGAAGAGAGAACCAGACTCCATTGTCCAAAAGCTCAGAGTGAAAAGAGAAAACTGATTATAACCTTCTGAGATTAAGCTAAGTGATTTTAAAAAGAATGTGATAATTATTTTTAGAATAATAATTCATGAATATAAATTCATATTGACATTTATATGAACAAATGACCACTTAGCAAGATCCTGGCTTTCAAATTCAAATGGAAATAATTTTAAGGGCAGATTTTACGGAAGATAACATTATATACTGCCTAACATAAATAAACTCCTTACATGTTTTATTTTTGTTTCATTGACAAAAGGAGTCATTGCTGCTTCAATTAGGTGCCCAAGAACATTTTAAATATTTTGAAATATAAAAGCTGTGACATTTAGATTACAACTTAGGTTATAAATGCTTTTTATGTAGGGTATTATTTCTCTTCAATGAAAAGTACAATTATCAAAGTTCTCTTGTTATGTGAGAGAAAAAACAAAACAAAAACAGATAAATTTTTTTTTGTTTCCAGTTGACTTGTGTTTAGAATTCTTTCCTACAGTTCCTAATATTACTCATGCTCTCCTTCTCTCTAGATAGACAGATAGATGTTTATATATATAAACATATAAATATATAAATACACATTATAAATATATATAAACACTTTATAAATCAGACCTCAATAAAAAGGTAGAATTAAGCAATGTTTCTTTTTTATTTTTTATTTTTATGTATTTTAAATTTTTTTGTTTATTTTTGAGAAAGAGAGTGTGAGTGTGCAAGGGGTAGAGAAAGAGGAAAACACAGAATCTGAAGCAAGCTCCAGGCTCTGAGCTGTCAGCACAGAGCCTGATGGGTGACTGGAATCCACGAAGAGCAAGATCATGACCTGAGCTGAAGTCGAACATTTAACTGATTGAGCCACCCAGGCGCCCTATAATGTTTCTTTTTCAAATGTTTATATATGTTAACATATATGTGTTTAAAGTTTTCTAAATTTGAATAGAGTGTTTTGAAAGCAGAAGTTATAAATAGGAGGAAATAAGAAAAACCTTCTAAAAAGTTTAATAATCACAGCAAGTGCTCTGGAGGGAAGTGAGCACAATTCAATGATGGAGAATTAGGACAGGGCTTCCTATTAGCTAAGATGTTTAGGGAAGCTGTCTTTGTGGGAATAAAATTCAAGCTGAATCCAGAAATGTGAGAAGCAATCAGTCATGTAGGAACAACAGGTAAAGACAGAAATTTAGATATAAAGAAAAAAAGCAGTATTCCCTAGACAGAAAATAGCCCCTTGAGAGTAAGGTAATGAAGGAAGGTAAGCTGCTGGAGAGTAGTAAATGACAGACCGACATGAGAAGAGTTTTAGAAAGGCAATCTGAAGGTCAAAATCAAATTAAAGATGTGCCTTGTTTGGTATGCTCATTGCTTCCACTTATTTCAATTTGAATTTCTTGAGCATGATTGTTTTTGTATGTTTCAACATTGCTCATTTTATTTATTTGCCTTATAAACCTTGTCTTTGAGATCATAAAGAGCTGTGTAAATTGTGATAAAAATAAAGGAGGGGAGGGAAGAAGGAAGGAAGAAAGGAAAATGAAAGAATTTTATTCAGTGGGCAATGGGAAACATCAAAAGAGCTTGGTTTATTTAGATGAAAGACAGCATACAATATATATTGAATAGATTACAGTGGCACCTATAAGGAGAAAAAATTGAGGAAGCCAGTGAGGGAAGCAGAAATGGTTACAACAGATTCCCAGTGCTCATTGGTGTCCACATTTTTCTTATTGAATATATACACATACATGTATATTTTAATTTTAAACCCAGTTAGTTAATATACAGTGTTATTTTAGTTAGGTGTACAGTATGGTAATTCAACATTTCTATATATCACCCTGTGTTCATCACATGTGCTCTCTGTAAGCCGCATCACTGATTTCACCCATCCACCCACTCAATTCCCCTTTTTAATCACCAGTTTGTTCTTTATAATTAAGAGTCTATTTCTTGATTACCCTTTCTCCCTCTTATTTGTTCCCTTTGTTTGTTTTGTTTCTCAAATTCCACATATGAATGAATTCATATGGTGCCTTTCTCTGACTACTTACTTCACTAAGCATTATACTCTCTAGCTCCATCCATGTCATTGCAAATGGCAAAATTTCATTCTTTTTTAGGCTGAATAATACAAATATATCACATCTTCTTTATCCATTCATCAATCGATAGACTCTTGAGCTGCTTCCATATCTTGGCCGTTGTTAATAATGCTGCTATAAACATAGGAGTGCAAGTATCCCTTTGAATTAGTGTTCTTGTATTCTTTGAGTAAACAGTAGTGCAATTGCTAGATCATAAGGTAGTTCTGTTTTTAAGTTTCTGAGGAACCTCTGTACTGTTTTCCATAGTGATTACACCAGTTTCCAGTCCTACCAACAGTGCACAGGTGTTTCTCTTTCTCCACATCTTCGCCAACACCTGCTGTTTCTTGTGTTGTTGATTTTAACCATTCTGAAAGGTGTGTGGTAACATCTCATTGTGGTTTTGATCTGCATTTCCCTTATAAGTAATGATGAGCATCTTTTCATGTGTCTGTTGTCCATCTGGATGTCTTCTTTGGAAAAATATCTATTCATGTCTTTTGCCTATTTTTAATTAGAATATTTGTTTTTTGGTGTTAAGTTTTTTTTTTTAATTTTTTTTTTCAACGTTTATTTTATTTTTGGGACAGAGAGAGACAGAGCATGAACGGGGGAGGGGCAGAGAGAGAGGGAGACACAGAATCGGAAACAGGCTCCAGGCTCCGAGCCATCAGCCCAGAGCCTGACGCGGGGCTCGAACTCACGGACCGCGAGATCGTGACCTGGCCGAAGTCGGACGCTTAACCGACTGAGCCACCCAGGCGCCCCTGGTGTTAAGTTTTATATGTTCCTTATATATTTTGGATACTAACCCTTATCAAATGATATCAGAAGATATCATTTGAAATATCTTCTCCCATTTTGTAGGTTGCCTTTTAGTTTTGTTGATTGAAGCTTTTTTATTTTGATGTAGTCCCAGTAGTTTATTTTTCCTTTTGTTTTCCTTGTTTTAGGATACATATCTAGAAAGAATTTGCTATGGCCAGTGTCAAAAAAGTTACTGTCTGTGTTCTCTTCTAGGATTCTTATGGTTTCAGGTCTCACATTGAAGATGACACAAGTAAATGGAAAGATATTCCATGCTGATGGATTGGAGGAACAAACATTGTTAAAATGTCTATACTACCCAAAACAATCTGCACATATAATGCAATTCCTATCAAAATACCAACATTTTTCACAGAATTAGAACAGTTCTAACATTTGTATGGAATCACAGAAGACCCTGAATAGCCAAAGCAGTCTTAAAAAAAAAAGTAAACAAAACAAAAACAGCAACAACACACACACAAAAAACCCAAAACAAACAGAGAAACAAACGAAGAGCAAATCTGGAGGTATCACAATTCTGGACTTCAAGTTATATTACAAAGCTGTATAGTAATCAAAAAAATGTGGTACTGGCACAAAAGTAGACACCTAGATCGTTGGAACAGAATAGAAAATCCAGAAATAAACCCACAATTATATGGTCAGTTAATCAAAGAATCTCCAATGCCAAAATGTCTCTTCAACAAATGATATTAGGGGAAACTGGAGCACAACATGCAAAAGAATGAAACTGGACCACTCTCTTACACTATATACAAAAATCGATTTTAAATGGACTAAAGACCTAAATGTGAGACCTGAAACCATCTTGAATATATTTTTGACAACTCCAATCATAAAACATATCACAGACAAGAGAACAACGAACAAGGTAGCTTCCCTACTCCAGAAAGCAAAATTTAAGTCTTTAAATGAACTTCTCTCATTGCCAGAGCAGAGTGGTTCATTCAGTTTAATTATTGGTCCAGACCAGAAGCTGCTGAGAGTCTCTCCATATTTCTTTTCCCAGCAGTGGTTATTGCCATTACCATTTCCTTCTTCCATCACCATCTATAGAATATAATAAGCATTGAGATGGATGACATACCTGTCTTTTTGTTCATGAGTCACTGGACCACAAGGAGCCACGGTCCAAAGAGTCCCACTATGAATGCCAACTGAGGAGAAATTGCTCACCATGTCTTAGCACTGGCCAGACTGGATTGGCACTGAACCAGAAGTCATAGATCCAGAAGTACAGGGTAGTACCATGTGGGTAAACTCTAGTATTTGAAAGGTAGAAAGAAGAAAGGAGCCAACAGACAGCTTGATTGGCCTCTCCCCTTCACCCACCCACAATGGACTGTTAGGGACTCATTGATTCCAAAAGTCCTCCTTGCATGACTAAATGATTATCTGCATTGTTGTGATGCTGTGACATATGCTCCTTTTGCTGTCTTTCTCCCTTCTTCCCTTAAAGTTTGCTTTTCTGAGATGTTGCCTCCCACCCCGCAACACGTATACACACTGAGAGCTAGCAAATGTTTACCCAGTCTGCCTTTTGTAGGGAAAGTGAGCTAAAGCAGTCCTGGATAATGCAGGATTTAGCATCAATCATTTATCTCAGTAAAATGCAACAATTATTTTTGAGTATTTAAAGTTAAATTCCCTAAGTTTGTTTAAAAGTTTATTTTTCTTTTGTGGAAATATGTAACCATGCCTTTTAAATCAATTTTATGTCTATATGTGGACAAAAATATGATTTTATAGACATATATACTTCTACCAGCTATAATCTCTTGAATACAAGTCAACTTTATTCAAAATTATCTTTGTTTGATTTATGAAAGTCAATGATATAATAATAAAGAGACCTCACAAAGGCATAGGCTATCACTTTTTAGTTATCATTTATAATTCAGTTTAAGCAGTGAAATTTTAAGCTGCCCTTTGAGTCCTGTGAAATTGCATAATATAACTTGGCAAACCTGTTAGTTCATTGCCCAATTAACTGGATAACACATTTTGTGCCCAGAAATTTCCAGTCAAAACTCAGTGTAACACATAGTTTGAGGTTTGATAATTGTACACTTAAATATGTGTGACTAACTCCCAATTTCTAAATTAGAGTGTATATATTTATATCATCAGTTGACTCTAGAATACGAATTTTTCTTCCTATAGTCTATTTCAGTAAGGAGCTAACAATTCAAACTTTTGATATGAAGTCAGAATTCTGGGACTGGTGAAATACCAAAATATGTCCAAGGTATTAATCACTTGCCCGTTTTTAAGGCATACATGTCAAAGATAAAGTTTATTTTTAAGACTCTTATTTATATGAATATTGATATTTTGTCCATTACATTTAGAGCCTCTAAATAGGCTTGTCCCATCAATATTCATGTGCTGTTTAAGGCTGTATAAATATGCAAGCAAAATTATGATTTTTGAAATTCTAACAATCATTTATTTCCTGCTCTTTTTCCTGGTTCCTCTCTTTTTTTATACTAGTATACTTGGTATTTGTCATTTAAAAAATTTTTGTAAACACTTATTATTGAGAAACAGAGAGACAGAGCATGATCATGGGAGGGGCAGAGAGAGGAGGAGAGGGCAGAGAGCAGGAGAATCTGAAGTAGGCTCCAGGCTCTGAGCTGTTAGCACAGAGCCCACACAGGGCTTGAGCTCATAAACCGCAAGATAATGACCTGAGCCAAAGTCAGATGCTTAGTCGACTGAGCCACCCAGGCACCCTAGTATTTGTCATTTTATTCTTGACTTTTAACTTAGTATACATTACCAGAGAATAACATAGGAGCGCCTGGGTGACTCAGTCAGTTGAGCCTCCTACTCTTGATTTCAGTTCAGGTCATGATCCCAGGGTCATGAGACTGACCACTGTGTCAGACTCTGCTCTGAGCGTGGAGCCTGCTTAAGATTCTGTCTCTCTCTCTGTCTCTCTGCCTCTGCCCTTCTCCCCAACTCACTCTCTCTCTCTAAAATAAAGAAAAGAACAACTTTGGCGTGCTTTATAACTTAGCTTTTAATGCTAAGATGACCTTAAACATTCCCCTCAGCTTGACTAACCTATAACACAGGCATTTTCCTGATTCTAGGCCCCTGACTTTTCTCTTCTTAGGAGCACGTACTTTAGAAAACCTGTAGTTGCACATTTTTTTTTCTCTGCCCATTTGAGATGTAAATCTTTCCCAGACTCATGCCAGTTTTACAACCCAGAAAAGTATTTTTCTTTTTTAAACACATTTTTTCACAGTTACTTATTTTTGAGAGACAGAGACAGAGCACAAGTCGGGGAGGGGCAGAGAAGACACATTATCTGAAGTAGGCTCCAGGCTCTGAGCTGTCAGCACAGAGCCCGACGTGGGCCGAAGTCAGACACTTAACCGACTGAGCCACCCAGGCACCCCCAGAAAGGTCTTTCTTAAGGATGTGGGAGATACTCCTGAAATGTAATCATTGTAGTTGGTGGAGCTCCCATCTCCCAGTCTCTATGAGGGAGTAGGAGCCTAACTCCAATAAGTGACAATTTGCAAATACATGGCCTAATCTAGAACTTTTCCATTAGATGATCCCAGCTTTTTTTTTAATGTTTATTTATTTTTGAGAGAGAGAGAGAGAGAGAGAGAGAGAGAGAAAGCACCAGCAGGGGAGGGGCAGAGAGAGAGAGAGAGAGAGAGGGAGACAGAGGATCTGAAGCAGGCTCTGTGCTGAAAGCAGCTAGCCCCATGTGGGGTTTGAACTCACAAACTATGAGATCATGACTTGAGCCAAAGCCAGATGCTCAACGGAATGAGCCACCCAAGTGCCTCTGATTCCAGAGTTTAATGATCCTCCTGTGCAATGGAATATTATTCAGACATCAAAGAAGTGAATACTGTCACTTGTGACAACATAGAGAAAACTGGGAACATGCTAAGTGAAATTACCCAAACACAGAAAGACAAATCCTGTATGAACTCACTCATGTGTGGAATCTAAAAAGTCTAATAGGAACAGAAAGTAGAGTAGTGCTTTTCAGGGCGTTAAGGGAAATAGGTAGTTACTGGTTAGAGGGTATAAACCTTCAGTTATAACTACTGGAGATCTCATGCACAGCATGGTGACTACAGTTGATAATACTGTATTGTACACTTAAAATTTGCTAAGAGAGTAGATCTTAATTGTTCTTGCCAAAAAAAAAAACAAACCAATTATGTAAAGTGATGGGTATGTTAATTAGCTTGATTGTGGTAATCATTTCACAATGCATACATATAAAGATCATCACACTGTATGCATTAAATATCTACCAAACTTATTTGTAAATTATACCTCAATAATGCTGAAAAAATCCAACTTTCGTTTCAGTAGAGTTGAGTTCAATTTCTCTCCTCATTTGTAATAGTTTTAATAGTATTGAATAGAGTCTCCCTTGCCTATTTAATTCGCTTGCCTATGAACTTCCAGTGTAATTTTTCTTTAGCAGTACTTTTATTCAGCTCATGTCTGATATTCATTCTTGACAGGCATATGCTATGAAGCCACAGTTCTGAATTCAACGTTACTCTATTGAACCAGGTGGCATGGCCCACCAGTACAAAAAAGTAATTAGACAAGTATGCTGTTGACATGCTGGATTAACTACATGAATCTCAGAAAAGAAATCTGTTAACAAAGAAAAAAAAAAAAAACCTTGTCAAATGACTCTTTAAACACACACACATACATACATGTACATATATATTTGTTGAAAAATAAATGTTAGCTTATAATTAATATTTGAAAGGATACTCTAAAGTTTCTGTTATGATTTGTTATTTTACACAATGTCTTAATACAGTTGTCTTCCAAAACCTTGATTATGTTAACTTTAAATCTCAGATTCTTGGGGCGCCTGGGTGGCGCAGTCGGTTAAGCGTCCGACTTCAGCCAGGTCACGATCTCGCGGTCCGGGAGTTCGAGCCCCGCGTCAGGCTCTGGGCTGATGGCTCAGAGCCTGGAGCCTGTTACCGATTCTGTGTCTCCCTCTCTCTCTGCCCCTCCCCCGTTCATGCTCTGTCTCTGTCCCACAAATAAATAAACGTTGAAAAAAAATAAATAAATAAATAAATAAATCTCAGATTCTTAAGATTTTTGTAGACTATTAAAATAATCCCAAAAATCTCAATCTCAAATTTACCTCATATTTTCAACAGTAATTAATTCTCACCTTCATAAATAAAGACTTAAAATTCCTTACATATTTTTCATCTGGAAGTCAAATTTTAAATACAGATAAATAATATTAATATAAAATGATCTCGGGGCGCCTGGGTGGCGCAGTCGGTTAAGCGTCCGACTTCAGCCAGGTCACGATCTCGCGGTCCGGGAGTTCGAGCCCCGCGTCAGGCTCTGGGCTGATGGCTCAGAGCCTGGAGCCTGTTTCCGATTCTGTGTCTCCCTCTCTCTCTGCTCCTCGCCCGTTCATGCTCTGTCTCTCTCTGTCCCAAAAATAAATAAACGTTGAAAAAAAAAATTTAAAATGATCTCACCAGTACCTACAATCTAAAGCTAATTTGATCATATAAGTCACTTAATATTTTCTAATTCTGATATATGAACAAACACATTATTTACTTTTGATATAGAGTTAATTTTAATGTGATAAAGGAGGCACATAACTATAGACAGAAACATGACTCACGCTCTCAGTGCTCCCATTTGTCAATAATAATCAAACACCAAATATCCGCCAAGAGAATGGGCATAAAATCACTGTGAAACATCTGGTGCCAGAAATCAAAGTGTTAATGGGCATGGGGTTTATTCCTTCTCCTCACTCACTCTGCACACAGGGAAAAATCATATACATGGATAAAAAATTATGTGAATTCAAAAATAGTATCAATCACACAAAACTCTCATCACTATATATTTTAAGCTTCATGTGTAACCAAGCTAAGAAAAATGTAATAATACCACAAAAAAGAATTTGTTAATTGCTATATGAATGTAGGGAATAAAATTTATATTAAAGTCTTTTTTCCCCTTATCCATATTTTAGGCTAAAGAAGACATTGAGTTTAAATCATTTGTTAAATATAAATATTAAATCTCCACTTGGAGCACTTCTAGGAAATTATACTGTGATAGCAAGAAATAGAAGAAAAACAGGAAAAAAAAGGCTATAATCTCAAATCATCTTATTACACAAAGGTCTTTTTTGTGTGTATAGAAAAAGAAAATCTCTCTTTTAACTGATTAAAGATTTGACCAATAGTCAACCCAAGTTTTCTTTCCTGGAGCCACAACAGTTCTTGAATTTCAGAGCGACATCAGATTGCATACTTCATCAGTTCAGAGAACATTATATTATTTTTTACCTATAGTTTCTAGTTTAGTGTTTTTTGTTGTTTTGTTTTGTGTAAGTAAATTAGCTCTTACTTAGCTACATAGATGTATTTAATTTGAATCAGTGAAAGCAAGTAGACAGTATTGCACATGTTTATGGGTATGAAGGGAAATGATGATATCATAGCAAGTAAGTACCCTTTTCTCCTCTGATATTCGCAAGGACTTGGAAGGAGTCAGTTACATAAAACGTAATTTGGTATTTTTAATCACAACTGAAAAATAATGCAAACTGAAATGTTATGTGTAATTAAATATTAATTTTAATATTTACTACTTCACACATGTATAAAAATTCTAAAAATACAAAGGCTATTTAGAGAGCAATTACTTGGGACACTGCTAACCTACTAAAATGGAACTGTTCCCCAGTTAGCACCTCTGGTTCAAGCTTTTTTGTATCCTCCTTTTTATTCTTCTTTCACATTTGAAAAATCGAAGATGCAGCAACTTGTACACTGTTACATATCAAATATTATGTGTACACGTACAGAATTTCCTCAGGTGCCCAGTGGACCTAACACTTTCAGAGTAAGATCATATCCTCTTGATTTTGTTTTTTAAGTATTTATTTATTTTGAGAGAGAGAGCACAGGGGAGGGTCGAGAGAGAGAGAGAGAGAGAGAGAGGGAGAGAGAATCACAAGCAGGCTCCACACTGTCAGCACAGAGCCCACCACAGGGCTCACACTCACAAATTGTGAAATCATGCCCTGAGCCAAAATCAAAAGAGTCAGATGCTTAACTGACTGACTTACCCACGCACCCCTCGTTTTGACTTTATATTTGATAAGTCTCAGAAATGTTTTCAAGCAATCTTCTTTCCATTAGGTTGGTGTAAATCCTCAGTTATTTCTCCACTCATTTATAAAAGAATGAAAAACAGGATGTTAAGAGATGTTGCTATCACATCATTTATTAAAGAACAACCAATCAATTCCCTACAACTTCAAAATTAAAGAGTATAACATAAATAGACAGCCATGCTGCAATAAAAAATGCAACGGATTTGAGGTTCCGGATGGAGATTCTGGCTTTGCCATTTATGGTCTCTATAAACTTGGATAACCATTTAGTCTCTCAGTGCCTCTCCATCTACTGATCCTTTCATTTAACTGAGACAACAATTACATTGCCTTTTTTTTCTTTTGTAAATTAAACATAATCACATGAAGCACTTCAGTTGCTTTGAACTAATTTAAAATAAATATAGTAAAGAAATCGTATAAGTTTTAGTGAAATGAAATAAGCTGTTGAATGGCATTAACATGATATAGGGAATCAAAGTAAAACTTCGTTGATAAAATAAAGAATTTAGTACAAGTGCCTAATATAAGATCACACCATAAATATGAATATTCAACGAAAAGGTAGACAAAAAATAGCTTTTTTTTCATGTAGCAGATATTTATTTATTTGTAGAAACATTTCATGCCTTATGATAGATGCAGATATAACGCAAAACCAAAATCTTTGCCTTCACAATGTTCATGGATAAAATTGGAGAGAGGCAATTAAAACAGTAATGATAATTATTATTTATAAAATCATTGATGGAATTATAGGAAAAATGCTAAGGAACAAATTCAGTAAATCATTAATATATATTAATAGAATCCATTATTATAGAAGATTCTTTCACAGTCACATAGATTTCTATTTAAAAATGCTTATATTGAAAATATTTTACCTTCCCTACAGGAAATCCATACTTTGTTGAGGTTTCGTAGTTTTTACCTAAGGTCTTTTTTCCTCTTCATACTAACTAAAATCCATACTTTGTTCAGGTTTCTTTAGTTTTTACTAAAGTCTTTTTTCTGCTCCAGGATTTCACCCAGGATACATTATATTTACTTGTCATGTCTCCTTAGGCTGTTCTTGGCTTTTACAGTCCCATGCCTACCCCCACCCTTTAAAAATTTTTAAAAGATTGCATATTTTAGAGCAGTTTTAGATTTACAGCAAAAAGGGGCAGAGAGTACAGAATTCCCATTAACACCCTAAGCTCACAAACACAACAGCACTCCCCCACCTACTTACTGCTAGCATCCCTGATGATACGTATCCACCATTAATGTATTATGCAAATATTTTCACTGCCATAAAAATCCTCTAAGCTTCGCCTATTCAGCCTGCCTCCCCTCACTCCCAATCCCTAGCAACCACTGATCAGTTTACTATCTTCATAGTTTTGTCTTTCCCAGAATGTCACATAATTGGCATCAAACAGGATCTAGCCTTCTCGGATTGCCTTCTTTCACTTAGCAATATGCATTTAAGATACCTCCATTTCATTTCATGGATTGATGGCTCATTTCTTATTAGGGCTGAATAATATTCCCATATGTGGGTACACTGCAGTTTATTTACCCATCCACTTACTGAAGGACATCTTGGTTGCTTTCAAGGCTTGGCAATTATGAATAAAACTGCTATAAACATCTGTGTGCTTGTTTTGCTGTGGATATATATTTTTTAACTCCTTTGGATAAATACCGATGAGCACAATTACTGGATTATATGGAAGAAGTATATTTAGTTTTGTATGAAACTGCCAAACCGTCTTCCAAAGTGGCTGCACCATTCTGCATTCCTACTCCCAAGAAATGAGAGTTCTTGCTACTCCACAGCTACTACAGCATTTGGTGCTGTCAGTGTTCTGGATTTGGGCCATCATGATAGATGGTTAGTGGTAACTCTGTTTTAATTTGCAATTCCCTTATGACAAATGATGTTCACCATCTTTTCACATACTTATTTGCTATCTGTATATATTCCCTGATGAGGTGTTTGTTCAGGTTCTTTTCCCCATTTTTTAGAAAATTAAGCTGTTCATTTGCTTATTGCTGAGTTTTTAGAGTTCTCTGTGTAGTTTGGATAATAGTCTTTTGCTAGGTATGTCTTTGGTGAATATTTTCTCCCAGTTGCTGGTTTGTCTGATTTTCTTGGTCCTGCTCTTTTAGGACATTACTGTATTATTTGTCCTAATGTTTTTATCAGAATTTTTGCACATATATTTATCAGCAACATTGAATTCATTCTTTGTGTTATTCTTTTATACATTGTTACCTACATTCTACTAAAATGAGGTGAGATTTTTGCCTCAGTTTTCTACTTCCTTAAAATATTTATCTATGATTGGGATCGTTGCCCCATAAATGTTTGATAGAATCCATATATAGATCAGCCAAGTGGGATGTATTCTTCACAGAATTAGAACTGGAAATTCAATTTATTTCATTATTTTATTATTTTCATATTTTCTACTTACTCATGAGAGTAGTTGGGAATTTGTATGGTTTTAGTAATTTGTGCACTTCACATTTATTTGTAAATTAATTGCGTAGTTTTTAAATAAGTTTTAATCCTTGTCTTTCCCTCTCACCTTTGATTAGGTCTCTGTCTACTTAACAGTGCTTGTTTTCTCTCAGTTGTTATTTTACCAGTTCTGCTAAATATTTGCTTATTATTTTAGTCTTTTCAATACACCAATTATTGGTATTTATCCTTTTCATTGTTTCCTTTTTTATATTTTTATAATTGCTATTCTTATTTGCATTAATTTCTTCTTTATGCTTTAAGATTTAATTGGCTCATTTTTCTAACTTCTTAAGTTGAGGTAATGTAACTTCCTGATTTCTTCCTTATTTTTCTATAACAGTTAAGACTACAAAATTTCCTCTAAATGTTTTAGCTGTATCCTACAGACTATTACTTGTAATAATATTGTTACCAACAGTTCTAATTATTTTCTACTTCCCATTTTCATTTGTTCTTTGACCTATCAGTCATTTTGAAATATTTTTTGTTTTACAAACTGTGAAATTCTTTTCACTGTTTTCATTTTATAAATTAATTGTGCTATTTAATTAAGAGAATATTATCACTATAATGCCAAGCATTATTTTGTATTTGTGCTTGAGCATTCCTTGTTTCTTTAAAATATTTATTATTAAATACAGTTGACATGCAATATTATATTAGTTTCAAGTGCACAACATAGTAATTGAATAATTGCATACCTTTTGCAGCACTCACCACAATAAGTGTAGTTACTATCTGTCAACATACAATGTTATTACAGTATTAGTGACTGTATTCCCTATGAGATACACTTCATCCCTGTGACTTATTTATTTTGTAACAGGAAGTTCACACCTCTTCATCTCCTTACCTATTATGCCCATTCCCCCAACCCCATCCCCTCTAGCAACCACCAGTTTCTTCTCTGTATTTATGAGTCTCTTTCTTCCTTCCTTCCTTCCTTCCTTCCTTCCTTCCTTCCTTCCTTCCTTCCTTTCCTTTCCTTTCCTTTCCTTTTCTTTCCTTTCCTTTTCTCTTTTAGATTCCACATACAAATGAAATCACCTGGTATTTGTCTTTTTCTGTTTGACTTATTTCACCTGGCATGATATTTTTCAGGTCCATCCATGTTGTCACAAATAGCAAGAGTTCTTTTTTTTATTACTCAGTAATATTCTATTGTATATGTATACCACCATTTCTTTATCCATTCACCTAGTAATGGACACTTAGATTGCTTCCATATACTGGCTATTGTAATAAATTATTGCAGTAAATATAAGGATGCATATATCTTTTCAAATTAGTGTTTTTGTTTTCTTTGGGTAAATACTGAAGACATAGTGCAATTACTGGTGGAATTACTAGATCATGTGGTATTTCTATTTTTCATATTTTTGAGGAAAGTCCATACTATTTTTCATAGTAGTGGCACCAATTTACATTCCCACCAACAGTGTATGATGGCTCCCCTGTCTCCATAGCCTTGCCAATACTTATTTCTTGTTTTTTGGATAATATCCACCCTGACTGGTGTGAGATATATCTTACTATGGTTTTGATATGTTTCCCTGATGATTAATGATGTTGAGCATCTTTTTATGTGTATGTTGGCCATTTGGATGTTTTCTTTGGAAAAATGTCCAGATCCTCTGCCCACTTTTTAATTTGTGTGTGTGTGTGTGTGTGTGTGTGTGAGTGTGTGTAGTTGCGTAAGCTCTTTATATGTTTTGGATATTAATCCCTTAATGATATCAGATCTTTTACAAATATCTTCTGTTATTTAATAGATTGCCTTTTTAGCTTATTGATGGTTTCCTTAAAGGAAAGGTTTTTATTTTTGAGTAGTCCCAATAGTTTAATTTTGCTTTTGTTTCTTTTTTCCCAAAGAAATATATTTAGAAAAATGTTTTTACAGCCAATATCAAAGAAATTACTGCCTATGTTTTATGGTTGTCAGTCTCACAATTAGGTCTTTAATCTATTTTGAAGTGTTTGTTTTGTTTTGTTTTTGTTGTGTGTGTGTGGGGGGGGGTGGGTAAGAAGGTGATCCAGTTTCATTCTTTTGCATGTAGCTGTCCAGTTTTCCCACCATTTGTTAAAGAAGTTGTCTTTAAAAATAGCTACAAACAGAAGGGGAGGGAAGCAAGCCATAAGAAACTCTTAAATACAGAGAAAAAACTGAGGGTGGATGGAGACGGGAAAATGGGTGATGGGCATTGAGGAGGGCACTTGTTGGGATGAGCACTGGGTGTTGTATGTAAGGAATGAACCACGGGAATCTACCTCAAAAACCAAGAGCACACTTTACATACTGTATGTTAACCAATTTAACAATAAATTATATTTTAAAAAAAAAGGTTGTCTTTTCTCATTGTATATTCCTACCTCCTTTGTTGTAGATTAATTGACACCATAAGTGTGGGTTTATTTCTGGGCTCTCTATTGTGTCCCATTGATCTGTGTGTCTGTTTTTATGCCAGTACCATACTGTTTTGATTACTACAGTTTTGTAATATATCTTGAAATCTGGGATTGTGATACCTCCAGTCTTCTCAATCTGGTCAAGATTACTTTGGCTATTTGACGTCTTTTGTGGTTCCATACAAATTTTAGGATTATTTTTTTCTACTGTTAAAATTATTATTGATATTTTGATAGGGATTGCATCAAAGCATTCTTTGCATTCTCCAATTGTTGCTTATTTATATATATGCATTATATATATGTAACATATATAATGAGCTTAAATTATGTTATATATATAACAAAGTTATATATAGTATATAGGCTGATTTGCTACATTTGAAAAAACTTTTCTCCTTAAAAATTAATTTTTCTGGGGTTTCCTGGGTGGCCTAGTCAATTTAGTGTCTGACTCGATTTCAGCTCAGATCATGATCTCATGGTTTGTGAGTTTGAGTCCGCATTGGGCTCTGCACTGACAGTGGGGAGACTGCTTGGATTCTCTCTACCTCTCTGTCCCTCCCCCACTGTGCTCTCTCTGTCTCTCTCTCAAAATAATCATTAAAAAAAAGAATTTTTTCTGTTTCATCCATAAATCACTTAAGAGAACCATCTGAATATTTACAAATGTAAGATGGATTTGTCAGTTTCTCTTTATAGTTCTATAAATTTTGTTTTCAGGTAATTAAATTTGTCATAAATTACATAATTTCAGGATTATTTTATCTCCATCATTAAAAGTTTTCTATTAATAGTTTATTTTCCCTAAGGTTTATTTTGTAATATTAAAGTTTCTTTTTGGTTATTATATTTCCCTCCAACTTTTATGGTAAGCTTTCTATGTCTCTTTGTATCTCTTATGAATAGTTTATAGCTATATTTCACGTACTCCAAATTTATAATTTCAATCATTTAACAGGAAAGTACATTTGTCTGTGATTACTAATATATTTGGATTCATTTCTGTTGTTTGAATTTATACAACATTTTACCTCTGTGTGTGTGTTTGTGTGTGTGTTTCTTTTACTTTTTCTTGCAGTTTTTCTTTTTTTTTCATTATAAGGCTTGTTTTGCTTTATGTTGTTTCATAAATTTATTCTCTGTCTCTGCCATATTGAATTTTCTTGCTTTAATATTTTTAGGATTTTCTCTTTGCTTTGTAGAAATGCTAATAGTCATGTTTATTTTAATAAAAGGTTGACCAGTATCTTTGGATATTGGCCTTTTGAATGTATTGACTCTGACTCTCTCCATCCACATGCATGCTACTGTAATCTGCTATTTTAGTTCTAATCCCACAAATTGAAGAATCTATGGAATGAAAGAATGAGTAAATATCTACTTAATTATCAATCTTCCCTCAAAACTGAATTTCTTTTTTTTTTAATTTTTTTAAAAAAATGTTTTTTTCAACGTTTATTTATTTTTGGGACAGAGAGAGACAGAGCATGAACGGGGGAGGAGCAGAGAGAGAGGGAGACACAGAATCAGAAACAGGCTCCAGGCTCTGAGCCATCAGCCCAGAGCCTGACGCGGGGCTCGAACTCCCGGACCACGAGATCGTGACCTGGCTGAAGTCGGACGCTTAACCGACTGCGCCACCCAGGTGCCCCTCAAAACTGAATTTCTTAAGTGAATATACCTTCTTTTGTTTATTTCTGTATCACAGCAAGTAACACAGTGCTTCTAGTTATCATAAATAATTGATAAATATTTTGAAGAAATGCATAGCATATATGGCTGATAATATAATTATGATTTAATTGTTTTAATTCCCTTCCATTCATACATTAGTACATAGAGTTGACCTAGAATTATTTCTTATGTATATAAATATATAATATTTATAGGCATAATGTTTCATAGCATTAAAATAGAGATGTACCAGCTAAATTTTTAATGTCCTAGAACCTTAGGCCCAAAAGGTGTCATGGTCAAAATTATTCTAGCCAATATAGGGTACATAAGCAAATATCTTCTCTTGCCTCTTTTCTTACATTTAATCAGGCCAAACATCTTTTAACAGCTTTTTTTTTAATGCATTTACCTCTTAACATTAATGAAATGGTCTCTAATAAATGTTTAATCTTTATTTACAAGTTTTTTCTAAGTAGGCTCCACACCCAGGATGAGGCTTAGACTCAAGACCTTAAGATCAAGACCTGAGGTGAGATCCAGTCAGATGCTTAGCCAACTGAGCCAACTGGTCACCCCAGTTAGGCACTCTTTTTAGGCAGGCATTATCATTGTTGAGGGAGCAACATTTTTATTATCTTCACATTACCAATATAGTACGTACTTTACATACGTATCTTCACATTACCAATATAGTAAATACGTACTTTACGTATTTACAACTTTCTAAGTTCTATCACTTAAACCATCATAATACATAAAATAAGCTATTTATTGTAGGAAAATATTGTTTTGTAAGGAAGAAAAGTTTGGAACTTGTCATAATCAATAAACAATTATAATATAGTGAACCTATAACAAGAAATAGAAACTAGTGGTCAAAGAAAATGAGGTAGACTTCTTAAAGCATATGGAGTAGGAAGAAAATGGATCAGGTTGAAGAGTACCTTCTGAAGTTTTGATTTGATGGAAACAGAAGTTAATTAAAAGAGGATGGAACTTTAGTGAGAAAAGATAAGTAAGTCAAGAAGAAAATGAACACAGTAAAAATTTTAATTTTATAAATCTGTTTATAACTTCAATTTTTTCAGACACCGGTATGAAATGGAAGATATATCTGTTCATTGAAAGATAAAAGTAATTACCTGAAGTTATAGCTTCAAGCAATAATATTTATTTCAGTCTATGGGCAATATTTTCTCACAAGTATATTACCCTCTCATAGTAGCCCAACTACCTACCTACATACGTACCCCCCCCACGCACACACACTTGCAGACTCTTATTTTTCTCCTTTTATTCTGTTCCCTGAAATGATCTCTCTAAAGAGGAAATCAAGAAGTGACAATTAGAAATATTAATTTAAAGTTATGAATCCTAATTTAGACACTGATTTTATTAACTATTAACCATCTTTTCTCTACCTTTCATTTAGTAATATCCTTCAAACTTCAGTTGTCTTTCTCAATTGAGAATGGTCTGATATGGGCATAATGGGTGTTTCCAAATAATAAAATAATGTTCTCACTAAGCTATATTGTCTGGCTCAGTGCTACTTTGTCCTATAGGAAGGGGCTCTCTTTTATCTAATTTGCACAAAGATGCCAATTTGTGCTAGCAGCAGCCTTGTTTGATGATGAATCAGTTTGTACAAAATATTTATGTAAAAAAATATCAATGTGAGTTTAGAGTGCTGTTTTACAGCCCTCATACATCTTTGTCATTTAGTAGTTAATTTTCTGTGACATTCAAATGTGACTAGGAACTATACATTGTTCTAGGCACAGTGGTCACAGTAATGGATAAATAGTTAAAAAAATTTCAGCCTTTCTGGTATTTATATAGCATTTGAAGGAAAATTAAAACACATTTTTGTAGTGTGCAAAGGTGCCAAACATCTAAGTGTTTTGCATATATTAAATAATTTAATCTCATTATAATCTTAAGAGGCTGGCACGTTATTGTCCCCATTTTTCAGACAAGAAGCTAAGGCATAGAGAGATAAAGTAACTTGGCGAGAGACTTACAGATAGTAAGTTTCAGTGCCAGGACTTGAATCTCAACATTCTGGGCTTAAAAGTTTATATTCTAAACCTGTGTTCTACACTGCCTTTGTGTATTATGTTATCTCTGAGATGTCTGTTACTTCCAAACATGATATACATATTAGAAATGAAGTATTCAAAAATCACATGGTCATATATTAAAGCAGAAAAAGAATTTTACAAAATCCAACAGAAATTCATGTTAAAATTTTTCAGTAAATAAGGAATAAAGGGGAAATTCTTCAACTGATAAAGAGTATCTACACAGCACCTACAGACACCATCATACTTAATAGTGACAGAAGTTTAAAGTCTTCACAGTAAGATCAAGAACAAGAAAAGTATGTCCCTTCTTACCACCGCTTTTCAACATTTCAGCATCATACTGGAAGTCCTAGTTAATTAAAAATAAAAACACAAGAGTAAATAAAAGTTATGTAAGTCAGATTGGGAGAAAATATTTGCAAGAGTTATATCTGATGAATGATTCATCCAAAATACACAAAAGAAAGAGAAATAAAACCTTAAAATCATCAATAAGGAAACAAGACACCTGAATAAAAAATGAGCCAAAGACTTTAACAGATACCTCACCAAAGAAGATATACAGATGACACATACGCATATAAAAACATTTGTCATTAGAGAAATGCAAATGAAGACAATGAGATATTTGTACCTACTCACGAGAATGGCCAAAATTGAGAACACTGACAACACCAAATGCTGGTGAAGCTATGGAGCAAGAAGAACTCTCATTCACTGCTGCTGGAAATACAAAATGGTATAGCCACTTTGGACGACAGTTTGACAGTTTCTTAACCAAACTAAACATACCCTTAGCATATGATCCAGTAATTGTACTTGTTAGTATTTACCCTAAAGAGTTGGAAACATATCCATACACAAACCTGAACATGGATGTTTATGAGAACTTTATTCATTGCCAAAACATGGCAGCAACCAAGATGTCCCTCAGCAGGTGAAGGGGTAAGTAAACTGTGGTACATCTAGACAGTGGTTATTATTTGGTGTTAGAAAAGAAAGGAACTATCAAGCCATGAGAAGACATGGAGGAAACCTAAATGTGTATTCCTAAGTGAAAGAAGCCAATTGAAAAGGCTACAAACCATATGATTACAACAATATGACATTCTGAAAGAAAAAAAACCCATAAACAAATAAAAAACAGGTCTTTTCAATGATTGCCAGGAGTTGGGGTGGGGGAGAGATAGCTAGATAGAGCTCCAAGTACTTTCATGTCAGTGAAAAAACTCTGTATAGTATAGTAATTACAGATACATGTCATTATACATATGCCAAAACCCATAGAATGTGCAACCCAATGGTGAACTCTAATGTGAACTATGGAATTGGATGATAATGATGTGTCAGTGTAGGTTCCTTAGTTGTAACAAATGTACCTCTGGTGGGGGGTGTTGATAATGGAAGACTCTGCATGTATGGCAGCAGGAGTGGGAAATTTCTGTGCCTTCTGCTCAATTATGGTGTGAGCCTAAAACTGCTCTAAAATATAAAGTCTGTTAAATTTTGTTAAAAAGGGCGAAGCATTCTTATTTGTTGTATCATGAGGAAAATAATTGGGTACTTTCTTGTTATTTTGTTGCTGCTATTATTATTGCTGATGTTGTTGTTATTCTGCAAATTCTCCTTTTATTTTGTATCTGAATATAAATAAATAATAAATAAATAAATAAATAAATAAAACCCAGAAACAGGGATTTCTCATTGAATAGCTACATTGAAATTTTAGAATGTTAATGAGTAAAGAATTATATTTATTTAATTGTAAAAAAATACAATTTTATTCTTGTATTTCTAAGAATTTGGAATAAAGTGATAAAAAGAGACTGTTACCAATTACAGACAAAAATAATTACAACAAGGTAATTAGCAGGGAATAAGAACATAAGTTACTTTTTATTTAGAATACAAGATGATTCTGCAAAAGTTCTCTTTTTCATGTTGTGCTAAAAGTGTCAAACTTATTTTGAAAGGCCTAATTTTATTAAAATGTTTTTGCTAACTTGTCTTATTATGGGCATTATTGTAAAAACTGAGAGTGAAAACAGTATACTAATTAGTGTCCATTATGCATTCTGTTGCTCGTTTGCCATACAGAAATTATTTTTTAAACTTATATTTTCATTTCGCTTATATTCATTGCAATATGCAATCATCTTGAAAAATAGTTGTCATCAGGAGACATTGTTGAGTATAGAGTTTGTGTTAATGTGCCTACTGGTTTAAGAATGAAACAATAGTTTCTACTTCAGGGACACTGAGCCTAAAAACCAGAAAGGTGTTTCTTATTTTGTTTGTTTGCTTCTTTTTAACTATGAAAAAAATACACATAATGTTAAATGGAACATAGCATTCTGTGATAAATAGGACGATAGGAAATATTCATTCTCAATGCGAGATGCTGAGAGAACTTTGTAGAGGTGGGAGTTGAAAATAGATTGAATGATTGGAGAAGAGAAATAATCTAACATTTATGGTCCACTGACTATAGGCTAGCCACGTGGTCTTCCTAATCATATTGGATACTCATACCAATACTTTCAGATTAATTGCTATTATTTTTGTAAAGGCATTTAAACTGAGACTCAGTGGAATGGATTGACTTGCCAAGGGAACCCAGTTCATAAAGGAGAGCCAGAGTTCAAGTGTAGGCTGGTTGTAGCCAACACTCATATTTTTCTCCATACTTATATATAGTAGTTTATAGTTACTTGGGAAATGAGGAAGACAAAAAGGTCCAAGTAGAAGTGGGATAATTAGCAAGCCAATCTATTCATTAATTGCCCAGGAAATCACTAAAAAAAGGCATAGAATCCCAGTATTTGATGGAATTGCCTGGCTCTTGGGCAGCACCTCATGGCCTCTTAGTCTCACCTCTAATGTTAGCAGCTGAACCAGAGAGGTATTCAGAAAAGCATTGGCTATTTTTATGAAGGTATAACCAGAGAGCTTGGAATCCTGTCCAAGATTCAGAAGTTGCGGTGAGAAAGGCCAGAAACCTGAGGGAACTCTAGGCAGGAGCACTGTGGGATTGTTTAATTTTTTTTTTAAATATTTATTTATTTTGAGAGAGAGAAGACAGAGCGTGAGTGGGGGAGGAGCAAAGACAGAGGGAGACACAGAATCTGAAGCAGGCTCCAGGCTCTGAGCTGTCAGCACAGAGCCTGACTCGGGTCTCGAACTCACTAACTGTGAGATCATGGCCTGAGCCGAAGTCGGACTCGTAACAGACTGAGCCACCCAGGTGCCCCTGATTGCTTAGAAATTCTTACCATTAAGTGCAGCATTTAGTCAGGGCTAAATGCTGATTAGGACTGATGGATAAATTCTTCACCCTTTCTTTATTCTGACATTCTTTTCATCTGAATTCTCAGAAGGTTTTGAAGGATTAAGGAAACATAAAGTCCAAGAACAGATGAGTACCTCTATAATATACCGGACCCCCTTAGCACCATGTCCTAATATAATCTTAAATAAATTACCCAGACATAGCCTTTTTCTCAGGCCCTCCTTTTTATGATGAAATAGAATAAAATAGAATAAAAACTCAATCTAATCTTAGACAGCTATTCCACCCAGCTTAGCGCTGATATCCCATCTATACTATATGCTCTGTGATTGTCTAGAGAATGTGTCAAGGTTCATAATGGATGAATTATTTTTCTCACACAATGCTTTTCATTTCATAATCACCATATTAAGTTGTTGTCTGTCTCCCTTTAGATTTCATCAACTAGTTGTACTTAACCTTTTTGTGGGCATGCACTACAATTCTAATATTTCTATTATGTAATAGAGATATCTTCATATTCTTCCTTTATCACATTTAATCATCCATCATTTCAGCCAATATAAATTGCAAACATTCTATTTGGCAAATAATATAAAAGATGCTAATGTTATCCTGTATGACAGATACAGAATTTCTCTTCAGTGAACTAACAATATGGGGGAAGAGTAATATAAACCGAGACATGATATTAAATAATTTTAACGGAGAGTGGAAGTGCTGTGATAATATTCTGAAAGATGTGAATAACTTCATAAAGTCGGGAAAAGCATGGTAAAAAGGAAGCAAGGGAGGATGGAAAGAAGGAAGGAAGGAAAAGAAAGAAATAAGGATGGGGAGGATAAAATGAACTGTGGCAATAAAAGTTCAAAAGCATTAGAGAGAAAAAAAACAAGAGGACGAGAAAGGAGAAAAGGAGGAAGATGAAGAATGAAAAAATGCGTGGACCATTTGCTTTTGTGTAATATCATCAGTAAGCATTTTGGGTGTCATTTAAATCTTAAATGTGATAATCCCATTAGTGAAGGTTGCAGTTAAAATGCCATTGATTTTGGAGAAGGACAGGGGGAATTCTATAAAACAAATATTCAGGGACAGAACCAAGAAGAATTTTCTGTTTTCAAAAACTCTTGAGATAAAACCCATGTTAGACATAGAATATAAAATAAGGACTCTCTCTGTTTATTCTTAATGGATTTTGCTAAAGTTTTAATTTTTTTTATAATTGCTACTTTTTAATAGCATATACATGCCTATGCCAAGAATATCTCTGAAAGGCTAACCATGTAACTAAGGAGATATTGAAGAAATAGTTGCCTCTGTATAGGACAACTGGGAAACAACAGACAATGACAGGGAGAAAATAAAATTTCACAATGTAATTAAAAAAAATTTTTTTTACATTTTATTTATTTTCGATAAAGACAGAGCACAAGTGGGGTAGGGGCAGAGAGAGAGGGAGACACAGAATCTGAAGCAGGCTCCAGGATCTGAGCTGTCAGCACAGAGCCTGATACAGGGCTCAAACTCACAAACTGCGAGATCATGACCTGAGCCGAAGTCGGACCCTTAACTGACTGAGCCACCCAGGTGCCCCAATTTCACAGTATAATTTTTAAAAACTCCTTGGCATTTACCCTTGAAAGTAGTAAATAAGTAAGTTTGTGGAACAGTATTTATTTTTCATTGTTTTAGATAGAGATAGGTAATGTTTTTTGTTTTTTGGTTTTTTTTAAGACTCGTATTTTTTTGGATGCGTTTGTTTACTTTCTTAGCTGCTGGGTCTTTGAAACTATTTTCCCGTTGCTATGTCAAGTGACTTGATATGTTAGTGACAACAAATAACTTGATCTACTCTCCATGTCAGAACAGCAAGGAACATCTTAGCATTCAAAGGTTAAGTTAAAGCAGAATGTGTGTTTGAGTGCCGTCGTTACTTCGCATGCTCTTTCTGCAAGCAGGTCTTCAAATAATTAAGAAAAATATAAAATTTTATAAACAACTTTAAAGAGAGATTCTACAGCCATCTGGGTTTCACAATCTTGATTGGAATTACTCCTAATTATTGCTAACATTATAAATTTTGAAACCCTTGGGTACTATTTTGCTCCTTCTCTATAGAAGCTAATTAATCTTCTCTTTACAAAAATAATCCATCAATTTGAGATATTATTTCTTTTTAAAAGTCTCTTTGGTTTTGTCAGGGTCCCTGGGAGATTACCCTGCCTAATAACTTTTCACTCACTCAATTAAAACTTGACACTGACTATCCTGTAATCCAGACTCCACATTTTGTATAACCTTTTGACCTGCAGCAAAGCAGAGGAACTGAGAGCTCTCCGTAAGTCCCTCAGCCTCACTGAGGAGTGAGGCAGGTCTTTCCCAGAGCTGTTTTCCATGATAAGACACCTTCTCAAAAAGAATGGGACTAATGTATTGGTCTCAGAATAAACTTTTTTTTTTTTTCAGTCACCAGTATCTCAATCACTCTTCGCAAACGGGATCCGTAGACTGAATCTGTACAATATGCAAATCTACAAATCTGTTGCTCAGATAATAATTCTTAATATGGGTTTAAATCACAGTCTACATTTGACGGAACCAAAACAGTACAGACAATGAAGTTTAAAGTTCATCATTTTCTAACTTGTATTTTTCATCATTACAAAGTTATATTATTTGAAGATAGAGGATCCACAGTTCTTTATCTCCTTAAAATTTCATGAAAAAAGCAAGCTCTTTAATTAAAATTAAAGAGTTTAGAATTAAATATTTTAGCACTTGTCTAAAATCTTTAGATTTTTGAGTAGTCTTTAGTCTTGTCAGCAAGACTTAGGGTCAGGTTTGTTCATGCACAGAGGGCAACATTCAATCAAGCAATTTAAGTTCTGTCAGTGATCTTTGATTCAAATATAACCTAAAAATCCTGATTATCATAAAATTATGCTCTGACAAGAGCTAATTAACAAGTAACATATTTTTTAAATGACTGTAAAAAGAAAATTCCAGTAGTCTAACTAATGTTCTCCTAATTGCCCTCTTCATATTTTGGAATAAGTAATTATAGGATTATCAAATCTAAAGAAATTTAACATGCATCTTTTTGTAGTAGGAACAGCACACAGTAAAGTCTGCCCCAAAACATTTACTAATACAACCTTCTATAAACATGTTGACAGACTTTTTTTAGCTAGTGTGTTTTTGTGCGTTTGATATTTAGGCAGCAATTTAAAACAACTTATCATATTTAAAAATAAAATTTCAAGACACATACATACATACATTGATGCTAAGCAAAATAAATAATCTTGATTATTTTTCTTAGTTCTATAGGTTCTTTTCCTGAACAAAAAGCTGCTAGTATGTATGTAGATTAGCTATATTTCAGTTCAGTAAATTCATATAACACAAATTTTTATACTGTCACTCAAAAATTTAAAGAAACTGAGTTGAAGGGTGATAGGTATAAATGCCTGTAGATAGTTCAGTATATTTCTGCATTAGAAATATGGTAGTGTGGGGGCGCCTGGGTGGCGCAGTTGTCCGACTTCAGCCAGGTCACGATCTCGCGGTCCGGGAGTTCGAGCCCCGCGTCAGGCTCTGGGCTGATGGCTCAGAGCCTGGAGCCTGTTACCGATTCTGTGTCTCCCTCTCTCTCTGCCCCTCCCCCGTTCATGCTCTGTCTCTCTCTGTCCCAAAAATAAAAATAAACGTTGAAAAAAAAATTAAAAAAAAAATAATAAAAAAAATAAAAAAAGAAATATGGTAGTGTGGATATTTCATTCCTGTAGCTAAAATATATTTTTTTCATTTTTCATGTGACATCATAGTCACTCAAAATCTATTAAAAGAAACAATTAATTTTGTGTTTGTGTATAGACACACATATACTTCCTTTATTTCAATAATAAAAAGGATTAAAATGTTAAACAAAAACATGTAGCTACTTTGAATTAGTTACCTTTATTCAAGTTGCAGAGAGTGCTAGAAATGTACTCTCTTATGGGTTTTCAAATTCTGCATATTATACAGCTATAACACAAAAGGTGTTATATGGGCTTTTTCAGTATAAGAAATTATTTAAGAGTACACTTATCTTGAGGTCATGTGGGTCGCTCAGTGGGTTGAGTATCCCACTTGATTTCAGCTCAGGGCATGCTCTTTCGGTTCTTGGGATGGAGCCCTGTGTAGGGCTCCACGCTGAGTAGGGAGCCTGCTGGAGATTTTCTCCCTCTCTCCCCCTGCCCCACCCCCAGCTTGGCTCTCTCTCTCTCTCTAAAAAAAAAAAAGAAAAGAAAAAGAAGAGTACACATCTTGATGAGCACTGAGTAATGTATGAAACTGTTGAATCGTTGCATTATACACCTGAAACCAACACTGTATGATAACTACACTGGAATTAAAATAAATATTTGTAAATTGGAAAATGTCTAATATGTAATTTTCAACAATCATTTAACATGTAAAATAAATCCATAATGATCTAAAAAAATCACTTTGTAGTTTCCTTTATAAAGCTTGACACTTGATTTTTTGTGCATATATGCAAGCATCTGGGCTGTAAATATCAATATCAAATTTTATTACAGTCAATAAAGGGGAAAAAGTAAAGCACATGTGTCCATTAATGATTTTAACATGTATGCCTGTATGTGACAAGCAATTTCTATATAAGAATTAGAATCTGATGGACCAAGTGCATTGAAATAGCAGAAGAGCTTATTGAAATATTATTAAATTATAATGTATTTATATTTGATATTTTCTAATGCCATTGCATTAATTAGCAATAATACATTATTTTTTGGAATTAAGTTATAGTGTTTTATAGAGTAAAGTTTAAGCTGCATTGAGGCAATATGGACATTTTAATCATTATAATTTTGCAATAGTACATTATATTTCTAATCAGAAGTTCTCCTGTTTAGCAAGGCTAGCTAAGTTCAGAAAGGTCTTTTCTTCTCTGTGCATCCCACAACAGATTGCCACAATCAGTGCAAGCAGTAGTATGCTCCAATGAGGGTGATCTGATTAGAATGACTCGGCTCATTTGTAATTGCTAGAAACAGGGCTATTCATAGAGGGAGTAAGTGGAAATCACAGAAGCTCAGCATCATGCTATTATTTGTATACACTGGAATCAAATAAACAGGTAACATAATCACTTGTTTTATGTATCTGCTGGGGCTTGGTGATGTGCTTTGCTCTTTGTAAAGATTCTGGCTTATTAGAAGTGTAAACACCAGAGATCTATGTTTCTGCCAAAAATCATGGCTTAGCATCTGCCACAATAATTTACGATGTTGGAACAGGTAGTCTTTATCTTGAAATTTTTGGAGCCACTTTACTTTTAGGTATTTTGGGAACTCTGAGTTTCAAAAGAAATATACTACCTTCAGCATCATTTAGTGTATCATTGCATATTGTGGAAAACTACACTGTTCATTGATATAAACTGCTACCTACATCTCGTCATGTCTACAAATTTATAAAGCCTAATTCTAACTATAAACTTATATATATTTTTATTAGAAAACAACCTATGCGATATATAAACAGTCACTTTAGTGGAAGATAATCAAATTATTTAGTCAAGTATAGATAAAAGCAACATTTACATGAATGTTCCTTATAATGTTATGTTTGCATATGCAGTTATAATATATTATTTTTATATGCAAAAATTGATTGCATATTTTATTCATGGTGTACGCAGAGGCATTACTTTTATTTATAAATATCAGGATTTAATTTTTTGGTTTAATACTTTATATTTCTATAAATTGGGTTTTTAGTAGTAAATTACAAGTCCATATTCTGAGCTGATGAAGGGTGGGTGTATATAATAACTACTTTTGTGTAACAAATACTGTGAAACTTAGCAACTTAAAATAACAATTTTATTTTGCTCAAGATGGTATAGGTCAGGAGTTTGGAAAGAGCTTAGATGTTAGATTTTTCTTGGGATCTTCCATGAAATTATAACCAAATCTTAGTGGAAGCTGGTTCATCTGTAGGCTCAGCTAGGGAAATCATTTACATGGCCAGCAGTTGATGCTGGCTGTCAGCCTTCACCTCATCTGGGGCCCTTCATGAGTGCCTACACAAGGTACCACCATAAGTCTTGGGCCTCCTTATATCATGGTGGCTTTTTGATAATGAAGCTTCCTGGAGGGAAGCTTAGGGCTCTAGCAAATTTTCCAGTGAACAAAGTGAAAGCCCCATTACCTTTTTTTTTTTTTTTTTTACTCAGCCTCTGAAGTTACATAGCCCAATTTCCACAGGACTCTAATGATTTAAGAAGTCACAAGTTCACTCAGTCAAGAAGAGGATGTACAGACTTCACCTCTCAATGAGAAAACTCAAAGGCTTTGTGCCTATTATATTTTTAACCATTTCATGGAGAAATGAAAAATGTTACATCAGGAATATCTAAAAACACAGTAGTTTGCAGAATTTACGGTTGGAGTGAAGCAACTGGGATTTGAGTTTATGTACTCACATTTAAATATAGAGTTAAATCTACAAATCATTCTCTAGAAAGGAATGCCATTTAGCAGTGGCAGTGAGCTCACTATGGCTTTCACCCTAAAAATAGATGAAAATGTCAAAAAAAACCCTGAGCCCATTTAAATTGGAATTTATATGATATTTGGAAACATCAACATATTTAAACATGAAATGATCCAGATTATCATTGTTATAATAAAAGGCCAAAAGTAGTGTGGTGATTGAGCAAATTTACTAAAATCAAAGATCATTTTTTTTTTCTTGAAACTCCAGCCATCAAAGAAAAATGTGGAAGATAGTCCCAAGATAAAAAAAGGTGGATTGGTATAGGATAAAACAGCGAGGCAGAAAGAAGAAAGAAGAAAACAGAGCCCATTCCTTTGGGAAAAGAAGATAAGAGAAATAATCAGTTACTTTTGGGGGAATCTCAAGAACTGTATATAAAGGTATAAATAATTCTTCATTTGTTGCTTCATTCTCAGGAAAGATTGTAAAATCTAAATATCTGTTTAATACTTTTACTGATTTCCATCCAACTTCAAATCCTTATTTTGGGCACATAGTGAACTACAAGATTTATAGAAATATGGAAAAGCTCTTCTATATAAAACTGATATGTTTCCTACTGGTATATGATTACAACTAAATGCTATTAATCTGAGTGCTTTAGAACTATACCTATTACAGTCAATATTTGAAACTCACTATCAATAAATTTGGAAAATATTTTATTCACAGTATTGCTAAATCTGTCTGTGCATAATGATATTCCTTGAACTATATTACAGTATTTGGCAAATGCATATGTTCCTTCCTGAAGAAAAGCCTCATCATTTATTTCCTTCCACTTAAAATCCTCCCTCTTGAGAAAATGTTCATATTTCTTAAAAAGCTTTATAAAACCTTTATGCTTTCACCCCATCCAGCATTACATTGTAGTTTGCAGAAAATTTTGTGATTTTGCTTTTTCCTGGTTTTTGAACAAGTTCCATCTGGTCCTTTCCCTTGTGCTCTTTTTCTGAATAACTCTTATTTGTTGCTGAGGTCATAAAAAACCCTCTACACAATTCTTAAACTTTCCTTTATCCTTTAAAGTAGAGGGAAGTGCCACTTTAAATTGTTCCCATGACAACTTCTACAAGTGCCATGGTAACACTGTGATTTCCTAAACCATACTAGCTATGTTAAAATGAAAAGTTCAAATTAATATCAGAGCTCTGACGCAATACCATGAGTACAATGCAACTAGTCATTTACAATTTTTTTTATTTGTTTACTTTTTATTACCTTTATAAGGTAAGGTGATAAGTTAGAAAAGCTCTTCAGATGATGTCATAGTCAGTATTCTAATTCCTTGATTGTGCTCATCCAGGTAGATGATATACCTATGAAGCCTTTCCCTTTATGTTGATTTACACCTTACTTACATAATTCCATATTCTCCAAACCTTTGTTTTTTTTACAACATTTTTGTATGTTTTACAACATACAAATTCTATTACATTTCATATTGCCGTATACATAAATATATTTCATCTCCTTTGGTGGAGGAAATTGTATCTCATTATTTATCATTGTACATTTTACTCACCAACATACTTCCCAAAAGGACTTGTCTAATGCCTTGTACTTGGCATGCAGTGACTATTTGTTGAACTGATTCAAATTGAATTAAATATGAGTCAGTCATCAGGATCCATGGCATCACTTTCATCCAGGGCAAGTTAAGTTATTGAGTCACAGATTCATTCAGCTCATCCTCAAAATGGAATGAAGATAAGAAGGTGATGTACTTTTTCTAGATAATGATTTTTTTATAGAAATGCAGGGGTTTTTGTTTTGTTTGTTTTGTTTTGTCTTGGTCTACTTGTTTTATAGTCAGATAGACTTATATGCAGGAGAATGTGTAGAGTTTTTAATCTCAGTCTATTTTTTATTGCCTCCATCATCTGCTGGACAACTTGTACATGATATAGTATTTTATCATGTGATAAAATCCCCAGTTGCCATTACTCGTGATCATGCAGCTCAGAGCAGCAGAATGAGAGACCTACAGAAGGGTCAACCACATTGCAAGGCTTTCAGCAGGAAGCTCTGAAACAAAATACTCTGGAAGAATGAACTTCCAAGAAAGGAAATGGTCTAGAACAGCTTGTAAACATTATTCTTCATGTTTAGACTTTATTCTTCAGAGTATAAATGCTACTCACTAGTGGAAATATTCACTTTCCGTGACTTTAATTCTATCTGTAAATATACCATACTGTCACAAATTAATATTCCATAATAACTAGCTACATTTTCAATTTTAGTAAATTTTTCAGCCATTATAGGAAAAGAACTTTATTTCATTCACATAACTTCTGATGGCCCGTCCACTAGTTACTGTAATATTGTCAGGAGTTTTCTTCAATATTTTTTTGTAAATGAATTGTATTATCTATTTTTTATCTTATATTTGTAGACTAAGACAGAAAAATAATAGCTTGAATTGGATGTATCTCCTCTTTTGCAAATAAGTATTTCCATTCGAAGTCGAGTTTGGTAGTTTAAGCAATTATATTATTTACTTATGATTTATATTAATATTCTTTATATATTATGCGATTCAATAGCACATACTTAAGTTATGTGGTATGCATATAACTCAGTATAAGAAGGATATTAATTTTTAAAAACTAACTTAATTTTGATATGAATTTGATAAAGCTTTTTAAACTGCTAAGCAAAGGTTCCTCTGAGTGGAGAAGATCTGTGATTACATCCACAGTTGTGTTTATTAAGAGCCATATATCAAATAAGTAGTCCCTTGTCTTCTCCTGATTTGTCTTCTGTCCTTGTGCAATGTGAGCTTTTAAGGTCGAAAAGGAATCTAACTTCTAATTAATGATGACAATTTGACATATATATTATTTTCCCTCTTTAAATTCCACTAAATTTAAAATAAAGTTGAAGACATTATTAGTACACAAGGAACAATAGTACACAAGGATTATGAAACAGAGTAAACAAATAATTACAAAAAATGTTGGATGATAGAAGACAGATGCAATAATATAAATGACTTACAGGCAGCCATCCAAGTGACTGAAGTGAACCAATTAGCTTCTGGCTTCCTACAGTCACAAAACAGGCTTAAAACTTGCAGCAAACAGTCCTGCTGTAGATTCTGATGATATGTAAAGTTCTATATGATGAACAGGAGAAAAAAATCAGTCACTTATACTGAATAACAGCACCTGAGAGATTGGCCTACAGACATAAGACAGCTGGAATCACAAAGGAAAGCACTCAAAGATGCAGTAGTATTTGGTGGTCTCTTGACAAAAGAACTTCCCTCACTCTATCACTGTACTCTGAAAGTACTTGTGTTTTTCCTCTGAAAGCAGACTTTCAATCAGACATTGAGTTCTGGCTTTTAAATATGAAGTCAGTTAAATGACAACAAGTATCACTAGCATTTCAAAAAATTCTCCAATGAGAAAGGAACAAGAAACTACTACCATGATAAAAGAAATGTTAGGGGCATTCAGGTGGCTCAGTTGGTTAAGCGTCGGACTTCAGCTCAGGTCATGATCGTTCAAGCCCCACAACTGGCTTGCTGCTATCAGCGCAGAGCCTACTTCGAATCCTCTGTCCTCCCTCTCTCTGTGCCCTTCCCCACTTGTGCTGTCTCAATAATAAACATTAAAAACAAAAAAAAAATGTTAAGGGAGCAGAGACACCATTGAGAGTAAGAAATGTAGCTTCTCAATATTGTACAGTATTTATATTGTCACAATAATAGAAACATAAGCAAATGATTTAATTAATATTAGAATGTAGTCACTCAGGAAATTCAGGGACAAGTAAATGAGAAGTTGAAAAGGATAGGGGCTGACTATTGCAAATTTTTATAAGCAGTGGAGCTCAAAGTCTGAAGTTTTAGAAGACCCCTTCCCCAATTGCTAGGATTGTGTCTGGTGGGTGTAGAGGTGCTCCTGTGGAGAAAGAGGGTAGAGACCCAGGAGCGGGTAGTATGGTCTGAGGATCCCCTGGGTCACACAGGGAGAAACAGTTCTCCTTATTGGTGTGCATTTGGGAGAGGTAGTACTGCCTCTCAGGGGACAAAAGAGAAGGCAGATAACATCGAGTGGACCCATTAATTAGCATAGCAGCAGAGGGGTCTGCTGAAGGCAGCTACCCGGCTTTTGGCTGCATCTTACCACAAACTCCTAGTACCATGCAGTTATGCGACTATTTTTTTGGCACAAACCAGCACCAGCTACAGTGTTGTCAGACCTTCCCCTTAGAGGATCAGCATGGGTCTGTGCTGCACCTGGTCCCTAAAATTTGGAGCTTTGAAAACCAGTCATGAGCCTGAGTTAAATCACAGGAGTGTTTTGTTATGGCAGAGGGATGGCTTGGACACAGATAGGGTGAAGACAGGGTTCTGACAAAAGCTAGGGACAAAAGAGGGGAAACTGTTTGCTTTTCTGTTAGGGTTTCCTGAACAGTGGTGGGCATGAACTCCTCACTCTGGGGACTAGAGCATGAGGCAACTCAATTTCCCCCCTTGCCCATCAGCACTGACCAACTTCAGTGAGCAACACAATGCCACCCAGAGGAGACTGGAGCCGCTTACACCAAGTCCCGCCCCACTGCAACTGCAGGTGCATTTTTCCTAGGCAAGTCCGCCTGAGAACCTGTGCAGTAGGCCCATCCATCTCTCAGAATACAAGCACAACCCCCCCTCCTGCCCTGCACACACCAAGTCTACTGATGATATAGTGCCATAAAGTTTCAGCTCTAGGGGAAATAGGATCTAGCTTTTTCTAACAAGCAGACCAAAACACACCTAATTAAAACTCACCACACATTGGACCAAATCCAAACACTTCACACTGCAGGCAAGGAGAAACTCTGCAGAGATCTGATCTGAGGGAAAGAACAACCAAAACACAACAGCAGAATACACACAGCATATGCTAACCCCACCCCCCCAAAAAAAAAAAAAACTCCTGAAGCACCAGATCCTGGACAGTATATGACCTCTTCTTAATATAGCCATTACTTTCAGGAGCAGGAAATGTAACAAGTTTTCCTAATACACAGTAGACAGAGATCTAGGCAAAATGCCAAGACAGAGGAATTCATCCCAAAAGAAAGAACTGGAAGACATCAGGGCTGAGGATCTAATCAGAACAGATATAAGTAATATGTCTGAAACAGAATTTAAAAAAAAAAAAAAAACAATCATAAGGATACTAACTAAGCTTGAGAAAAGCATGGAAGACACTAGACCTTTCTGCAGAGATAAATGAACTAAGAGCTAGTAAAGCTGAAATTAAAAAAAAAATGCTATGACCAAAAGGCAAAAAACAACTGGATGCAATGAAAACAAAGATAGACGAAGCAGAGGAAAGAATCAATGATATAGTAGATACAATTATGGAAAATAATGAAGCTGAAAAGGAGAGAGAAAGAAAAGTATTGGATCACAAATGAAGACTTAGGGGACACAACAACTCCATAAAGCATAATAACATATATATCATAGGAGTCCCAGAAGAAAAGAAGGATAAGGGGCAGAATGTTTATTTGAGCAAATTTTAGCTGAAAACTTCTCTAATCTGGGGAAGGAAACAGTCATCTCACTCCAGGTAGCACAGAGAACACACATCAAATTCAACAAAAGCTAGCCAAACCTGAGACATATCATAGTACAATTTGCAAAATATAGAGATAAGGAAAGAATCCTGAAAGCAGCAAGGGAAAATAAATCCTTAACCTACAGGGAAATACAAATGAGGCTAGCAGTAGATATTCCCACAGAAACCTGGCAGGATGTAAAGGAATGGCAGTATATATTTAACATTTTGAAGGGGGAAAAATATGCAGCCAAGAATACTTTATCCAGCAATGTTATCATTCAGGATAGAAGGAGAAATAAAGAGCTTCCCAGACAAACAAAAACTGAAGGAGTTCATGACCACTAAGCCAACCCTGCAAGAAATATTAAAAGGAACACTTAAGATGGGAAAGACCAAAAACAACAAAGACTGGATAGGAACAGATAAAAACCTCCAGAAACAGCAACTCCACAGGTAATATAATGGTACTAAATTCTTATCTATCAACAATTACTCTGAATGTAAATAGACTGAATGCTCAATCAAAAGATACAAGGTATCAGGATGGATTTAAAAAAAAAGACCCATCTATATGCTGCCTACAAGAGACTCATTTTATTAAAAAAATAATGTTTATTTATTTTGGGGATAGAGAGAGACACAGAGTGTGAGTGGGGGAGGTTCAGAGAGAGAGGGAGACACAGAATCCGAAGCAGCCTCCAGGCTCTGAGCTGTCAGCACAGGGCCCAATGCAGGGCTCAAACTCACAAACTGTGAGATCAGGACCTGAGCCAAATCAGATGCTTAATCGACTGAGCCACCCAGGTGCCCCCAAGAGACTCATTTTATACATAAAGACAAATGCAGGTTGAAAGTGAGGGGATGGAGCACCATCTATCATGCTAATAGATTTAAAAAAAAAAAAAAAAAAAGAAAAAAGAAAAAGAAAAAGAAAAGAAAAAGCCAGAGTAGCCATACTTCTATCAGACAAACTAGATTTTAAACCAAAGACTGTAACAAGAGATGAAGAAGGGCAGTATATCATAATTAAGGGGCCTACCCAACAAGAATATCTAACATTTATAAATACTTATGCCCCCAATTTGAGTTCCCGGATATATAAATCAATTAGTAACAAGCACAAAGAAACTTATTGGTAATAATACAATAATAGAAAGGGACCTGGTTTTTTAGACGTTTATTTATTTTTGAAAGAAAGAGACAGAGAATGAGCAGGAGAGGAGCAGAGAGAGAGAGAGAGGGAGACACAGAATTGAAAGCAGGCTCCAGTCTCTGAGCTGTCAGCACAGAGCCCAAAGCAGGGCTTGAACTAATGAGTGGTGAGACCATGACCTGAGCTGAAGTGAGATGCCCAACTGACTGAGCCACCCAGGCGCCCCAAGGACTTTAATACCCCACCTACAAGCAATGGACAGATCATCTAAGCAGTAAATCGACAAGGAAACTGGCTTTAAATGATATACTGGACCAGGGGGACTTAACAGACATATTCAGAACTTTTCATCCTAAAGTATCAGAATACACATTCTTTTAGAGTACAGATGGAACACTCACTAAAATAGATCACATACTGGGTCACAAATCAGCCCTCAACAAGGACAAAATATTGAGATCATACCAGGCATATTTTCAGACCATTACACCATGAAACTTGAAGTCAACCACACAAAAAAATTTGGAAAGACCACAAATAAATGGAGGTTAAAGAACATCCTACTTGGGCACCTGAGTGACTCAGTCAGTTAAGCATCCAACTCTTGATTTTGGCTCAGGTCATGATCTCACAGTGGTGGGATGAAGCCCCACATCAGTCTTTGCTCTGGATGCAGAGCCTGCGTGGGATTCTCTCTCTCTTTCTCTCTCTGCCCCTCCCCTGTTCTCTCTCTCTCTCTCTCTCAAACAAAATAATAATAATAACAATAATAATAAATAATAATAATAATAATTTAAAAAAGAGAACATCCTACTAAAGAACAAATGGATTAACCAGGAAATTAAAGAAGAAATAAAAAAAAAAAAAAACGCATGGAAGCAAATGAAACTAAAAACACGACAGTCCAAAACCTCTGGGATGCAGCAAAGGGGGACATAAGAAGGAAGTATATAGCAATATAGGCCTACCTCAACGAGTAAGAAGACTCTCAAATCAACATTGGATATATTTATATATGATATAATAAATAATATATAATAGTATATAATGGATATATCTATATCCATTAATCCCTTGAATGTCACACACTTACCTGATACTACTCTCTCATTATATATATATATATATAGAGAGAGAGAGAGAGAGAGAGAGAGTGAGTGAAATTTCAGGGTACCTGGGAGCCTCAGTTCAGGTAATGATCTTGTTGTGATATCGAATCAACAATGCAGATATATATATAGATATATATATACACATATATATATATGGTATAATAAATAATATATAATAATATATAATAGATATATATATCCATTAATCCCCTGAATGTCACACACTTACCTGATACTACTCTCTCTCTCATATATATATATATATATATGTGTGTGTGTGTGTGTGTGTGTAAACAGAATATTACCCAGCCATCAAAAAGAATGAAATTTCAGGGCACCTGGGAACCTCACTCAGTTAAGCGTCCAACTCTTGATTTCAGCTCAGGTCATGATCTCACTGTTGTGATATCAAACCCCACACTGGGCTCCTTGCTGGGTGCGCAGTCTGCTTAAGAGTCTCTGTGTTCCTGTCCTTCTGCCCCTCCTTTGCTTGCTTCTTTCTCTCTCTCAAACAAACAAAAAACAGAATGAAATCTTGCCATTTGCAAGGACATGGATGGAGCTATGCTAAGCAAAATGTCAGAGAAAGAAAAATACCATATGATTTCAGTCGTATGTGGAATTTAAGAAACAAAGCAGATGAACATATGGGAAGGAAAAAAGAGAGAGACAGAGGGAAGCAAGCCATAAGAGACTCAACTATAGAGAACAAATGGAGGTTTGATGGAGGTGGGTGGGGATGAGCTAAATGGGTGATGGGTATTAAGGAGGGCACTTATTGTGATAAGCACTGGATGTTAATATATAAGTGATGAATCACTAAATTCTACACCTGAAATCAATTTTACCATGTATTTTAACTAACCAGAATTTAAATAAAAACTTGAAAAAAGAAAAAAATGTGTTTGCAAGTGTATGTGTGGAAAAAGAAAAAAAAGAAAGAAATATTGAGGCAGGGCCCTCAAGAAGCCAGTAGAAATTGTTAGGAGTAAGACTGAAAGAAACACACTGTTAGTATTGTAATGTTTATTAATAACTTGTTAACAATGTATTCATTAAGTTATATATTCCTTAAGTTATAGTCATTCATGCTATTGATGGAAATGTAGACTTATTTATTCAAATAAAAAATTGAATTGATTGAGTTTCCTAAAATATGACTGGCATTATAATTTAAGAATATGAAATACACATTTTTATTGATGTTTAACCCATAAAAATGACATTACCAAAGTCACAAAGGCTGTAAGTGTTCTCATATATTTCTTAAGTCTGGCTGATAACACTGATCACACTCTAGACTTTGCCTTTTTGTGGTTATGGGGTAGGGAGGAGGAGAAGAATAAGGGAGTAATTTAATAACTATGCACCCTTTGTCAAAATCGAGTAGCTCATCTTGTTATGGGAAGCATCATTAATATTATTATTAACAATTTTAAGAGACCTTTCCAAAAGTATTCCTTTCAATTGATGAGCTGTTGTGGTGGTATAATAAAGATTAAAAAGTCACAAACTGAAGATGAAAACTTTCTACCACTTGAATAAAATGACAAAGATTCAAGAGGCTTTTAACCTCTTACGTGTCCCTGGTACAGTTTAGGTTTTGTCTTTAATATTTTCTTAGTTATCTCTATCTCAGCATTCTCTTGGGTAGAAAAATTAAGGAGACAAAAGTTCTTTAAAAAACAGTTGTGCTTACTTGTTCTAAGCATAAGAAATAGATAGGCATACTAGTGATTCCACTGAGCAAAAACTATAACCCATTAATCCCCTGAAATGTCTCATACCCGATACTACTCCCTCATTTGTTATGTTGAAATAAGTGTATAGAATAGGTATAATAAATTTAGGAAAGCAATATTTATCTATAGGAACTAACCAGAGACCAACTAATAGCCTTTCAGTGATGAATGGAATCCCAGTTTTTCTCCAGTTAAATTGAAGAGCATATCATCATTTTCTTGGGTAATGTCATTGCCATGAAAATGCATCCAGACCCTCTCAGGGAACTCTTTCAGCATGGTGCTGACTGACTGCTTTAGGCAGCCTCCTGTTCATTTGGAGAGTAGATTTATTAGTTAGAAATTCATTAAAAAAAAACTAAGGAGAAGAGTCTCCTTATTGATTATGCCTTCTCTTCTTACTTTTGTCTCTGATGAAATATAGATTAAGTGGATTCCATTATCCCAATGACAGTTTCCCAAAAATTTGAAGAGAGTTATTTGGCCCATTTTAAATATTCAATGTTAACTCTACCCAGTTCTTTCAATCATTTTTTTGTGTGTGAAATAAATTTTTAAGAGCGCTTAATATACTGCCTGCATTCCACAGAAAGAATTCTAGTTTATCAATATTAACTTCGAATGTAGTGTACAAAATGAATAATCTTATTTCTACTAACTTCAGAGTCATCACAGAGCATACTAGGGATGTTTCAAATTTTATCCCTTAGTGCATCTATATTTCAACTATTAGATGCTATTATTGTGTTGGATATTTAGCAAAATTATTCTCTAGAAATTTTTAATAAAGAATTTATATTTAATTTCAAATTTAAAACTTTTATTCCACACTAATATATTGTTTAACCTTCTATTTTATATGATTTCATCCAAAAGTCTTAAAACTTTTTAAAAAAGGATTGACATTTATCTCCAGTGATAGGTATTTTCTGTCCCTGACCCTGAATGCATTGGGAATATGAACACTATGTGATAATGGTAGGGTTGATTTGTTTTGGTTTTTCATTGTGGTAATGTTGGATATTGTGTTTTGATGTTCTCTCTTATGCTACATGCAGAGCTCCCAGTTAGTGGTGCCACACTTATCTATGTATTCCCAGATATTTATCCCCTAAAATATTGTTTAGTGAATAAATGAAGGGATATGTAAACAAATGAATAAAATTATATGGCAAACTATGCACCAAACTCTATTAATCATTTATAAATAAGCTTTAATTTGATTCATTTTCTATTTGAATTAAGCATTACTTTTCTTATTGTACACATGAATTGAATATGATGTTTATTAAGTAGTTTGGCTAATACTTTAGTTGTCCAGTAGCACATTCATTTAAGCATAAATACATATTTAATGATATTGACTCAAACAATATGTTAAAACTGATACTTCGGTTAAAACTGTCAGTAAATCCATGATAGGAAAGTGGGACGATAAAGACATGGAGATGGAAGCAGGTATAATAAGACCATATGTCTCATGTACTGCATATCCTTTCTTCTATTTCTCTTTGGCAAAAAAAAAAAAAAATCAATACCAGAAAGTTTAAATTTAACATTCAGAATAATTTGTTCCTCATGAACCATGCTAAATGTCTAGACAATGGTGAAGTCAGAACAACCAATATCAATTTTCCAGGAGACAATTTCATAGTCTTTCATTATAAATAGAACTGAAAGTATCTGTTAATGCAGCTGTTACCTTGCAAGAGGTTTTTTAAGGTTGGCAAACTTTTTTTTTTTTTTTTTTTATGTTTTAGAGTGCTAAACTGTATTTTGGCTTTAATGAAACTTAGAGTGAAAAAGAGAGTAAGCCTTAATTTAAAATTCATTTAATTTGTAACACTTATATATTTTAATGATCTTTTAAATATTCTTATATTTTCTAATAGTTTAAATTACTGTTAGTAATGTTATTTTAATCAAATTAAGTCTTTGATAGCCTTGTTGAGCAAAAGAATTAGAGTTCTAATAGTAGTGAAACTACACCCAAGGAAACATGGTATAAACTCTCCAAATCTATTTATGTTTTTAGTCAAGATTTTATGCAAGTTGTTTCCATAAGTATTTGTTAAATATAGTAAATCAATGAAATACATGGGCTTATTATTTGAGTTTTAATCATTAATGTATAAACCTAAAATTATATTTCACATTGAATGTGTAATTTTACTGAGACTCAAATTTCATTTGCTCATGTGTGGAAAATCAGTTAACTGGAAATTGAGTCTTACAAACTATGTATATATTTTGTATTGTTGCCATAATAGATTTCTACACACTTAGTGATATAAAACAAGCCAGATTTATCACGGAATAGCTTTGTAGGTTAGAATCCCCCACAAGTCTCACTGGGCTAAAATCAAGGTATCGTACAGATGCATTTCTTCAGGAGTCTCTACCAGGGATTTCCTTGCCTTTTCCAGCCTCGAAAGGCTTCCCTCATTCCTTCGTTCATGACCTCTTTCCTCCACCAAGGTAGATTCTTAAAGTCCTTAACCTTAAACTCATCTGTAATTTGTTGCTTTGTTTGTTCGGTTTGGTATGTTTTGTTTTTGCCATGTTAAGTAACATATTTAAAAATTCCTGGGATTAAGGCATGGATATCTTTGGAAGGTTTGTTATTCTTTCTACCTCACATAAAATCCATTATAGTTTCTTCTTCTTCTTTTTTTTTTTTCTATTATTATTTTAGAGCAAAAAAGTGTGTACTTTATTAAAACTTGTCTACTTTATTTTAATAAATATATTTTCTTAAAATTTACATTAAGTGAATGGTACAACCTTAAAGTTTAGGTTATGTGAGAAAATGCCTAGAGAGTAGATACAGAAAAAAATGAACATAAAGGAACTTCTACATATTTGGGGATTTTTAATCACTTCGGTTTAAACCTCTTCAGGCTATAATGGAGGAGTTATAATTGAAAAAAAAGAAAGCAATAAAAGATAAAAAATAATACTTTGAGAACCTGCTATAAAGTAAACATTAAATTGGAGACTGTATAATTCAGAGGACATAAATATTGATTTATTCCTTCATCTAGACAATATTATCTTTGATTTTTTGATGTTGATGCCATGTGTCCACCAATGCAAGTTTCTAGGGATGCATGTTAAGTAAGTCAAATTTTCTACTTTGGAAACCTCCATAATATTAGGATGTACAGAAAAGTTAATACATATTTGCCAAATTATCTAATAAGTGTTATAACCTAAATATGCATAATTTGCTATTTGAAAAATGAGCACAAATAGTTATTATCCTTGGGTAGCAGAGAGGATAGAAATTAGAGATACTGTTCAAGGCTATTTGCTGTTGTCAGAAGCTTATAAGCTTCTTATGAGAAAGGAATAGATCTTGTTAAGATTTGTGTCTTCATGGCCTATCACGGTGCTAAACACACAGTAGATATTCAACATTTGTTTATTATTAAAGGAGATTATAGTTCAGGTTGTAGAGAAGAAACTAACATTAGTTGATTATTTTCCAAGTGTTGACACATATCACATATTGTTGAATCAGTGACCATATATAGAAAAGAAGGGGACACCCATTTATTTTAAGGAAGATTTGGAAGCTCAGAAATTTAGTGACTTTTCACTGCTCCTAAAGGTTCATCTAGTAATTAAGAGGTAGAGTCAGAAGTTTTGTAATTGTTTGGCAAATTAAATTACATCTCATCCCCAAAATTATGTTATGCCCATTTTATTAAAGTATAAAATTTTCTTTCTATAAGTAGGCTTCACACCCAGTGCAGACCCTAGTGCTGGGTTTGAACTCATAACTCTGAGATCAAGACCTGAACAGAGATCAGCAGTCAGACACTTAACCAACTGAGCCACCCTGGCGCCCCTAGAATATCATAATTTGGTGGTGGTGTGGTCACCTGGGTGGCTCAGTCAATAAAGCATCCAACTCTTGATTTCAGTTCAGGTCATGATCTCATGATCATGAGATCAAGCCCAGCATCGGCTCCACACTGGTCGCGGAGCCTGCCTGAGATTCTCTCGCTCCTTCTCCCTGTACCCCTCCCCCGCTCATGGTCTCTCTTTTTCTCTAACTAAATAAATTTTTAAAAAACAATATTTTTAAAACATGTATTCCTTTATGGTAACTTAAAATGTTGAACTTTCTCAGAATTACATACATTTCTTCTCTTCATGGGAAGAACCCCTCCCTGGTCAAAAATCAATTCCAAGTTTAAAATTGGTGCTTGATATTCAGCTTCTTATCACCAACTGAGAGAAATTTGTTAACCATTGCTCCCTTCAGTTTGCATGAAACAAATATTTTTATTTAAAAACTATGTAATTAAATTCCTATCAAAATCCCTGAAGATTTTGATGTGCCTTTCCTTGGAGTACACTTTCTTATAATTGATAAATTCTGAGGCACACCTATATACATACTTCAGTGAATCACTGAAAATCATTTTTGTGGCATTTAGTCACAAAATAAATTATGAACAATTATCTAGGATAAATAATAACAATAAGAAGAAAAGTGTGAAAAATTCCAGATTTGTGAGAAATAAAATATTTTGAGAACTGGATATTAATGAACTTCAGGGAATAGAAGAAATAAGGGAATGATGCCAATTGATAAATACTTAATTGGTTTCTACCAATAAATGCCAAGCAATTATCTGAGGACCAGAGATCTGGTCAGGTAGTAAAGAGACTATGTACAACCTGCATATGTATATGTATAAATGTATAGGTGCTCATATAAAGATATCAATTTGCACTCAAGCAAGTTAAAATCCATTTCAGAGTTAATTAGAAATTTATTTTGGAAGAATGCTCTTTGGAACAAAACACTAAAGAGTTGAGCAAAATAAATGAGGTGATTCAGAGAAGGCTCCATGGAATGTAAGTTTAGAGCTTGACTTTTTGTTGTCATGATGATAAACTGCCCAAGAAATTGGAAGATCATTACAGTCAAGAACAGTTGTATGACATAAGGTATAAAAGTAATGTAAAAATTATATAGCAGGGGCAGTGAGATAACTGGCCTAGTTAATTGTGTTGCAAGGTATAATGAATTTAGAAATATATTTTATGTGACACAAAGGTATTTCCTTACTTGTCTATGTAATTTTTAAAGCTAAACATATTCTAGTATTTTTAGTAAAAACAACTACATAATTAATTCTGGTATGAAGCTATGTCATGGTAAGTATGAGAATGCTCGGTAATTATGTTTCTCTTCACAGAGACCTGTATGCCACATAATATTAACCTTCATTGCAGGGTCTATAAAGCCAGAGTAACAGCTTGGCAATATAAATTTTCTAAAATATAAATTTATAGATTATACCACGCACACATACATGCTTGCCTGTATGATATATTTCAACATAGATATTTTAAGGAGATTATTATATTAAAAAGATAAAAAATTCTGCAGTAGCATAGATAAGAACATTATACTTTCAATAATTCTCTATATATCTGCTTCTCTATTTCAATTCTCACTCTGATTCTAATGCTTAACGCCCTAGGTGCTTTCTGCTTTAGCTTTTATTACGTTAGTCATGCCTCAATCAATTTGATGTTATGAAATTAACATTCAGAATGCTGAGTTTTCTGAAAGCATTCTTTTTGATGTGAATAATTTCTGTTTCTCTATGATTCAGAATTATCGTCTTTGTTATAAAATTTTATAATCTAATTTTCTATAATTGTGTGATTAATGCTTTCCTTTGGAGGAAAATCATTGATTTCTATATTAAAAAAAAATTGCTTCAACAGTTAGATATATTTTACCCAGTTGCATTATAATTATTTCAGGTTTATAAAATAAAAACCGTGACTTTTTACTTTTAATTGATTTCAAATAGCAAAAGTATCGTTTTGAATTTTAGGGAAAATAATATTCAGTGCATTTCTTTCTGTGTTTGGGTATAGAATTAATTCTTTTCTCTTTGCTGTTAAAGTTATTTCTACGTTTACATAATAATCTTAAAGTTTAAATGTTTTTCCTCAAGATGAAAACATTCGGCAATTGTATTGTAAAACCGTTTAGGTCTTATTGTCTTTTAGGTTTCTGATAGAAATATATTGTTATTATTTTTGAATCTTGGTAGAGGAATAGAATCTTTTTTTTTAAACTCATTTTCATCTTTGGTTGATGAATTTGTAATCATGTACCAATATTAGAATGAACTTTAACTGATTCTCTTGCCTTAGTTTAAGGAACTATGGAAAATAACTGTTTGCAACCCTTTGTATTACAGTTAGGAGAGAGACAGCTTATCATTCATTCTGTTTTGGAATCATAATAACTCTTCAAGCTAAGTGATATAGTGGGTAAAACTACACTTAGGTTTCAAGATCACTGTACCACAGACTAGCTATGTGACTGTGTGCCTGTGTTTCTTAAATGATATGATAAATGAGATGTACATGGAACTTAATGAGTAATACATGAATATAATTTTCATTTTCCATAAAAATATAAATAAATTAGAGGGGCTGTTCCCTCACTAGTTAATATTATAGAAAGTGAATAAAATTTTACAAATTTGATGTAATGCTTACTACATATCAGGCAATGTGCTGAGATTTTCACATTTTGTTAAAAGGTAGAGAATTCCAAGTCTACCCTTAATTCACTAAAATATCCTGAGTGTGATGCCTTTGCAAAAGGTCTGTTCCTAAATAGCACTGCACACACTCATAGGTTTTTCAGTAAGGCTGTTTTGTTTTGTTCTGTTTTGTTTTATTTTAAATCTGCCATTGGCAAGTTTACAGGAAAACAAAAAAACTATATATACACACATATAATTAAATGTGTGCAATTTTAAGAACTGGGACTTATTTTAGTGCTAGTTGTTCTTATAATACTGGGATAATAACATGTTCAGTTACTGATACTGAATGGTATATTGTTATTGTTATTTTTTAATGTTTTCACATAGGAAAATAAAAAGTTGATAGAATTAAATATATTTAGTCCTCTTCTGTTTTCATTCATTCCTTTCTTCCTTATTTTCTTCTTTTACTCTTTCATTATTACATTTATTCATTTAGAATGAGTAACTGTTCTACATGTTGTGGATAAAGCAGTGAACAACAACATAATAGTTTTCATGAAACTAACACTCTAATAGATGAGTAGTTCAGGTAATTCTGGCTGCTGTAACAGCTAAATCTAAAATACTCAATGGGTTATACAGCTTAAGGTTTGTTTCTTATTTATGTCACTGAACATTGAGTGTATTCCTGGTTGGGGCCTTCCATGTGGTTAAATCAAGCAAACAGTTTTCTTTCATCCAGAGGCATCCCTCAAAGTCATGGGTTACTTTCCATTCATCTGACCAATGGGGAAAGAGAACATCGAGAAAGCACAGCATCCTCTTAACTACTTCAGATTGAAAGAGACAAATCATTTTTGCTCTTGTTCCATCATTGAGAGCATGGCTCAAGTTCCCAACATGGGGAGCAAGACATGGGAAGAGGACTCCTGACTTTACAACTGATTCCAAGCAAAATTAAACCCTGTGAAGACAGCAAGATGCATATGATCAACTAACTGTCATTGCCACTGTTCACCATGGTGATAAGCAAATCTGTCTTCTACTTTTCTTCTGAAACACAGAATGTCTTGTACTTTCTCCAAAGAATACAACACAAATTGCCTCTAATAACTGCATCTGATTTAAGGTCCAAGTAGTGAGAAGTCATCTCCATAAGATCTGGATGTGGTTCTTCTTGAACCGGCAAAGTGTGAGCTAGAATAGATACATGTCTGCAGCTCCAAAATTCCAAATATACAGGAGTGGAGCTGAGACAAGGTAAAACTGTAATTAAAACAAAACAAATAACACATTTGAGAAAAGCAAAGAACTGGGACCACGTAGCACTTATTCACAGGGATGATGAAATCTGAGTTGCAAAGGATGACAGCCTTACCTTTTAGAATAGATATTATTTCTTATTTTTGGTAGAAATTCTTTAATCCATTTTTCTCTGTGAGTCCTTGCTCTGGATGGCAAGGGGAGCAGTTCTTCCTTTTGCATTATCCTCTTTTGTAACATCTAAAGCTGTAGCAAGAAAGGGTGTCTTCCAAACCAAGAAACAGACTCTTAATTACAGAGAACAATGTGATGGTTACCAGAGGGGAGGAAGTGGGGGATGGGTTAAATGGATGAAGGGGATTAGGGAGTGTACTTGTTGTCATGAGCACCTGGTGTTCTATGGAAGTGTTGAATCACTGATTTGTACACTTGAAACTAGTATAACACTATATGTGAACTAACTGAAACTTAAATAAAAACTTTAAAAATAAAAAATAAAACACTTATATTTTAATGAAGTAAATAAAGTGTGCCTTCATGAGGTGCTGCAAACTTTTTCAGCTTCTGGCCTTAGCAAGTTCCATGCCTGAGAATTGTTTTAATGCTCAAAAGTCAAAGGTTTATCTTTGACTAGGATAAACAAGAGACATAACTAGCATTCCACTTTCCAACCTCTTTGCTTAGATCTGTAGTTCAGTGAGTGTGTGTTGAACCTTGAATGTTATATCAGAAACTTTGTTTCATTTCATGTCAAAAACTAAGCCAATGATATAGCTAAACTTTAAGGAACACATTTCATTATTATTCATTATAATTGAGGTAATTCTAGATGTTGTAAAATATAGATTCTAAATCCTCAGCAATTTAACACAGTCAATCTTTATTTTGTTTTTATGTCACAGTCTACCAAGAATCCTCCTGGTTGAGGGGTCTTCGCTTGGCTATTTTTGGAAAATGATCTTCCATATTGTGGCTCAGTCCTCTTCTTGGTCTTCAGAGTCCTCTCCCCTAAGTAACAGGTAAAACAAAACAAAACAAAACAAAACAAAAGAACAAAAAAACACACCTCTCAGGACAGCACACGTGCTTGTTAATTCAGAAGACACAAAAATATCATGTATGCTTAAATTTCATTTGCTACAAATAATCATCTAGATATAATAGGTGTTTGGGAATATAATCACAAATTAGCACCATCTTTCAATCACCAATCTTATTAATGAGTGGAGTCTGAGTCTGATTAGTTAGTTGCTTTTAACATTGAATAAAGACATGAAAATTTAAAATACGGGATGCCTGTTTCTCTCAGTTGGTAGAGCATACAACTCTCGATCTCAGGTCATGAATTCTAGCCCCACGTTGGGCATAGATCTTACTTAAAATAAATTTTAAAAATATTAATAAGGATTACATAAGTATGTCAAAATATGAGACATCCTACGAAGCAAAACAGAGTTGGTTAAATGGATAATAAGTGATAATGAGAAAGGGGGCTGTTATTTTATCTCAGAGGGTAAGGGATCCACTGAGGTACTTCGGGAAATGCCTTCCAGACAGATATAACAGCACAAAGACCTTTAGGCAAGTCAGGCTTAGAATTTTGGAGGAGAAATTTTAAAAAAGGATAGTGTAGTAAAAACAGTGAGGTGAGTATGGAAGGGGGTTGATCAGATATGTAGCTAGGTCTGGATCGTGTAGCACCTTGTAGACCAGGTAAAAATATTTAATAATTTGCTCTGAGTGAAGTGGAAAGTTATAAGATGATTTTAAGCAGAAAAGTAATATGATCTTACAAAAAAGTTGGAAAAATGATATTCTAAGAATATACATGATATTCCAAGAACCATATATATATATGGTATATATATGTATATCCTTCACTCAGTTCCCCTAATTTTACATTTTAAATAATTATAGGACACTTATCAAACTAAGAAATTAACATTGTTACAGTATTATTAACTATTCACAGATATTATTCAGATTTTACCAATTGCTCCAATAATGTACTTTTTCTGATCTAGAGTTTAACTCAGGACTTCATATTGCTCATAGCTGTCACATTTCCTTAGTCCCCTTCAGTGTGGGACAGTTCCTCAGTTTTGTTTGTCTTTCACAGCCTTGACACATTTGAAAAGTACTGGCTGATTATTTCATAGACCATCCCCTGATATGGATCTATATGACGTGTCCTTAGACTAGAATGAATTGTGTAATTTTGGCAGTAATGTAAAGAAATGATGCTTTGCTCTTCTCACAGTATCATATCAGGAAGTACAAAATGTTCATACTACCTATCACATTTTACTGGTAATATTAAATTTTGTTCAGATGGTACCTCTCAAGATTCTCTGCTATAAATTACTGTATTCCATTAGTAATTAATCACTATCTTGTGGGGAGATATTTTGAGACTATGAAAGTATTCTGTTCATCTTTATACATTTTACCCACCTAATTTAACATCCATCAATTATTCTTGCCTTCCAACATTTATAACTGGTATTTGCCAAATTGTGATTGTCTATGTCCATCATTCTTTCCACATTCATTAATTTGAATTCTACTCTAAGGAAGAATGCTTCTTTCTTATTCATTAATTCATTTGCTTCATTATTGGTATCAGTATTTAGTCATGGATATTTACTTTATTCTATGCATTATAATCCTATAACAGTGTTGTTTATTTTTTTGTTCAAAAAACTCTTATTTGGTCATTGATAGATCCTTCCTAGTGATTCCTGTAATTTTTTGATATGCTTCTATCATTTATAAAGAAATTTCTTATTTTCTGGTATGCCAAGATGTTCCAGGCTTATCTGGGACTTTCCCAGCCACAGTCCTGGAATTTTGTTCATTTTATTGGGAAATGGTATTTACAAACCAATATTTAAATGCTAGATGTTCTCATTAATTGCAGGATGCCATTTTTTGTAAGGCCCCTTAATGGACAGAGGTAGAAAATAGATGTACAAATACACACACACACACACACACACACGCACAAAACTGCCTCCATTTCTGTATATATTTAAGAAAAGAAAGACTAGTATAACTGATGTGTTGCCTGTGGACACACGAGTGAAGTGAAATGAGGTTAAAATGAACAAGGAGCTAGGTAATGTGTGGTCTAATACACCATGACAATTCTAGATTTTACTGTAACAGTAATGGGAAGCCATTGAAGGGGGTAAAGCAAGTGCAACATGGGATTCATGATAACAAAAGATGATCTGCCTGTGAAAAGAGGATTGGAGTTTGGATCTACTGGGATGTGAGATTTAAAATAAGTAAAGGGCAAAAAAGAATAAGTGATATTAAAAAATAGTAGGAATAGGAAGTAGAGGAACTGAGGCACCATTATCTCTCTCTAAAAATTTGCACTAATATTATGGTCAGAATTCATAAGCTTTTCTTCTCATGGCAAGAAGGGAAGTAAAAGCAACTTTAGCATAGAGAAGAGATAATGCAGAAATAAATGCCTACAGAGGTTTTTATCATTTTGAGTAAAAGGTTCATGACTGAACTTGTGTTGGAAAAATAGTTCCAATGTCTCATCCTATAGCAATGTAAAATGATTATGTGGAGTAAAGCCTAGCTCAGGAAAGATAGAAGTCTTTTCATCCAATCTCTCTCACACACACACATATACACACATGCACTCAAGCACACACACATGCACTCATGCAGCCTGAGACACAGCCTATGAATAATGATTTTTGTTGTCTCAGCTGAGTCCTCTATCTGAGTCTTAGGAAATGAAAAAGATAGAAAGGCAACAATGCACAGACCTCAAAATACTGCTTGAGGTCTAATGGATAGTCTCAAAGAAGTAGATGTGGAAAAAGTAAAATACATCCATATTTGGCAAATGGAATGAATTTGCTAAATATATGGGAGACATAAATAAACCACATAGTTATTTTGCAAAAATGCAAAAACAAAGGAAAGAATTTCAAAAGAAAAGTTCGAATGAAAAAGAAAGAAGTCATTCACGGAAAATATCCTCCAGGAAATTCCATTTTTTCACAACAAACACATAGTTTCCCAGTTGAAAAGGGAAGAGGGGAAGCGAGGTTGTTAAAGAAAAGAGAAAAAAAAATTAGATGAATAATTATAAATGACATAATGAGACATAGTGAACATTGATAAGCTTGATAAATATAAGGAGAAAAATATATTTAAAGATGTAGGGCACTTGGGTGGCTCAGTTGATTAAGCATCCGACTTCGGTTCAGGTCGTGATCTCATGGTTTGTGAGTTCAAGCCCTGCATCAGGCTCTGTGTTGACAGGTCAGAGCCTGGAGCCTGCTTCAGATTCTGTGTCTTCCTCTCTCTGTCCCTTCCCCACCCTCACTCTGTCTCTCTGTCTTTCAAAAATAAATAAACATTAAAAAAATCAAAGAGGTAATGTTATAACAAGAAGACATACATACACACTTCATACCTAATTTGTATTTGTTTTATATTTTGTTTTTATTATTTTATTTTTTATTATTTTTTAATGTTTATTCATTTTTGAGAGACAGAGCATGAGCAGGGGAGGAGCAGAGAGAGAGAGAGAGACACACACACACAGAATCCGATGCAGGACTAGAACCCACGAACCGTGAGATCATTACCTAAGCCGAAGTCAGACACTTAACTGAGCCACCCAGGTGCCCCTGTTTTATATTTTGTTTTTAAATCCAAATTTTGAATATGAAATAATATAAACTTAGGTAAGGTTGTGGATTCATAGGATCATTCATGTTTCATTTGCGTCGGAAAACAAGCAAGAGAAATTCTTACACAGGCCATGCATAGGTGTGGTTATGTTTGTATAGGGTATAGTAGCGGGCCTTTGGAGTCAGGCTAGAGTCTATCAGTGTAGGATTGAATGACTATAATGTGGTAGTGCTGGCAAATTGTGGAACACGACGTCACAAAAAATCAATGGAATTTGTTTATATAGTACAACTTCAATAGGACTGTGAAATTATTAGATGAAAGTTAAAAAATACATATATGGTACTAATTATAAACATACATAAAACAATAAATGTATATATCTGTTTTTTAAGAATATATACTGATATGTTTACACTTTATTTCAGAGTGAGTGCTTAGTATGTGAAGGAGCAAATAATGGGAAGTAGGAAAGAGAGATAAAAATACTACAGTATTAAAATAATTTAGTTATGCTTTGGTTGGATCAATATGGCAATTACACAATGACCTCATGAGTTGATTAACTTAATACTGTATACCTGACACTCGCAAGAAATAAAGAAAAAAGATAAACGTATATATGATGGACATTATCCTCTTACCTGTGATGGAATGACTTCTGTAGCTATTTTTTTTTTTCAACGTTTATTTATTTTTGGGACAGAGAGAGACAGAGCATGAACGGGGGAGGGGCAGAGAGAGAGGGAGACACAGAATCGGAAACAGGCTCCAGGCTCCGAGCCATCAGCCCAGAGCCCGACGCGGGGCTCGAACTCACGGACCGCGAGATCGTGACCTGGCTGAAGTCGGACGCTTAACCGACTGCGCCACCCAGGCGCCCCTTCTGTAGCTATTTAAATGCATATTTACATTTTGGATTTTCATCAAACACTGTAGAAGCCACCAGCCCTGCCTCTGCCCCCATCTCTGTCTCTGTCTCTGTCTCTCTTAAACCAATAACTACACACAAGTATTTTTGGCATTTTTTTCCCCACATAACACAATATATATTCATAACCAATGATTAGTTACTGATGTAACTATAAACTTTGCATCTTAGTTTGATTTTATCTTTGCAAGGGGTATGTCATTTGTGAGATCAGTTGAAATGAAGTCACGGAATATTTTGTTAAATACATTGACAATTAATTTTGTGACTTACAGCAGACCGTTTTTTTAAATCACTATTAAATTTTCTAGAAATGATTTCTCTCTCTCAATTATTTTTAACTTCAATATTCCCTGTTTTTTTGTCTTTTCTTTTGGTAAATATTTAATTATGAAATTAAATGTGTTTCTATCAAGAGAACAATCATAAGGAGAATCCTCAGTAGGTGCAAACCAGGCACATTTCCATCCTGGGACTTTGCACTTGCCGTTCTGTCTGCTTAGCACTATTTTCACAGCTATCCACCTGACTCACTCATCTTTTCTTCAAATCCTTGCTTAAATGGTATGTACTCAGAAGGACCTTCCCTATCCACCTCATTAAAAACTAGCCATTAATTAAATCATATTTGCTTATTTGTTTATTCATTTTTTTGCCATGTTATGCTGCAAGTAAACTGCATGAAGGCAAATATTTTTCTCAGTCTCCAAAATCTGCAAATGTACCTTATATATAGGAGATAATATGAAACACTTGCTGAATGAATGAATGAATGAATGAATGAAAGCTCTATTGTAAAGTCAAAAAAAAAAGAGGAAGAACATCTTGCTTAGAAATAAATACACATGTGATGAAAAAAGTTTTTGGCATACTTAGTCCATTGTGAGAATTTGCTTATTATTTACTGCCCTTAGTGTCTTAGTTTCTATAACATTAAACAATAGGAGTATAATTTTGCAACCACTTTTGTTGGAATGCATCAACACCAGATGCAATAACTAACTACTTTACGGAATCATCTTTTGAGAGAAATATTTTTCTTGAGATATTGACAGACCTGACCTTTGACAGTCAGCAACATACTGCTTCAAATAAATGATGATTATGTTTGACTTATTATCGTGTTTTAGAATCTCTGTTCTACTATTTCACTACAGATTTTCTACATCTTAGGGAAAACGAAGAGGTTTAAGCTGTGGAAATTATGATTAACATAATACCCTTCAAATCTTGGGTCACCTGCCCAGGCTTCCTTAAAGTTTAGCTGCACTAATTAACTTCAACTTATTTTACATACAAACCCACAACCCCTTCACATGGAGGAAATAAAAATATTTATCTGTTAAAGGCCAAGAAATGACATTATAGAAATGCTTTGGAAGTAATAAAAATAACTTGCCACATAATTCTGAGGAAGTTATAGCCTCTGAAAATGTGTTATCTACTGTCCAGTCCTACATGGTCTGATAACGCATACAAAGCCGAAGATTCATATGCCGCCTGCCATCCCTAATGTGCCGAAGGAGCCTCTCAACTATTGAAGTAAATGGTGAAATTTAAGTAGTCTCAGTGACTGTTTAAAATATTTATCACTTACCCTGGATTCTTACAGCCTAATATATAGGACATTTTTACAATGATTTGTGTAAACTTTAAAATATGTGTCACCCGGATTTTTAAAATGTGACTCATGACAAAATAGTGTTATAATTGCAAAGGCATCAAACATAAAGAAAATAATGCTAATTTACTAACATTATGTACTCATAAAGCCATGAAATTGGCATTTTAAATGGCAGCGCTGGCATTTTTGCAAATACTCAGCGCCAATAATGGTTTTGATAAAAAGGTTAGGAGCAGAGAATGTTATTCTGTCAATTATATTGGAAAAACTAGTAGTTACAAACATTCAGATCAATAATAGACTGGAATTCATTATATACTGTGAAAGGTTCTTATAACTTTTATGACATATCAGTTTAAAAATTATGATGGTTGTGTCTCAATAATTGAAAATTAAGGATTGAATCTTTCTAATTTATTCCTCCTCCCTCAAAAAAATTCCTGACGTACTAACCTCACACACTTTAAAAAATAATCACAAGTTTCCTGAAGATTTTATTTATTTTTAAAGAAACATTAAGGAAATGTTTTAAAAATTGTCTTTGAAAAGAAGCAAACATGGTTTTTCAAAGTGCTCATTTCCTTCTTATGACTGAAGTTTCTACTCAGAAATGTTCTTGATTTTCCAAGTAACATTCATCGATGTAATTTTTTTCTTGAAAAAATATTAAACCATTCATTGACTTAAGTTTTTGTTGAAATATATTCATGCATAAATCAAACTTATGGAATATCCATTCTCAAAGTGACACAAAAAAATAAGCAAAGTTGTCAGAAGTCATTCTTCTCATCTTTCCTTTCTTCTTAGTAAGTGGATTCCAACGTCTTCACTCCAAGGAACAGGCTTTGAGCATATTCAATTCAAATTCGTACTTGTGGTTTTAAAATGGCCACTTAGTCTAGGAATAACTATTAATCAAGGCCATGATGTTTATATGCCAGTGATGTCAAAGTAGACTCCCTAATATTACTGAAGCCATGTTCAGACAGCAGCTGGGAGACAAGCAGTAATTGAACATATTTAAATATCCACCCCATGTACTGAACAGATTTCAATGTCTGCTGTGTTTAAGGTCCACTGGGTTGTGAAATGGCTGCTTCGTTCACACAGATGTTAATATCTCCAGGCTTTTCTCTAGCTTTGTAGCTTCTCATTTACATATCTGCAGTAAGTTTGGTGTTCATGAAGTGAGATACAGCTCCTTGTCACTACTCTTTGTTATAATAAAGCATGTTTGATACAAAATACTAGCGATTGGAATTACAGCTCATTAAGGCTTAAGAAGAAAAATAATAAGGAACATAGCAATAGGTATTCAGTCACCAGTGCTTCATTAGTTCTTTTACTGTTTAAATACCTGAAGCTGATGAATATAAATTACTCGTGAAAATGCAGTTTAAACAGTTTTATACTCTTACCTATTTTTTACTCTGTGTACACAGTGTATAAGATGATAATTCTTCTACAGTTGCATCCTTATTTTTTATATGTTCAGCATATTTTTCATATAGATATGTATGTGGAGCCATATCCCCAAGCTATTTAAAAATCATTTCAAGTAAGATCAGGGGTTAAAAAGCCATATTAGCTATTTTTATTTCACATTCAGGGACAATGTTGCCTCTTCTGAAGAAACTGAATATACTAATACTTGAACTGTATTACCTGCCACACAGCTGGCATACTTCAATTAAATCTATTGTCTTTATGTACACAGTCCGTTATTTTGCTACAGTGCCTCTACTCCAGTAAACCTAAACGTACCTTGACAGTGAGCTGCTCAATCTTAGAATTCATCAGGACACACTCAAATGTTTCCTCATCTCAAATACTAATAATACTGCTACTTTTGATTTTGGCTTTGCAGAAATATGTGTTTAGAGTACGCTACGGTCTGCTTTGTAATCCATTTGGTCGGTTTCCTTAGGAGCACTTTGCCAACCTTTTTTATATGCCTACTTAAAAACAATACTTGTAAACAAGACTTACATGTTTCTGATTTTGATATTTTGTGTATCATATAAATTATACCACCACATATGTATTAGTCTCAATGAGAATGATTGTTTATTAGATTTTGAAGAGAACACAGAGAAAACACTTCTCCTTACATTGAAAAGTTCATGAAAAAATATAAAATGATAATACCATAGACATATGCTTAAAGATATATCTAATTTAGTCATCTTTAACTCTGAATCTGTATCTGTATATATATTGAAAATATACATATATATATATGAGAACAAATATATTTCATTTTATTCCTAAAATTATCAACTTGGAAAACACTTCTATGATATTTCATATTTAATTATTATATTACTATTTACCCTTTAAATTTGTTCAAGTTATATTTCAAATGCATGTTGTTAAAATACATGCATATACTTAAAAGGCATATACTTAATGCATATAAGTTAATTTAATTATATATTATTAATACAAATGTACACAATGTATATACTTAAAATATGCATATGCTTTTAAAAATGCATATTATATACTTAAAAGATAGACTTCAAATGCATATACTTAAAAAGATGTGGTTTCATACAATATTTTCCAGTTACAGTGGTAGTAACAACCCAGTTTATATTTAGTATTGATGAAGTGTTTGTGATAGTTTTCCAGCATTGGCTTATATAAAGGACATCAGAAGAACATAATATATTTTTTCTTAACTATTCTGTAGACTATTACATAAGCTGACTTTCTAGTTTATAAGAAAATTAAGTTTTCTGTTAACTGTTGAACCACAAATATAAATATTGCACCATTTTTGCCCTGAGAATCCTCTCTGTTGGTTTATTAACGTACTTCATTACATAGGCAAAGCTAAATCTGAAATAGCATGGGCCAAAAAATAGACGGAGATCAAGCAACCAAGCAGAGGTAAGGGCAATGAAGGTGGAACTCAGAGTATAAAATTACCAGTCAGATCCGAACTACGTGACCCAAGCCTTGTCATTGAATCTCATGTCTTGCAACATAGTTTCGGTAATTAGACTTCTAATTTCTTTGAGCTTAAGTCCTGTTTTACCCAATGATTACAATTTTATTATAGTAAAAGAATACAAATTAGAATGAGCCAAAGGAAGAGATGTGTAAGGTGCACTCTGGGAAGTATCCAAATGTGGAGCTTCCATTGTCTTCAAGGATGCTTTACTCTTCTAAGTATCGATGTATCGATGTGTGGCGATATGTGTGAAGCATTTCTAACATGAGAATCTCACTGAAACTTCAATTTGAGAGTTTTTATTGAGGTTTCATCAAGTGGATATTGATTCATTATCCACATGGTCAAACTCAATCTCTAATACCCCATCCTTCCCCAGAGATGTCCTGTGGCCTAAGACCCATCCTCTAGTCTTAAGGTTATTCTGTCTTGTGAGGCCAGCTGTTGCCCTACATCATCTCCCTAGCATAACTATTGAGGGGTCCATTGTGAGTCAGCTTGTTAGCATGAACTGTCTATCAGGTATGGTCAGAGAGACCTTCCATGAATAACACTCCCATCACTTGGGAAACTCAAAGCATTTAGTGCTTACCTCCCAGGAACTGGGGCAATTTAGTACAAAATGATCCAACCAAGAACTAAAATGAGAGTCTGATCTCCCACATAGGTAGACTCCTGCTATCCACTGCTTTGGTCAACCATGATGCTACCCCCATATTAATCTGTCTAACCAAATCATAGACTCATCTGTGCCCAACCTTGTATGAGAGCACTCCATTTACACCCAACACCTGATGAAAAGTCAAGCTCCCTTTTTGAAAATTTAAATGATAAACATAGATGATAGATTATTCCTCCTATTTGGGCTAAAAACAAACGTAAAAAATTTACTTTAAAATTCACATAAAATAACTTTTTTGATCATTTATTGCTATTTGTAATGCTGCAGCTTCCATTTTTGTTTTCTCATAGCCAAAATATTCTACAAATAACAGAATTTTAAAATTTGTTTTTAATTGAATTACCACATTTTAATAAACTCGCTCATTGGCTGATAGGCTTCCTTATGTTATGGCAAGAGCATCAAACATCCTTCCCCTTTTCAATAATTTGAGTGTTTTTTGTTTTAATATGCATGTCACTGCTCTGGATTCAGCAGTAGGCCCAGATGTAAACATGTGCAATTGCCTACACTGGCAGTACAGTTAAGTTTGAAATACAATAAATGACTCATTACATGAACCCTGTCAAAAACAGAATCAATGTCTGCCTACACAAGAGTAGATAGACGGTAACTCTGAGATTTTTGCAGATAATGACTAATGTCTGTTGTCATTGTGAATACAAATTCTAGTTACATTAGACTCAGTAATTATATTCACAGTAGTTTTTACTTATATTTAAAATAAGTGTTGAAAGTTGCTTAGGTGCTGAATCACATTGATTATGCCATTAGTAAATAATGGATAGAATGTGAATACCTTTACAAACTATGCAGCTCTGTACACAAGGACCTTGAGCAATGACTCACCCTGAAATGTTTTATCCTTAACACTTTTTACTATAAAATGTATGCATTGGTATAAATGTATGGAAATTCAAGAATTTTGAGATATGAAAGAAAAAAAGTCTTAAGAAAAGTGTTTGTTTTTTTAATATTTATTTATTCAGAGAGAAGGAGACAGAGAGAAAAGAGAGGGCTGGGGAGGGGCAGAGAGAGAGGGAGAGAGAATCCTAAGCAGGCTCTGGGCTGTCAGCACAGAGCCCAAGGTGGGGGGGGGGGCTCTGTTTCATGAACCATGGAATCATGACCTGAGCCAAAATCAAGTTGTTTGCTTAACCAACTGAGCCACCCAGGCTCGCGGTCTTAAGAAAAGTTTTAATTCAAGCTTGAGGAATTTGAAATCTGAAACATCTAGTGCCTACCTAGAGTTTCACTGATGGAGTAAAAGATGTAGCCTGAACAAACTTAAGTGAGAGGATAAACAGGTACAGTTTACATTACATTTGCCCAAAACAACAGACTAGGCAGGGTGGCACCAGCTAGACAAAGTCTGCAAATATAGCCTCAATTGTTTGTTTAAAGGGATGAGATATATAGGATATATATGTATCCTTGGATAATGTTAATTATAATAATGGGGTGACAGTTGTGAATCAGACAGTTCACTGGGAATGCCTGATTCATAATTGCTACCCCATAATTATATATAAAACTATTATGTCACTTAAGGTACATAGTCTACAAAGCAGAATAATAGGTTTGTTGTGGTTTGTTAAGTAATAGATACTGACTCTGTATAGTCCTTACTCAGTTTTGATGCCTTTATGTGTAGGCACTACCTTAAAATGCATTTCTGTTTGGGATTGTTTACTTGTTCCCCATAGGTTCCATCATAAAGACTAAGATCCTTACTCTGTGGTAGACTGTTAGTCTATTCCGATTTACTTTTCCTGCAGTACTTCTCCCTGATTCTTCCCCATCCCATTAATGTCGGTGTTGACTTTGTGACCTGCTCAATAAAATATGAGAGAAAATGACATGTGTCATTGCAGAACAGAAGCTTTAAGAGCCAACATACCCTCTGCCAATTTCCTCCTTCCAGGACTACTACCAGCAGCACTCCAGATAAAGGCTGCTCCATCACCTACGACCCAAAGTTAAGGTGACAAGGGACCGAGCTGCAGCTGACCTGTGTAATAGCTCTGTAACATAAATGAAAATTTTACGTCTGCTGTGTTAAGCTGCAGAGATTCTGATATTGTTTTTTCCTGCAGCATAAATTTAACTGATTCTGAGAGACACATTTTGACTTCTGATTTTGGTCATGATCTGGTACTTTATTTTCCAGCCACTATGCTGTATCACCACTAGTTCTTTCCACGATACCAATCAATATTTTGTAACTCAAGCCATTCTAAATATTACAGCCAATGAAATCTTTTGAAAGAAGTTTGATTTCATAACTAATAAAATTAATTCAGGGGTTAGAGAATGTCTCATAGTCTACCCCTTACTGACTCACATCTAACACCTGATCATTCTCCAGCGTCCCCCAGATTCCTCTGCTCCAACAGTAATGGCCCTCTTATGTCCTTGATCACTCCCTACATACTCCATTCTGACACAGGAACATTGTCTAACATCTGCCTGGCATGAATTCGCCCCTTCCATTTGGCATTCTTCTACTCTGCTTTCAGATCTCAACTGAGTCATTATTTCTCAGGGAAGCACCCAAATTTCCTAAGCAGAATAAGAAATCTTAATCACTTTTGAAGTCACAAAACTGAATAATAGAATTGATAGAATGATATGAGCTGTAGCTAGGTACTCAAATTGGAAATGAAGACTATCATTTATATTAGTCTCACTCTTTTAATGTGTATTTTTAAATTTATTGGATCACAATGGGATATCACATATTGTTTAGAATATTTGTACTTTCTGACTCCAATCCTTAAAAAAAAAGAAAAGGTATATGAGATATGTTTTCCTTATCACAGGTAAGGACAGTGGGTTTTAGGGATGCTCAGTTACTTGCCAAATGTTATCAGCTTTCAGAGTTATTAGAATTCAGTTTTCTCTGTGTCAAAATTTTCTTTCCAGTATAACATACACTTGAAGAAACCAAACAAAGCTTATTTTATGGATAAATCTATTGTTTTATTTTCCTCAATGAAAGCCAGAGGGAAATTACAAAATTTGTGGTTGTCCTGACACTTGCTGAATTACTTAGATCTTAAAAAGTGAATACTGCTCTATAAATGTCTTAGTTTGAGTCTTTAGTCCCCCTGCTCTGAATCTTTTGTGATATTTTATGTCAATCAAATCCAAGTAGTAATTCAAGTGAGATGCATACCATAGTCTAAAAGAGTTCATTAGACTTGATGGCCTCAGGTTTCTTAAGTAAACTGACTTCTTACTAGACCCACTATGTTGCCTTGACTTGTGTTCTACTGAAGATACATCTCTGTCTCAAATTTCCACAATCTGCCGACACTGACTTGGCTAGGTAACTGTCTCTTTATAGGTCTTATTAATAATTCAAATGAAAATTTTTCTGTGTTAGTACTGAGAATGTACTTTTCTTCTAGTGGTCAGACATGAGTATAAGGTTACTGTGATATGTGGAAAACACAAACAGGACCCCAATTAAATTACTGGACACTAAGGAAGAAAAGACCAGGAAAATATGTATTCTCTTATACCCAAGGCTGTGGGCTCCATGAAAGCAGGAATTTTGCCTGTTTTAAAATGTCAGTATTTTAAAAAAGGTAACTATATGAGGTAATGTATGTGTTAGCTTGATTGGGGTAATTTATTTTACATATAAGTCATTTTGTATGCCTTAAATATTAATTTTCAATAATACGTACTTAAAATTTCTCTGTTTTTTAGAATGTTTTGGTACCATATATTATAAGATGTTTTTATTACTTAGTAAAATCTTACTTAGTACAAAAATACTGGTTTTGGTCACTATTTCCCCCGAAATCCCAGTCTTCCTTTCAGTTCCTAAAGCATTGTTGTGATAAATTAAATATCAAAATTAAGGCATAGACTACTGAAATATACTTTTATTGTGATACCTAGGTATAGGACATTCTTGTGCATTTTGAAAATAAAGACATTCAAAAAATCTCCTAATCTCAAATATGTTGGGTAATTCTTAAGTATGATTCTTCCTACAAGGTAATATCAGGAGCAAAGTATCCCGTGCATGCTTCATAGGTACTAGAAAGGCATATTTCTTTCAAATATCCACAATGAAACACATATATGAATATCAAAGCTTCTTTTTCTTCCTCCTCTATCTCCAGACACTTTCTCAATTAAAATATGAAGCAATTTTCAAACATAGATTTAAAATAATAGGAAGCATTCTAAATTATTTAATTTTAGATAATAAAGGCAAATATTAGCTTTGAATTACTTATTAAGAGGAAATGATTACTTTACCTTAGAGTTTTAAAGCAAAGTGAGAGCATTTACTGCTGCCTTGAATAGAAATGCACACATACACACACAAACTTCCTTTCAGTAATATTCTCTCATTCTCTCTCTACTTTCACCTGAAATCTTTATTGCTTGAGTTATTCCAAATTTTTCTACTACACAAATTCTGATTTTAGCCATTTTATACAGATGGCCTGGATTTCCATTGTGAGGGTGAACATTAGAGGAAGTCAAATATATCAGAGGTCTGGTTGTACAGAGTTTATGTGATAATAATGCACAAATGGTATGTGTATAATTCATTAAGACTATTGGATATTGCCGAGAATGTGTGTTATCTGGTATTTCTTAAGTTTATTTTCTAAACAAACATTCCCTGTATTTCTATGAGAGCATGATGAGGTAAACATGTTCTTTTGTCTAATGGCGACATTAATATCTGATTACATCTTAAGGCAGTGGTCCAAAAGTTATGAAAAGAAGCCATATTGAGAAATCTAGCTCATGCTAACATCCAAGTACTACACTATCTGTTTCTGGAGATGAAAGATCTAACTTTTTATTTATTGTTTTGTTTTTGCTGTATGGATCATAATAGCTCTTCTTTCCATTTGTAAATGAGACATTTCATGTCATTAGTTTGGTAGTAACATAGGGAACCCCTATGACAAGCTGAATTTGTCTATCATCATGTATTCCAGTGCATCCTTTCCCTTTAATCACTTCATTAAATCTGGGACTATTTCTGCATCTCTGTGTGTACACAGATGGAAACCTTATGGGGAACCCATCCTCACTTTCAAACAAAGCTGTTTATTCCCATTAAAAATTTCTAATATATATTGTGCTTATGGTTGGGTGCTCACCATATTATAGAAAATCTTTAACAAAAGAAAAACATATTTCAAATTTGTTTCAAACATTTGTAGTGATGTCACAAGAAGCATCACCATAAAACTCACCTGCATCACCAAACTCACCAAAACTCACCAAAACTCACCTGCATCATCTTCTCCTATTATTTATTTATTTATTTAAGGCTATTTAGCTAGACAAATAAAAATCTGGCAACCCTCCTTCAAAAAATAGGCCCTAATTTTATATACATCATTATAATTCATTTATTCCTTCAATAAGCATGTATGTTTTGCTCTGCACTACATTCTAGTCCATGAAAAAATAATTTAAGGAAACAGTCATACGGCATTGTGACTGGGTTTCCCCCAAAAGAGACCCTGAGAAAAGAATGTCAATGCATGTACATTATTTTGGAGTTGCATGAAACTCACTTAAGGAGGTGAGCAAGTGGGAAGGAAAACTGGTAAAGGAAGGGAGTCAAAAAAAGAATGTTATTTATACCTTAGGGAAATTCTGGGAAATGCTGTAAAACACATTGAGGTCTGAGCGGTCTGAGTATTTAGGTACTTGGGTGGGTTGAGAGGTAAAAGACTAGGAGGGTAAAGGGTGGAGAGAGAACTTGGCTGGATGGTGGTCTTGGTAATTCACAAGCACATTTTGTCGCTCTGGCCGAGAGAGCAGGCATCTAGTGTTCTAGACAGAAGAGAGGGAGAGAGAGAGAGAGAGATGCATGAACTGGCCAAAGTGGACTACAGGGATATGGACAGGGCATTTATGTCATCTCCTACAGGCCAACTGGGGTCTTTAGTATGTGTGTTTGTATCCTTTGGATAATGACAGAGAACCTAAAAGATGGAAACATTAGTCTGGGAGTTAAAACATCCAAATTCTGGTTCCACATTGACAACTGTAGTAGGCTTTGCTGTTCTTTTCTTTTTTATTATTTTTATTAATTTATTTATTCTGAGGGAGGGAGAGGAAGAGAGGGAGAGAGAATCCCAATCAGGCTGTACACTGTCAGTGCAGAGCCCCATGCGGGGTTGATCTCAGAAACCATTAGGTCATGACCTGAGCCAAAATCAAGAGTTGGAAGTTTAACCAACTGAGCCGCCCAGGCGCCCCCTGATGTTCTTATTTTTATGTAATCTGTGCTTCTGAGATACTATTAATCTTGATCCTCAAACATTCATGATAGAAAACAAAGGTGATTTATATGATGTTAATTTTGAGAACTGGAGCTCCCTTCACACCTCTGCCAAATCATCGTTTGATCATCAAAGTGGTTTTTCACAAGTTGGCATCCTCTATCCTCCTTTCCAGCTTAATTTCACAAGAGTGAAACCTTACACTATATTTTGAACTGAAAGTGGCAAATACAATACCAATAACTAGTGAAAAAGTGCTGCAGCTGCTGACACCTTGCTAATGCCTAAGAATGGTCTTGTAAAGTCACTGAAAGCCTACTAAAAGTGCAACCATGAGCATTCTCTTGCTGCCTTGCTGTTGGATTAAATAATAAGAATCAGAGGTTCTCAGTATCCCAACATTCACTTTTTTTTAAAACTCTTTTGCAGGCCTCTTGCCTTTCTACATGAGTGCATGAGAACTGGGTCTGAGGGTCATTTGTGTTAGATACAACATTTTATTAAACGTCTCTTAGCCATTCTTTCTTTTCTTGAAACGTGTGTATGCCACTCTCCCAGGATAAAGGTTGACTTACCATAGAGCCTCTTATTTAGGTTTCTTGATCAGCTCAGTCATTCAGTAATACTCAAACATGCTACAATGCCAGGATAAACAAAGGTCAAGCAGTTTGCTCTGATTAGACTGTGACACTAAAATTCTATGACTCTTTATAGATGTTTATGCCCCTGCTTGCACTATGCCATGAAGTGTGAGCTGGCCTGTGTGCACTAGTGGCTATGATCTTGCTGTGCTTTAGCTGAGAGAGTGGAGATATATATATATATATATATATATATATATATATGTGTATATATGTGTAGAGAGTAGAGATATATATATATGTGTATATGTGTATATCTACACATATATATATCTCAGATGTACATCAGATATATACATCAGATATATACACAGGCTGAATACTAAATACACCTGAATGAACAGCAATATAGTGAATTAAACTTCATTAGTCTCTGGTATAAAGGTATCATATGTTTTTCAAATGTCAAAACCAAAGTGATATGTGTGTCAGTTTAATGACTATTCAGAAAGAACAAACTTGAAAATACCCTTCTGTGAGTTTGCTGCTGACAGTTTATCATGATTGAAAATAGAATGTCTTGTGTTCATGAATTTTGAACATGGATAAATAGTGTGTCCTTATGTTCTCCTTCAACTAAGATGCTGTTGCTGACCTCCCACATTTCATATCCATCATGAGATGAAACCCCATTAGCAAAGTTCACTTCAGAATTTGTCCTCGTCAATGCAAGTTTGTCACAAAATATTCCATTCTCCTGCGTGAGATTGTGAAGGAGTCATTATAGGGAGATGTGTTGGATAAACTTAAAGCAACAGCGCATTGTTGTGATGAACTCATTAGCATTGCCACTGCTTCAGGAATTTTTTATATCATCTATAAGATAGGACAAATAGATAAACAAAATCTCATTAAAATCTTGATGGATATCCAATACTAAGCAATTTATTCCCCTTTGTTCAAAGGAAGGCACCACATGTGCATTTTTGTTTCTGACAAGGAAGATGAATTTTTCTGTATATTCTATTTTCCCCATACTTTTCCTTATGTCTTGACCATGCTTATCTGAATGGTATCAGTTGTACTGAACCAGCAACCAGTGCTTTCATAAGAGAAAATTTGTACTCTCTTTTGAGTCTTGAAATGTTTTTTGTTTGTTTGTGTTTGTTCTTATTTTTTTTTTTAATATCAGGAGAACAGGCCAAAGTGTAACTGACAGATGGAGGCTGGAGCCTTGTAGGGTAAGGCACAAGTTTCATTTAATTTGATCCTATACAGAACAAAGCACAATGCCAAGTATAATGCTTTCTGATGGATTTTGATTAGCTGTGCTTGGCTAGCTCCTCTTTACATTACTTCAGTTCACACTCATTTTGAAGACTAGATGGAATTTCTTCATAGCAGTGGCATGTCCATTTGGGGCAGGGGATAATCAAGCCTGGCTACTGTTTCCCTTGCTTACTCACATACACAATAACCTGCTTTCCCTGCTGCTTTACAAGAATTATTGAAATATTTTCTCCCTATTGCCAGCTGGATCAGTCTCTGTGACTTCCTTATATTTGATTATAAATATTGTTTCAAAAATAAATGCATTATTCCTTGGAATACAAAAATAGGATGGGAAGTCACCTTGAGTTTTGCTTGGTGTTTCTCTTGTCTTCAGTATAAAACACAATCTGAGTCCTCCCTGAGAATGAGAATCTTATTCCTAATGACCTCAAAGAAAGAAGATTCCATAACCTTTCAAAATTCTACCCTCTATTTATCAAGCTGCAATATTGACTTTTTTTAACCTGTTTCTGGAGATTAGGCTTATCTCACCCTATTTTTTTTCTCCACTCAGTGAAGATAGGAAAAATATGTCTGTGTCTGGGGTTTTCTTTATCAAGCTTGTGTGCTTTATTAATGTTTATAAGACTTTTAGATAAATTATATTTAGCTTATTTATTTCTTCCTTTTCTTTTCTTTTTTTTATTCAATTATTATTCTATTCTTATGGCAACTAAAACAGCCACTTTTGAATAACAAGGAAATGAAGTCATTATATTCAACTTAATAAAGCTAAGTAAAAATTATATTTCTGCAGTTAAGTTTGCCTGAAAGTTTAAAGGATCTAAACTGTTAGGGCAAAGATTGATACTTAACATTTTCTATATTTGATGTGCATCTTTTCTCATAATTTCCTTGAAATGAGAGATATGGGGAGACTTCATTTGTCTCAGAAAAGTAATACACTGTTATTTTAATACATACATCAATTATTTTATTTCAATTTCTAGTTCAAATATAACACACATAAAAATCCACAAGGAGAATTGACAGTACTAGCAATTTGGAAATAGAAACTTGGAGCTGAAGAGGAGGTCTGGTCTAGACATGAAGATTTGGTAACCTTAACATTGATGTGAACAAGTAGCTTAGTGCACATGGATGAAGACTGAGATTTCTGAATCTCAGAAATCTGCTCACAACAGCTGGTGATGGAACACCCCAGGCCTTTTGACCGATCCCTTCCTCTCTCTCTCTTTCTCCCTGTCTCTCTCTATCCCGTGCATGTATGTGCATGCACATACGTACACACACACACACACACACACACACACGAGTAACCTATTAACCTCCAAACCATCAAGAACTTTGAAGGGCCTTGGGCCAGCTGGCTCAGTGTTTTTTTGTTTTTGTTTTTGCTTTGTTGTTGTTGTTTTTCCTGGTGATATGGTCTGCAGGCTGTTCTTATTTTGCACATAGTATGACCCCTTGTTCTCTATACTCACTTCTTCAAGAACAGAAAAAACATGACATTTTTTTCCATTCTGCTTTAGAAGATCTCCATTGATAAAGACCAAATCCTCTGGGTTTTATTACCATGAATTTTGCAATAAAATGTTTGCTATTTTCTCACTTAAATTCAGGTTTAATATTCTGCTTTTCAAGTTCTTGCCTACCTGGCTAAAATTGCTTATGCTTCTGCTGGACCCTAATAAGATGTGTTTGCTTACTAATGTAGTATATTTGCCTTTCTATATGTATTTTCTCTAAATGCAATTTCAGAGTGTAAAACCTCTTACATTTTGCAGGCTGTGAGGTAAAACCAAAATAATTTGATCCAGACCATTTTAGAAGGTACAAGAAGGGCAACTTAGAAGCTGTGTAATTTATATTAATTGCAGAGATGTATGAGTCATAATAGTCTGGGTTCAAATACCAACTTAATGCCATTGTGACTTTATATCCATCTCCCAACTGCTAAACCTCATTTTAGTCATCTCTTTAATAGATAAAAATGTCACACCTCATTGATTAGCTGGGACATTTAAAAGAAATATGCAATCCCTAGTAGATAGTGGATGTTCAATAAATGTGCGTTGTCTTTTATCTATGTTGCTGTTTCTATATTCAAACACTAGGCCTTCTTCCATCCTATTAACCTTTATCAATAAAGGGAACCTTACCCCAACATGACAATTCAGATATAAATATAATATTCATATGAATATGTGTATGTATTGGAGAAATTAAAAAATTGAATTTCACACATGAAGTTTTATTATCTGTAGGTAAAGAGAATCTAATGATCTTAAAATATGGAAGGTAATTTAGATTTATGATATGATAATCTTAAATATTTTTATAACTTATTGAAAATTGATTTTCTTTGATTACATTGCTTTACTAATGATTTCTAATTCTTAGTAATGGCTAATTTTATCCTACTGTTTACATATAAATATCACTCAGATACTAAATAAAATCTATTAAAAATTCTTTTTTCCTAAAATGAGGTTCCATGGCTAAATTTAACTATAATAAGAAGTTTGTAAGTAAGCAAACATCATGACAATTTTACCAAAAATCTCCTCTCCAATAATAAAATGGCAACATGGATTCACTGTACTAATATAGTAAGAAAGCTACCAAACCCATCTCCATAATGAATACCATTTCAATTTTGGTGGAATATATATGAGATAAGAATGATCTTAAGGATGGACTTAAGTTAAATTGTTTTCCCAGAGTCAGAGACAACAGGTGTCTACCAGTATACCAAGAAGCAACATTTTAATGTTGACCGTGTCTCTATGGTTATTCTGACATTGACACATGTACATTAGTCTCTTCTTCAATTGCACTTCATGAGCAATGATTAAAATTAGTATTACTATTTTCTTACAGGACAGGACAAAATCTACCCTGATTTTGCCTCTCCTGTTTTGCATGATCTTTTTTGTTGTTATTGTTCTTGTTTTGTTTTTTTAAAACACTTTGCATTTTCTGATCTACTTTACCCCCATATTTGTTAATCTTCCTTCATTCTTAATCTTTTTGTCTATTTGCTTTAGATTCCTATATGTCCATTGCTCCCTCATTACTATAAAGCACATTTTGCTTTTCCCAATTGATTTCTCTAATTGATCAATTAAGTAAAAGTCTCACTCCCTCACTGCACTATTCAGCCTGACTAATCTCATGTACAAATGAGGCATGATTGGCTAAAATGGCAGGGGAACTTCCCTTTATTTGTTAGGCATGATTCTGATCAAACAGAATTATAAGAAGTAATTGTGAATACAGGCACCATTGCTAGAATGTATGTGAGTACCTCAAGTAACACTACAAGAAGTTGCCTTGACTTGAAATTTTGAATGCAGGTATGTGTTTGACTGCACTAATAGTGCCTTAAGGGAAAAGTAGAAATCATTTTGTGCCTCTGTTTGTAAAGCAAAAGGAAAATACTGAAATATTAGGATATTCTTGAGACATATATCACAGACCAAATAGGGAGCCAGAGCAAAAACATGAGATAATAATAATGGGTTAATCATCAAATACTGTTTCTATGTGTCTTATAAATAACAAATCTTAATTTAATCCTCACAGCTTCCTCAGGTAATAAGTATATCACTGACACCAATTTATAGGTAATAAAACTCAGTTTCAGAAAAATAAGAACAATAGGCTAAAGAAGTTCTGCTTTAGTCTTAGTGACATTAGAAGCATTGGGGACATAAAGACAAAGGAGTGGCATTCGTTGGCTTGTTTTATGTCAGAGTCACTCTGGCTATGTTTAAGAATAGAATGAAAAGGTAAGGGAAGAAGCTGGAAATTATTAGGAGGCCATTGTAATAATCTGGACAAGAGAAGAGAGTGGCTCAAATTAAGAAAGTAGCAGGTGTGATGGTGAAAAATGGTCAGATTTGGGAAGTGCTTTAGAGATAAGGCCTATAACATATGTTGATAGAGTGAATGCAGGCTCTGAGGGAAAAGGCTATATCCAGAATGTCAACTGAGGTTGTTATTTAAAGTAACTGGAAGTCTGGCCTTGTCAGTAACTAAGATAGGGAAGATTGTAAGAAGAGCAGTTTGATAGGGAAGGGAGAATGGCAGCTGAATTCTGGACATGTTAAGTGTAGATGTCTATTAGACAACAAAGTGAGTATGTTATATAGATAATTATATATTTAAGATGGGAGTGATCAGGGAAGAACTTAATGCTGGTGATATCATATTGTTATAAGTATATATATATGGTCATTTAAATAGAAGAAATCAAAATGATTGCAAGGAGGGATGAGAGAAATCCAAAAAGATGACAAAAGATAAGTAATCACTGAGAAAGAAGGAAGACAGAGCAAGCATATGTCTCCAAAACCATATGAAAGAATAATTGTAGCAGAAGAGAATGATAACATATTTCTGATAAATCAGGTAAGGTGGAGGCAGAGAATTAACTATTGGATTTGGCAACATGAAGGTCACTGGAAACCCTGACAAGAGGATTTTTTGACAAAGTAATAATTATGAGAGCTTGATTTGATTGATTCAAAGATAATACTCTTAGATATACTTAGAATACTCTAAGAATACTCTTAGAAAGAGTATACAAAGTAAAGTAGTTCCAAGAATTTTTTTCTGTAATAAAAAAAACGTTTAGTAGCTAAATACAGGAATAAGGTGAAAAAGACTCTTTAAAAATAGTGGAGATATAACAGAAGGTTTTTACGTTGTTAGGAAAGATAGAAGAAGTTGCTGAGAATTCCTTCAGCCATGTCCTTTAATCGGAAGAGGAGATGGGATCTCTTGGGTAGAAGGGGTTGTCCTTTGCTGATACCTGGAAAAGTACCTCAGTGATAGACGAGGCAGAGATGGGAATTTGGTGATGGGGGACTGTGGAAGTTCTCTTCAAATTATTTTGGTCTTCTTAGTAAGATTGGAATAAAGATCATCATCTAAGAGTAAGAATGGAGCAGGAGTTTTGGAGGTCTGAAAATTGGGGTAAAATTCCATTATGTCCTCCTAAGTGTTAGATCATGAGTTTAAAGTGAAACTAATCAATATGATTTTCTCCAGCCATGCTTGGTGGTGAAGATTTAGCATGGAAGTAGGCAGAAATGTATACTGAAGTAGTTGGTGTCTCTGGCTTAGAAAATATGACAAACGGGAGAGGGTCAGAAAAGTTGAAGGTGTTTACCGAATTAGGGATTTAATCTGGTTACAGAGAGAACTAAGAACATGATATGGCTAAAGGGAAATGGAAAGTTAGCAAGGACAATAGATTATTATAGCTCTTGATGTAGTTACAATATCACTGTAATTACATTTGTATCTTCTTTAACTGAAATCAGCTTGAAACAAGGAAATGTGACATGTTTGGCCACCAAACATTTGTTAAATATATATTTATAAACAAATAAATATATCATAAAACTGAATAAAAAAGTTATTTTACATTATTTTCTCAAATTTACAAATTCCTTATTAATTATTTTTAGAGAAGAAAAACAATTTCGCTATTGAATACAATATTCTACTTATAAGATGAATAACTGCTGTTATACAAATAAATATATAAAAAATAACATAAAATAAATAGAAATAAATAATACCACTCTATATACTATGATATATTAGGCAACTAGATTGGGAATAGAGATGTGATAGAATTATTGTACCTAGTAGAAGCATCTTGCCTAGTTCTGAGTTAGGTGGACATTACATACGGCAGGTGAGAAACTCCTTCGCAAGTATGCATGCTGGTGGTCATTTGTAGAGTGTCATCAATGCTAATGTCTTATATCTGTGCTTTTAAAATTTATGAAGTACCTCCATATTTGTTTTTCATAAGAACACCATGTATTAATCAGCACAGTCCTACAAACCAATCTTACAAATTATTCTTTTTAGACTCAGGGAAATTGAATTATTGCCCAAGATCATGTAGATAAATTTATAGCAGATTTAAATCTAGTACACTGAACTCTAGTTTGTTGTAGGAATAATATCTCTTCAGCAATATTTGTGAGTAGATCAATTAAAGCATAGCTTTGCCACCACAAAAGGAATCTAAATGTTCCAAATTTTCCCATAATGTTCACTCAAATACATACATACACAGACACACACAATATTTTGAATGAATACTTGTTAGGATATTCTAAACATGGGGTTTGAAAGCCTTTATAGAGATTGATCAGTACACTATTAATATATTTCTCCCAAGTAGTGAAAATGTATTTTTGAAATTATATACTCTTCTCCATCATAAGGACGTAAATAATGACTCAGATAATTACATGTGGTGGAAAGAAAAGGGGACAGGTCTGTGCACACATATATGCATGAAGATCCACACATCATTTGGGGATATAGAGAAACAGAGCTAATGATTGTGCTCAGTAAACGTTATTGTATTGCATTTATTTTAGGGTTGCTAGCCAAAGAGTCCTAGTCTAACTCAAGCAATGCAGATGTATTTTAAAAATATGTGTAGACACAATGGCCATAAAATCTCTTAACAGCAATAGCAATAAAACTTGGCATGTAGATAACAATATACTCTCAGGAATGGAAGTGTTTAATATCACTTTACGTTATATAATTTCTTTGTCTTAGAAATTTGCAAATCTCTGTCATCATTGGCATTTCTCTTCCCCTCATTCTTTTTTTACTACATCTGTCACTGATACCCTGTATAGATTCCTGACCGTTGGCTGTTGCTTATTTGTAGTTTCTAAATACTCATAACGTAAGCCCACTTACTGTCAACCATTGCCTCTCCTGCTTCATCCTTTACATATGTACCCAGTCTCACTGTCTGTTCTGATTAGGAATTGCTTGACTCTTTCATATTTTCCAGTTATAGTTGCCAAAGGAGATGATCTCCCTGTGTCCAACATTGTCCCTCTTTGAAGATATAAATCTTTTCATGCCAGACCACTTCATTTGGTGCTGGCTGGCTTATGATCATGGTTCCTGGATTCATTCAGTTGTGGCCAAAGCATATGTGATGGAATGTGGCCCCTAATAGTTTCTCTTAGGTAGAAAACTTGCTGTGGGGCAGCATCTTTGCTAAGAGAATATGAGTATGGTAGCTGCTATGATTGACCTTTATATGATATTTCAATGTCTGGGGAAGATTTATAAAAAATGAGGTCGCATATCATAATTATTACTCATTTTACCTGGTCTGTACCCTGCATGGAGCAGACAGAGTTCCAATCTTATCTTTTATCACTTACGTTTGCTGGCATCTACATAAAGGTCCTTTCTGAATTCCTTTAAATAACTCAGGTAAAATAATAAAACTCTTATATTAGGCGCTGGATAGCAAAACGATGTGATTTAAAAAGTTGTTGAATTCCATTAAGCTATATTAATTTAAAGTAGTAAGTGATCCTGTTCTTTCGCTCTACATACTTTCTTTCTACAAACTACTAGCATCAGTGAAAGTGGAGATTTGTGTATAGCAGTTAATACGCGTATATCATAGTTTGGGGAAAAACAGCAAACAACTTAAGAAAGATGGATCACATTACAAATGCTAAAGTCTTTTTTGAATCAACAGATCTTTAAATCATTTTTTCAGGTTTTATTTGCATATAATATGACAGTGCACATGGGAAGTCATAAGCACTCTGATACAGAAACGGGGATAATTTGATCTTGTATTTTCCACTTCATATGGACATAAAAAATTATGAAATACCAATAACAACTTGATGTCATTTTATTCAGAATGAAATATGAGGTTGAAAAATAGAAATTGTGATTATGTAGGTATATTATTTACCTTTAGCAGCCCCAAACATAACCTTTAAAAAAGCAAACTTCTGCTACCTCAAATTTTCTTTCGGTCAAGAACTCATAAGTAGCTTAGCTGAAGTGACTCATCTGTCTTTCACTGTTTCAGAGAGTCTAATGGAGTGGCAATCAGGCTTTGAGATGGGCTGCTGTGAACTATAAGCTTGCGTGGGCTAAAGTTTCCTTTCACTCCCAAGGGTCTTGGCAGGAGGTCTGAGTTCCTTGCTACATGGGCCTCTTGCTGCATATGAGTAGCCTCACATTCCTCCAGAGCATGGGATCCAAAAGAAAGGACAAACAGGAAGGTGTGATGCCTTTTATGACCTAGTCTGTAAAGTTGTACACTTTTACTTTATTATTATCTTCCAATGTATGTATTTTTTGAAAGTGAGTATCAAGTCCAAGTTACACTCAAAAGAAGAAGGCTTCTTCTTTTTGAAGGGAGTTTCAGAAAATGTGTGGGCGTATTTCAAACTACCATAAGGAATACGAGCACATTTACTCAGGATTTTCTTTTTTCCGGGCAGAAGATGAAATTCTGTAAAGGTAATGCCCTTTCTCTGAACAAAGTGGCTAAGGTAGTTTTCCTTGCATATATGGCATTGCTGTTTGGTCTGTGACTTTGCTTCCAAGGCCACAATTTCATGGAGCAAAGATGAGTGCTGCCTACAGCAGCTAGCTGGAAGCCAGACAATGACACGGACTCTGGAGCACTGTGCCAATTAAGGACACAATCTATGGAATACATACAACCACACCTATTCACTGCCCTCCTTTGGGGAGCGTGATTTTAAGGCTATATTAGGTTTTTATTGCTATTATAAAACATAATCAGATCATAAAAACACAAATTTATTATCTCACAGTTCTGTAGTTCAGAAGTCTAGATTAATTTGGCAGGTTCCTTTGCCTAGAGTCTGACAGGGTCAAAATGAAAGTGTCAGCTGGCCTAGGCTCTTATCTAGAGGCCCTGAGGATGAATCTCCTTCCAATCTTATTCAGGTTGTTGGCAGAATCTAATTCTTTTCAGGTATAAAACTGAAGTCCTCATTTCTTCATTGGCTGTCACCTGGGGTTCATCTTTAACTTCTGAATGCCCTTCTCTGGTTCTTACTCATGGACCCCTATGTCTCAGAGATAACAAAGGGGTATCAAATCATTCTCCTACTTGAAATCTCTCTGAATTTTCTTTTTGCCACATCTTTTGACTCTAGCTGGAGCAAGATCTTTGTTTTAATCTCATGTAATTAGATTGAGCCCAACTGTGGATATAATTAAGGTTACATACCTCAAAATAGGGAGATTATTCAAAGTCCCTTTTGAGATGTAACATAACATCTTCACAAGTTTCATACCAGGAGGGATGACTTTTTAGCACCAGAAAATATTCACATGCGTCCATGCTTTTTACGTGTATCGTTCTAATAGTCTTTGATTCTGGGTATAATTATACCTGAAGATATTTCTGCTCCCAGGATCCCAAAGGAACTTCACAAAAATCTCAGAAAATAAATGTGTGTGTGTGTGTGTGTGTGTGTGTGTGTGTGTGTTGTGTATCTGAGGGGCAGAGAGTATATTTCTCTTAAGACACACATGTATGTGGTAATGAAAGTCAAAGGTGGCATCTGTCCACCTGAAATATCTTCCTAATTGTGTCCTTCCCTTCTCTTTAAGAAAAAAACACCAACACCATCAGTTTTTGCAAAACTCTTTTAAAAACAACTAATTATGTGAAAACCATGGTAAATATAACATAGAAAAGAACAAAGGTACAAGAATTCTTAAAGGCCCATTAATAATTGTCACCCTGATCTTCATTGAAATGTAAATAGAATTAGATTTGCCCTTTTTCAGTTGCCCTCTTAGTCCTGCACTGATTGGCCTCCTCCTACTCTTGTCTTGAAATTTCATCCTGCCCAGCCCTTTCCCCCAACATACTACTCTGTGCATACATCAGTGACAGCATTTATCACTGTCTCTAATGATCTTGACTTCTATCTCTCCTAGTTTTGTTTTTTTTTAACTTCACAATATTAAAGGACAAGAACTGTATCTAATTCAGTTTTCAATATCCAGATCCTAGCATAGTAACGGAATATACTAAGAATGTATATGAGTAAATGCATGAATGAATATACATTGGATTTTCTCTCCTCCCTTTGGTAAGTCTCAATCTGGATATACTACCTTAGCCTAAGGAGGCACAAAAGGTAATATGTGTCAAATGTTTACATGATAGACCCAAAGAGATCAAGGAAAGTAATTTACATCTCACAACAAACTCCTCAGGACTGTACAATCTAATACAGCAAAGTTATCCTAAGTGTTTGTGCATATGTTCTATGAAATCTCATTTTTAACATATTGATTTTTTTTTTTTGCTGAAAATGTATTGTACATAGAAGCACTAAAATGATCTTTGACTTAAGCATAAATAAAACAAATTATTTCACTTTCCTTTTTATTATCAAAATGGTCACTTTTTTCATTTAAACTCTTGGTAGGGTCATACGGCTTTGACCTATCAAGCTTTCATTTCCTGCTGTCTGAAATGAAACATCTCTCCCACCTGTAACTGACAAGAGTCCCATTTCTTGTGGGATTGATTTCTTTCATCTCCTTTTTCATACCCTTATCTTTCTTTTACTTTCTTCCTTTCCTTCCAGTGATAAGGTCTCTATATTTTCTTGTTGTGTTCACCTTCATGCTTTTGTCCTTCATTTATCAGTTTTCATCTTCTTAATTTATATATTCTCTCTCCATCTTCTTCCCCATTTATTTGTGGTTTTATCTTGTCTTTCTCTGTTTTATCTAATTAAGCCACTTAAGTTGTAAAACAAACTAATACTTTATGTACTTCTAAGAAAAAATACTATTAAAAATAGTGTCAAATAAAGTATGGTAAGTCATCAATTATTATCAGACATTACAATTTTAGAGATATTTAAATATAAAAATGTGGCCCTTAGAACTGAAAAATTCGATTTTATCATGTGGACTCTAAAAAAGACATTATTTGATATTCAAAGGTTTACCCACTTTTGTTGTGGTTTTTATTCTTATGTGAAATAGAAGATACCTTCCTTTGATGATTCTGCATTGACTGTACTAATCTAGAAAATGCCTGGCACGCAGAAAGCATCAATAACAACAATCCACTAAGACTATCTGAAGTCTAAATCAATTAATCCAAGTAAAGCATTAAACGTGATGAACCTCAATCTATAAACTCATATTTAATTTCTTTACATTAATATAATCCTGATTAAGAACACCTGTGCATAATAATGTGGAAAAATCCATATTTTTGATTATTGAAGCCACTTCCACTTTCCTTTCTAGAATATGGGATGTTTAATTGTTATAAGCAATTTTAATCCATCAAATATGATTACTACTAAAATACCTTTTGTGGAAGCCTTTAGTGTTCCTTTGATGTCAAGTAATTTCTGCTTCTCCGTGGCCAGTGAGAAACTTTGCTGAGTACAAACACAAATGCCCTCCTACTACACAGACACCTTCCCTGAAGTCATACCACAGCCCTTTTCTTCCCAAGACCCACTGAGATACTAGGGTTCAGAACTTTACTTCTGTTCATTTCCCAGGGTGTTTTGCTTTCTCCACTCCCTCCAAACCATCATGCATAATCTTTCAGGGAATTTGGGCTGTTTATAAAATACTAAAGATAGAGTCACATATTTAAGGCAGCTATTTCTTCCTACCCTTTCAGTGTTCTCCAAGCAAGAATAAAATATTGCTTGAAATGACAATCAAGGGATAATGCATGCTAGCTATTATTATAACTATTACTCTCTGTATTCCCCCAAAAGAATAGCTTGAGACTGTCTTAGCTGCATGAATTTGCTTTGTGGGGTGAAACAAAATGAAGGAATATGGAAATGGAACAGGTAGGGTGAGGTATTGGTGGAGAAAATGTTAATAAATGTATGTTACAAAAGTCATTGCCATAGGGTCTCTGAGTTATGTGCAGAGCTCCTCCCTGATCCTTTCTTCCAAAGGATGAAAGGCTAGAGCATATGTGCCTTTTCTCCCTTCTCCTATTATTTGAGTATAGTCCCTGGAGTTAACTTTCTCATTTCAGAGTTGGGCCTGCTTAAACTGAGCAGCATCTTGGACTTCAGAGGGGAGCTTTGAGGCAGAAAACATTCAATCCATTGTATTAGTGCTTTAGGTATCACTTGTCAGTATGCACCAAGCTCTTTTCCACATTGATGGATGAAATCAGAAGTGGTCCAAGAGGATGGAAAAGTTGTACCAAATCATTTGCTAGAGTTCATCTCCAGCTTTGTGTACATGGTCTCATGACCCATACTAAATCCACACTGTTATTCATTTTTCCAGTTTTGCCTAGCTGCAATTTCAAATACAGATAATATCAAAATCTAGATGAATAAGTTAGTCCTACTTATGCTGTTGTTCCTGAAACTGTAATTGATATCCATCATTTTTCCTTCACCCACCCAGTCTAGATTTCCCTCATTATCAGCCATCCAAATCTAGAATTGGTGGTGAAAGAAGAAATAAAAACAATTAATGCCTCAAGATGAGCTGCAGAAGTAGAAACTGTAGCTCATTCCAACCTAGTTTTCTTGGCTAGCCTACTGTAGTCATAAGGTTAAAGGAATGAGCTGAAGGATAGATTTAAGTAACAAAGGTGAGTTACAAAGGGGTCTGGGCTAGTCACTGAAATCACTTAAATGTTTTGCCCTTGAATCTTGGCTTCAATTCCAAATGCATCATTTTTTTTTAATGTTTATTTTTGAGAGAGAGACAGGGATAAAGCATGAGTGGGGGAGGGGCAAAGAGAGAAGGAGACACAGAATCTGAAGCAGGCTCCAGGCTCTGAGCTGTTAGCACAGCACCTGACATGGGGCTCAAAGCCACGAACTGAGAGATCATGACCTGAGTTGAAGTCGGACATTTAACTGACTGAGACACCCAGGCGCCCCGCAAAGGCATCATTTCCATGGTACAATGGTTTGCTACAATGATTGCCTGATAATTATGATTCGATGGATCAGAAAATACATGCATAGCTCATTTTTGCTAGTTCCATCCTTTGCAGTCCAATGAGAAGGTATTGTCTCTATTACAAACTTAGGAGATCTTGTACAAGAATTAGGTTCTTCTCCATTGTAAAAGGCATGGCTTTGTTCTAAACCCTTAGTGATTGGTGTTTTCTATTTGGTTTTTCAGAAACTCCATCCATTGTACTCATATCCACAAAGCAAAGATACTTATCCACCATCTCTCATCTCTCTTTTACTAAATGTTCCTTCAGAGACATTTAACTCTTCTCCCATTCAGGGTTGTAGCTATGTATGTTGAACAAGTTCCTGTATAAGTTTGGAAAAAAGCCCTGAGACAGAAAACAGACTCACTTCTCTGTCCAAGTCAGTGTGCACTGAGCAGTCAACTGTAGCTATGTAGCCAAAATCAGAGGGAAGCCATAAAGATGTCATGTAGGCACCAAAGCTTCCCAAAATTTGTAACAGAAATCTATATATTTTTCTCATTTTTAAAGGTTTTCAATGAACTGCATAAAATTGTTTCCAATGTTGTAAAATGTTTAGCCTCTTCTCAATTGAAATTCACTTATTAAATATTTTGGATATATTTTGTTGATCTCTTAGCCTTTTTTTTTTTCTTGGAATTCATGACAAATATATTTTACTCCTTGGAATCTTGATATCAATATTGAAGAAGTAAAAATGGAATTTCTCACTTCTTATGGGGCATTCTATGTAAAGGTATATCAGCAGAACAAAAAATTGCTCACCAAATTACGTATAAGCAGATCCTTCTAAGAGTGAGGGATAAAACTGGCAGCATCTTTATTTCTATCTCAAACTGTGGGCCAGGGGTATTTTAATTAATTCTTTAATCTTTTACTTACCTAGCTTAGGAAATCTGTGTCAAGTATTTATTCTTTAATTTAACCCTTAACATAGAACTCCTAACTGGAGCAGTTGGCATTTGTGACTTCAAGTGGTAAGAAGGAAAGGAAGAATTCAAAGTACAAAACTTATATTCATCAAAGCTCAACTCAGTCAGTGTGGACACCCAACTTGATAAAGAAGGGTCAAAGTGGGTCGTTTTTTATCATTACATGGATAATTTCGTTTTCTATGTATGGGTGAGCTTAAAATGTTAATATCATATTGGACTTTGAGGTAGAATTCTGAGTTTTTCCACACTGCATCCATTTTCTAGTAGATAACTTGCACTTCCTCCACTTTCAGCCTATGTAGTTTGGCTGAGGTAACTCTCACACCTCCCTCCAGGAGGTGACTATAATCTGATCAATGAGAATAAAACAATCACTTGCAATGAGTAGTTCTGTTCAACATGAAGTTAACTTTGCTAACATTATCAGGGAGAACATAATCCTATCATTTACTTTGCTAAACAATAGGATATACCACAGGAAGTAGCACTTATCTTTGGAACTATGTATAGGTCTCAGGCATGAAGAATCCACCTCAGGTTAAAGTCAACACATCAGACACAGAACAACTGAAAAATGAGATCTATGATAATGAAATGGTTGGAATCCTGGATTCATTTATACCTAATCTACATCAGTATTTTTTAGTTAAGTGAGTCAATGAATCCTCTCCCACACCCTTGTTTTTTTTTCGGTTTTGTTTTTGTTTTTTTAATGGTTTTGGTTTTGTTTTGCTTTAAGTCAATTTGAGGTGGAATTCTCTTCTTTAACCTGATAAATCATCCCTTCCCCCTATTATAAAGTAAAGCTTTGTGGTAGATAATTGTCTTTCTATTCTCTGGAATTTGGTCTAGTCTTGTTTGTGGTAAGACAAAGGATGAGAGGCGCTTGTCCTTTTAAATTAAAAAAAAAAAAAAAACCCAAAAAACCCTACAGATTTCATAGTACAGACATCAAGTAAGAACATGATAGGTAATAAGTATAGCCAGTACTCAAATGTATGTTTATTTCATCAAATCTACTTTGATGTAAGTATATCAAATTTAGTGCACTTAACTATTAATTTACTAAATGGTACCTGAGTCACCTGAATTAATGGAGTATGAAAATGTACATTACTTATTCTATTTTATGAAGTGGAAAAAATCTGGGTCATTAAGTGCCTAAACATTCATGATGAGGTGATATCTATCATATGTGAATATAAAAATTTTTAAGTACATAGATTTTTTTCAGTTGCTCAAACATCCATTTTTTCAGCAATTAAAATGTCTACAGATACATATTTTTAGTTTTCTAATGCTCTTCTAGCCAAAGGCAAGGGATGGCAATGGCATATTAATAACTCTTCCCTAAAAGCTCTTGGAAACCTGGCAAAAGTGGCAAATTGTGTGTATTCTTTCCGAAAGAGCTTTGTTAATATTTCAAAAGTAGAGCATCAAACCTGTTACTTGGTAGCACAAGAGTCATCTGTATGCAAAAAGAAGACTTAGGACTTGCAGAGCTATTGACTGAGTTAATGACATCAAATCAGGGAGCCAAATCAACAAATGTTTTATAAGGATGTAGTATATGGAAATATTTGTTCCCACTTGAGCATTGTGCAGCTGCTGTATATTTTCTGAAAGAACCCCACACCATACAAGTTCACTCTAGAAGATTCCTCGGCATCCATCAAGTCTCAGTTCTATCATTTCATTCTTTTGCACAAGTAACCAAATAAATTATTTATAGTGTGATATAGGACATGATGAAAGAAGTATGAAATACTAGGAACTCATCTGAGGACAATCATATCTAGGGGTGTCTGGCTGGCTCAGATGGTAGACCATGTGACCTTAACCTCATGGTTGTGAGGAACCCACTTAAAAAAATAAAATTAAAACTTAAAAAAAATAAAGAGAGTCATATCTAAACTTAGTGGTGGTGGTAGTGGTGCGGGTGCTGGTTCTGGTGTCAGGGTGTGTGTATGTGTATGATCATATATTGCTTTATGGACAAAGTACTCTGAGGATTATCTAGAATTACTAGAATTTGATTTCTGTGAAGAGAGAATTTCTTTCTTTCTTTCTTTATTTCTTTTTTTTTTTTAAGCTGTTGTATCATCCATCTAAATTTGTATCCTGGAACAAGACAGGTTACTCAAAAAATGTTGACTATATGAACCAATAAATTTTTACAAGAAAAATAAGTTATATTTGAGGTATACATAGGGTTATTTGGGTGAAAAGGGAGGATGCATATTTTAGAAAGGGTGAACGGAAACAAGCAAATATATTGTAATTTCTGCATGGAATTCTCAATAATGATTATGTCAGAATGTTTGCATGTATGCATGGGTTTGTAGAAAGATACTGGCAAGGCAGAGTTTGGGAAGTGACATTTGATAAAGATGTAGAGGGGATTGACACTGATGAAGTACCTTTAATTTATTTTGTGAAGCAATAATAAACCACCTGAGTGTCAACTAAACCCAATGAATAGAAGAATAGCTTTGGATGTAGACAATAAATTGGTTTAAAGGATTTATTTTGCTAGCTTTATGATAAAGTAACTATTATGTATTTGTTTTAGAAAACTTTTTAAATTTTTATTATGTAAGTATAGTTAACAAATGATACATTTGTTTTGTGTTCACAACATAATGATACAACAATTCTATACATTAGGCAATGTTCCCCAGGATAAATTTAGTTACCATCCATCACCATGCAACATTATTACAATATTACTGACTATATTCTTAATGGTGTACTTTTCATCCCTGTGACTTACTTATTTTATAATTGAAAGTTTGCACCTCTTAATCCCCTTCACCTATTTTGCCCATTCCCTCAACCCCTTTTCCTTTGGCAACTACCAGTTTCTCCTCTGTTTTGAAGAGTCTGTTTCTGTTTTGTTTTGTTAGATTCCGTATGCAAGGGAAATCCCATGGTATTTGTCTTTGCTATTTCATTTAGCATAACACCTTCTAAGTCCATCCATGTTGCCACAAGGAGTGGAATTTCTAGGAGTGGAATTTGCAAGTCATGGTAACTCTATGTTGAACATTTTGAGAAGCTGCTAAACTGTTATCCAGAATGGCTGCACCATTTTACATTCCCACCAGCAGTGTATAAGAATTACAATGACTCCACATCATGATCAACACTTTATTATCTATGTTTTTATTATGGACTTTTCAGTAGGGGTGAAGTGGTAACTCATTGTTTGCATTTACCTATTTTTTTATTTTTTAATTTCTTTTTAATGTTTATTTATTTATTTTGAGAGAGAAAGAGAGAGGGTGAGTGAGGGAAGGGCAAAGAGAGAAGGAGAAGGAGAATCCCAAGGAAGCTCCACACTTAGCACAGAGTCTGACATGGGGCTCAATCCCACCATGACCATGAGATCATGACTTGAGCCGAAATCAAGAGTCAGATGCTCAACTGACCGAGCCACCCAGGTGCTACTCATTTCTCTATTAACTAATGATGTTGAGAGTATTTCCATATGTCTTCTTTGAAGATATGTTTACTCAAATCATGTTTCTAATTTTGAAATTATATTGTATTATTATTGAGTTGTAAGAGTTCTTAATACATTCTAGATACAAGTCCCTTATCAGATAAATGATTTGCAAATATTTTCTCACATTTTATGGATTAAATTTTCATTTTTTGATAGTGATCTATGAAGCTCAGTATGTTTTAGTTTTAATTAAGTCCAATTAATCAGTCTTCTCTTTTATCACTTATACTTTTTGAATTGTAGCTAAGATATTGTTCAACACATGATCACCAGCATTGATTCCTCTGTTTTTTTCCTAAGATGTTTATGGATTAACAAAATATTGTGTATTTATACAATAGAATATTATTAGGTGATAAAAAAAGAAATGAAATACTGATATATTCTACCATATAGATGAACCTTGAAAGCAATATGCTAAATTTAAAAAGCCAGACAAAAAAGGCCACATACTGAATAATTTCATTTATGTGACATGATCAGAATAGGAAATTTATAGAGATAGAAAGTATATTAGTGGTTGTTAATTAGTGGAGGTGGGGGAAAATGGGGAATGACTGATAAAGAGTTCAAAATTTCTTTTGGAGACTAAGAAAAGTTTCTAAAATTAATATGGTCCTGGTTGCACAACTCTGTAAATGTACTTAAAACCACTGAAATGTACACTTTAAATGAGTGGACTTTGATATAAATGATATGTCAAGTGGCTTGTAAACATTTTGCTTGGTAAAAATTCAAACATTTCTAGTCTTAAAAATAAAATTCTTATAAAGCATAAGAATTCAAGAAAACAGAACTTTCAAAATCCAATTAGGTTTTATCTTTTGGTATATTTTATCACCTCAGTTAATAAACATAATGGCAAAGATAATAAGTTTAAACATGATTGTCGTTAACTTGAGAGAATATTCCAAAGTACATGTATTCATGTGAGCAGAATAAAGTATTAAATTGACCATTTAAGTGTCCATTTTTCCCCAACAAAGAGAATGTTACCACTGTAGGCCCTGTTCTTACTACCAGTCTTGGTAGAAGGAACTTAATTCAGAGTGAGTCAAATTTATAAACTAGAGAAGAGGGATAGAAAACTACCTTTTTTTTCTGTACAAAGATAAGATTTACACAAAATTTTGAAGCATATGCTTGAGAATTGAGGGATTTGCTAAGAACAGTTGGCAAATGAAAGGTTCTTTAGGGTGTGATATATGAGAAAATTGGGGGAAAAAAGAAATGGAGCTACTCAGAAGGATTGCTGTGGTTATGAATTAGATGTTTTTAATGTTCTTTGACAGATGTGAGTTAAGAATAGAATTCCTTTTTAATTATCCTTGCATAGCGAACTGTGTGTAATGTTCAGATTCTGAGCTCTGATGTTTGTCAATGCATTTTCTTTAAATAGTTAGGTATCTAGCAGATTACCAAGGAGGTGAAGAATAAACATTAATATCTTGTATTTCATAATGCTCTAACAATTCAAGCATCATCTCATATGTTAGCTATCCCTGGTTTCATCTTTTGAATTTATCTGCAAAAACAAGAGAAGTTTATTCAAACATTTAAATTCATCCCTACTAACTTTCCACAAAGTTTTTTGGAGAATTAATCAACTGCAGTGGCTCTTGAATAAAATGCTCACAATATAATATTTTAAGCCACAGCTAGCCATTAACACTCTGAAAGATGAACTGCACACATGTTTCATGAAGATTTATATGAAGGGCTGATCTGAAAAATAAGAGATGCTGATAGAGAATTCACCTAGCTTCTAAATGAGGCAATACTTTCCCTGAATTTATTTATTACCAATGTATTTCAATTGTGAGGGATGGTATAAGAACTTGGAACCCACAAGCATCTGGATAGAAATATGAAGGTGGCTTGACCTTGCCGATGATGAGTTATTCGCCACTGCTCTTGGGTATTATTCCATCTGCTGTAGGTAAACAGCATGATATTGCCAACAGGGGGAGCTACAGACAGAAGACAAATGAAGCCGATTTTGTTTAGGACTGTAATTTAGCTGAACTGACAATATATTATACCTTAATGGCCCCTCAGAGTGAATTTAATTGATGACCCAACTTAGATATTCTCTTAGAGTATCTTTGTATTGGATTGGATGCAAGCTGGGTGCTTAAGTTTGCTTTCCTGCTGTTAATAGAGTCACTGCCATCTGGAGAAGATATCAGCTAATATGTTACTGGAATTTTTTTCCATTGTTGCTGCTTCTGTAAAGAACTCAAAAAACTGCTGATAAGCCAAGAAAAAAGGACAAAACTAATGCTTTTCTCAGTGAGATCTAAAAAGGTTTAGTAAATAGACAAAGATCACTAACGTTTTAAATGTAGTTTTAGTTTCATTTTCAGTCAGGTTAAGTGAAAATAAAGTTTGTATTGGATAATAAAATTAATGTTTTTAGTGTTGGAACTGTTATTGACTTGTGTACACAAACACCAAATAATAATCCAGAAAAAAATTATAATAAGGAAAGTAGAACTGAGTAATCTTGCTTGATAGCATAATTTTAAAAAGTAATGGCAGATAAAAAGAATTATTCTTACAATTAAGAGTAGTCATAAAATCATTGGTAATCCTTAATTATCAGAAACCTAATTCTAATAATCTTGTTTCTGAAACAAAGAGGAGTGGAAACAAAAGTTAGGACTAATCGGTTTTATCTATTTATGCATATACTAGAGAGCTTGGGCATTCCATACTGTGACAGTATACAACAATACTAATTAAAAATGTGGTGCAGTTCCCCACGTCAGGTTTACTACACCTCAGGTGTTTTTCTGATGTGACATTCATTCGTTTATTTATTCACTAAGTGTTGATTAAGCGTATTCTATGTGTCAAGTATTAAATTATGTGCAAGAAACATAATGACTCAGAAATGTCCTCTGCCTTCAAAGTGCATATATAATTTAGTAGGAAGAGACAGTTATTTAAATATATGACAGCAGTAAGATTATAGATGCTAAGGTAGAAACATGCATAATATATACAGGACATAAAGGAAGCAGTTGTAGTGCTTATTTGTCGATTGTGTTCTGTCTAGAACCTATACTATAAGAGACGTATTAGGCACATATCACTTTGAGACTCTGATTGTTGTTTAGAATACAAAAAGGTCATGCCCTTAAGGAACTCACATATTTATGGAATCACAATATCTTAGCACACTTCCAAGTCCTTGGTGATCATCTCCTTTTTGAATAGTCCTCTAATATCTTAAAGTCAATATGTATCAAACTAAATTTGTCTTCCTTCCTATTTTCCTACACTTGCGTTCCCATCATTTTTCTACTCTCCAAAGCACAGAGATTGAGTTATTTTCTTCTTCTCAATTACTAATCTTGTGCATCTATTGACATGCTCTTCTATATCTGTTATCACTACGTAGCACAGGACTTTTGTCATACTACCTAAACTCAACATCTTTAGTGTTTTTCCTTTCCCATTCCAATATTATATATATATATATATATATATATATATAATGTTTATTTTTGGAGAAAGAGAGAGCATGAGTGCGAGCAGAGGAAGGACAGAGAGAAAGGGAGACAGAGAATCCCAAGCAGTCTCCACAGTGTCAGCACAGAGTTCGATGCAGGGCTCAATCCCATAACCCTGAGATCATGGCCTGAGCTGAACTCAAGAGTCCAATGCTTAACCGACTGAGCCACGCAGGCACCCCTGCAATTTAAATTAAATTCACCTCTAAATGAATTATTAGAAACATGGTTCTAAGCTTACTTTTGTTTTCTTTTGATTTCAAATAATGTTAATGGTTTCCCTACACATTTAGAAAAAAATCCTGGCCTGCTATTTAAAATACTCCATGCTCGGGGCGCCTGGGTGGCGCAGTCGGTTAAGCGTCCGACTTCAGCCAGGTCACGATCTCGCGGTCCGTGAGTTCGAGCCCCGCGTCAGGCTCTGGGCTGATGGCTCAGAGCCTGGAGCTGGAGCCTGTTTCCGATTCTGTGTCTCCCTCTCTCTCTGCCCCTCCCCTGTTCATGCTCTGTCTCTCTCTGTCCCAAAAATAAATAAATGTTGAAAAAAAATTTTTTTTTAAATAAAATACTCCATGCTCAAGTGAAAGAAGGGAAGTATGATGAATAGCTCCCTGGCTGGCTTGTAGAACAAGATGAAAGATGGTGTCTTGTTTGTATGAGGGGCTATTGGAAAAAACCAAACCAAACCAAACAAACAAACAAACAAACAAAAAACAACTAAGTTGTATTGGAAGGCCATGAGTTCATTTGCTTGGCTGAATCTGAAGAGTTTTTATGGCCATGTATCCCAGCTCTCCCTAAACATGATCATCACATAGGAAGCTTTTGAAAATATCTCTAAATGTTCTGATTTAATCTTTTTCTTTATGGGATAGATATATCATGTCAATAATTTTTAGAAGCCCATTAATGATGTAATTCAATGTAGATAGCCAGATGTTGTATAAATGTAAACTCTCATGCATATTGCTTAAGCATAAAAATCTAATAAAATAGTATTAGAATATTAAATATGTAAAATGAGATTATGAAAAATTTATGATAATGAAGAACCCTTTTTTTCTAGTAAGAAACCATAGTATTAGCCAAGAATTTCATCAATGTGTTGCTTTTTTTTCTCCCTGGAGAATTTAAGTATTAGTTTTTCAAAATATTTTCCTCCATTGGTAATGTTGAAATTCAGATTCACTTCACATAAGTTTCTTTCTAAGCATGGAAATGTCTTTTCTCTTCTGGAATTGATGTTTTCCGTTTAACTCCCAAATCTTGTTTTCTTATATTTTTCTCATTCTTTATTTTATTTCATTATTAATACTTTCAATCATGTAAAAATATTTCTTATGATCTTATCCTTTCCTATGTTGTTATTAGTAAATTCACTAATAAGCTATTGCTTTCATAACTGAATTTTACATCAGGTATAGCTTTTGGAAATGTTTCATTTTACTCTGACTTTTTAATATAGTCTACATTAAAAGAACATCATAGTGTTTGCTGTTAATCATAGTTGAAAAATAGCTTCTACAACATTTAATGAAATAAATTTAATACTTTAAAAAAATAAATAAAAAATAAAAATAAAATACTCCATGCTCATACTCTTTATCTAGCCTGCTTTCCCAATATGTGTCTCATTACTTCCTGGTATTTTTCAATGTTCCATTTAAAGAGAATTATATGGTATTTCCTCTACCTATCTGGCAATTTCCTGATTCTCTGCTTTTTTCTCTTGTCATTCATTCTGCAGGATATTTCTCCATAATCCCAATTCTCCTTGTTAGATCAAAAATGCTTTTACATCTATGAGACTTTCCTCATTTCCTTATAAATTCATAAGATTTTAGGGGCACCTGTAACAAAGAAGTGATTATGTGAGGTTTCTATGGTATAATACAAAAAGCATTAGATTTAGAGTTAGATCTTGAGGTTCGACTAATGTGAACCTACCACTGTTACGATTGCTTTTGTGAATTAGCCAAATCCCATACTGTCAGTCATCGCAGAAGTAATAATAGCTATTAATAATAGTGATTATACTATCATTAATATGTGATAATAAAATAAAATAATTGCTAACACAAATTGAAATATGTTAAATATAAATGGGAGATAGTTAAACCCTAGGTTTTAATTTTTGGTTCTCATCTTCTATATGAAAAGATAATTCTTTAGGGTTCATTTTCTATTACCATTGGGTCTACATGAGTTACTGTAGCTTTAAAGTAAGAGCAAAGGAAAATGTGAATAACTGGTCTTTATATTTAATAGGCACTTCAATAAGTGACTGAATGAATAAATGAACTTCAGTAAGAGATACTATATCTCTCCTAGATAGCATTAGGTTGTATATAAAAGTCACTAACATTAGGTTGTATATAAAGTCATTAGGTTGTATATAAAAAGTCATACATTATATATGTAGTAATTTTTAAAAAAAAAGAGAATAAAATTTGGCAGTTAATAGCATGCTCAAAATCATCACTGGTGAGTTTTAATTTCTTCAAAAAGAAAAGAAGAAGAACTTGGGCTGGGTTTTATGCTCTCGACACCTCTCCTAATTAAGATGAAATATGCTAAATGAAAAAGACATGCTTGAAAAGGGAAATAAACAAAATTACAGAGTGATAGGCTATTTTTATTTTTTAATTTTTTTAAATGTTTATTTATTTTTGAGAGAGGGAGAGAGTGCGCATGAGCAGGGGAGGGGCAGAGAGAGAGACACAGAATCCGAAGCAGGCTTCAGGCTCTGAGCTGACAGCACAGAGCCGGGTACGGGGCTTGAACCCATTAACTGCAAGATCATGACCTGAGCTGAAGTTGGATGCTTAATGGAGTGAGCCACCCAGGCACTCCAGGAAGCTATTTTTAAAAAGGCCACAGGTGGGGGTACTTGGCTGGCTCAGTTGGTAGACCATGCAACTCTTGATTATGAGTTTGAGCCCCATACTGACAGTAGAGTTTACTTAAAAAAAAAAAAAAAAAAAAAGGCCATAGGTAAATGCTTCAAAAAACATTTATTGAGTTCCCACTATGACCTAGACAATATGGTAAAATTTAGCTTTACACTGATCTTAAATTGATGGCTGATTAATTATTTTGCTTCTCTGTTGATCTGTTAGCACAACGGTACGCTCCAGAAACAAAACAAACAGACAAAAATGAAACCTAACCCAAACAACTGTTTATATCCTCACTGTCATTTCTCCAGTTTTCAACTCACACTGCCGAAAGGATTGTAAGAAATATGAAAAATCATGGCATATAAAAATATAACACACTAGATGGGAACCGGGAGACATTTTCACCGGAGAAACTTGAAAGTGATAATAAAATGGAAGACATATTTCCTCTCTTTAAAAAGAAAATAATAACCTAACTTACAGTGTTTTAGTTTTTCAGTTAATACAGATAATTATTCTGTATTTATTCAAGTGGAGTCACTTCCTTTAAAAAGCTATGCACAGCTGAAGCTAAAGAACTTTAGTCTGAATTCTTACCTTAGGTCTGTTTGATATGAGGATGACTCTGAGAGCAGAAGCATCCTCTGCATAAATGCCAAAATGTGCTTTGATTGACCATGCTTCCCTGCACCCATCTAAGACACATACTCAACTACCTTCAGTGTGTTGGGGATTCCATTGAGTCTTTTCTTACTCTACTAATCTGCAATACCTATTCATATGAATTAGAGAATTCAGAACCTAAAAGAAAGCTTCCTCTAGTTTGACCCTGTCTATTTACAGATAGACTTGCCTGAGGTTAAGTAGCTTTCTACTAAAAGAGGAGTGAAAACTAGGATTCTCTATCTCTGTCTAATTTTAGAATAAATACACAGTATAGTCATTTTTTTTAGTCCTGTCTGCTGGCACCATGTAATTGATCTTTCCAGACTTGTGTACATAAAAAGCATAAGATATAAGGTATCCTTCATAAAACTATGAAATAATTCCATAACTCTAAATGCATATAAATCTTGAATTCAATCATATACTATAGAAATAGACATAAATATGGATTTTTTTCTAGAATTTGTTTTACTAACAACAACAAAAAAGGAAACAGATATATTAAATGAGCCAAATTTTAACCTAAACAGGAAGCATTTCTCTATATTCCTTGGGATTTCTCTATTCCTTTAAAGCTACAACACTTAAAAATGTCAGAACCATTTGGCAATAATTGTTGAAGATACGCATGTGACACATACTTTTATTTTTTCTTTTGTTCTGTTTTATTTACTGCTGAATTATGGTAAAATACATTTGGGGAAAAAAAATAATCATCCACAGACGAGAAATGTAAAATGAGCTGTAGGTATGTTAACAACCTTTCAGTTAAAGAAACTGTTGTTTGGCATTAAAAAACAAAACAAACAAACAAAAAAAACCTTCAATGAGTTACTATCTCTGAGATCTCATTTAATCTGAGATACAGTTTTAAACTATTAATATTTTAATTCTATACTGTTCTAAATTTAAATACCTTCTATGGCATTATAAAATCAGATATCTTAAGAAAAATAGACTTTAAAAAGTCCAATATTTATTAGAAGTAAACTGAGCAATGATAAACTATTACTTTCTGTTTTAAAAGTCCATTTATTTTCCTTCTGATAAGACATACTTTAAAAAAATTTTGAAGGAAACATTAAGAAACAAAAAAATAAAATATTATTACTTCTATTTTAGTGTGGTTCATTAAATCTAAGGATAATTAGGAATTATTAAATCCTATAAAAATGAATGTGAATACTTTTGTCAGTGAACAAAAAACACTTATAGTGCATCTGGGGATAGTTCCTAAATATCAAAAAAGTATATTTATAAAATGTAATAATTCATTACATATGTATGAGCTTTTAATTTAATAAGCATATTTTAATGTTTCTCCCTTTTGATATTTACAAAAATAATAAAGGAAAAGAATCAAGCAGCGCTATTACCTCAAATATAAAGAAAAAGGAATAAAAGAGAATGACTACAGATTTTTATTCACAAACTGTCACTTCAACATTTCTGGGCTTACCCCACAGGTTGTGTGACCGACTATACACAATTCATGGCAGCCTCTAGTTCATTAGCTAATGGAATCATCTAGGCTTTTCCATCTATAAGTTCTATAGAGGTTGCTCCTAATGTTTTAAGAGCCTTTTAGCTTTATATTTTGTATTACTTTATAAATATTGTTCCATTTTTTAATCAAGAAATTAAGCTCTGGACAAATCTTAAAATCCCATAGAAAATAGCTACTTTTAATGGAACTTTCTTGTAAGACTAGAAGTGAGATCAAATAGTGACAGAGCATCATATTCAGGGGATTGCAAATTGTATTTCACAGTCCGTGGACTGCTTTATTCAATGAGTAAAACTGATAAAAATCATTTTTTGAAGAATGTGGGACACTTGGCACTTACGTGGGTTGAAAACCATTGATTTAGTTTAATCCAGTGGAACAGTCTTCTTAAAGTATGTGTGGTGAAGTACTAAATTTTTGTTTTACCTTTTTCTTTGTTTCTCCTGTTTTTGTAAAATAAAATAAAAATGAATAACTAGAAAAATTCAACAAAAGCAAAGATATAAAATTTAAGTCCTCAGTGTTCTAAATATTAGATTTAATAAACTGTATATAATATTTAAATTAGTAAATCAGAAAAATATCACAGAATGAAATATGTAGAATGTACACATATACAGAATATATGTGTAGATTATTGAAAGCATCCTAGTAGATGTATAATTTGGAAAATTATTACATACACAGCATTTTGTTGTTAGGAGTGAAATAAGGATTCTGAATGTTGAATATCTATACACTTAAATTGAACAAACACATTCCCAATTTCTTTATATATCTCACCAGTTTAGTGACAAACTGGACTGCCACTGGTCTGCAGAGCATGCCTGGAGTAGCACCAACCCAAAAGACAGTTATTGGTTGATATCCAGTATCTATACTCTCTTCCCATTTTCCCGTTCAGACTTTGTTTGGAGAACAAGTGTTTTCCTCTTATTAAAGTCAACTTACAGTTTGGGTAGAATTGACTCATTTCCTAGACTTATTTGGCCTAAATTAAACCGTGTAATTCCATCCCTTATACAAGTGTTGGTTCAAGTTTGGGCGCTTGACTTAAGTTAGCCCAATCAAAATAAAACTCAGAAGCTTTTCTTTATTTTGTAATTGTTAAGAGATACTCTATTAGTGTGAATACAAAAACGTGACTTTAGAAGCTATGGCACCAGAAAGAGAAGGGGCCTTAGAATGACGTTGTGATTGCAAAAGGCAGAGAAGTGATCTAGAAAGGCATTGGGTCAGTGATATATTTTACCTTAATTAAAAATGCATAATATGGAACAGCAGTCTTTTGCAAAAGTACATAAAACAAAAGGTACACAATGCATACCTTTACACAGCTGCCTAGAACATGGAATAGGAAGGAGAATGGGAGTGAAAAATTGGATTAAAATAGAAACAATTATTAGATAGGACTTACACAGAGAAACAAACATGCTTAATTGAAAACTCTGCACCCACTGTCATGCATAACTCTACCTATACCGACGTCTAAGTCCATATCTGCATCCATAAATACCACTGTTTAGAAAGTTGTGTTCATGTTGACATTGGTGAGTGGCTGGATAAAACCAACTTTGAAACCTTCCTTGTTAACAGTCAATAAAAGGAAACTGTGAACAGCATAACCTGTTGGCTACTGTTCTGTACTTTAGTTCATTTTATAACCCCAAAGTAAAAATTTAATTTTGTTTCTACAGTCAGCATTCACTTATATTCATCACACATTTATTAACTTGTTCTTCATTCCTTTCATTTTACAAAATTTCCCATTTTCGATTATTGTCCTTCCATATGAAATACAACTTTTAAAATATTCTTTAAAGAGGTCTTTTGATGGCAAAATTTCTCCATTGTTCTAAAAATAAATTTTTTGTTGCTCTATTATGAAATGTAATTAAGTTTTAAGTGGAAAGTCATGTTTTCTAAGAAAATTTATATATGTATGTTATCCCACTGATAAGAAAACAGCAGTAAATGTAACATTTTATCAGAAGACATTTTATCATCTTTCTTCCCTACCCCTTTACCCCCACCCTCTGCCACTTCTATTTGTTCTCTAGATTTCCTCTTTCTCTTCTTGAATTTGTGTTTTATTGGGATGTTCTAGGTGTAGATTCATTTTTATTTATCCTTCATGGTTTTATTGGGATCTATGGATCAGAATGTCTTATAAGTTGTGAAAAATTTTCAAATCTTATTCTTCAAATGTCCTTCTGATTACTTTTTTTTCTTTCTTTTTTTTGTGTAGAACTCTGATTAGATACACTAAGAATATAGCTATGCTTTCCCAGTTCTGTAAATGGATCAGAGGGAGGTGCTCTCCTCAATTGAATGCCTACTTTGGGTAAAATGCTGGCTTTTGTCTTCTATGTTTCACAAACTACCACAAAATGTATACTGTGCAGAGACCAGAACAAAGTGAAATATTGAACACAAAGATAATTTACTGAACTGGATAAAGTTTCAGTTTTCATAGGTTCAAAATTTGTGAAGGTGACATTTGCAGGTTTGGTCGGGGTATAGGTAAGCAGAGTGCTAGAAATGAGAGTTCCTCTTATTCATATTTTAAATATTTAAAATGATATGTAATTATTGAAATGTATATATGCACATTTAATGTTTTTGCAAAAGAATGTGCTTTGTACTGTTTAAAGTAAACTCATTTTGGTTTACATTCTCCATGAATATGAGTAAGTCTTTTAGAGACTGTTTACGGCCACCTGACAGCTTACCACTTTCATTTAAATCTAGCTCTAAGTTGCTTCTGTTTATATGTGAATACGTACACACATACAGACATGCAAAGACACACTGTCTCTTAAAGTGGTTTAAAATTTCACTTTCTGGTAAAATGTATAATGATACCAATAAGAATGAACATGTCAAAAGGAACAATGGTTCTTAGCATAAAATGAAATTGGGTGTAATATTAAAAGCTGCTGTAGCTTAGATCCATGATGTTAAAATGTTTTTGAGGTGATGGAATAAGTACAAAATTTGGGGGGAAGGGACAATGGTGGTAAGCAAAATGAGTGCTGTGAAAGGGCTCTAATTAAAAACACCTTAGGGAGATTGACAAATGTGCTTATTCCCCGCTTTACTTTTTAGAATATAAAACTGACTTGGAAAAGTAGAATGGAGGTGCAAAATGAGAAAGAGACATGCATGACATTTTCTGTTTTGTAGAAGTATTTACTCTATTTAAAAATATGAAGTGAATTTATGCTATAAGAATAATTTATTTCCACAAATCACTGTTATTTATCTTTGTGAATAGTATGCATATGACCTCTCGCTAAAAATTGGATGAATAACCTCTTACATTACTTAGTAGATATGCATGTGTGCATGTGTGGTTTTGCACCTTTATGCTTTTGTTTGTTTTCCTCGGTTAAAGCAAATAAACATATAAATGGGCTTTATATAACTACTCATCCTGATATTGGTTATAATAGTTATAAGTAGATGAGGTTTTAAACTAAATCTAAAACTCACCCACCCTTCATACTTAATACCAAATTTGTTGAAGCAGTAATGCAGTTCTCCTTGCCCATCATATTTTATGAGGGTATAAGGATTGAAGTTACCTTCTCTGAGTCCATTTTTAAAAAAAATATGTGGCTTTAGCAAATTAAATCCATGAACCTCCACCATCAGTTTAACACATAGTTGACATTGTCTCACAATGTGAAATTTGCTCACCCAAAGTAGAATGTGATGTAGAGAATAATGAGTTTTTAGATTGTTTGTTGGCAGAAAAGTGACATGCTGGAAATGATCTGTTCTATGTATCCAATAGTATTCAACTGATGTTCAATGAAATTTAGGCCAGAAAAGATATGGAAGTCATTAGTAAATGAATTGAACTTGACAGTTCCATATATAAACTGCTCTAAATGTATCTAGATAGAGGCGGCATTAACAAATAAAACCTATTTTTTAAAAACTTGAACATACCCTTCTTTCTCAAGTGTATAAAGCTAGAATGTAAATTGTTGTGTTATAACTAATGTATGCAATAGAGCTACATAAAAGCTCTAAAATTAATAATAATATTAATAATATGATTATTCAAAAAGATAATGTATTCTCTGGTTATTTGAAACCTTCAGTCATTAAGTACATCATCTAATATTTATCTTATTGAAACACGTATGAATAAAATCTGGAAATCACAGCACCTTGTTTATTTCTTCATCCACTGATTTAAAAGAACCATAAAGATTGCTTTGGCTATTTGGGGTCTTTTCTGGTTCCATACAAATTTTGGGATTATTTGTTCTAGCTCTGTGCAGAATGCTGGTGTTATTTTGATAGGGATTGCATTGAATATGTAGATTGTTTTGGGTAGCATCGACATTTTAACAGTATTTGTTCTTCCTATCCAAGAGCATGGAATCTTTTTCCATTCTTTTGTGTCTTCTTCAATTTCTTTCATAAACTTTCTATAGTTTTCAGTGTACAGATTTTTCACCTTTTTGGTTTGATTTATTCCTGCGTATTTTATGGGTTTTGGTGCAACTGTAACTGGGATCGATTGCTTGATTTCTCTTTCTGTCGTTTCATTGTTGGTGTACACGAATGCAACTGATTTCTGTGCATTGATTTCATATCCTGCAGCTTTGCTGAATTCATGAATCAATTATAACAGTTTTCAGTGGAATCTTCTGGGTTTTCCATGTAGAGTATCATGTCATCTGCAAAGAGTGAAAGTTTGACCTCCTCCTGGCTGATTTGGATGCCTTTTATTTCTTTGTGTTGTCTAATTGCAGAGGCTAAGACTTCCAATACTATGTTGAGTAAGAGTGGTGAGATTGGACATCCCTGTCTTGTTCCTGACCTTAGGGGGAAAGCTCTCAGTTTTTCCCCATTGAGGATGATATTAGCATTGGGTTGTTCATATATGACTTCAAGCTATACTACAAAGTTATAATCATCAAGACAGTATGGTAGTGGAACAAGAACAGACACTCAGATCAGTGGAACAGAATAGAGAACCCAGAAATGGACCCACAAACGTATGGCCAACTAATCTTTGACAAAGCAGGAAAGAATATCCAATGGAATAAAGACAGTCTCTTCAGCAAGTGGTGCTGGGAAAACTGGACAGAGACATGCAAAAGAATGAACCTGGACCACTTGCTTACACCATACACAAAAATAAACTCAAAATGGATGAAATACCTACATGTAAGACATGAAGCCATCAAAATCCTCCAGGAGGAAGCAGGCAAAAACCTCTTTGACCTTGGCCTCAGCAGCTTCTTACTCAACATGTCTCCAGAGACAAGAGAAACAAAAGCAAAAATGAACTACTGGGACCTCATCAAAATAAAAAGCTTCTGCACAGTGAAGGAAACAATCAGCAAAACTAAAAGGCAACTGAAAGAATGGGAGAAGATATTTGCAAATGACATATCAGATAAAGGGTTAGTATCCAAAATTGATAAAGAACTTATCAAACTTAACACCCAAAAAACAAACAATCCAGTGAAGAAATGGGCAAAAGACATGAATAGACACTTCTTCAAAGAAGACATCCAAATGGCCAACTGACACATGAAAAAATGCTGCACATCACTCATCATCTAGGAAATACAAATCAAAACCACAATAGATACCACCTTACACCTGTTAGAATGGCTAACATTAACAACTCAGGCAACAACAGATTTGGCAAGGATGCAGAGAAAGAGGATCTCCTTTACATTGTTGGTGGGAATGCAAGCTGGTGCAGCCACTCTGGAAAACAGTATGGAGGTTCCTCAAAAAACTAAAATTGGAACTATCCTATGACCCAGGAATTGCACTACTAGGCATTTACCCAAGGGATACAGGTGTTTTGTTTCGAAGGGACACATGCACCCCAATGTTTATAGCAGCACTATCAACAATAGCCAAAGTATGGAAAGAGTCCAAACGTCCATCGATGGACAAATGGATAAAGAAGATGTGGTATATATATATATATATATATATATATATATGTGTGTGTGTGTGTATACACAATGGAGTATTACTCGGCAATCAAAAAGAATGAAATCTTGTCATTTACAACTACATGGATGGAGCTGGAGGGTATTATGTTAAGTGAAATTAGTCAGTCAGAAGACAAAAATCATATGACTTCACTCATATGAGGACTTAAGAGACAAAACAGATAAACATAAGGGAGGGATACAAAAATAATGTAAAAACAGGGTGGGGGACAAAACATAAGACACTCAGGAGAACAAACTGAGGGTTACGGGAGGAGTTGCGGAAGGGGGGGATGGGATAACGGGTAAGGGGCACTAAGGAATCTACTCCTGAAATCACTGTTGCACTATATACTGACTAATTTGGACATAAATTTAAAAAAATAAATAATAAAATAAAAATAATAAAAATAAAAAAAGAAACACTTCAAAATAATTAGCATCAGTTGCTTTTTATACATGGAAATAAAACTTACTTCATCATCTGTGTTAATGATTCAATCTTAAAATTTATGATTCCTTAATTTAATTTTTCAGGACAATTTTTTTTATCTTTCTCTACAACTTCTTTGTATGTTAGAAGATATAATTTAGATAATTGTCTTTGGTTACTTTATATTGTTACCACTAAAACCTTCTCTATTTTGTTATCTTTCTTGAAGAAACTAATATACAGGAAGTAAGAATGTTTTGACCAATGTAAAGTGGCAAAAAGTTCTTAGAAAATACTGGTTAGTTCATACCCTATTAAATTTTTCAATTTAGATATTGCACTGAGTATCTAAGTTGAATATAAATTGATATAAAATAATATGGCTGTAAAGTTTTTCTGTTTTTTTTTTTCCTTTGGGTGTTAAGTATAACATTAACAGAGACAGTTAAATATACACAATTATACAATGCTACTTAATTTTACATTTAATAGTTAGTAATTATAATTACAAAGGATGGCCTGGCTAGGGCTGATCAAATGTCCTCTTCCCTGGGGAAAGGTGAAATGCAACATTATGCAAATTTATTTCACAGTGGCTTCTTGGTGATTTTTTTTTTCAATTCTTGGGCCTTTTTACCTCTATCTTCTCTGACATGTGTTCCTTCATGCAGAAATACCCTTCTTTTCTAAATTTTTGGAATCTCTTGGACATTGGCATTGTTTTGATTAATGATCTCATTTTTATTCATTCTAGTTAGATCTTGCTGAACAAAAATGTCCTTTTCTTAACTTTAGCAATGACTTTTTATTCTTAAGGTTACCACTGAGGCACTCAAACATTACTCTATGCAAGTTCTCAGACACCTTTATAAAACAGAGCTTTAGAACTCAAGGCTCCTAATCAGCAAGTCCTTTCTTTTTGTTCAATAAGAACTTTTGCTATTAAGTAGCCGAAATTTAGAAAGAATTTTACTATCTTTATTTAATCTACACAATAAAATTGGTCTGCTAAATTCAACATTATGATCATCATACAATGAACACATTATCACTCATAATACCTCAAATCCATAACCATGCATGTATTTGTTCTGTTCATTTTTACTCTAATGCCTTTCTATTTTCAATCATTATATTTAAAAAGAGGAACTTAATTCCTTACTGTGTCACATAGTGTTTTGGATGTATTAAATATTTTATATGCATTATAGTGAGACATATTTGATATTCTTGTTTGGTGAAACCAAGGCAAATTGGAAAAATTTGTTTAACCTCTCCTTCAGAGGAATTTACCGAGCATATTCAAAAAGAAGAGAACATGACTGTATTTTCATTGAGATATGCACATCTACTTCCCTGTAATCTGATGGAAACATTCAGAGTTGAATTATATTTTATGTTTGTAGGTCGAACAAAAGGTATTTTTTATATTATTTAGTTTTCAGGCACTGTATGTATTCACACCATTAATTATTAATTATTCACAGATTTGCTTAATAATTGTCAAGGCTTTATTCTGAGTTGCACTGGACAGGGGCATGTCAATTCATTTCTTTTGTCTGTCTATATCCTCTATGTATATTGCTGCAGTCAAATTGCTCAAGAAACCATGGCATCAATTGTTAAGGTGGCCAAACGAACTGCAGTATTCTCTAGCTAATGCATTTTTCACAGAAATGTTACAATATAGTGACTTTGATCTAAAGGCAATTTAAATATAAACAAATTCAATATTAGTTCAGCTACAATCTGTCAATTATCTTCATATTTCCTATGTGAATACATTTTCTAATATAATACAGCTTCTATGAAACAAATAGTGCTATTTATTTTCATGCTTTATCTTAAATATAAAATATTAACTTTCATGTAAGCAATCACTGGTACAGAGAGAACATTGGGAAACATATTGGAAATTAACATAATTATATCAAGAGTTCCCTAGCGGTCAAGAGCATTAGTACTCAAATTGCATTATGAATATGCAAATCCAATATTTTTGATTTAGGTCATTTGTCACTGGTATCAGAAATTGCAAGTCACTGCTGGGCTGTCTAAACTTCTGAAAGAGTTTCAGATGACTGGTGACTTAATTCAAAAGAACCTTCTGGTACATCAACAGTCTATCTGAACTGTATAAGATCCACTGATAGGCAAATTTCCTTTATGTTCTCACTTTGTTTAAGCACTAGCACACAATCCCCCTTTCCATTCGTCTTACGTTTTGGAGTGATGGAAAGGCACTGAATGAAGAGCAATTCCTCTGAAACTGGTCTTTATCAGAAGCAATTATATTTGGGTACAATATGAATTCAGAATCAAACTTACATTCGGTTTGCTCACCTAGCTAGTGCTTATTCCTCTGTTGTGCAAGGATCATTACTTTTAAACTGTGAGGTTAGATCATTAATTTATTAATTTTTAACTGTGATTACAGATATTCAGCTTGCAGCTGGATTTATATAGCATGCAAACACTTGTATAGGGCATAAAATTTGAACAGGTCATAAGTGCAGAAGTGGTGTTGCTAGATACTTATCACATGCCATGACAAATGGGTGCAGCTCAATGAATCGGATATTAGAATGTTATTTTGCAGCATACTTCAGCCACTTCCGTAGAGACAAGGCTGCTGTTAGTTGCATACTAAATATTGTTCTGACTTAGATCATTCCACCCAATATAGACAGGTAAAAGAAAGGAATTAAACTAATAAGTGATAAATAATTTTCAAGATAAATAAAAAGAAAAAAACAATATTGGCTACAAATTTGCCTCTCTTCAGGAACTTACCTGTTTCATAACTTTGCTGAATTATATGACCTCTCTAAGATTTATTTACAGGATGAGTATGAGAATTAAATAGTATTCATAGTAAGCAATTAACAGCATGCTTGGTATATAAAAGATACCAGAGAACACTTACAAAATAAGTTTATTGTTATAAAACTGTGTATTTTTTGGAATAAGTAGTGCCTAGTGTTTTGAAATTATCCCTCCAATCTCATTTTCTCTTGACATCCAGCTCACTCACTCCCACTGCAGCCATATTGGATCTCTGTGCTTCTTGGACACTCCAAGTATTCACTCTTTACAGGGCCTTTGCCTTCAGCACTCTGTCCCCATGCAGCCATGTGGCTCACTTCCTCTCTTCTGTCAAATTTTTGCTCATATCACACTCTAGCAATGAGGTCTCCTCCTGGCTACTCTTTATACCCTAGTTACAGTGCTTTTGAAGTCTTTATAAAATAGCAATATGCTCACACCTGGCAGTTTATAATCTCCCTTACCTAACCTGTTTTTTTTTTCTTTTTAGTAAATTTCACTGTTTAGCTTATAATAAACTTAATCATTCATTCATTTATTATCCTCTTCTCCCACTCCTCATTCCAAATAAAACAAAAATTCCATAAGGCTAAGAAAATTATGTTTCCTTCAAAGCATTTTCTCTAGCATCAACAGTGCTGGACAAAATCTATATTATTTTTAAATGAATGAATAAAGAATAAATGCATTTTTAATTTTTACATATTAGACATAATTTAATACTATATTTAACAATATTACCTAGTCTCTATCTTTTAATCCAGAACAATGCAAATCTAGATTCTTTTATCCCAGGGATAGATTTTCACGTGTCCATCCATTAATTATTTTTAAGTTAGGGCTTAAATTATAATTTTCTTTTTATTTAATGAATACAAAATATGTCTGTGGGCTTTATCCTTACAATAAACAGCTACTCTCTTGCCCCATTTCTAGGAAATAATAGGTATTGATCTGTAGTCTCCATCTGGAATCAAAAACTAAAGGTAACTTCTCAGGGAAAAAAAAAAAGATCGTTCAAGAATGACACACTCAATTCACACAGTATTTATCAAGTACCTACTATGTTTGCTATAGCTCTAAGAGCTACAGAGAAAATGAAGATGAAAAGAAATACTATATCTTTGAACATGTTTAATATTTTTGAGAATACGAGAGGCACATGATAACCATATAAAAGATCTTAACAAGTCAACCATTTCTCCTTTCTTTTCCTAATGTCTTGCTTATGTACTAAATATATTCACAGAGTAAACACATTGAGAATCTCAGTAAGTTCAATAAAAATCTCAGCTCCTCAACAGAATCACTACCCTGGGGCTGTTTGTAGTTTCCAACATACAAAAGTCAGTACTACATTAAAATTAGATGATCTATATTAAAAATCTGTATGAATGAAAACAAATAGCATCAAAGGAAAATGTTTATCAATTGGGTACCCAATCTTCACAGGAACTTATATTCCTTAAAAGTAAATTTAATATTGTTAAAAGATTTTTCAGTGATTAAACGAATTCAAAAATGTTTATTGTGGTCTCAGTGAATATTACTAATATAAGAAAGCTTTGATTTTTTAATTAATTAATTTTAATAAGCTATATTCTTTAGCTTGCACAGAAGACCATGATGTTTTAACTGAAAAATGGTCAGAGTATTTCCAAAAATCTTGTTGGTCCTAAAAATGTTCTAGATATGTTTATTCTTTTTGGTAAAGCGTCATGTAAACTACTACTCATAAATATGTCATAAATGAAGGACATGGCACAAGGTGAGAAGTTCTTAGAAAAGGAAGTGTGTAAAACCAACCTCAATAATGAAAGACCTTTCTAAGCACTCTTAAGTTATTTGCTTTTTTTTTCCTCCAGCATATACACTTCTTAGATCTAGTACATCAGCATTAACTAATAATTGCCTTTACTTTATGTTTCTCAATATAAGAGAAACATACAAACATACTCACCCTTAACCACCATTAAAAAAAATGTTGCTTAAAATTTATCAATCAAATCTCAAATTGACAGATTCTTACTAAAATTAAAGATTCAGTCATAATGGAAAGCTCAAATCTGTTTCCTTATTCAAAAATAATAAAGTTTTCTTGACTATTAAAAAATGATACCAATTTCTCTTATCATGTAATTACTTCAATTGCCTCTACCACACACTTTTAGCAAAATTATACATCGTCCTATCTTGCTGTTAGTTATTTTATTATGTTAATGTCATTTCACAAGATGATATATTTTTTAAAAACCTGTTAGCTTTATAAACCTATATCTCAATTGCTTATTCTTTATGAACCAAAAAAGTTTGTAGTATTCCTTTTAAAGTGTTTGCTAGAAGACAGGAACCAGAAGATATATAAGATGTAGTATCCTGTCTCTCAAAGATCCTCAGGATCATCCTACAGATGTCTCTGTGTTCTTTGAACAGGCCAAGGTCTTTTCCTACCTCAGTATTTTTGCACTTGCTGCTCTTACTTCCCAGAATGCTCTTTGATTGGATACCATCAATTCATCCATATTCCTATCCTTTGGTCTTAGGACATATCCTTAGCAGGGTCTTTTCTGATCGTTTTACAGAAGATTGATGCTTTGAATATGCTTCACTCAGTCACATATTTTGTCATATATTACCCAATTTGTTAATTTCATGACATTTCTCACAATTTCTAGTCATCTTGTTTATTTACTCTAACTTCTCCTTACCCCATGCATGTGAACCCTGTTAGAAAGAGAACATATCTCTCTTAACTTACTATATTTTCTTGCTCAAAACCTGTGCTGACACTCAATAAGTGTATTAAATTAATAAACAAATGTTGTTAAATAGTATGAGGAAAACAGTTACTCTAAAGGAGAAAGCTTGATAAAGCTTTAGAGACTTCATGACATTTAAGTTGATTGTTACAGAGTGAAGGGAACACTTCCAGGTTGAATAAAAATCATTCACTACTTCATAGAAGTAAAGAAAAACCTATGATTTAGTGGAAGTATGTTTCTATTATTAATACATGAGACTTTAAAGGATTTTCTATCTTAAGAAAATATAAATCATTTGGACCAGAAAACTCAAACTATTTAGGGGGGGGGGGGGAATGTCCACAAACTGCAAGGAAGTTGAAATGTTTGTCATTTGTCACTTAAATTATTTTAAGATTTTGTGGTGTGCTATACCATTCACTGTCAGTCATGGAATTATTATTATTGTTGTTGTTGTTACTGCTATTTTCAAAGTGACATAAGTCTACTGTAAGCAACTTCCATGCCAAAGATTTCTGCTGTGACATTACTCTTCACGGGGAAGGAAAAACGCCCTGCATAGCATTGTCTTCTACTCTGCTGCCATCAGATATATTGGGTAGGAAATGTCATTAGGTTTTCTTTCCAAATCTCATTACCAGCAAGGAGTATATGTCAGGCTGAATAGCAAACATACCAGTTACCATTACAGGCTGATATCAACCCAAGGTAAAGACAGGCAGCTTTGGACAGCAGTCCTAGGTAACAGATTTTGCCTGGTGAAATCTGATGTCTTATTCTATCCCACTACCATTGACATTATATCTATGGATGGAAACAACAGTAGGATTTTTCACCTGCTGCTTCATTTTGCCAGTGATGAAACAGTTACATGACTTGTAGTTTTTCATTAAGGAAAAGAAAAACGTTATTATTAAAGAACAAATACTTCAGCTTTTGGAATTATAAATTAAGAGTGTAATGCATATCTCTACCTATATTAATCTATGCTTAGTAAGTCAATATAACTTAAAACCAAATTTTATTGCACCTGCGAAAACTGCATTTACTATAATAAATTCTACTGTTTATAGTGATTTTTTCTGTACCTTGCAGAGTAGTTCCTTTATAAATATGTTTTCATTCAGAGTTAAGTTCACAATAGAGTAAATTTTAACATTAGGAAATGTTATTGGGAGTCGAAATGCCAAAGATGTACATGAGGTGAAAGCTCAAAGGAGTGTAATTACTGGAGAGAAAATGATCCCACCTACATAAAATGCCGGGCCAGCCAGTGTTTCCGTGGATAGCAGTATTTCCATTGAACCATAGAGCTACCTATTGCTGTTGGCTTCTTTCAGAAGCATCTCTCAGCTTGGTACTTAGAGCTACAAATTCATGGGCAACTTCTAATGGTCACAGACATACCTCTGGATGCAGCGATTGCATTTTGCTCAGCGTGTGTTTCTCTGAGGGATAGAAGAATTGAGGAACTCATTCTAGTTGGCTATCTGCTTTCGAGAAATTGTATTTTGGTAGTCTGATTATCAGAGATAATCTAATAATGCAAACTGTTAAAGAGAAATAGATCCAGACACTTGTTGAAGGCAGTAAAGACAAATTTTATCTGGTACTTTTTCAATAGGAAGGAGAGATTTTGGTGTATCACTGAGCTCAACTCTAAGTTCAGCAAGCACAATTTGGAATTCGTGGCCAAAGAGAAAAGTGACAGGGTCAGTAGATGGAGATTTTCTAAGAGGAGAGAATCATGAATAGGGAGATTTTCAGTAAGTTGGCTTAACAAGATTCATGCTAAAGGCAGACCAAAGTGATCAGATATCAAGGGTTGTAAAGAGGACTTTAAACAGATATCAAGGGGCATCAGATATCAACAATGCAGGCATTTGGGGGAGATTCTCCTTATACTTCCTTGGCAAGATTCTTGCCAAACTGGGCTAAGCAGGCTGAGGACAGGTCCAAGATGAAGCCTAATTGAAAAGAGGACTAAAATTGGTCAGTGAGACAGTCTTCATCGAAACTCACATATCAAAGTCAGCATGTCCAAATTGGAGCTCTTTTTTCCCCCTCCTAAATCTGTTTCTCCCCAGCCTTTCATTTTATTTAAGGATACCACCAACCATCTTGTTGCTTATATAAAAGTCTCTGAAGTCTGATCCATTAGGAAATCCTGTGAGTGCTACTCAACAAGTATAGTTTGAACTCTCTACCTTCAATGACATAACCCTAATTCACAATACTATCAGTTCTCACATTGTTTTCTACACTTGCCTCCTTCCTGGTCTTTCTTATTCCATTCCCACCACCCCAACCTCCCAGTGAGAAAGTGTTTTAAGTGTAAACCAAACTCTGCTCAGACTTTTTAATGGCGTATGCAAGGAGAATAACAGCCAACATATTATTGAGCCTGAAAAGACCCTGCACAATTTGACTCCAACCCAGCCTCCAATATCAATTTCTTTCTACAGTCTCTTCTTCACTTTTGATGCTCTGAATATGCAGCCTCCTTAGTATTTTCATTAATATTCAACAAGCTTTGCATTTGCTGTTCCTTCCTCCTGAAAGTCTTACCTTGGCTTTTTGCAAAGATCCCTGACTTCCTATCATTCATGTCATAATTTAAATTAAAATACCAGGCAACTTTTTGTATCTGCTTTATTCTGCAGATTAAGATTTCTAGATTCTTCCTCCTCTCAATACCTATCACACCCATCTTAGTCACCTTGGGCTACCAGAAAAAAAGTACCATGGACTGGGAGGCTTAACAACAGATATTTATTCTCTCACAAGTTTGAATGCTGGGAGTCCAAGATCAAGATGCCAGTATGATTGGGTTCTTGTCAGAGCCTTTTTCCTGGTTTGCAGACTGTTGCCTTCTCACTGTATCTTCACATAGAAGAGAGAAAGAAAGCCCTGGTGTCTCCTCCTCTTCTTATAAAGGCATATTCCATCAGGATGACTCCGCCTTCATGACCTTATCTAAGCTTAATTACCTTCCAAAGGCCCCACTAAATACCATCACACTGAGTATTAGAGCTTCAATATATGATTTTGGGGGGAACATAAATGTTTGGTCCATAACAGCCCAAGTTAATAAAATTAAAAAGATATGAAATCCCATCTCATTTAGACCAAACTAAAAATAAGGATTGCATATTAAATATTAATAATTAAACCCTCAAGTTTTCAAATTGCATTCAATCACATTTGAATGTGAATGAATCACATTTGAATCACATAGCAAAATTGTACAGCTACCCTTAGCATTCAGTACACATACACATATACATGTATGAACACCCATTTCCTCTGATCTTACTCTACATTCTCTGTAAACTCATTCCAAGGAATAGGCAATGTCTTTCCTGCTACTCCAGGATTAGTAAACTGGTATTATCTCTCTCTCTCTCTCTCTCTCTCCCCATCTAGATGTAGATAGGTATAGATATAGATATAAATATCTACGTGTGTGTGTGTGTGTGTGTGTGTGTGTGTGTGAGGGGGGGGGAGATTCTGTTTTTTTTTTTTCAAGTTTCATTGAGAAATAAATGACATACATCACTGTATCAGTTTAAGGCATACAACATAATAGTTTGATTTACAAATATTACAAATATGATTACTACAGTAGGTTCAGCTAATATCCATCTTCTTATATGGATACAATAAAAGGAAAAGAAAGAAGGGGAAAAATGTTTCTCCTTGTTGTGAGAACTCTGAGGATTTACTTTCTTGTGTATATCACACAGCACTGTTAGGCATAGTCATCATGCACATTACATCCCTAGTGTTCATTTACCTTACATTTGTAAATTTGTACCTTTTGACCACCTTCTGTTAATTTCCCCCAATTGGTTGTTTTAATAAACCAATTCAATACAAGATTTAACTTGGAACATTGATGTATTTTTATTAGATAACACATGTGAATAATCACCTTACCCAAATAAGAACTGTTAGGTATATTTATAGGGAGAAGGTAAACAATGACTTAATAATTTTAACCATCATTACAATAATGACTCTGTTTACTCTTTTTTTTTTTTTTACTAGGCAAAGAACTTTATTAATCTTGTCTCAAACTTTATTCCCAGGCTTCTTCAGCTTAATTAGCTGCAAAGAATGAATTGTGTATAAGCAAAAACTGAAAAGAGCTGCAGTATCCAAGAGGCTTGGGCTTAAAAATATTAGAGATCTAGAATTTATCAGATCCATGAACAAAATTTTTAAAAAGCAGTCATAATATAAAATAGCAGCTCCCAGTAACTTCTTCAAGTTTTATCTTCAGAAGTTGACTCATCTCCGTTTGCTTCATTCTTGGAAGCGTCATCAAAATTCTCCATAAGATCTGGAACTTCATCATCATTATCCTCTCCAGTAGCAAGTGGTGCCTTTCCATCCACAGATTGTTTGGGCAGAGCTTCAGCCAGCCTTCTTAACCTAGTCAGACTGTCTGCACCAAGTTGGTTTAAGATAATGGGCAGCATTTCTGTCAGCTGCTTTGTCTCAGCGCAGCCTGTAATGGTGAAAGTGTTCACTGCCAGGGATGCCGGAACTTTAGGGTTGTTAAAGTGGTCACTGTTCCGTGGTTTGTGAACATACTTCTTCAAAACCAGAGATATTGTTTACCCCTAACTTCTTTAAGGAGAACTGAAGTTTTTTTATCATCTGCTGTAGCTGTTCTATGAACCACCTTCTTCTTTCGCGAGCAGTTCCTTTCCCACCAACGCACACTTGGGCTTGCAGTTTGGTGAGTTTCTCTTGGTTCTTGATAGTTTCTTTCATCTTGTTGGAGCGGAAACAGGACCGCGCCTGGGACTAGGGTTGGCGCTCAGGGGGTCTCGGGTGGGCCAGCTGAAATTAGGCGCCTAATTCTGTTTATTCTTCTGCAAGTATCATCCTAAACACTTTTACATCGCATTTTTTGTTTGCTTTAAATTGTTCAGTACACACACAGGTACACAGAAACACAATGAAGCAGGGGCTACTAGGAAATATTACTTTTAATTAATGAATAATTTAGAACGTACAATAGGTTTCTGTTGCCTTTCTGTTATTGATTTCTAGTTTTATTCCATTATCATCAGAGAATACACTCTGTGGGATGCCAGTTCTTTTAAGTTTATTGAGGCTTGTTTTAGGATACAAAATATGACCTATCTTGGTGAATGTCTTATTGGTGCCTAAAACAAAATTGTGTATTCTCCTGTTGTTGAGTGGATTGTTCAATATATATATCAATTAGATACTATTTATTGATTGTGTTCTTCAGATCATCTATGTCCTTTTTAATTTTCTTGTTAGTAGTTTTATCAGTTTCCAAGAGGGGTGTTGAAAACTGTAATTGTGGATTTGTTTATTTCTCTTTTCAACTCAGTTTTTATGTATTTTTTAAGTTTTATTTTTTAGTGTGTACACTTTTATGTCTTCCTGCTGAATTGAACTTTTATCATTATTTAATGTCCTTCTATGTCTCTTATAATTTTATTTGTTCTATGGTCTAATATACATATAGGTGTATATATATATATATATATATAGCCATTTACGTTTGTTTTAAATTAATGTTTTAAATTAATGTTACATGGCATTTATTTTTTCCATTCTTTTACTTTCAATTTGTCAATATCATTGAATTTGTAGTGAGCTTCTTATAATTTGAATATATATGGGACAATTTTTAAAATCCAATGTCTGGTTTTTGATTTGTGTATTTATATCTTATACATCTAAAGTGATTACTGATACGTTAGTGCTTTACTCTGCCATTTTTATTATTTTCTTTATTTCTTGTTTCCTCTATTCAAGACTTCCTGTGTGTTACTTGAGTAGTTTTTTTAAAGATTTTGTCTTGTTTTATCCGCAGATATTCCTCAATTTATGATAGGGTTATGGCCCAATAAACCTAGTGTAATTTGAAAATATTCTAAGTTGAAAGCACAGGTAATACACCTAACCTACAGAACATAATAATTATCCTAGGCTACCTTAAATGTGCTCAGAACACTTGCTTTAGCCTAGAGTTGGACAAAATCATAAACACAAAGACTATTTTATAAGAAAGTACTGACTACCTCATGCAATTGATCGAATACTATACTGAAAGTGAAGCACAGAATAGTTGCACAGGTACAGAATGGGTCTAAGTGTATCATTGTTACCCTTGTTACTGTGTAGCTGACTGGGAGCTATGGCTTGCTGCCACTGCCCAGAATCACAAGAGACTCTACCAAACATTGCTAGCCTGGGAAAAGATCCAAATACAAAATTGAAAGTAGTTTCTGCTAAATGCATATCAGTTTTGCACCATCATAAAGTTGACATATCCGAAATTGAGCCCTCATAAGTTGGAGACCATCCGTACAGTGTTTTTGAGTATTGTATTTGCGTTGTATCTGTTGTGCTTGCTATGGGTATTACAATATACATGTGTGACAGTGCAGTCTACATGTTCTCTGTTTTACCACTTCAGGTCCAGTATGAAAATTTCATTTCCACTTATATCCCTTGACATTCTCTAGTAAAATATTATCATGATTATCAGATGTTATAAGTTTAGTTTCAACCATCCAACATGACATAAAATCCACGAGGAAAGGGCACTGTAGTGTGTGTGCGTATACTTCTGCCCTACGTACCACATTGATCCTCTGGGACTCTCTTTCATCATGTCTTTTCTGTTCAAAGAACTTCTTTCAGCCAATCTTAAAGTGGGTCTTGTAGCAAAACATTCTTTAGTTTTCCTTCATCTGAGAATTTCCTCATGTCCCCTTAATTCCTGAGGGTATAGTTTTCACCAGATACAGAATTCATAATAGGTAGTTGTTTCCTTCCAGCATTTGGAAAACTGTGTATCACTTTGTTCTGCCCTCCATGATTTCAGATGCATTCTTTGGCATTCAGTTCTCTGACATTCTTTACCTACTGGTAATACATCATTTCTCTCTAGCTGCTTTCAAGGTTTGTGGGTTTTTTGTTTTTTGTTTTTGTTTTTGCTTTTTGTTTGTTTTTTGTTTTGTTTTGTGTTTTATCCTCTCTAGCTTTTAGAAGTGTAAATATGATGTGCCTTTGGCATAGATTTCTTTGGGATTATCCTGTTTGGGATTTGGTCAACTGCCAGAATGTGTAAATTTGTGTTTTTGCCAAATTTGGAAAGTTTGCATCTATATTACTGCTTAAAATAGTATTTTAATGTCATTTTTTTTTCTTTTCCCTCTGGGATTGTGATGTTAGGAATATTGGGAATTTTGTTGTTATCCCACAGATCCTTGTAACTCCATTTCTTGTCTAGTTTCTCTTCACTGTTCAGGTTGGGTAAATTTTATGAATCTGTCCTCAAGTTCACTGATTCAGTCAACTGTCATCTCTACCACTGGGCCCTTCCATTTTGTTATTTCTGTTCTTGTATGTTTTCATTTCTATAATCCATTATATATATATATATATATATATACACACATATATATATGAAAATTAAAATTTTTTAATTAATAAACTTTATTTTTAAAGTAATTTGAAATTTTCAGAAAAATTGAGCAGAAAGTATAGAGCTCCCACATACCACTTCATCTGACCCCCAAACATATATACAGTTTCCCCCATTATTAACATCATGCATTAGTGTGGTACACATTGGTTACAATCAATGAGTCAATATTGACATATTATTATCAACTAAAGTCCATACTTTACATTAGGGTTCATTCTTTTTGTTGTAAATTCTATGGGTTTTAACAAATGTATGGTGACTTGTATCCACCCTAACAGTATCATATTGAAAAATTTTACTACCCTAACAATTCCCTGTGTTTCATTTATTCATCCCCCTCTCCCTTCCCTAGAACCCTTGGCAACTATTGATCTTTTTTTTTTTATTTTTTTAACATTTATTTTTGAAGGAGAGAGAGACAGAGCATGAGCGGGGGAGGGGCAGAGAGAGAGGGAGACACAGAATCCGAAGCAGGCTCCAGGCTCTGAACCATCAACACAGAGCCCAGTGTGGGACTTGAACCCATGAACTATGAGATCATGACCTGGGCCAAAGTCAGACACTTAACCGACTGAGCCACCCAGGTGCCCCAAGCAACTATTGATCTTTTTACTGTATCTTTAGTTTTCTTTGGTCAAGAATGTCACATAATTGGAGTTATATAGTACATCACCTTTTCAGATAGATTTATTTCTTTAGCAATACAAAATTAAAATTCCCATTCTTTTCATGGCTTGATAGCTTTTTCCTGGAGGGGCACTGAATATATTTCTTCTATCACTGTACAACAGTTTGTTCACCTTGAAGGGCATCTTTGTGTCTTCTAAGTTTTGGCAATTATGGATTAAATTGTTATTAAACATTTATGCGCAGGTTTTATGTGGACATACTTTTTAATGTATTCTGGTAAACACTAAGGATCATATGATAATTATGTTTAGGTTTGCAGAAGACTGCCAAACTGTTTTCAGCGCGGCTGTATTGTTTTATATTTCCACCAGTAATGAATAAGGGTTTCTTTTGCAGCATATTTTCTCCAGCATTTGGTGTTACCAATGTTCTGGAGTTTGGCCATCCTAATAGATGTACAGAGATACATCATTGCTTTAATTTTCCATTCTCTCTTGATAGCTGATGTTGAATAATACCTCATATGCTTATTTTCCATTTGTGTAACTTCTTTGGTGAAATATCTCTTAGATCTTTTGATCATTTTAAAATTGGGTTGTTTAGGGGCACCTGAATGGCTCAGTTGGATAAGCATCTGACTTTGGCTCAAGTCATGGTCTCCCAATTCGTGAGTTCGAGCCCCACGTTGGGCTCTGTGTTGACAGCTCAGAGCCTAGAGACCATTTTGGACTCTGTGTCTCCCTCTCTTCCTACCCCTTCCCCAACTTGCACTTTCTTTCTCAAAAATAAATAAACATTTTAAAAATGGTTTGTTTGTTGGCTTATTGTTGAGTTTTAAGAGTCCTTTGTGTATTTTAGATACCAGTCTTTTACCAGATGTGAGTTATGCAGAGATTTCCTCCAGTGTGTGGCTTGTTCATTCTCCTAAGGGGTCTCAAAACAATAACAACATACAGCCTTATTGTGATATAATTCACATACCATACAGTTTATGCCACTAAAGTATATAGTTTTCTCCATACTTTGGTCATGCTAATATAACTATATCCACACAATACAAAAGTACGTGAAATTTATCTTGGTGTATGATTTTTATTTTGCTTTCAGAATTTATACTCATTATAAGAAATTAAACTCATAATGAAATAGATTAAATATATTTATATATATATATATATAAATTAATAATTTGAAATGTCCGGATACATCTGTGTGTATTTGTGTAAGAGAGGCAGGGTAGAAAAGCTTATCTATCACAATACACCTTTCACTTTTTTTCATGTTTTGAAAGCACCATCTATTATAACACCTCTTGGACGTTTATATGCTAAAGTAGCCAGCCTAATTCACAGCAGGATTGATCTGCTTGATTCTGACATTCAAACAAAATGAAATTCTGAGATTCCAACATAAAAAGTACACACATTTAACTTTTATTTTGGTAGAGAGCTGAGCAAGCAAGGATTTCTACCAGTAATGCTGTTTCTTGTGTTGCTTTTTGAATGCATAGAATACTGCTGTGGTTTTCATGGGAAGTGCCTTAGCACAAGAATCTTTATTCTAAAGGTGCAAGAGTAAATTCATCTTGGTACAGTCTAAAACTTTAAACTCTAACTCATCCAGAGTTCAGGTAAGCCAAGCACATGGACACCATGTCCCTATTAACTAATCTGCCTTAAGTATATAAACTATCCTCAGATCTCTAGCGTAGATTTTAGGTCAGTCCTCTAACTGGGTCCCTGCCTCTAAGAATATATATTAATGTGTTACTTTTCTTTTTGTTTCTAAAGAATATTAAAATATCTTCTTATATAAAGTGATATTTTGTTTAAAGAAGTTAGGTAAACAAGTTAGGGCCACTTTAAAATGCATAACTTTTTTTTTTTTTTAATGAAGGCATCACTCTTTCAGTTTCAGTGAAATAACGGTAGTGGGAGTAAAGCCTCTACTTGGGTCAGTGCTAAGATGCCAGCATTGATTGAAGGACCCCCATGTCCTTGGAGAGCTCAGTATCTCAGCTCTTAGTCCAGAAGGGGAAGTCAATGAGGAAACTGCTAATTACAACAAAGTGTGATACATATCAGGATAGAAAAGAAAGAACAGAGTTCTGCATGTTCACAGACATGGGAAAAATGTAACAGGCATATTTATTATCCAGTATCACTGATACATATACCTCAAATAACAATCATACACAAAAAGGAGAGATAATCTTCTTAGTGTTAAATTTAGGGAGATGTCTCTGTCTAGATATTTTTCATTGTGAACTTCTATGATGTGGGTTTGTGATGAAATAAATCTTGAACTCTAGGTATTAAGTTTGGAAACTTTTGATAAAGAGCAGTTTGGGTTGGCTGAAGCTTTTTCTACTTGAGTATGAAATTTTATCCCTGGAAAGCTAGATCTGACCTTGGTTTAGACTTGAAGAGCTAGTGAATATATTTTGTGATGGGTTTATTCTAAGATCTATGATTAAGGAGTTCTTCAAAGTGTTAGAAAGAGGTTCTCTGAAGAGCCATCTAAAATATCTTCTCTAGTACACCAATGCAGAAAAAGATGTAGAAACTCAGAATCCCTTTGCAAAAATATGTTTGTGTACTGGGAATGGTAGGCGGAATTCTAATATGGAACCCATGTTCTCCAATTGCTGGGTGTTATTCCTTGTAAATACTCTCCACTTGAGTGGATGTGAGACATGACTCACCTGTGTAAGTAACATATGGCAAAGGTGATGGGCATGGGATGTCATCCCCATGATTTAGTTATACGTGATTATCTGTCTATATATGAATTAGGTAGACTATCCTGCTAGTTTTGAAGAAAAAGCTGCCCAGGGGCTGAACTGCCCGGGGAAAGAGAGCAACATGGCAAGCTATTTTTTTTTTTTTTTTTTTTTTTTGTCCTACAATGTCAGGGAACTGAAATGTGCCAATAACCATGCGAGCTTGAAAGAGGAGTGCTCACTTGAGCTGTGTTGAGACTTCTGACGCACAGAAACTGGGAAAGTTAATAGATATAATAAATCAGTAGAGTTAGAGAAATAACAAATGGTAAATGGTGTGGTTTTAAGCCTCTAATTTTGTGATGATTTTCTATGTAACATAGAAAAACAATATACAGTAAAACCTTGGTTTGCGAGCATAATCCTTTCCAGAAACATGCTTGTATTCCAAAGCATTTGTATATCAAAGCGAATTTTAAGAACCATTGACTCAATTGTGATCATGTGACATTCGGTGTCTGGTTCTACTCGTATTGCAAGACATCGCTTGTTCATGAAGTTAAAATTTATTAGAAATATTTGTTTGTCTTGTGGAACACTGGCAGAAAAAAGTTACTCTCAATCCAAGCTTTTATGTACTTACTAAGAATGTTTCTATGTATCTCAATCTCTCCCCAAACTACACTTGGTTAAAGGTGGTATAGAATTCCTTTGTATTAAGAATTGATTTCAGTAGTATGTTGAAGGAAACAAAATGAAAACATTTTAAGTCTTGTATTTATTTTACTTTCATATAACGGAAAAGTCTTCAAGGAAATACCAAAAGCCGCTTTGATAACTCGACTGAGGCACTGGGGACCCAGGCTCCTTCCAGCCCTCTTCAGCCTTTATCCTGATGTTTACAGGATGACTGCTGAAGCCTAAGACATATTCATGGTCCAGGAAGCAAGAACAATGAGACATGGGCAAAAGTTTGCATAAGGGGACAGTCCCCTTTTTAAGGAACACTTCTAGAAGAACAACTCAGCAACTTTTACTTCTATTCCTTTAGCTACAATTTAGCCAACTAGCCATCCCTATTTGCAATAAACACTAGAAAATATAGCTTTTTATTCAGGCAAGTCGTTCTTCCAACAAACCTGGATTTCCGTTAGTAAAGGAGAAGAGAAACATTAGATTCTGGCACATTAGATATATATTTTATATCAATATGTATTTCTTATCTGAAAAAGTTTTGAATAATGAGTATTATTTTATGTAATGGAAACATGAGGAAAGTTTTAAATATTTTTCTTATGTGAAAAAATTTAGGTTCTGATCATATGAGCAAGTAATTTACTAAATACTCGTTTCTGCAAATTAACTGATTTTCAATTATGAATAATGACTTAGTAGGCTATAATCATTCCTTCTTTGCAAATAGAAATGCATTTTTCTTCATACCTATTGAACTCATTTATTCTGATTTATTGGGAAATGTATTTTGTGATAATTACAAATCATCTGTGATGATTCAATGAGTATCACATTGGTTTTAATAATTTTCTCATTTATCCTCAGTATCCTATGTTTCATTTTCAATAAGTAGGAATGCTGGAGACTAGAATATATTTCTTGTAATGCTCTTCAACAGTAATTACTTCTTAACATCATTAAAAATTAAAACATATATTTTAAAAAAAAATATTGATAGATTGACTAAAATAAAACATTGCCAAGCAAAACATCTACTTCATCCTCATTCTATTTCTACTGTATCCAGTGTCCTCTCACTGTTAAGATTATTCAAAATTTTAAATTGGGTAGAAGTTTTATATTTTTTCAACAATAATTTGGTGAAAGTAGTGAAAAGTGTTTCTTGGAGAATGGTTATAGAAATAGATGCTGGGAAATTATTTATTGGAGCTCTTTTGAGGGTGACAAATAATTACACCTCTGCTCTGCCCATTCCAAGGCTAAAACCAGTTGAGAACTAAGAAACGCAACTTGAGAAATGAAGATTAAATATGCTATATTTCCTGATAAACCTGATTAATAACATACCTTAGGTTTAAGAGAAGGCGTGCTTCATCAGACCTCCATCACTGAATTGAATTTACTCATATAGGTGCAGGTAAAGAAGGACAACTGTAGATGCTACCCAAAGGATGGTAGAACACTTACCTCCTGGCAGAGGTGAATACGTGCATCCAGGATCAGCTTCTCCGAAGATCTCCAAAGAGAACTCAGGAGTTCCTAAGCTACTTATTCACATGTGTTTCCTTCTGTTCAGTTCTGACTGAACTAGAGAGATTTGGCATTGGGTGGAAACTAGAGCTGCTCTCAGATTTTTTTCCTTCTAGAGAATTGAAGTCAACTCTCCTCTATAGAACACAGAGAGCAGAGGATATGTGTTTCTCCCTAGAAATTTTATGATATTAACAGTGCTGCTTTTAGTTAAGTTCTTTAAGTGTTTGAACACAAAGTTCTCTTAATATGGTACATATTGAACCTTAGTAATAATAACTTCCTCTAAGTGAAGGTTTATTTATTTACACACTTTGTTAAATATTATGCATTCATTAGGTCACTCCCTGGTTGTTGTTGTTGTTTTTTTCCCCTAACATCCTAGGGCATATCATCATCACCATTTTTGTCAGATGATGAAACTGAGGCTCATTCAGATCTGACAAGAAAATTGTTTAAGATTTCATGTAACTAAATTGTTAATCTAAGCTCCTGTTAGTCTAATTCCAAATTCCATTTCTTTAAACACTATACAATCTACTCCACCCCACAGAGGACTAACATCACCAATAAAACTTGGAATTGCCGTATTGGAAACTGTTTCAAATAAACACAGGAACAAAAAGATGTGTTTGTTAATATTATTCAGAGTCTTCAAGAATTTCCAATTTTTAAATGGTCTTTAAAGCCCCCTGCATTTATTTTAAAAAGTAACATTAAAAACATAACTGATGGATGAAAAATATACATATATGTATCTATATCATTTCCATTTTTCATATAACTGCAAAATGAATGTAAACTTTGTATGTTACAATATGAATTTTAGGGACACCTGGATGTCTCAGTCAGTTAAGATCCGAATCTTGATTTCAGCTAGGTTATGATCTCACTGTTGGTGGGATGGAGTCCCAGCTGACAGTGAGGAGCCTGTTTGGGACTCTGTCTCTCCCTCTTTCTCTGCCCCTCCCTTGCTGGTACACACACACACACACACACACACACACGCTCTCTCTCTCTCTCTCTCTCAAAATAAATAAATAAACTTAAAAAGAAAAACAATTTAAAATTTACTTTTAAAACATCTTAGGAATTTTGAGACATGATATTTCTCTATAGAGCAGACTCAGAGTTAAACCTTGTATTTCCAGTCTACAGGCTTGTATTATAGAAGAAAAATGTCTGGAGAGAAGAGACTCTGCTAATAGAGATGACTAGGAGATGACTTAGGAGATGACTAAGTCATTTTAGGAGATGACTAAGTCTTCATTTCTAACACTATCACTATAATTTTGTTAAGAATTCAGAGAATAGAGAAACAATACACAGTATTCCTATTGCCCAAGAAATGTATCAGCATCCTATGAAGAGTTGTACAAGATTTATTTTAGAGAGTAGTACCACAAATGCCTAGTTATAAGATCAAGGTGCAGTAGACAAAATCAGAGTTGAATTTCATGTTCTTCACTTATTTGTGACCATGCTACAGGTGAAATGTGATGAATAAAATTCAGGTGATTCAAAGCACTTGAGTGAAGCTTAAAATGTATGATTCAGAAGTAGATGTTAAAAATTGCACACAATTTTTGAGGAAAAATCTGAGATTATATAAATAGTATTTTGACCAATCTAGAACCACTAGATTCATATTTTCATTGATTTTGTTTCTAGTGCCAATAATAAAAACATGATATTTAGAAGACTGCAGATTAGGATGCATTTTTAATTATCCAACAGGCCTACTAAAATGTGAACAGATGGTAAACGCAAATCTTACTTAATTGGAAAACTGGCGTTACGAGAAATAACTAAGTAGGAAAATATTTGCGTTAAATATACTTAGCAATTGAATTACATCATATTTGTACATATCTGTTTATGAAGGCATCTTTAATATTAAACAGATTCTGATTTTACACTAACCTGTTTTAAAGAGTTAATATTTATTTATGGAGAGAGGGATTGGTAACTAGCAAATTGGAATGGGCACAGTGATATTTAAGAGGATCACTTGATAATCCCCCACAGATTGGAGCTACCATTCCCAATTCTTTTATTTCCTGTTGCCTAGAAGCAATAGCAAAGTATTTCTTCTCAGTATCATTTGTGGGGCAGAAGATGATCAAGTTTTATGGATACACATTCTACAGTCTCATTTCCATCAGCTCTGGAATTGTTTCACTGATAAGCACTAACAGGAGGGAGATAGAAGTAAAATTTATAACCCTCTTCTAAATCTTCGTGATTCCTGTGAACGGCAGCAGATCACTCTTGCCTTGGCTGACACAAACTACCACCATGATCAAAAGGCTATAATAATGCTGTTTTATTAAGAAAGATAGCAGTCAAAAAGGTGAGATTCCCAGAGGCAAAGAAATAAATAAAAACAGCAGTAACAGAATGAAAGAAGATGGTATAAAGTACTATTTAGGGCAATAACCGAGTAGAATGACAGACAATATGCAAATCTTGTGCTGGAAATCTGAATTGGATTTTTGTAAACATCAGTTTCTGACTGTAGTATCCCAGTAACTAGTAAATGGTGACCTTGGTATTAACTAAACTGAGTACTGGGGAACACAGAACAGAAAGCTTGCATCACAACTCCACCTTAACAAAAGATAGGGATGTAGTAGGAAGAGTGGCTACGCTGAAAAGTGCCATTGAGTATGGCTTCACTGGGGTGTCCTGTGTGGGTTCAGCTATCATGTGTTAATACTGTATTGTTCCCAAACAAATTATACATTGTCAAAAGCCTATTAGGAGAGTAGAAATCTACGCATATATTTTTGGATCGTGGGGGAGTAATAGCATCACGTAATCATATGGAGCTTTCCTTAGTTCATTGTTCAAAGTATGCAATAGTATCAACTAGTAGATCCCCAGAATTCAACTCGGCTTTTTTGAGCTGAAAATGCACAATATGATGATGTTTCCTTTAAAGGTCATTCACCATTATAAGGCAAAAATTCAAAAGGCCATATTGATTATGAGGGGGAACTTCCATCATACCTTTAGTCACCTATATTACATTCTGAGGCATTTAGCACAATCAAAATCCATCATTAAGTACTGCTTCAGCCCCGGGAAGTACCTATTTTCGTTTCACATTGACTTAAATGTTTTTACTAATTTTTAGTATCCTTGGAAATTGTAGCAGATTTATTTTACAGATAAGACTGAGAACCATTTCATTGGAATAATTGTTCAGCATCACATTAGTTGATTATGGGATGATAACTAGAAAATAGTTCACCTTGTCAGCCACTCATATCTTAATTACTTGTGTGTTATTGAGCTCCAACTCTTGTTAAAATGTAAGCTCCACAAGGCCGGGGGCAGGTATGTGTTTCTGTGCTGTACTCTGTATACTTAGCGCCTGAAGTACAGATGCTTAATATTGTTTCAAAGATTGCACGGAGGTTGATATTCATAAGAATTTTTTATCAAAATTGAGATTTGTTACTTAAAAAAAGATCATTGAGATTAACTTTGCTTTGTTTTTATATGGTGTCAGTTCCTACATACCTGTTTTAAAAGAACTTTAAAAGTGTAAGTATTATTGAATTAAGCTGTAGTCTTGCAGATATTCTTAAGAATAAAGCATTTGAATATTGACATTCCGCAGAGCTGAAAGGTGGAGATTCTTGTGGAGCAAATGCGAACAAGGACTAGAAATGTTAACATGAGCAGGGGACACAACTAAGAGAGACCGCATGTTGCAATTATAGACCTCCATCATGCATTTGTAGCCATGAGAACATTTATCATCAATACGTTATCAGTGTGTCTTTTTAAAAAACAATTTAATTGCTAATACAGTGGGCAAATTCAGTTATTTTACTTCATAGACTGTCAATGGGCAATTATAAGGCAGTCCTAGGAATAAAGCATTATCTTCCACCAAACCAATTACTTAAGTTTAATCTTAGGCTTTTTTCCTCATTTACTTAACTGCCTTGCTATTTATTCTCTCCCTTAAACATAACACCTGATCATTTGTCTCAGTTATGTTAAAAAAATGAATTATGTGGGAAGAAATTCAACTAGTTGTTTGGCAAGACAGAGACAAAATAAAACCATCAATTAAATGACAAATATGTAACTTTTCTAATGTTGGTAGTGGGAGATGGATAGGTTATTTGAGCTAATGTCTAACATTTTTTTGGTTATCTAGACAATTCTAATGGGTCTGTTTTTACATATGTAATTTGAAAACCTCAAATAATAGAAATTTAATGAAATACACCATCTAAACTTGGAAATTTTCAAATTTCAATTAATATTTTAAACATACCTCATGGAGGAAATGCAAGGTCATTAAGAATATTCTCTTAGGAAAAAATAATATTCTATTAGATATATAAAAGCAAAGCGCAATATATGTTACAAAATAAACTCTGATAAATTTATTTTAAAGTCCTTTGAATTTGTATAATACATTCCTTACTCTAGCAGTATATATGCAAGCCTTTATATTTTTTCTTGGAGGCAAATATTAAGGAATTCAAATCATCAGCCTGTTTACCATGTTTTTCTGTGATTTATCAGGGAAGTCAACAAACCACTTCAGTTTTCTTCTGGCAGTAAAATAGGAAACGAGTGTCCAGGGAACATAAATCTACTGTGACTTTTCTATCCAATTTCAGTTGTTCTACCACCATTGATTCCAATGTGTCACACTGTGTGAGAACAATGGAAATTAACACTATGTTGGGACTGCCAAATTCATTTCACACAACAGTAATCACAATAATAACCAAAATAATATATAATCACCCATGAGAATAAGCACAATTCCATGAATCAGAGTCCTAAAGAAATCAGTCTCAGTCAAAAGAAAATCAGACAAATGTTTTTAAAGAGATTAATGATTCTACCCCATTCCTTGTTTTGCTGGTTTTCATGAGCATCTGTTACATGGGAATACATTTTGTTTTACAGGTTTTTTGTTGTTGTTGCTGTTGTTGTTTTATCAGGCAGATGTTTGTATTTTCTCATCCTAGTAATTGGAAGAGCAATTAGAGACAATGAGAAGGCAACAAAGAGGAACTTTGCCAAAATCTCTTGGTTAAGCTGAATTTCCAACAAACTACCTATGAAATATATTTTACTCTATTTGGCTAAGCAGAATATTCAAGAACACTTCATTTTTACCCTTTGGCAAACAACCACTCTGGCTGTGAAGTAGGTGAAAGGTATTGTCAGTTTTTGAACAAAAAAAAAAAAAATTAATCGGGATAAATCCAATTTATGGCAGCCTGTGAAATTTCTCTTCAGTTTAACCTTTGTATTTTTATTTTCTCTTCTTTCATTTATATTCATCTATAAATCTTTTCTTTTTATTCTGATGCAAAGCCTTCACGAGCCTCAGATTCAATGTATATTAAATGCCATATTGTAGTTCCATATCCAGGCCATCTCATATCCCAAAATTGTATCACTGCTCCTCAAAGAGAACGTTGAGCACAGAAATATATATTCCAAGAGTCCTTTCTGAAGGATATTATGAAATACTGTGCTAAACCTGAAACAGCTCAGCACAATATACAAATATTGGGTTAGGCAAATTTATAAACAATATTAAGATATATTCTTATATTGACTAGAGAGAGCAGCTGACGAATTTATGAGAGAAATAAATACAAAATGCTTGATATTGGGAAGTGTACACATTCAGTCTAAGGAATATTTTCTTGAATACCTCAAAAAGCATTAGCCTTGCAGAAAAGATTTAAAAAATAACTGTATTAAAATGTAACTCCTTTTTATAGTATATAAGATACATACAAACTTCAAAATTAACTGGTAGACTGAGAAGAGATATTTGCATTTTACATGACATGTAAAATAGATAAAATTTGTATTAGTAAGCATACAACTAATGCAAATATTAGTAAGTTAATATCTAGAATATATGTAAGTTCTCAGAAATTTAAAAGTAAAATGTGTATAATCTGGAAGAAAAATAGATAAAGAAACAGCACATTTGCAGAATATGTAAGTGAATGGTCAATAAATATAAAGAGGTGCTCAATCTCACTATTGATCAGAGGAACTAACAATAAATCACCTGTATTTACCCAAATAAACTTGAAAAAATAAGTCGAATTAGAATCTAGAGACAGTAAGGCTGTGAAAAAAAAATCATACTGCAGGTGTTCATGTAAATCATTCATTTATAACAGAGAACTGTGGCAATTTCAGTTAAGGGGGAAATGCATACCCCAACAATCCACGCATGCTAATCCAGAAGTTTTTACACTGATATGCAGAATATATACAAGAATACACATTGTGCCATTGGTTATAGGCTTAAAATATGGAAATAATGACAATGTTGTCAGTAATGGATGGATAAATGTGGTGTAGACATACTATGCACCATATAGGAATTAAAGGAAAATACTTCTATAATTAACCACATGGATACTACGCAAAATAAAATGTTTAGTAAAAATCAGTTGCAAAATACATTGAAATTTTGATAACATTCATATAATTTTAGAAAAGTATACTTAAAATATCACAATGTGTGTGTGTGTGTGTGTGTGTGTGTGTGCATGTGTGTGAAGGTAAGGAGGAGTGTCCCATAAATTTGTAATAGGGACCCCAAGTTGGGGCAGTGAGTGAGGTTGGGAATAGGAAGAAAGATTAGAAAGAAAATAGTGATAATATGCCACTTCAAAACGAACTGCTTCAGTAATCAAATCCGATGTGTATCTGTATCCATTAATATAGTATTAGTATTAGTATTATTTAGGGAGACGCCACCGTAGGTAGAAACTAGATAGGAGCAGTGGATAGAATGCACAAGTCAGAGTCCCAAGTCCTTGAGGAGGGAATGATAGAGACATGACCTGGAGGTAAGGATGGTGATAAATAGGTTACACATTAGAAGCCTGGGGACACAACATCCTGACCTGTGGCTTCCTAGACCATGACGCTAATAGACCAAAAGAGCAAGGGATCTCCTCTTCCATCTCTGCCCAGAGTAATCCCTAAGACTCATTATAACGCATTTGTACTGCAGTTACAGCCTCCCACCGCAATGGAGAAAGGCTGTCCTGACAGTTCGGCAAACACCTTGTGGGTCCAAAAACTCCCTCTTCCAAACTGTGGGAGGAGTCCCCCAATGACTAGAAGCAGCCTCCATTAGAGAGCACCTCACGGTATGTCACAGCTCCTGCCAGCCCAGAAAGACCCAATAAATATGCAGTCCCCAAACAACCTGGGTCCAGCTCCATCTGGGAGACGGCCTGCTCTCCCCTAGAGAGTGTACTGTTTCTTTAATAAACCTGTCTTCTCCTTTCACTTTTGGACGCGGTCTCTTAAATCTTTATTGCAAAGGGGCCAAGAGTGGAGACACAACGCTTTTCGCACCGACACCACCTTTATTAAGTGGGACTGGAGGTTTACTCAAAGTTCTCTGGACAAAGAACATCAGGGAACCACTCTTCAGGACACACACGAATTGATAGCCACCCCAAGAGATCTGCTGTCTTTCTGGAGAGTAAGAGAAGTACATTCTGAGAAGTTCATGACGCACAGCAAAGGAGACAAAAAGTGGACTTTCACGGTTCAAATTAGGACACAACCACTTGAAGGGAAGGTCTTGGAAGGAGTTCACTTATAAATCAGTTAATCATGGCAGATATGATAGGCTACATAAAATTTTAAAAGGAGTGAATGCTCTCCACATTAAGAAAAAAGTATTTAAAAGGAAGATGCAGCATTAGAATACAGGAAAAGTATGCTCTAAATTAAAGCTTTTAGCCAGGCAAGAGCAACCTAACCGATTTTTAACCTTTTTGCCAACTTATGGAAAATTTTAGTTTTCATCAACTAATTGATTTGATTTGCTTTAGGACTGAGAAAGGGGCAGTTTTACAGATAAGAATTTTACACAAGCTATCTCTCCTCTTTTGATATTCACATTTGCACATTCTAGAAGTAAACCAGAAGAGAAGCCCAAATATATTCTCTGTTTTAGCTTTTCCAGATGTAGATTTCAGTAATAGCTGCAAAAGAACCACGTCATAAGTAAGTTCAGAGAAGGATGTGAAATGTACCTTTCAAATGCACTCACTCTAAGTTACGGAACTGGTTAAAAAAAAAAAACAAAACTTACTTTTTTAGAGGATTACTAGACAAGTATAATGACTGATTTGCTTACTTTATATAGTAACAGTGGAAATGTCATTCATATTCAAGAAACACTAACTGAATCCTGCTTGCAAACTCTGAGTTTATAAATTTATGTCAAGTATGTACATTGGCAGAGAAAACAATATTGAGGAATATAACAAGCATCTTCTATTATAACAGACATAGACCTTTCAGTCAGTATTTTCTGCCCACCTCCACTTAGTTTCTCTTCCCCATTACTCTCTATTCTCCTATCTTGCTTTAATATTCTTCTGTGGTCATTACCACTTGATTTTTATCTGTCTTTCCAGCTCCTCATCTCCCCCATAGAATATAATCTTCATGAAAGCAGAGAGTTCATTTTGTTCATTGCCATCTCCCACACCAGAGGCTCAACAAATAGCCATACTTTGTACCTTGAATGTATTAGATACTATCCTCAGCAGTAAAGGTATGGTGCTGAATAAAATAGATGCAATCCCGAGGCACCCGACTCTCTCCATCAGTAGAACATGTGACTCTAAATCTCAGGGTTGTGACTTCAAGCCCGGCACTGGGTGTGAAACCTACTTAAAAAAAATTCAAAGAAAGGGGCGCATGGGTGGCTCAGGCAGTTGGGCGTCTGACTTCGGCTCAGGTCATGATCTCACGGTTTGTGAGTTCAAGCTCCGCATCAGGCTTTGTGCTGACAGCTTGGAGCCTGGAGCCTGCTTCGGATTCTGTGTCTCCTTCTCTCTGCCCCTCCTCAACTTGTGCTCTATGTCTCTCAAAAAATAAATAAATGTAAAAAAAATTTTTTTTAATTCAAAGAAGAAAAACATAATCTTTGCTTTCATGGAATTCACTCTTATTTTTTAGGGTGAAAATAAGTTATCAAGCAAATATGAACATTTCAGAAAGTGATAAATGCTAAAAAAAAAGCATGAAACAAACAGCGAATACTGTATATTAAGAAGTGACATTGTGACATTTGTGAATGCAGCAAATAAATGGAGTCAAAGTGGCATTAATAGCTTAGTCAAGGACACATATAGAAATAGTAAAATACTCAGCTTGTTCTGACACTGAATATTCCTCACCATTACTTTCCTGTTATGAACACATTAAATAGAAAGACTAGTTGGTTCTATGAAGAGGAAAAAAATTAGGTAAAACAGAAAGCAAAAAAGTCTTGAATTTTTTTTTTTGGCAGTATAGTTCTATAAGTCATGTTTGAGTGACATTTGTTTAACACTAAAACATTTGTTTCTGGAAGATGAATGCTGTTTCCCTATGCTCTATTCCTAAATGGGTAAAGCACCTGATAAAGGGAGGGACATTTTTCCTCTATGACTGGATCATCCAAAAAGGCTCCCAGTGTCCTAGTGAAGACATTTTGTCATAGTATGGAACAGTACCAAGGTATCATGTCTTTATGCTTATTTGAACCATGTTTATAAAATTAAATTTCCCTCCAAATCATTAGTATTAACACAATATATGTATCTGCATATGCACATATATATATACATATATGCATACATATATACACCTATATATCAATTGTGCTTAAAATTAATGGCAAATTATGTTCCTTTTTAACCTTCTCCATTTTTGCTTCATATTTACTCTTACAAGTGTCATTAATGCAAATGAGGCATTTCAGTTGACCCCATAATGCCACAAAATGTTTTAAGTAACTGCAACCATTGGGTAATAAGATACCCATATTTTTAGGAACAAGAATGAGGTGGTAGAAAGGTCTCTAGAACACTTAATTCCCCGATATTTTGTACTATTTTAGTCATGAATACAGAAATCATAGATATTATAAATTTCAATGGAAGCCCATCTCTGATTCCGAGCGATATATACATTAAATTATGCTTGTTATTGCCAACGGTGTTGTATCTGAAGTTGAATTTTCCCAATTTTTCAGAAGTGACAGTTAAGTTATAATCTCAGCATGTTCAGCATGCTTAATGAACTCCTTGGGGAGACCAGAATATCTGTAACACAATTAACTTCCCATTCTTATGTAAATGAGGAGTTTCAGAGTCCCTGATGGAAGGCTGCTTTTTGGCTACAGTTAGCAAATGTATGCTATTAAATGACACACGGAGCCTTAAGCTGAAATTTAGACTTCACTAATTTGTGCTGTGACATGTGCAAAGTGCTTTGGAGGAAATATGAAACCCAGTTGTTTAAATGTAGCTGATGAAATAGGGATTATCACCCTTGGCCAAACTGTCAGCAGCAGCCTGACTGCTTTTACCAGTTTCTGCACTTTCAGAAGGAATATTCAACGTGTCTTTCACTGGCAATATTTGCTCTAATATTACCATTCTCTCATTACATAACTGAAGTTATTTTTCTCAGATAAAACAAACATAACAGCTGATAGTATGTCTTTTCCTCAGTTGACCTCGAAGTGAATATACACTCAACCAATATTTACTGAGGATCTAAAATACGACATTTACTACAAAAGTCTTAAAACTATACTTAAGAATTTTAAAGCTAAATATCTTAATATAAAGAGTATCAATTGGAAAATGTAATACGCGAAATTAAATATATTCTTTTTGTGCATTCTTGAGCATGCATAATATCTGGACAAGTTTTATGAAATCCAAATGTTAAATCAAAACACAAATCTGAGATTTAAAATGTATTTCTTGTGTAGGCCATGCAAGGATAATATTTAAAATAAAATCATCTAGCGAGAGTATACCTACAAAATAAACAAAAGAACATACATACCAAAGGAAAAGCCCTTGAATACCTTTAGATATCAGGAAGTAGAATGACTGCTTAAAGGACAGGTTTTTTTTGGAGTAATGAAAATGTTTTGGAATTAGAGGTAGTGGTCATACTACATTAGGAATGTATGAAATGCCCCTTTATAATATTAATTATAAGTAATTTATATAAAGTATTTTTTCTTGCCCTATTCAGAGGCAAGAATTTTGTCATATAAATTTCACCTAAAAAAAAAAAAAGATAGGTAAACTAGTCCCAAATACAATCCTAAATATATTGTATTTACCTAAAATAAATAAGGAGTTTAAAATTTAGAAACACTGTGATTATTTAATGTTCCTGAAATAAAAATAATCCTTAGAAATTAATTTCAGAAAAAATGTCTTGCTTCAGTTAAAAAAAAAAAAAAAGGCAACATAGTCTTTGACATCTGCCCATCTTTTCCCAGATCTTGAACCAATTTTTTTCTTCAGGCACAGATTCTGGTGTTCAGGAATTCTTAAAGATTTGTGGAACCCCTCGGTGGCTCAGTAGGTTAAACATCTGACTCTTGATTTTGGCTCAAGTCATGATGGCTCAGTTCATGGGATGGAGTTTCCCTGTCAGTGCAGAACCTGCCTGGTATTCTCTCCCTCTCTTTGTCCCTTCCCTGCTTTCTCTCTCTCAAATTACATAAATAAACATTTAAAAAAAAAGAATTCTTAAAGATTTATAAGATTTGTATTAATTCATGGTGGCAGGGCTAAAAATAAAGTATTTCCCATGAATGTGGAAATAACACTGTCTGCAATTTTTAAAATATAATTTTATCTATGATGGATCAGAACTGAATAAATAGAACTACTTTTTTATTATTTTATTTTATTTTTATTTATTTTGAGAGACAGAGAGAGAGTGGGGTAGGGGCAGAGAGAGAGAATCTCTGGCAGGCTCTGCACTGAGATAGGGCTCCTCCCTGGGATCATGACCAGAACCAAAATCAAGAGTCAGGCACTCAACCAACTGGATCACCCAGGAGACCAAGAACATTATTTTAAAAAGGAAGAATGATTCCAAGGGAGATTCTGACACTGATCCCACTTTTGATCACTAAGTCTAGTTGTTGATTCCATTATATAGGTTCCACCTCACACATTAGGTAATTCTCTAACACCAGCTTGCTGTCCTACATTTCAACTCAATTGTGACACCAGGGGATCTACCCAGAGATAGCTTCAGCTCCCACAGTTTAAATTCAGTCCCACAAGAATGACCCTCACTTTAGACTTCAATAGAAAGTCTAAGTTGTTACCTGTGCTTCTGACCTACTGACTAAACCAGAGGTTCCCACATTTCTTACCTGGATTTGATTAATTTGCTAGAGCTGCTCACAGAACTCAAAGAAGCTTTTTACTTCCTAGATTTCCAGTTTATTATAAAAAGATATAACTCAGAGACAGCTAGATGACATAGGGTGAGGTATAGGAAAAGAGCATAGAGCTTAGAAAGGGCACCACTCCACATGTTTAGTAAAGCAGAAACTCTCTCAACACCATCTTTTGCCTTTCTATGGAGTTGTTATTACATAGTCATGATTGATTACCAAATTGGCCATTGACAATTGATTTAACCTCCAGAACCTCTCTTCTCCCCAAAGTCATGGGGGTTACTGAAAGTTCCAACCCTCCAATCACAAGGTTGGGTCCCCTGGCAACCAGCCCCATCTATAGATTATCCAGTTGGTTTCCAAAGTCACCTCATTAACATAACAAAAGGCACATTTATCACTCTCCTCATTTAGGAAATTCCAATGTTTCTAGGAGTTCAGGGCCAGAAAAGGGGAGAAAGATATATATATATATATATATATATATATATATACACACACACACATATATATATACATATATATATATATATTTCTTATTATAAATTGCATCACACCCAATTTGCTAATAACTTCTGTGGCTTGATGAATAAAATATTTATGTCCTGCATCATCAGAGTCTATCAACACTCAAAGTACATACACACACACACACACAAAAGAACATTGGGGAGGCAACTATTAGCACTATTTATTCTTAACCCTATTCAGGGGAGAGGAATCCTTGTCCTCAGGGCTCTATAGGTCCACGTCAAGCAGTAGATCTGTATTAAAGAGGTGAGTAACATCTTTCTTGGATCTGATTTCCATCCTCTCCACCATGCGTACTCTTCCACTTGTAATTGGTTTCTCATTCATGTATTTTGTGATTTTTGCTCTTGTGACCTTGTCCAGTGAAAGAAATTCATTATTTTTGTCTTGCTAATTTAGGTTTTGAGAATGAAAGTCTGAAAGCCTCAACTCTGTGACAAATCATTTGCCAAGATGATGCCACCCAGGTAAGAAATCTATTGTTAGAGCTAATTGGATATGACCAGTCATATCTATGTTTTGCTGAAAATTTCCATTTGGAATATACAATCCCTTAAAAGGCACGATGTATTTTAAAAATGTAAAGATTAGAAGTGGCATATTTGGAAAAAAAAACTGTATCAGTAGAGTTTATGCAGAAAGTAAGAACCTCCTAACCTATGTCACAGGTTACTAGAGGAGGGTAAGAGAGTGTGCAGTGGAACGGGGCCAGAGTATCTGAGCCCAGCCTAGATAAGCTAACCTCCAGCCCATTTAAGAAGAGTGCTTAGGGGAGCCTGGATGGGTCAGTTGGTTAAGTGTACCACTCTTGGTTTCGGTTCAGGTTATGATCTCAGGGTTTGTGAGTTCGAGCCCCATATCAGGCTCTCTGCTGTCAGCACAGAACCTGCTTCCAGTCTTCTGTCTCCCTCTCTCTCTGCCCCTCCCCTGCTCACTCTCTCTCTCTTTCTCTGTCTCTCAAAAATAATTTAAGGGGCGCCTGGGTGGCGCAGTCGGCTAAGCGTCCGACCTCAGCCAGGACACGATCTCGCGGTCCGTGAGTTCGAGCCCCGCGTCAGGCTCTGGGCTGATGGCTCAGGGCCTGGAGCCTGTTTCCGATTCTGTGTCTCCCTCTCTCTCTGCCCCTCCCCCGTTCATGCTCTGTCTCTCTCTGTCCCAAAAATAAATAAACGTTGAAAAAAAAATTTAAAAAAAAACAAACAAAAACATAAGAGTGCTTCAAGCTAAAATCAATAAAAAATGCAGTCACTGAGTTTTGCAGTGGATTGTTAAACAACAGTAATAACTGATACAGTGAGATATATTAAACAAAAACAAGTGATCCTTGTTTGAAGAGAAAAAGGGGGAGGGGAGGGAGAAGACAATAACTGAAAATCACAAGGCAATTACAGAAATTTGAAGACTGATTGCTTATTTAGTGAAGTTAATAATAATTATTACTTTCCCAGGTGTGAGAAAATATCTGTGGTTGTTCTTATTAAAGATTTCTTCTCTTCTATTTATGCAGCCTCTAATAATGGTGGATAAAATGGTGGGGGAAGGGAGAAGCCAGTTGAAAAAGGTATATACGTGAGTTGATAACTATTTATGTGGATGGTGAGTACACGGAGATCCAATGTATTACTGTTTCTGCTTTTGAAGGCCATCAGAAATGTCTATACTAAACATGTAAAATAAAATCCACAGTAAAAGCACAGGAAAGGTGAAGAGATACTTTTGCCATGATCATAGAGTACTACATGGATAGGCTGCAGAAATAGTGACACAATAATGAAGCACAAGGGTAAAAGAACCCAAACTCTACAGGCATTCTGACAAAGGTAACATTATGAGGGGAATACAAGGACTTTAAAATCAGCAAAATATGCACTTCTTTACTACATAAGTTACTTACTGGTTTTGTGGCCAAGTATTTAACTTTCTGAGTCATGGTGAACTACTGGTAAAATAAGGTATACTTTGCAAATGAATATGTGATTTACGTTAAAAAACAGAAATAATGCAAGCACTAAGTTATATGGCAGGTGACATTTATGCAAAAGTTAGAGCTATTACCACTGTTTTTGGGTCTGACCAAAATATCTGCAATATACACAAGGAAGTTCAGCTTCTTGTAGTAAATGCACTGAATCCATTATAAATTATGTCTCACATAAATAAATAAATAAAGTCTGTATTATTGTATATAGTATCCAATAATGAAGCTCGCTATGATTAAAATTTAACTTGGGCCAAAGGATGGACAAGCATGTCTCTAATTTTTTATATTATATAGAGAGCTAAACTCTTAATTTAAATGTACTCAGTGTAAACTCATGAACATTCCTGTGGAGTGGCAATGCAAGTTTAAAAATTTTTTTAGTTTTATTTTTTATATTTGAGAGAGAGAGAGAGAGAGAGAGCATAAGCAGGGGAGGGGCAGAGAGATGGAGACAGAATCTGATGCAGGCTCCAGACTCCTAGCTGTCAGCACAGAGCCCAAGGCAGAGCTCAAACCCATGAACCATGAGATCATGACCTGAGCTGAAGTCAGATGCTTAACCAGCTGAGCCACCCATGTGCCCCATGCAATGTATTTTTTTAAATGCCTTTACTAGTTACACCCCTAATTTGTAAACATTTGTTTTGGGCATCATAGTTTTTTTTGTTTTGTTTTGTTTTGTTTTTACTGAGACAAAAAAGTCAGTTATCATTTCCATCTTTTGAGAGTCAGAGAAGCAAACATCCACAAATAACTGATGGTAGTAAAACCATCCCATTTTGTGTGTGTGTGTGTCACAGAAGTGTTTTTAAGAGCACTTCAAGATGCTTTATAGATATTTTCAATCTATAAGTGGTTGCTTTAGACTAAACTAGCAAAGTTCAAATAATAAAATACTTAACTTTAAATATTTTATATTATGAAGGTAGGTCATTTTAGGGCGGAGATTCTCTATGAGGGCTGTAAAGGTGTTTTCCCCAGCTTCCATTACTAAAGCAAGGGGTTGAGACACAGAGGAAAACAATATCTTTAAAGCACTGCTCTGTATCTCTTTGTCAACTGCTGTGTCATACAGTAATGTGTACTTGCTGAAAGATTTAATAATATCCAATTCTACTATAGGGAACAAGAGAAGTGAACATGAGGAACAAATAAAGAGAAAAAAATGAAAGTATAGACAGCAAATAGCTTACAAGTCACAGGTGAATCTTACAAGCTGTGTTAAGTACTGATATAGAAAATTATCTCCAAATTATAATAGAGATTGAATAAAAAGAACATATGTAAGAAGAACTGAGGTGTGGACAAAGTAATTAATTAATATCAATTATACGTAGGAAGGGATGGCAGTACCAAATAAATATTAAATATTCATAGGGGACATTTCATATCACTTCCATCTTGAGAGCTGTGACATCCCTAAATTAACCACCCAATGGTGACACTCATTCTGGCCCATGTGTCTTCTGCCCAAAGCACAGCAACAGCTTCAATGCTGTCATTAGGCTGTCTGCAGATTACTATTGTAGCCAGATTTGCTTGCCTCTCCATCTTTTCTATTGAACAAGTGTGACTTGAGTTTATATATCTTCAGCCACTAAGGCCACTCACCCATGGTGAACTCTGATCCTCAAAAATCACACTATTAGTGGAGAAAGCTGATGCAGCAGATAAAGGACAAGACACGTGGACAATATGGAATTCAGGCAATGTGGTTCTTCCATCCTGCTTGAACCCTACCTTAGAATTTTAACCTATCCATCTCCTTCTTTCTCTTTGATTATTGCTCTGCTTTAGATAGATTCAATAAACCATGCAATTTAAATTGGAATTATTTATCTGTGATTCTTTCTGTTCCACGACCTCTAGAATAGTCTGCTTGGTAGTATATGGATCAGTATATGTATATATATGCATACATACACACATAAAACACACATATATATACATATCTGTGCATATATACAGACTTGCAAATACATACTATATATATGTTTACATATTATATATGAAAGCATTACTGTATATATAGATATATAAAATAATATTTGATATAGTATTTTTAGAAAAATGTATTTTGTGAGGGACGCATGGGTGGCTCAGTCAGTTGAGCTTCCGACTTCGGCTCAGTTCATGATCTCGGGTCCATGGGTTTGGCCCTGCATCCAGGCTCTGTGCTGACAGCTCAGATCCTGGAGCCTGCTTTGGATTCTGTGTCTCACTCTCTCTCGGCCTTCCCCCCGCTTGCACTCTGTCTCCTGCTCTCTAGAAAATAAATAAACATTAAAAAAAGTTTTTTTTTTTAAAAAAAGCATATTTTGTGATTAAACCAGGAATGTGCGATTCTTATCACATTGTTTCTGTAAAAATTAGAGTGGAAATTTTTATTTTTATTTTTATTTTTAAACCAAAAAAAGTCTGAAGCATAGATCAACATTGCATTCTTGTGTACTTTTTATCCTCATTACTTTTTTTTTTAATTTTTTTTAATGTTTATTTATTTTTGAGAGAGAGAGACAGAGTGTGAGCAGGGAAGGGGCAGGGAGAGAAAGACACAGAATCCAAAGCAGGCCCCAGGCTCTGAGCTGTCAGCACAGAACCCAACGCAGGGCTCGAACCCACAAACTGTGAGATCATGACCTGAGCTGAAGTTGGAGGCTCAACTGACTGAGCCACCCAGGCGCCCCAATCCTCATTACTTTTCATAAGTACACAGGACAGATCAGTGTTAATATAATTTTACATGTAAAATTCTGGAATGTGTTATGTAGATGTAATATAGTACTTCAGTGCATTACTTAGGACATTATCATTAACCCATCCTCTTCACTTCATTCAGAAGTCCGGGGTAAGCATGGCTACTTAATTGATGATGTCACTGAGAAATGTTGACTTTTGACCCCATCTGTATGCCATGACATGTTTGAAGCAACCATATTATATGTTGCACTGTATTCCTCTCAGATTATCTTGGAGCTTTGTGAACAGTTGTGATTGTATTTCCATAAACATGTGCTTACTGGATAATCAACTTCATTTTAGCAATGAAAATCTTTTTTGACTTGTTAAAAAAAGGAGGGGGGTCAACATTAAAGATCAAAGTAGCAAAGTACAAACTGCAGAGGAGTTTCAATAATAATTTTGACCAATTCCTAGGCATAGAAAAACCTGTAAAATAAATCAAATTAACAAATATATTTAAGCAAATATAATAAAATATTTTCAATATTTAAGAATCCAGATTCAAAATGATATAATATTAAAATCACAGTTTGATCACTATGTAATTCAGCAAATAATTTGATGCACTCATGTTATAAAATGGCTTTTATTGTAAAACACTTCTGAGCTCTTTTGCAAGATATTCTATTATTTTCTTACATACTCTGCATTAAGCCCAATAGGTCTATAAAATGCCTTTATCCAGTGGTGATAGAGACCATAAAACCAGCTGAATAACTGAACATTTCATTTCACTTCACCACTAACTAGTCTTATAAAGATCACTGAGGGAATGCCATTTTTATATTTTTTTCCCAATACTAAACTTCTTTTCTGAAATTTTAATGCCTCTTTTGTGAAAGATTACTTTAAATCCCATTTAAAGCTATTAGATTTCTCTGATGAATATTTTAGAGATATGTCTCATGACACTCTTAAAATTAAAAAAAAAAACAATACTAAGGGAAAATATCTTTCATGTCAAGAAACTGAATCATTCAAAGTCATTTTAATCAAGGCATATCTCATGTATAATTTTAGATATCAATCCACAAAACTTTATAAAGCATTTTTATATACGAATGACCAATTTGTGAAAAGTGGAATGAACGTTGTAGATAAATCTAAGATACATAAAAATTATTTTACATAAAACATCAAATCATTATTCCATGCTGTTTACATTTATTTTATTGAAAATAAACATGTTAGTTAATATTTGACAAAGATAAGCATGAAGCTTTATGCCATCAAGGATACAGATATGAGTCAAAAAAATCATACATGATGACTACATTTCAGTGTTGACTAAGTCACTATATTGGTTTGCTAAGGCTGCCATAACAAAGGACCACAGAGTAGGTGGCTTAAATAATATAAATTTATTTTGTCACAGTTCTGGAGGCTATAAATCTGAGATCAAGGTGTTGGCAGGATTGGCTTCCTCTGAGACCTCTCTCCTTGTCTTATAGGTGGCCATCTTCTCCCTATGTCTTCACATGGTCATCCCTCTGTCACGATATGTGTGCAAATGCCTCATACTGAGTTAGAGACCATCCCAAACAACCTCAATCTAGTGTAAGTACTGTTTAAGGTCCTACCTTCAATACAGTCACATTCTGAGATACTGGGAGATAGGACTTCAGCATACAAATTTTAGGGGGACACAAAGCTGCACATCAAGACAAATTTGCATGAAAAAAACCTATTACTGTAAATTTAGTCTACTCTTTGAGCTAGAGAAGTGTGCATCTCTAAGTGTCTGCCTGATGCACATAACTTTATGAACAAAATTAATAAGGCAGCTTTTTATTCAAACCACTAAGAAGCATAGATTTACCTTTTGCATTCGTCTGAGTCCTTCAGAAAAACAAAATAAATAGGACACACACGCACACACACACACACACACACACACATACATGTACACATATAGTGAGGATGAGTCATCTCAAGATCTGCAGTCAATGACCAAGGCAAACTGATGGTATATTTCCAGTCTAAATCTGAGTCTGAGGGCAAGACCAGGGTCCCAGGTCAAAGACAGCAGAGAGAGCAAATTATCCCTTACTCAGCCTTTTGTCCTATCCAGGCCTTCACAGATTGGATGAGATCCAGTGACATTGGAGAAGGCAAACTGGTTTACTCAGTTTATGAATTCAGATGTTATTCTCACTCAGAAATACCCTCACAGACACAGTCATGAAAATTTTTAACCAAATATCTGGGCTCACTCAAGTTGACACATAAAATTAACCGTTATACCTTTTAACTCCTATATTCCTATCTCCTAACACAATGACAAATAGATTTTGTGAGTTCTAAGGCTTTGACAATTTTGAGGGACACTTTGCAGGAAAATAAAAAAGATGGGATTAAAAGTAAAAATAGGCACAAAATGAATAGTAATTTAGAATGAGAAACCAAATCACATCAAATAGAATCTTTAAAAATTCCAAATGGTAGTGATTACCATGAAGAGACCAATTCTACTCCTTCCTAGCTAGGGCCTTCAAGAAAAAAAAAACAAAAAACCTGCCCTTTCAGTGCTGCCACTGATCTCTTTTTTTTTAATGTTTATGTATTTATTTTGAGAGAGAAAGGGAGGGGAATACAGGGAGAGAGAATTCCAAGCTGGCTCCATTCTGACAGGTAGGTGTGTGTGTGTGTGTGTGTGTGTGTGTATCCTATTTGTTTTTCTGGAGAACTCAAACTAATACAAAAGGTAAATCTATGCTTCTTGGTGGTTTGAATAAAAAACTGCCTTGTTAATTTTGTTCATAAAGTTATGTGCATCAGGCAGACACTTAGAGATGCTGACAGCGTGGAGCCCGAGGCAGGGGTAGATCTCACCAACTGTTGAGATCATCACCTGAGCCAAAATCAAGAGTCGGACACTTAACAGGCTGAGTCACCCAGGCACCCCATCACTGATCTTAACAGTAATCCAAATAAACACCATAACTTGAGGAGGTATTGTGTAAAGATTGGGCTTTATTAGACAAATGGAAACCTCACAAGACCAGTCATCAGGACAAAATGTCCAAGAATATGTGTGGCAGTACCAGGAGATCTGTAGCAGTTAGCATGAATTTCATTTCACAGAGAAACCCACTTCCCCATATGAGTATTCTGTAGGAGAGCTGTATTTTGCATTTAGAATTTCGAGGTCTCTTTTGCTTCCACAAGATCAATTGGCCAGAGTAGCAATTGCTTCTGTAGTCTGTGAATGTGTTCTTTATCCCCTATAGCCCAGGGCACTTCTCCAAGGTGCTTTTGTACTTTAGTTCACTGCTAGCCCACACTAACTGGCCCTCTTTGTTTTTCCAAATGATTTCCCTTCTTAACATGACAAATCTTGGATTCCTGAGTAATCTTTCAGTCCTAAAAAGATTCTGGATTCCAAAGAGACAATGCAGCCACCAGATTATTATTCTTCTTTGGGCAGAATAACATGTCCCTTTGAGGACTATAATAACCACTTAGTACAACATCTATTCTTCAACGTTTATTTATTTTTGGGACAGAGAGAGACAGAGCATGAACGGGGGAGGGGCAGAGAGAGAGGGAGACACAGAATCGGAAATAGGCTCCAGGCTCCGAGCCATCAGCCCAGAGCCTGACGCGGGGCTCGAACTCACGGACCGCGAGATCGTGACCTGGCTGAAGTCGGACGCTTAACCGACTGCGCCACCCAGGCGCCCCAACAACATCTATTCTTTAATTAACTTTCCAGTATCTTGTCCTCACTCCAAATGGATTGACTCCCAGACCCAGGGATGTTAGGTTGATTCCTGATTGTTAAATTCCTGTTGATTCTCACCCCCCAGCCCTAAAAATAGCCCAGTGATTCTTTTTGTTTTTGTTTTTGTTTTCAAAAGTCTTAGCCTAAAGAGGGTGGAATTCATCTGTTCTTGGTCATCACTGGCAGGCCAGTAGCATCTTTTAAAGACTATCATCAATAATACAATGAATCAGGATGAATTCCTCCATGTATGAAAAATGAAATAGTTGAAATGTGAAATAAAATTGAATAAATTGGAATCAATTCACCCAACGAAACTAAAACAAAATTGAGAACAGTCCTTAATGAAATATTTAGTCAGCAGGTTTATATCATTCCTTTACAGTCTGAGTTCTATTCCTTATACTATTTCTTATAGCCTAAGTTCAATGTTAATTTCAATAATTTTTCAAGTTTCTGAATTTCCTATAGCATATCATTAATATGGCAGCAATACTCATGGTATATGGAGTTTCACAAAATTCCTTAGATAATCTGCTATTAAGTATGATTTTCCTGACATGTGTTAGAAAAAAAATTCTCTTCACTACTGTAAATGACTCATGAATATTTAACATACTTGCTAGCTAGTATTTAAAATACTCACTAACACAAATAATAGCAAAGTACAAACAATCTTTATTTTAGCCGAGAGCTCATACTTATTCTTGCACAGGAATGGTTGTGATTTGTTTTGACTGCCTGCCATACAATGGAAAGATTGTTAATAAGCATTTCAAAAGATCCAATATCAGGAAACTAGAGACAGAAGAAAAAAAATGCGATTCACATACATCTGAAAGTGGATAAACAGTCTTTATAAAAAGCAATAGTTAACCATGTTAAACCAGCAATGTAATTTCATAGATGAAATCATAGGTTTTCATAGCAAAACACTATTTCTGTGATAAAAATGAAGGTTGATGTATTATTTTTATTATTTATCATAGTAGTCTAGAAAATAGAAACATATGCATTTTTTGTCATCTGAAGTATCTGTTGAATGCCTTTTAAATTGCCACAAAATATTTTTTTGGGCAAAATTACTTCACATACTTTTTGATAATTCTAAACAGAATGGCTTCTTTTTTTGTTTTTAAGCAATTGTACAGAATAATAAAGTTTGTAAAGTCAGCTTTCAGGGTATATATTTCACCCAGTTCATTTCTAAGTATCTCATGAAGGGATTCATCTTCATTAATTAAAATCCAAGTCTTCCATACATTAATTGAATTGTATTTTTATATCCTTTTTTATACAAAGATCCCCAACTCTGTGTATGAATGTTATTTATGACATCAGAAATGAAGACATACTTTTAATTAGATATGTTTATGTTAAATCAGAGTATTGATACCTGGAACAAATCAAATACAGAGACTTGGAAATATACTCATATGCTCCATGCAAGAATCTTTACTAGTGAAGGTGAGATTGAAAGAATCTGGAGACTTTATCATTTTCAGATTAAAGAAATCTTGTACTATTGAACAAGTACTAAAAAACAGATTCAAATTTACACTTACTGAGCACCAGTATGTTGCATACATTATATGGAGGTAATTTGCAATTGCTTATTCCATTTAATACCACAACCACACTGTGAAATTGTTTTAATTATATTAAGTGAACTAGTAGTGTGGTATGAATGTGGCTTTTTATTGTTGTTGTTGTTTTAAGAGAGATAGAGCACAAGTAGGGGAGAGGGACAGAGAGAGAGAGAGAGAGAGAGAGAGAGAGAGAGAGAGAGAATCTCAAGTAGGCTCTATGCTCAGCACAGAGCCTGATTCAGGGCTCAATCCTACAACCCCGGGGATCATGACTAGTGCTGAAATCAGAAGTTGGATGCTCAACCAACTGAGCCACCTAGGCACCCCGAATTTGACTTAGTTTTTGGAGGGGTAAGGATTTATGGCCTCACTCTATTCATACTTTTGAACCTGTTTCTTTATCCCTTCTAGTACATTCTATGAATTACTCATTTTCACTTTAATAATTCCCTCTGCTTAAATGTCAAAATTTGAATCATTTGCTTATAGAGTTCTTGCTGATAAACTACTCAGTCACCAAGTGAGGCTGATTTTAGTTATGTAATCATTTTTTTGCAGTGTCTCTTAATTTCATGTCAATATCAACCTATTTATACATCAATTGGTCACCATTTGTAAATTGGCCTCCAAGTTTGTTTCCATACTGATCAGTGTCTTATTTATATCCAATAATCACACTTAAGACAGAACAAACTAATGTTGTATCCCTTTTTCCCATGTTCAGAAGACTACAGTATTTCTCCATTGCTTAAAAAAACAAGGAGAAAATATTAGATGTATGTTAACATTTTATATCCATTACTACTTCTAAATTTTTAGAAAATTTATTCTACACAAAATATATTTTATCAACTACCAACTTTGAAACTTTTCCCATGTGATTTCTTTATGTCAATGCCCTTCATCACATGATATAAAAATCCACACTATCTCTTAGTGCCTAGCATAAGTAATATGTATTCAATGATTCTTTCCTATTTCATCAGTACACACACACACACACACCCCCACACATGAATTAATTTGTCTTATGTTATTTTTATCTAAACTTTAAGTCCTGGATCAGAATCAGTCCTTAATCTGCTGTTTACCAATTGGTTGTATCAACATTGCTAATATTTAGAAACTTATAAAAAAGTGATGTTATTACATTCAAGCATGGAATCAGTGGATTTTCTCACTGACAAGATGATATCACATGTGATGTGATCTAAGTTCCAATCATATGTATAGGGACCACCTTATAGCATGTGATGTTTTAATATTAGATTGCCTACATTTACTTAAAATTATGAGAAGATGTAAGTGATTTGTTCTTCTTTTTAGTAATTTTCTCTTTTAACTTTAATTTTTCTAATCATTTTCATCAAGTTATTCTTTTTAAATCTATATTTTAACATTATCAGCTAACGTAGAGAAGCAAAACATGTTTGACCATATTTACTAACAGTAAAAAGGCATCTCTGAACTTGTTGTCAAGAAAAGACACAGTTCTTAGGGATGTGAAAGAAGTAAATCAACTAATGATAATGGAAATGATTCCAAGAAATGAAGACCACACTAGATCAAACTAGTTGTGATTGGGAGTTCTATTCTTCACGTAGCTGAGTTTTGTTTTTGTAGCCGTAATTGAAGTGAAATGTTAAAACTAACTATGCTATTTCAAGATGTAAAAATATTATACAAAATCATAGAATCTGAAGAGGTATTTATATACAAAGTATACAAATATACTTAAAGCCCAAATGAATTATTTGAAATAGTAAATGCTGCTTTAAAATCTGTCAGAAGCAGATACTCACTATTTAACATGTAAATATTAATGCTTTACAATTTCCCTATAAAATAACACTCTTTTTTTGCTAACACTGAATATATATGATTGCTGAGACATTAGTAAAAGACTATATCAAGGAGATATACCTGGAAACATTGGGTTATGACTCTGAGGCAAAGAGAGTAACTCAAGTCCTACTTTCCAATTGAGCACTACAGCCCAATCTATTCAGAAACTGCCTGATAGATAATATAAGGAATAATACAGGACAAATAAAATTAGCAAAGTACTTTTTATTTACTGTTTAATGCTGACATAGCTATTGCTAAGTTTTGTAATTTATAGATGATGTGTAATTTATGGATGATGTGCTTATGAAGAAAAAATTATTTTCTTCCCCAAATGTAATGACAGTAAACAAGACTATTTCTGACCTGTATAATGAAAACTTACATTATCAGCAAGTGTTTGGAGTGTAAGTTAAAAATGAAAATGTTCTGACAATGCAGCTGCAATAAGAAAATAGGATAGTTACCATTTCAGGAAACTTGCAGAAAATGCATATCAGTCAATACATGTCTTCTTTCATCAAGAAAGTCATAATAAAATCAAACCAAAACAAAACATCAGTTGAATTCAATAGGGTATTTAGTGAACTACAAAACAAATACCATATTAAATTTGGCATTATTTTCTTTATGACAAAATTAGTAACTATTTTTACATGCTTGGGTACAATGGCTATCATGGAAAAAATTCTGGAATGAATTTTTCACATAAAAAGAAACCAGTTTGGCCCCAAATTTTAGAGATATTAGTTGGACAATTGGCATTGCTTATTAGCCTGATATATGCAATGATTTTAATGAGCTTATAACTTCCATTAAAAGAGGAATGCAATATGATTTTCAAAGGTAGATAAGATCAAAAGGCAGAAATGAAAATTAGTGTAAGGACAAGTTTTCGTCATATTTTATAGACATTATTAAGAGATACTCTGTAATTTGACCATAATAATCAAAGAAGTAAATGCTGATCCCTTAACACTTTATGTTTAATGTAATGTTTTGAGTTTATTTTCAAATTAAAATAAGAACACCCACACATTGGAAATTTAGCATCTGGAATCAATTTATTTCATTGAAAGAAGATTTAAATTCAACTCTAATTTTTCTGCATAAATTGCAGAACTATCTACTAATTAAAGAATGAAAATATACATTTCATTTTAGATAAAAGTTAAAACTGAATATATTAAACTTGCTTAAAATGCTTTAAAATCTTTTTTCACCAATGATATATTAATGTGATTAAAACAAAACAAGGAAGTTCTGATATGATAGAAGTTTTTTTTGTTTATTTTCCTTTTCCTATATTAGGCTTGTTCAAATTATATTTATTGAAATGTAACTTTATGTTTGTTGAATCCAAGAATAAAAGGAATAGTGCTTCTATTTTGTATGTCTAATGTTTAATCTCATTTCAATGTTTTTATAGCTTTATTTTCATTTTTTATAAAAGTATCAATCGAGAAATGTGGTCTTTCACCACAAAGGTACTGTCATTACCCTTCTTTGCTGTGTGGTGATACCTATATTTGTCTTATTTCATTGCTACATTATAGCCATTTGCACATACTCTGAACTTGTAGCATTATACCCTGAGTGTTCCCTGCTTTTGGAAAAGATTAAATGAGTCAATAAACATCCAAGGCACTTACATTAAGCAATTGATACACAAAATTGGTTACAAGTGGTGGTCTTGAGCTCTAGGCACTGCAGGTAACAGGAAAGAATCATAAATTTGTGATGTAGCCAGGATGAAGGATAATTCAAGGTCAATTGTATAAATGGAATGTGTGCATGATATTTAAAGTTAGTCAAATTTCAGCTTTTAAAAAACTATCCTAGCCAAACAAAATATGGCTTCAAGCTCAATCTATGTTTCTGTTCACCTTTTCAGGATCTCTGATTAGAACAAGGGGTTTCTAAGTAAATAATTGGAGACAAAATAATGTAGTGAGGGACACCTGGGTGGCTCAGTCAGTCAAGTGTCTGACTTTCGGTCAGGTCATGATCTCATGGTGGGTGAGTTGGAGCCCTGCATCAGGCTGTGTGCTGACAGTTCAGAACCTGGAGCCTGCTTCAGATTCTGTGTCTCCCTCTCTCTCTGCCCCTCCCCCCTCTCAAAAGTAAATAAACATTAAAAATAATAATAATAATAATAATGTGGTGAAAATACCTTCATTTTTTTCCCAAAACTCTTCTTTAACTGAATTGTATATAATCTGTTTTCAGTATTTTAGTATGTATGTATGTTTCTATGTATGCTTGTATGTATGTATGTATCTATCTATATTATCTGTACCTACATATATCTATATATCCTAAATCTGTATGTAACTACAGCCAGTCTCTTCAACTGTAGTTTTCCATTTCCAATTCCCTGCAAGACTCTGTCCACCTGGTATCCAGTCTGCATCTCAAACACCACAGACTAAACCTGAACTCATCATCTTTTCCAGAGTCAGTTCCTGAATGCGAATTTTACATTTTATTAGTACCATAATATTTTACTCATTCAGATCTCCAAATTCGTAGTCATCCCTGACTTTTACTACTATCTTTTCATATGCCCTATTGGCAGGCAATCCCACAACATGCCCAGGAGTGCTTTCTTATTTTATGATCTGCTTGCATAATTTCCGTCTCCAATGTCCTTCAGCCGTATTCATGTGTGCAGATCATAAGGAGCCTTTAAAGCCCAGATAAAATATCATAACCTGCCAGTTTCCCCTAATTCTCCCAGTATGAAGTAGTCTCTCCCTACACTTTACTATTTTAACATTCCCTTCTAAGCATCTTTTGACAGTGCTTTGGGGCAGTTATACTGTATACTGTCATTTTCTTTGTGGAGGCAGAGGTTGTCATTTATGATTTTGTGGACACCATACCATCATGAAAACAATCTCTCACTGGTAAGTGGTAAATGAAAGTTTGTTGAAGGACATTTAAGCAAAGATATTTTAAATTATATTTCTCCATCATTTTAAGCTCATACAGAGGAGGAGAATATATATGTTTGAACCTTTGGCTTAGACCACTAAAGCAGGCAAATACAAAGCATCATATTGATATTGAAAATGCTGATGATTAAACTGTGAACAATTTATGTTGTTATTTACTATCAGAACAATAAAGTAGTCTTAAACCATGGGGGGAGGTGCATCAAGTAGGAGCTGTGATGAAAAAGAAGCAATTATTGCAGAACAATAAATAAATGTTTGAAACTTATGCACGAATCAATGAAAAATGTAGGAACTATCAGAAAGGAAGACTTTCCTTCAGTGGCTTGAATCTACACAGTCTTGAGGGAAGTTTTCTACTCTATCTCATGTAAAACTCTTATGTCACTAGCAGTTGCGGATACATAGGGAGAAGAATAAAATATAAACCCTCCTGTAAACATAGGTTTTGTTTTTTGTTATTACTGTGTTTTTAAACAAAGCAACTAGATAAGAAGAAAGGCAATAATAATGATGTTATCCACTTCACTTCAAGAAACATTGTGCCAATTAGGAATGGTTTCAATTCCCTGAAAAAGAGTTCTAAATTTTAATATAAACTTTATAGCATAAATGATAAATGTACCATATATTTTCAAAAGTTTATAAACTCTTGGTAATGGAAAGAAAGATTGAAATCACATTCTCATGCTGTACACAAAGAAATGTACAACCCTTTTAAAGAAGTGAAGATAAATCCAAATATGTATATTAATTCTGAGTTAAATGTTTATTGATTGGTCAATTGGTTGGTTGACTAATTCAGTGGGGTTTGGTGGATAAAGTATTTTATACCTTGTCCTCTCCACAGCATAAAAACATTCATATGACATAACCCATTCCTCAAGGATACAGTCTTATAGAAGAGACAGATACATAAACTATAATTTGAAGTCAGGATAACATTTAAAAATTTTCTTTATAATGCTCTGGAAGCATAAACAAAGTAAAATAACTGAGGATGAGAGAAAACAAGTCTTAAAAAATAACATTTTACAGAAGAAGTATAATTTCAACGGACTCTTGAAAGATGTGTTAGTATCAATGTTCTGGTTGTCTATTGCTTGCAATTTCTTAGTAGGTTAAAATAATAATTGTCATTCTATTACATCTCACACTTCTGGAGGTTGCCAGTTTTATCCAGGTAGGATTCTTTAGGGGTCTATAATGAGTTCATATTCAGATGGTGGCTAGGGATGGAGACATTGAATTATTCCTTCCTCATGTGAATGTTGGTTGATGCTGTATGTGGACTGAGACCAGAGCTAAGGCTTTCAGTTAAAAAAGAACAAAAAACAAAAAACCCTACATGAGGTCTTTTCATATGGGTTTCCTCATGTTGTGGTGACTTGGTTCCTGGAGTCGGCATCCCCGGAGAACAAGTCAGTTATCTGGCATTTTTAAGAACTAGCCTCACATGTCACTTAATCTCACTTTCACTATATTCCTTTGGTTAGGTCACAAAGGACTGCCCAGGTTCAAAGGGAGGCCCAGGGACTGCACAGGTTCAAAGTGTTCTTTGTAAGAAGAACACTTGGAATGGAACATACCATGTCAAACACGTTTGGAAAATATAATAGACCATACCATGTTACATGTTGAATGTGTAAATGAACAAAGGGAAGAGAAACAGGACATTCTTGTCATGTTAGCAGCATGTGGAAAACATTGTGGTGATTTCTCCAGCATTCGTTGAATCTTTCCTTTATTAGTTACCTGCCCTTCTCGTTCCAGGGGCCAGGGACAGTTTAACTGACCTGAGCCAATCAAAAAAATTCTCACCCCCCACCCCCCACCCCCATGCCAAAGTGATTACTTCAGGATTAAGTACTTTCCCCAATATGCCAAATCTGGAGGAAGTTCAGGACATTTTTCATGATTAAAAATCACATTTCCTTTTTCTCAAATATGGATGAAGATTTGTATAATCTAACATCTATTTGAAGCCATCTTAAGTTCATAAATAGAACATGCATTAAATAAATTTGAAACTAACACAGGCAGATAGGACAAATGAGAAGAAATTATGCCTTTGCTACATTATTGATTCACTGGAATGAGCAAACCCTGAAGACTGTTCTACCTTCCAAGTATGTGAGTTAATAATTTCTATACAATTTAAGCCAATAGGAATGGAGTTTTCCAGAAAGCTAAAAATACCACAGTGAGGGATTTAGATTTTGTGCTGTAGGCAAGATGATACAACTAATTAATTTGTAATAGAAAGAGGGGCGCCTGGGTGGCGCAGTCGGTTAAGCGTCCGACTTCAGCCAGGTCACGATCTCACGCTCTGTGAGTTCGAGCCCCGCGTCGGGCTCTGGGCTGATGGCTCAGAGCCTGGAGCCTGTTTCCGATTCTGTGTCTCCGTCTCTCTCTGCCCCTCCCCTGTTCATGCTCTGTCTCTCTCTGTCCCGAAAATAAATAAACGTTGAAAAAAAAATTAAAAAAAAAAAAGAAAGAGAACTGATATTGGCTTTAGAAGGATCAGTTTAGAAGCAGAGTGGAACATACATCGAAAAGCTGCAAAACTGTAGGGTAGTTGTTGGATGACTGCAGTGACTCATGCACATGAGAATAGAGTAAGTTACATTTTAGGAGGATTGGGATGGAGAAGACATGTTGAGGAGGTATATTTCATTTTACTTTGTGTTTTAACATATTTTATAAAAATAATAGTGGAATTTAGGGTAGATGTTTTCTGTTCTTTCTTCTCATACCTTTTATCTTCGTATTTCATCACTTAGTCGTTCTTTGCATGTCACAGGAGAACTGAGGTGGGCAACATAATTAACAGAATATCTCCCACGCTCCTTCTTAGAGATAGGATTAGTTAGTGTTCTCTACATAAAAATGTTTATAAATATAAATAAATTTTCTAAAGCCTTCCAATTGCTGAGGAGAGGCCAAAGAGGTCTCAGGCAATTCTTTCCTGGGGCATGCACTGGGGAAGATTATGTTGCCCTCCCAGGCGTTTAAACAATTTCCTGACTGGTAAACTGTAATCCTGGATAAAGTGTGCTTAGAGATTAGCAGCATGGGTTTGCTGTTATTGCTGTTGTTATTTTCCCTGCTGAGTAGAAACTAAATATCATCTTCCCAGGTGACAAATAGGTCCCAGCCTGGCAATGTGCACGAAGTCTCTTAGATGTAGTTTCCAAATCATATGGACAAATTTGGCACAAGTTAAAATATTGTGAAAAATTGAATAACCTTATCTACCTGAATACAATGGATTAAGAGGCTCTGCTGTGATTATATTGTGGCTGCGTCTCTTCTTACTCAAGCTCTTTCTAAAAAAATTCTCTTAAAGTGTCATCTGAGATTTAATCAAGTCCTGGAATACAGATATTGTCATTTTTTTTCTCCTAACTAATATGGGGAGACCAGAGGGGAAAAAATTGTAACTACCAACACGGTTTAGATTTTGATGAATCCAAAAATTATAATACAGTGATGTAATTTAGATCCAAAGTGGTAGGTCTGGAAAGAACAACTTCGGATTCACTTGTTTTTCCCTTGAAACATCAAGAGGTAATAATAACTAAGAAGTAAGAAACTGAGGGGTGCCTAGGTGGCTCAGTCAGTTAAGCATCCGACTTTGGCTCAGGTCATGGTCTCACAGTTCTTGGGTTCGAGCCCCGCATCGGGCTCTGTGCTGACAGCTCGGAGCCTGGAATCTGCTTGGGATTCTGTGTCTCCCCCTCTCTCTGCCCCTCCCCTGCTCTCTCTCTCTCTCTCAAAAACAAATAAACATTAAAAAATGAATTTAAAAAAATAAAAAAAAGAAGAAACTGAAATCTTGTCCCTCAAAGTTTCTAAATGTTATTGTATTGATTAAACTTGATATTAGGTATCTCGAATAACAATAATGCATTGTTCATTTTTTTAATAGATATATAACAAACCACCATATGCAGTCTATGTGCACTATTTTCTTCCCCAATTATGGCAAATCTATAAAACCAATTGTCTTCCTTTTCAATAATTCTCTTAAAGAGGTTTTTATTTCCCTGTGGATACTCACTGATCTCTGCTGAATATACATGAAGATGATTTTGTCCCTCATATGACTTCTTAAGCAAGCAAACCCTAACTACTACCACTGTTACCAAGTCTGCTAGGCAAGCCAAAGTGTGTGTCTCCCCAGATACAGTTTTAAACAAACATAACCCTGCAGGTGTCTTTGAACAAGCTTGAAGGAAAACTACATATAATTAGGCATTCTACTTTGCCCCCAGAGTTTGAGGAAGCACCTTTGTTAAACTAATTAAGGTGATATTGGTGGTGGCAGGGGACAAGAAACCAACCAAAAAGAGAACCCGGAAATCTAATCTGGTTCTTTGTACCCAGGGAGAGATCCCATCAAAGTTTGGAGGATTGCAGTTCAAAGTCCCCATCTCAGTCAAAGCCTATTTTGAAAATGCCTTCTTTAGAAATTTTGTATTAGAGAATTTCTTCACAGATAAGGAATAACTGAAACTAAAATTAGTTAAGTAATTTATTGAAGACACTGTAATGCACTATTGCTTTTCTCTGTTGAATCTGGTTGAATTCATGAGTTAACTTAAGATTCCATCAAGGCCTTTGACAGAAGAGGTTTAGTTAATTACATTTTCAATTCAATCACAAGAGACAAGGATGTTTATATTTTCTGTATCATTTATTTATGTCCCCATTTCCTATTAATTTTTCACTGCCCTAATAGGCATCCTCCCCTTTGGGTTGTTTTGTTCAGATTTATTTTAAATCATAATCAATGATATCAATCTATATATCTCATTCAGTATATATATTTTTCTTTTTCATTAAGCATTGTGGGAGTATTTTTTGTTTGTTTGTTTGTTTGTTTATTGAAGAATAACTGGCATACAGTTTTGCATTACTTTCAAGTTTACAACATCGTGATTCAACATTTATATAAATAACAAAATGGTCACCACACTAAGTGTGGTTACCATCTGTGTGTTCCCACTGTATTTTAAATTATATCCATGGTGTTGGGTGTGCATTGAGTTTCATGATTCAAATAACTACCTGGTACTACATGGCAGAAACCCACATTGCCACCTACATTCTACCACCACAAACAAGCGCTACAAATATCTTTGCATATATAGTTTATAAATCTATGTGCATATTTCTCCAGAACATTATTCAAAAGTAGGGTTACTAGAGTATACATGCACACACACACGCACACACACACACACAAACACACAAATATTCCCAGATTGCTCTCATCAGTGACTAAACCTGCCTGTATCCATTCTCCATTAAATATATATATATATATATATATATATATATATGTCAAACTAAAAATAAAGGTATTTAGTGATCATGAAATTGATAAAGGTTTAAATTAAGTAATTAATTATATATTATGTTAAGTATCTTCAATTATAAACTACTTTCTGGCTGAAAGATGTCATCACATGGCAGTATACTAATGTTGAAATCCAAGGGACACATAGTCAGTATACATTCAATATATATGTTTGATAGAATACACACATATTCGTATCAAATGCATGGAAAATCAGAAAAAATATAAATCATATGTATGAAATTTAATGGAAAAAACTACCTGAGAGAATATATGTGTGTTCTCCATCAAATTTCAAGTGTATGTGTATGTGTTTGTACGTGTATGTATTTATTTTGTTTTAAATTTATATATGTCTGTGTGTATGTTTATATATATGTGTATATATATATGTCTGTGTGTGTATATATATGTGTGTGTATATGTGTGTATATATATATGTGTGTGTGTATATATGTATATATATGTGTGTATCTATATTTGTAGATATATGTGTGTGTGTGTGTGTGTGTGTGTATATATATATATATATATATATATGTTAAGATGGCTGCTTCCATTAAATTTCATTGATAAAATATGACACATGACTTTTGACCTAGCAACCATTTGAAATAAATATTAACATTTACACTAAAAATAAAATTAATGATAAAATTAATACTTCTGTGAATTGGAAAATTATTAATAGTATTTGCCAGAGTAATAAGATGCTATATGCCACCATCATTTGGAAATAGCTCAATAGAAACAAAAATGGAAAATACTATGGGGTACCTTTATTAGGAATTGCAAGTTTATATTATATGGGAAAATTATAGAAAATTAATAGCACTTTGAAAAATTAAGATATATGATTAACAAAAATATCTTCTTTCTGTCCATCATTCTTTGAATTACTCAGGTAAAAGTAAGCAAAATTTATTTCTGTGGCAATTCTATTTCAAACTGGCAAGGGTAATATGAAAAACAGAAAATAACTCCTACATTTATTAATTTTTCTTTGGTAGTTTAACTTGCTGGGTTTGCAAATTGTTGAGCCTGAGTGCTATATATCAACTTAAGAATGCTCCCTGGGTTCCTTTCTAGTGCATTTATAGTGCCAAGGATAGATTGATCAAATGCATAAACCAATAAAGTTATTTTAAAAGAAAATCATTAATCCAGAGTTGTGATGTGATAAAGTTCCAGACAGAAAAGGGAAGAATTATTCCATTATATGTTTTTAAAAGATGATTTATGGAATAATTCAAATGATAGAACACTAGGAATAAATATTTAAATAAAAAAGAAATACTTCCTAATCTTAATTTTCTTAGGGCTTTTTAAATGTCAAAAAATAATAATTTTTTCAGCATAAAAATATCATTATATGATATAAAATATGGAAGTAATCAAACATACAAACAAAACCACTCATAAAAGCACTATACTAACAGAATTACTGTAGCAGGATGAATGATTATTCTTCCCAACTTTTCCCTTCTCATGGAGTTGTTATCATAGGATATAAAATTTTATGTACTTTTTTGCTTCATAGTAATTTGTATATACATTTTCCATGTTTCCATGTAGTCTATTAATTTCAATTTTAATGTATGCAATCTCAAGCTAAAGTAGGTATACTCTGATCCTCTGAGTTAGTTCTCTATTGTTGGATATTTGGAAATCTTCCTACATATTTATAATTACAGATAATATAGTTTGAAATATCTTCTTTATTTAAATTACATTATTTTCCCTATGACATTGTATAAATTGTTATTAGATTTGAATTATTGGCCAAAATGGTTCTCTTAGTCCATTTCAGACTGCTATAGCAAAATACCATATAGTGGGTGGCTTATAAGCAACAGATATTTATTTCTCACAGTTCTGGAGTCTGGGAAGTCCAAGATCAAGGCATTGACACATTCAAAGTCCAGTGAAGGCTCCATGCCTGGTTTATAGACAGCTGTCTTCCAGTCTTGTAGTGCTGATCTCACATAGCAGAAGGATTAGAGAGCTGTATGCAGTCTCTTTTATAAGGCACTAATCACAATTATGAGGGCTCCACCCTTATCTAATCACCTCCTAATACCATCACTTTGGGGATTAGGCTTCAATGCCTGAATTTTGAGAGGACACAAACATTCAGTCTAAATGGTATAAATGATTTAAGGTTTTAAGGCTATGTTACCAACATATTTTCCAAAAAGTTATTTGTATCTATAGCGTCAATCAAAATGTGTCAGTAAGGTATGTTTCTTTACTCTGAAATTGGATGTTTAATTTAAAAGCTACAATAAGCTTGAACATTTCTTCTTTACATCCTTAACATTTCTTACGAATTATATTAAATTTGCTTTATCAATGGTTTAATAATGTTTTTATTACCCTGTTCATTTTTAAATTATTTTTTATTTTGAAAGTAAATTACTCTCACATATTATAATGAATTGCTATCTAATTATGTTTAAATAATTCAAAATATATCAACCTATATTTCATTGCTCAGATGTGATCTTTTTTATTCTGAAAACACATTAATGCCAGTGTTTTGGATATTTAAAATGTAATTATGATTTTTTTACTAGAAATATTCTTACAATAATATTCACCCTACATAAATAGGAAATATATTATTATCTATAATAATAATAATAATAATAATAATGTCTTTATTGCCAAAGTGACATCTAGATCAGGCTCACAGAAGCGTATCTGGCTTGGAGTAAAAATTGTTATATTGTCTTTGCAGTTGGAAATAAAAGGTTTAAAAATTGTGTGGTTTCTGGTCATATAAAATTTCATTAATATGATTGAAAAATCCAGGTGAAAGTGTCCCTTTTGCCAGTAAGTGTATATGCAACTATGTCTTATTTTTTCTCCTTGATCACATCAAGTTGTTTTTAAGATTACTGGCCAGCATAATGAGGGGAGAGAAATGAGTACTGTGAGCCACAAACAGCTTTTAAGGTGCATAAAATGCCTTAAAAATCTGAACAAAGTTGTTGATCATCCAGACTCATGAAATATTTTTTCTTCAAAACATTGAGTTTTTTTAAAGCATAGTTGACATATGTGATATTAGTTTCAGGTGTACAACATGGTGATTACACAATTCTGTATCTTACACTATGCTCACCATAATAAATGTAGTTACCATTGGTCACCATAAAACATTATTATAATATTACTGACTATATTCCTTATGTTGTGTTTTTTATCCCCGTGAGTATTTTACAAGCTAGAAGTTTGTACTTCTTAACCCCTTCACCTATTTCGCTCATTCCCTCACCTTCCCTTCCCCCTTTGGCAACCACCAGTTTAATCTCAGTATTTATGAGTCTGTTTCTAATTTTTGTTTATTAATTTGTTTTGCTTTTTAGTTTCCACATATAAATGAGATCATAGAATCTTTGTCTTTCACTGTCTGACTTATTTCATTTATTGCAAATACTCTAGAGATCCATCCATGCTGTGGCAAATGGCAAGATCTTCTTTTTTGTGACTAATATTCCATAGTATAACTATATACCACATCTTCTTTATCCACGCATCTATCCATGGACACTCAAGGTGGTTTGCATATCTTGGCTATTGTAAATAATGCTGCAGTAAGCATAGGGGTGCATATATCTTTCCGAATTAGTGCTTTTGTTTTCTTTATGTAAATACCCAGCAGTGGAATTATTGGATCATACAAGATTTCTATTTTTAATCTTTGAGGAAACTCCATACTGTTTTTCACAATGGCTCCACCAGTTTGCATTCCCACCAACATTGCACGAGTCTTCCTCTTTCTCCACATCCTCACCAACACTTGTTGTTTCTTGTCTTTTTGATTTTTGTCATTCTGACAAGTGTAAGGTGGTATCTCATTATGGTTTTGATTTACATTTTCCTTATAATTAGTGATGTTGAACATCTTTTCATATGTCTGTTGGCCATCTGTATGTCTTGTTTGGAAAACTCTTCATGTCCTCTGCCCATTTTTAATTGGATAATCCAGAGGATTTTTTGGTTAACTCAGTGGTCATCTACCCAACAAGTATTTATTGCATATCTACTATATGCCAGGTACATCAAAGACAAAAGCAAATAGTAACCCTCATGGAGCTTACATCTTAATAAAGTAGATATAAAATAAACTAGTAATATCAGATAATAACAGAGTAAGAGAGTGAGGGTGGTGTGTGTGTGTGGAAAGGAGATGCAGAGAACAATTTTCTATAGTGTGTTTATTGAAGGCCTGCCTATCTAAGGAGATGACATTTGAGCAATTTTTTTAAAATTTTTATTTTAAGATATTATGTAAGTAATTATGGCTTTTTTTAATTTTTTTTTAATGTTTATTTATTTTTGAGACAGAGAGAGACAGAGCATGAATGGGGGAGGGGCAGAGAGAGAGGGAGACACAGAATCGGAAGCAGGCTCCAGGCTCTGGGCCATCAGCCCAGAGCCTGACGCGGGGCTCGAACTCACGAACCGTGAGATCGTGACCTGACCCGAAGTCGGACGCTCAACCGACTGAGCCACCCAGGCGCCCCAGTAATTATGGCTTTTTAAAAAATAACCTAAACTCAAGCGCAGTTAATGAGATGAAAAAAGAAGGAACAGGCTAGTATTGCTGACTATGACACAAGGAACTTTAAAATTAAAAACACTAAGTGAAAGAGGAGAGAGTATGTAATACACATGACTGGAAGCTGCACTAAAAACTTTTTGGACCAGCCGTCTGTCACATACAGTTGTGCAGATGATGTTTACATCCTGCATAATGCTAACAGGTGCCATCCATAATGCAGGGGCTAGTATTTTGGCCATAGATAACCTGTGCTAGAGCCTTTTTCAGAGAATCTGTAAGGGTGCAAGTGACAGGGTATGAACTTCTCCTTGGATTGTTCCTGAAGAGAGGGAGAAGAGAATGAAGACATGCAAACTAAGGTCATTTACTTCCCCTTACTATGGAAGACTATACTAGAAGGCATCAAGTCCCTCCATTTACCACTCCAGAGTCATGACTCCATCCGCATTATCCATTCTGGCACTTTCACGTCCCATCATGTCAACACTGCAGAAAGAACGGTCTCTTTGGGCTATCTCCAAGCACTTATGCCCTGTTTCCTTCCAGATGCTGCCTCACTCAAACACCACTTTCTCCTACGTTTGTAAGTCTCTTCCTTTCTATGACGTGTTACAAGAAAAAAAAAAAACACCTTATAAGTCTGTTCAAGCCTTGTTCATTTTAAATAAGCCATAAAAATCCTGCCTGAATAACTCACTTCACTTTTTTTTATTAGCCTTTTAAAAACATTTTCCTGGAAAGAATAGGATAAACTCCCAATTTTCGTTTCCTCACTTGCTAGTATTTTTCTAATACCATGTTTCAACTTTGATTGCTTTCCAGACTTTCCTTCCACCAATATTAAATTTTAGTCACACAGGGTTACATGCCCGTTTCCTTGTACTATTGACCTTAAGGAATAAATCTTACTCGATTTCTCTAGACTTACTTGATTTAGTAAGTCTAGAATAGGCATATAGTGGGAGTTCCATAAATATTTGATGAATAACAGATTGTTTGAATGAATGAATGAATGAATGAATGAAAAAATGCTAAGTGGCTAGATGTCAGCTATATAGCCTAACCACTATTTAATTCAGCGCAACAAATGAGAACCTACCATCTGTGAGACACTCTGATATGACCTTGTAGTGTAAAGGCAAACAAATCAAAAGTCTTATAATGGCTTTGGCATTAATTTAGCAGAAGAATTAAAAATGGTGACATAAATCACAAATGCAGTGTAAGTTGCTACAAAGAGACATACAAGGAATTACTCGACACTCCAGAGGAAAGATTAATATATCTATCAGAAATGGACAAATAAGACCATGTGGAGTAAGTGATATTGGAAAAAAATCTTAGAGAAATAGATGTTCTCCAGGTAGATTAACATACAAACCATTCAGGTAGAGAGAAAGGCATGTAAAAAGAATGCTGAATAAAAAACTACTACATAGGGAGCAATGACAAGTGAAGTATGGAGGTGCTAGCACGAAGTTATTGGTTATTTATTATATTTATTACTGGTTATTTATTATATTAGTAGGAGTTTATTAAGAGTGACTTGGTCACACCTGTATATATATTTTAAAAAGAGATTATTCTGAAAGCAAAATGGGGGATCAGGAAAGTAAAGAACATTAAAATTTACTATTTTTCAGGCATTCTGGTAAAATTTTCCAATTTATTATTCTACTTTTCATCCTAGCACTTATATTACACTTATATCCTAGCACAATATTACAGATGAATAATCTAGGGGATTGAAAAAATACTTACCAAATATACATAGGAGCTTGGATTTGAATTGTTATTGCTGAATCTAAACTATGTATTTTATAATCAACTATACTACCTGTCACAAGAAAAGTCATAGCCATTTAGAGAATATCTGTCATGAAATTCATTCTATGCTAGATTTTTAAATCTATTCTCACATTTTGTCTCATGACATGATCATATGAAAACAATGAGTATTCCCATTTTATGGATGAGCAAACTGAGATTTGATGGTTGGATAACACACTCAGGTTTATACAAATAGTCAGTTATAGCCACAAAAACCTGTCTGTTTTCTAATTCCAATGCTTACTCTACTCTAAGACATCATAATAAATCACAAGCCATAACTAAATTGGAAGTAGCTGTCTAGAAAAAAGATAAGAATTACAGAAATGTGCATTTATGCAGCAAAATTAGATTGCTATTTGAATGAATATTAGGAAACAGGTGGGAAATAAGAGGAAGAATGAAGTCATTGATATACTAGGGGTGTCTATGAAAAATGAACTCCAATCAAAGTAACGATATATCATCATATTTGATTTGTGTTGTTGAAATTGTTGATTTACAATATTGATGCAAAACATCATACTAATTTGATACAATTTTTTTCAAAGAGAAAAAAAGCCTCCTGGAAATTGTAGAGCATTTCTCACTGAGTTACTATTTTGCAGCAAGATAGATACAAATGTATATTTGTGATCAATCTTTTTGACTATTGAAACATAAATCATTCTGCACAACCGATTATATTTTCTGAAAATAAGTTAGGTAAAATGTATTAAAACTATTTTTAAAACTCTTCTGACTTCTGCATGAGTGGCATTCTCAAAACAACAGTCAAATTTAAATGTTTATATCCCTGTTTAGCAAGAATAAGAGCTCAGCATATTACTGACATAATTCTTATTTGCAGTATTACCTAGTTGATAATTAAAATTTTCCTATGTGAGTCATATCAAAGATGATGTTGTTTTTTAAATGTATTATATGAATTTACAATTTTATATATTTGAAAACTTGATTAATCACAGTTGAGGTAAACTTCGTAATTAGAGTGTCTTACTTGTAAATATCAAATACAAAATACAAAAATTAACAAATTCTAATGACTAAAATCGAATTTTCACATGAACTCTCAATACATTGAATTTTTAAAATTAGTTTTTGAAACATTTATAAGAATTTATCCATCTATCCATCTATCTATCTATCATCTACTTACCTATCGTCTATCATCTATTTATCTATCATCTACATAAAGTGCCTCAGGAACAAAGTAAATCAGAAGGCAGTAGATGGACATGGCATCACAGAATGATAATTTTGAATTAAATTCAATGTCAGAGGCTACTGTATTCTATCTGTTCCTTTATGAATATAGACACAAAGTTCCTCAACAAAACACTAACAAACAGAATGCAGCAACATATAAAAATTTATATGCCATGACCAATTGTAAAGGTAGATTAACATATGACTATCACTGAATGTAATACATCATAATAATATAATAAAGGACAAAAACCACATGCTTATCTCAAAAGACACGGAATATAATCATTTAACAAAGCCTACGAACCCCCTATGATGATAAAACGACTCCACATAACTAGGTAAATGAAACATCCTCAATCTGGTAAAGAACCTCTAAAACACCCACAGGTAGCATAACCCTTAATGATGAAAGACTGAATGCTCTCACTAAGGTCATGATGAAGACAAGCTGTCTAATACCATAATCTTTCGAAAATTATACTAGCAGTAATAACCTGGGAAATTAGGCAAGAAATAATAAAAAGAATTTTCCAGGTTTATAAAAATATTCTAATAATTAGAGCTGCTTCATCATAAAACTATTTACCTTGACATTTACACTTCTCCACTGGCCCCAAGTTATATTTTGGTTTTATATTACATGATTTTCCCATATAAAATACATCTTGGCAATAAATAACTATGTTTATAGAAACCCCACTTTTTTGGGGGGCTTTTCCCACTATATTTCCTTTGACTCTGCAGTTTTCAAGATTGTATATTACTCTACAAGCTAAAAATGAATTTCATCATTTTGATACCCTTCCTATTGTCCTATATCCCAACCCTCATTAAAATTATTCAGCCATATCTTCTGTGACATATTTATCAGATGTGATGTTATGTGATATTATGTGAGTTACAAGTGTTTTATTTATATTTCAAAATAATGTTATTAAAATTTTTGTTGTTTTTCTCCCACATGCCATTGTAGAATAGACTGCAAATCAATCACATTTGTATTCTTGGTAAATAACACCATTCCTGGTACAAAAGAGTGGTAGGGGGAACATAATAGTGAGGATGGAATAGACCCTCGTCAGGAATTATAGAAAAAGGACAAGTGATAATGGATCAGATTGCGGTTTAATATATTCTAAGGAATTTTCTTTTTCTATTGATTGATTGATTGATTGAGAGTGTGTGTGTATGTGTGGGTGTATGTGTGTGTGAGAGAGAGCAGAGGAGGGAAAGAGAATCCCAAGCAGGCTCCAAGCTGGCAGTGAATAGCACAACGTGGAGCTCGATCCCACAAACTGTGAGATCGTGACCTGAACAGAAATCAAGAGTTGGAGCTTAACCTACCGAGCCACCCAGATGCCCCAATTCTAAGGAATTTTCTAAATCCATGAATCGAAGTGGTAATTGTGAGGTTAGTATACATTATTTTCCAAATAATTATAACATTGTAATTATATTCACGTGGACTGCAGAGTTATAATATTAAAAGCAAAAATAGTGCTATGAGCATGTGATTCTGTAGTAAAACACACCTGGAATTTATTTTGATAAAATTTCATATGCAAGAATAACATGTATATAGAAAAATTCATGAAATGTGCTTCTTGATGAGTATAAGAGTGAATACTACAAAGTAATCACTACTCAAGCCAGGAAAGGGAGAACTAATAGAACTACAGGTTTTTTCCTCTGCTTGCTTTCAAATGTTTCTCTTTGCCTTCATTTTTCTGCAGTTTGAATATGATATGTCTACATGCTGTTTTTTTTGTATTTATTCTTCTTGGTGTTTTTATGGCTTTTGTGTATCTATGGTTTTGTGTTTCTCATTAATTGCAGAAAATTCTCAGCCCTTATAACCTCAAATATTCCCTCTTCTTTTCTTCTCTATTCTTCTTCCAGCATTTCCATTATGGTACAGCTTTTGTAATTGTCCCAGAGTTCCCATATATTGTTTCATGTTTTTTTCAGTTTTTTCTTTGCTTTTCAGTTTGGGAAGTTTTTATTGACTTATCTTACACTATTACCGAGTTTTTGATTCCTAGACTTTCTTTTGATTCTTTTGAGAGTCATTTCTCTCCTTACATTACCCATTTATTCTTGCACATTGTCATCTTTTTCTCTTAGAGTCCTCAGCACATTACTAATCACGTTATTTTAAATTCCCTGTCTAATTGTCCCAAAGTCTATGCCATATCTGTGTCTGGTTCTGATGCTTCCTTTGTCTCTTCAGACTGTTTCATGCCTTTTAACTTCCTTGTAATTTTTTGTAGAAAGCTGAACATAATGTACTGGGTAAAAGGAAATAGGCCTTTAATGTGAGTTTTTTTATTTATTTGGCTGGGAGTTAGACCGTTTACAGTCTGTGCTACTGTGGATGTCAGCGGCTAAGATTTCCTCTGCTGCCTTTGTTTTCTGTTTGCCCTGTTGCCTTTGAGTTTCCCTGAAGACTTCTTAAAAAGTACCCGAGCCTTGAAGTTCTTTCCACTGCAATCTCCTGTTATTTTATGGGAGCCTGATTGATGTAGACATAAGGCGTCGGGCTTTCTGTTGGAGTAGAGGAAAATCGTTTGCTAAACCACTAGCACTAAATGTCAGAAGTTGCCTCGATTTCTCCAGTAAAGAAGCTGCAGCTGGACCAGAAGTTGCACTTGTAGTTACCTATTAATTAAATTCCTGTACACTGTGGTCATTCTTTAAGAACCATCTCCCTTCTGTAGTGGCAGAACTGTTATGGTTCGACAGGGCCCTGAGATTCGAAGGAACAGTATTGTTTGAGGGCCAGAATGTATTATTCCTCCACCACCAGACTGGAGGCAGGATGTCATGAACAGATACATCTTTCCAGGACAGGGGCACTTAATTCTCATCCATGCTGTGCTAAAAAGTGGTGTATTTTCCTCAGAGTAAATATATGTAAATGTTCACAACTACTCAGTTTGCTTCCTAGTTTTCTTTTTTTTTTTCTACTCATAAATCTAACTGCTTTGTAATACTCTTGCCATTTACCCATTCCTCTAAGAGGTGCCAGCTTCCTTTAAAATATAATTCAGGATTTGAAATCTTAAGGCAGGACATTCAGTGTGACACTTGAATTCAGGAATAGGTTTACACGTCCATCTTTATGTGAATTAGAAATGGATATTTATTGAACTAAGCAATAAAGTGGGGTTTTTTTACATCTTACTTGCATTACTTTAGCACATACCCTCCCTTCTCTACTTTTCATTCTTCCTAGAATAAGCCATTGGTTGAGCACAAAAAAACTTAAGAGGACACACTCATGTTACTATCTATCCTGCTCACAAATTTACTCTTCTCTTTTTTCTCACCCATCTGCTGTCACCAACCTTACTGTCTCCAGCACCTTTCTTCTCTTTTCACTGCTGGTAATAATAATGTCATGCCAGCTTTTACATTTATGTTAGAGTTCTCTGTGTTCCTTCATTATATAATGTTTCCCTTGTGCAATCTGCATTTCCACTCTAACCATTGTTTCCCATGGCACGTACGAGGTCGATAACCACCCTGTATGCACCAGAGGGCACCAGTTTGCTCCAGTGTGGTAAGGGTACACTTTCCTAAATGAAGTCCATGCTAAACCAACTGTTATAGAAATTCAACCTCATCCAGAATCATGTGCTTAAAAGATAAAATTTATACTGGAGCAGTGCTTTTTTCTAGATTACATTGTTCTGATATTTTTATTTCAGTTTATTTCTTACTGAAATATTTATGTTTTACTTTGAGTTAAGCTAGCGTGCACAAACAAAAGTATTCCCTACCCCTCTTAATAACTAACTCTTAGTTAAGTGGATTTGAAAACAAATATTTTCCTGGAAGCTCCAAAAATACTGTCAACTATAAATATTGTGTCTACTTAGTAAAAATTCAAGGCTATTTCTTAACTCAGCACTTTAAACTTCACTTGAGCAATTTCCCTCAGTTCCATAAAATGAAAAACTGAACCATCCAAGATTTTGTCCACAGTAGAAAATCCTTGAGTTGTGAGAAGACAATTTCTTTACAGCTCCAGAAATTTAATGACACTTTGAATCAATAAAGATACATGAGAAGGGGAGTTCTAAAAATAGCAAGCCAATAACTCTAAACCAAGATTCTTAAATCACTCCTCAAGGATAGGATTACTTCAAAACTTGGTACCTTTGTCAAGGGCTTTTTAATAAGAGTGCCAGAGCTTGAATCAACCTTAGAGGTTCATCATTCTGTTGAAAAATAGGGAGGTCGTCAGTCCCACTGACATATCTTCCTCTTGAACTGAAATAATGATTTTTTTTAATTAAAAGCTTTGACTGACTAGTCATAGAAACAGTCTTCAGCACATATAGGAGCAAAACATGGAGAGCGAGATTTGTGTGAACTGGTTACTTTTACTACCTGCATAATTACACAGGAAGGAGGTCTAATTCTTATTGACTATGTTTTACCCAAAGGCTATGTCCTCTGTTTTTCTGCACTAATATTTAAAAGTGTATGATTATAAACAACAAGACAACAATGTTCTTCTATGTGTTTTCCCCTTACTTTGTTTCTATGTTACACTCTTCACAGAATAAAACTAGGTACAGAAGACCTTTGGTTTCAAACCAAAAAATAAAATAAAATAAAATAATAACAAAAAACCCCAGTAACAATATTGCCTTTTGCTCTAATTAAAACAAGGCATGGCATTTCTGTACTTCAAACACACTGGATGATTTCCAGTGTCTTTTTCAGTGCATTTGCCAGATTTTGTATACTGGATTAAGACAGAAATCCCATTAATTCCTCCCTGAATAAAGTCACTGAACTAGTACATGAATTTGAGTAACACTCTCGCCCACCCCCACCCACCCCCCCACTGCTCCAAGAAGCACAGTAAAATAATACAACTTTTGGAACTGGATTCCTGTCATAGCTTCATCACTAACCAGGTGTGTGATCTGTGGTGTCCCCCTTAAACTCTCTGTGCCTTGTGTGCTGATCTGTAAAATTAGAGATAATAATGCCAGCCTCACCAAGTTACCAAGAGAGGATTAAATAGAATAACACATGTCAAGTCCTGCTGTAGAACTTGGTGATCAAAAAGATTAATTCCTATCTAACTCAGTGAGAGACAGACAAGCAGACACACACACACACACACACAGACACACACACAATCACAGAACAAGTAAATTCAGAACCGCTCCCCTAAACTTTCCTATTCGATTTAGTCCAGGATGTTTAAGAAATAGAAGGATACTCTGTCAAAAAGAAAAACCATAACTAGTTGTAGTGCTCAAGGTCAGTTGAGGGGATGTTGGAATACAATGGAAGTGTGTTACAGGCTACTAAATAATTATTCCCTGTGGAAACGATATTGTAACAGAAAATTCTAGGAATAGCTGCTGGGCTCATATATTTCCTCCTTCTGTGAATAGCCAGTGTAGCCTGGGGTGGGTCCCCAAAGTCATAGCCATAATAACTGACTTTAGGCCAGTTACATTATCTCTTATAGAAATTAAAATTTGGAACTAATTGTAAGATGGGGAATCCTTGATATATATATTATATATCCACATCCTAATGCAGACTTTTTCAAACTGCAGGGGGAAGATCCATTAGTATATGATTACATCAATTTACTGGTTAAAACCAGAATTATAAAAATGAATAAAATAGAAGAGAAAATAAAGCTCATATATTTAAATAAGGGTCTTTTTCCTGATTATTTGATTCATTATAAGTATTTAGATAATAATAGATACACAGATTATATATATATATATATATATATATATATATATAATCATACATACATACATACATACATACCGGGCTGCAATGTAAAATATATTCTTTATTCCTTTCCGTCAAAAATGTAAAAAGTACTTCCCTTATGAAGGAGAATTTTAAGAAACATTTGCTGAGGCCTCTGGCAAAGTTTTGCTCATTGTACCCATTCTAAGGCTTAGTTGTTAACCTTCCTGGTGAAATAGAAAATGTAGTTGCCTTCCCTCTACTTTGATCATCCTCATTTGGTCTGTAAATCTCCACCTATGCATCCTGTGTACTTTGGAAGAAACTAACCCAAATCCATGCATTCTCATTCTGCAGTCACAGTAATTGCTCTAGAGGGTGGGGATGTGACCCAATTCACAGCCTAGATGTGTCTGGATAAGGTTTTTTGCTGTTGCTGTTTTTTGGTTTGTTGGTTTGTTGTTGTTTTTTTTCACTTTTCTAGGAGAGCACCTTACATTATCTTTCTCTCTCTTTTGGAGATAGACAAGGACATATGCAGCAACTGGATTTTGTAAGTCATCTCCTGAGACTATAAAGAGAAGCTAGCCTGAAACTGGTGTTAATATGGATGGAGGACAACAGTTTCAGTCTGGCAAATGACTGTTTTTCTATCCATAGAATGGTCCATGCTTCAATCCTTCTTGTCACTTCTCCAGGAAAACGTAATAAATTCTATTAGCTCTAATTTCCTAGAAAAGGCAATGCTTTGTGACTGTGGGTATTATAAGAAATTTTAGCCCCAGAGCTTTTCAGCTAAAAGGCACCTGTTTCCTAGACCCCTCATCCTCATACACGAGGCATTTAAATTCCTCGTCACAGGCTTTTAAAACCTATGACCATGTCCTATGATCATCGAAAAATGTTAGCTTCCACTACACTTCTGACTTGGATTCCATTTTTACGTCTACCTTGATTTACCTGCCTCAGTTTTTGCATGAAGTATGCATTGATTAAAATGACCCACGATACTGAAAAATATTCATACTCATTGAATAACTTTCCTATTCAAGCAAAGGATTTAGGACATGAGCAGTAAGAGAAGGGTTGGCACTGGAAAAGGTAGCCTGAGATCTCAGGGGCAGGCTTGGACATCTTTAGCACTGCGGCATCAAACAGGTTTGCACATCACGAACCACCTTCAGCATGTGTGTTTGCCCTTCAGTACCAGGAAGTCCAAAGTCTGCACGGGGCCGGGATCTCTTTTGTAAGCTGGTTATGTAAGCACATTCCAGTTACATGACCAGCCTAATCTGTCAAAACCCCTCAGGCTTCACCAAAACCAGGCTCAAATCAAAAGTCCAGTCACTGTTACTAATTAATGCTGACAGGGTGGTACTATAGAAGTACCCCAAGCAACTCACAGACCTACAGTTACAGAACATTATTTATTTTTATTGAATATATTCCACAGTATTGGCCCAAAGGTCTTGTAATGCTCCAAGGAACCTCGGAGATGAGTACGTAGTCAATCCAGAGTGGCAAAGAATATAATTCATGTTAGGTAGTCTTGGATGTGAATGTGTATCTAAAACTTATTTTTTTTTTAATTTTTTTTCAACGTTTATTTATTTTTGGGACAGAGAGAGACAGAGCATGAACGGGGGAGGGGCAGAGAGAGAGGGAGACACAGAATCGGAAACAGGCTCCAGGTCTGAGCCATCAGCCCAGAGCCTGACGCGGGGCTCGAACTCACGGACCGCGAGATCATGACCTGGCTGAAGTCGGACGCTTAACCGACTGCGCCACCCAGGCACCCCTCTAAAACTTATTTTTAAATTCTTTTTTTCTGGGGTGTCTGAGTGGCTCAGTCAGTTGAGTGTCTGACTCTTGATTTCGGCTGAGGCCATGATCTCATGGTTAGTGAGTTCAAGCCCTGTGTCGGGCTCTGTGCTGACAGTGAGGAGCCTACTTGGAATTTTCTCTCCCTCTCTCTCTGCTCCTCCCCTGCTCTTGTGTGCTCTCTCACTCTCTCTCTCTCTTTCTCAAAAATAAATAAATAAACATTTAAAATAATTATTTTTTTCTAACGTTTTCATCTGAAATTAGAAAAATGACTTAGGGAATACAACCCTTTAATATCATTCATATATCACCTGTTCTATTGCCTGGATGTCTTTTAATTTCTCTTTTTTATATCTGAATAAATGAAAGCTGAGAAACGGTCAGTTACTTGTTCAAGATCACAAGGTGGTGATGTGACCTGATTATTTAATTATTTAACATTGTTATGGAACATTACTGTGTCAGAGAACAGGGCTGGCTCTGTATGTAACGGGGTGAAGTCTTCTCATATAAAATCTTATATTCAGTCTGTGGCTTTGAAACACGGAGAATTTGGATGAGAATACCATGAGTGTTATTTTCTGACCTTGGATCCAAGAGAAATATGACCTTATGACCACCTAATCTGTGCTACTCATACCATGGACACCTTTGATTAAATAGCATCCTTAACAAAAGGTTACATGATACCTAAAACTGTGCCTTGTGTATATAAGCAATTCAAAAATATGTATTGAACTTAATTTCAAAACAATAAATAAATTGGACAAAACAATAAATAAATTGGAGTAGAAAAGTTCACCCCAAGTATGTTTCTTTGAAAGAATACTTTAAGAAAAGCTGCAAAAGACAACCTAGAGAATTAGCTTTTATATTTTTCCAAGGTAGCCAATCTTTGGTTCTTTGTTAGAAAAAAATACATTTATGCCTTGAGTTTCCATGTACACAAAAGTGTAATATTTACTACTAATTGTTAAATTCACCCAAAAGGGCTAATTCCTTCAATGCTAGAGGAGATACTTATGCATAGTTAAATCGATAGTAGCTGTAGTGAAATCATAAATATAACAAATAAAATAAAACTTTAAAGTACAGAATCCAATAGTAACCCAAGTATTCTTATAAAAAAACATTCCCTACAAAAATGTAATACACTTGAAGGGAACCACAATAAATGCCGTGTGTAGAAAATGATTCAGATGCAATGGTCAGAGGCACCTGGGTGGCTCAGTCGTTTAAGCGTCCGACTCTTGGTCTCAGCTCAGGTCATGATCCAAGGGTTTGTGAGTTCGAGCCTCACATTGTGATTTTCTCTCTCTCTCTCCCTCTGTCTCTGCCCCTCTCCCACTCACCCTCTTTTTCAAAATAAATAAACAAACTTAAAAAAAAAACCCCACCAAACAAAAACAAATGTGATGGTCAGTTATATTCAGTTTTGAAGAATTCAAGAGATTTTTAAAAAGAGGTGTAATAGGAATAAATGTATTGACATTAGGTGTAAGTACAACTGACTCTATCACTAAATATTGCTAAAGTACACTGTTTTATATTTTCCATTTTATCACATGGAAATACTAACAAAATAATCTTAGCTGTTTAGAATTCTTATAGTAACAAGATAAGTTTTTGAATCTGTTGTGTCCACCCATAAAACCACTTTTCTGACTATTCTGTACCATTTAAATATCTAACAATGTCCTATGAAAGAATAACCTGGCATGCAAAGTATGGCATCCACTTTGGAAACGAAGTATAAGCTTCCATTGTGTTGTTCATTTTACTTTCAGTCTTTAATTACCAAAGGTTGAGAGCGTGATAGTTAAAGTAAATTACTTATATAGGCAAAATGCATCTTATACAGTTCATCCACTGTTCTAATTGCCTTCAATGCCTTCATCCTAGCTTCAGGATTTACTACCTTTTAATACTGCATAAAGCTTTCCTGATATCAATTCTATACCCTTTATTGTATCCTCTGTGCATTTTTCTATAGTTTAAATCCTCAGAATCTGGATGGATAACAGCTCACTAATTTGACAGTTTATTCCATTTGTTAAATGGGTGCTGTTTTCCTGTTATTACATTAATCCCTTACACAAGAAACATCTCTATTTTAAGATAAGACCTTTGGAGAAAATCCTTCACTCTCAAGTACAGCTAAAGTTGCAGAGAACGTTGCAGGCTTGTGAAGGAAAATAATTTTGAGCACCAGTTTCCTTGGTGTTGTTTCCATTATCACAGATGAGGTATTTTAAGAATAACACAGCATTATCTCCTATAAAGGGAAACCTCATTGTTCCAGTTTTTCAGGCCAAAAACCTTTGAATCATCCTTTTTTGGTGTGGCTGTTTTTATTGAATGTGTCCCCACATTCAGCTGGTTATCATATCCAGTCACAGCTAATGCTGGATTCTATCAACAAGCGTGTACTATCAATGCCTCAACTGCTACTCTGGGCCAAGTGTCCAGCATCTTTGGCTTGAGTCACTGTGATCGCCTCCTAAACTATCCTTCTCGTTTTTCACCATTGCATCCCTTCGGTCTATTTTTTACATAAGAGTCAGAGTGATCCTGTTCAAAAGTAGGTGAGATCATGTCCCTCCTCTGCTTAACATCTTCTCACATAAAAGCCAGACTCCTGGCAGAATCCTGGAACATCAGTGCCTTTGTTTCTCCCCCTCTCTCTATGCCTCCTACTATCCCTCTTGCTCATTCTGCTCAGTAACACTAGTCTCCATGTTTCTCAAACCTGTCAGGCACACTCCTGCTTCAAGTCTTTGGTCTTCGTTCTTCCCTTTGTCTCAATGGTTTGTTTCCCAGACACGCATGGTTGACTACTTCATCCTTATCAGGTCTTGTTTCATATGCCCCCTCCTCAGTAAAGCCATCCCTGAGGCACACTGTGCGGTTCCCGTTGTCTTTCCCTGTTTTATCATTGTGCTTGGCTACTTCTCAGTGAAAATATGACAATAATTTCCAGAAACTGTTTCTCTGATTGTGAAATGAATGCAGTCAACTGTGAGAATTAAAAGAATGGCCACCTTCCATGCTTGGTGGTGTTAACAAAAAGTATTTTAGCTGCATATATTAGATAATGGTATGTTCCATCCTTTGCAAGTGTTACAAAATTCAAAAATATATTAGATAAAGATTATTTGTGAACTTCCTAATAAGAGCCAAAGCACCATAAATAAGCTGAATATAACTATGTAAGGCAGGAATAACATTTATTTTTTGTAGAAAAATAACAAGGAAAAGCAGTCTCCATTTAGAATTTGTGTGTGTGCATGTGTGTGTATGTGTGCATGTGCGTGTGTTTGCCTGTGATTATATCTCTTTGACTGGAACTATTATTCAACAGAAAAGTCCTTCAAATGTAATTGCAAAGTCAGAGACCTACAGGGAAATGGGATCAAAAGCTCTCATCACTCCAGATGCTACAAAGCCTTCCCTTCCAGATGCTACCGATTTTACTCCCCAGGTATTTTTAAATTAGGAATCTGTCTTAGCTGGTACAGGAAGACAAGAGGTCAAGCTCAATCAGATGATTCACCTAAACCTATTGAAAAAGGAAAGTGTCCTAGGAGTCTTGTCGCTATTGTAAAGGATTATTTAGTGAATCCGATTGCTGAGTTTCTAAATATCTCAGCAGTTTGACAAAACTTGATATCTTGACTCGATCAGAACAGAGTCTGAAAATACTGAAACCTTTATCAGAGAGTCTGAAATCACAGCAGCTGCTCAGAAATACTGATTACTGCTCACTGTGGAAAAAGCCCAAGTGTAGCGGCCCTGACTAGAATGCCACCATTACGTTCTAAGGACTAACCTCTCAGCAGAAACCAGGACAACATAGTTAGGCTCTTGTTCCTAACTTATATTCATAATTACTTATGAAGACGATTTTAGAAGATAGATATGTTTTTGTATGAGTAGTCTAAAGACAATAAATAGCATGATATTTTAAAATATCTATGTCACGGATAAGGATAGATTCATAAATCATTCTTTCATTTCTTTGCTCATGGTATTCAGTTTATAAAGCCAAACTGATATCTATGAAAAAATACCTTAAGTTATATTGTCTCTCCCTCACTCAGAAGGGGATAATAATGACAAACAGCAAAGGTTGTTCTTAAACATTTGTATCCGAAGACTGTGAGCAGAGCTCAGAAGATTTGTATTAATTAACCCTTTGTTCTTTTTTTTTCAATATATGAAGTTTATTGTCAAATTGGTTTCCATACAACACCCAGTGCTCATCCCAAAAGGTGCCCTCCTCAATACCCATCACCCACCTTCCCCTCCCTCCCACCCCCCATCAACCCTCAGTTTGTTCTCAGTTTTTAACAGTCTCTTATGCTTTGGCTCTCTTCCACTCTAACCTCTTTTTTTTTTTTTTCCTTCCCCTCCCCCATGGGTTTCTGTTAAGTTTCTCAGGATCCACCTAAGAGTGAAACCATATGGTATCTGTCTTTCTCTGTATGGCTTATTTCACTTAGCGTAACACTCTCCAGTTCCATCCACGTTGCTACAAAGGGCCATATTTCATTCTTTCTCATTGCCATGTAGTACTCCATTGTGTATATAAACCACAGTTTTTTAATCCATTCATCAGTTGATGGACATTTAGGCTCTTTCCATAATTTTAACCCTTTGTTCTAAATATGTGCAAGTATTTGATGTCATTAAGGAAACCCGGTAGTGCTAAAATCAAACTCAACTGCTACCTGCAGGAGAAACAAATTCTCATAGCAGAATGGAGAGAAGGGAAAGACAGAGGGATACAAGAGAGAAAAAGATTGAGGTAAATGCTTTTGAAAACTGTAGGGGTGGGGTGCCTGGGTGGCTCAGTTGCTTGAGCATCTGACTTTGGTTCAGGTCATGATTTCCTTAGTTCCTTGAGTGTGAGCCCCACATGGGGCTCTATGCTGACAGCTTGGAGCCTGGAGCTTGCTTCGGATTCTGTGTCTCCTGCTCTCTCTGCCCCTCCCCTGCTCTCTCTCTCTCTCAAAAATATATAAACATTAAAAAAACAAAACAAAACTGTAGGGGCTATTTAAGTGTTGAAGAGAAGAATATTATTTGCAAAAGAATATCATTTCCAGCACAGCCCCAAGTGTATATGGCCATTAATTAGCTGACATTAGGTGAGTTAAATAACCTCTTTGTGCCTCTCTGCTCTCATCTTTGATATTATGCGAACTGAAATCAATCAATCAAATGACGGGGTAATGGATATCAATCCTCACACCAGGATGTTGTGAGGACTAAATGAGATAATAGCAAATACAATGACAATATTAAATGGCTTGTATAGTTGTTGCTAGGTGCGTTAAGAGGGGATTATAATAACACAAGGACTTATTGAAAGGGCTAAATAAGATAATATGTAAGATATTGAAGAGGCTTAAGATAATCAGTTAATAAAACTTCTAAATTCTTGTTTTATAGTTTTGCAAATTAGATTGCTTTTTAGTAAATTATGTGAAAACCCAAATTTTACTAATATATCTACCATACTGAAAAATTGACAATAGCAATGTTTCTAATGCTGTTTATAATTTGGAATTTTTCTACAAATATGTCAACAATTTAAGATTATCCTATTGAAATGAATTCATTCTAGGGTTGTAAAAGCACAGATTTAGGAATTTTAAGAAGGTATGGGCTTTTTATAATTTTTTAAACCTGAAAACATAAAATGCTTTGAAATAAGAATAGATATTTTTAAATGGAGGAAAACATAAAGTATATATATTTAAAATATTAAATATAAATGATAAATTATGTGAAAATATAGATTATGTTTTGTGTATTTTACTCCTCTAAGTAAAAGATATATTCTAGAAACTTCATGCGAACAAATAATTTTTTTATCACTTAATACACATTTTCCCATTTTTATGTTTCCAGAATGAATAAGATTTTGACATCTGAAGGATGTCTATACTGCACATTGATCTTTATAACCTTAGGGCCTTAACCACCTGTCAGAAATTTTCATAATATTAATAATTCATTTCTTTAGCTGATTCTTCATTTATTCTAACATCTACTAACTTCACCACATTCAATACAGTGGCTTAGGAGTTGATACTTTGAAACATCCCAAATTGCTCACTTGTAGAATACACATAAAAAAAAGAGGAAAATGTGTTACATGGTCTACAGAAAAAATTAGTAATCATTCCATACCAAGAAATTACATGCAAAATTTTAATCCTAATCCATGTTTTGAAATGCTTAATAGTGAAGTACATATTAAAATTTAAATTTCAATGGACTTTAGAATTAATATAATAAACAATATAATTAATTTCTAAGGTCTAATTAATACAGATCATTTTTCTGACCCATAGAACACAGAAAAAAGAGTTGACATCATTGCTAACTCATAAATTCCATTTCCACAGTAACTTTTTCCCTTCATCTTGCCACCATTATTTTCTTCCTTTCTTATTTTTCTTCTTTTATTGTAACATTAAAAAAAGTACCATTTGGGGGGCGCCTGGGTGGCGCAGTCGGTTAAGCGTCCGACTTCAGCCAGGTCACGATCTTGCGGTCCGTGAGTTCAAGCCCCGCATCAGGCTCTGGGCTGATGGCTCAGAGCCTGGAGCCTGTTTCCGATTCTGTGTCTCCCTCTCTCTCTGCCCCTCCCCCGTTCATGCTCTGTCTCTCTCTGTCCCAAAAATAAATAAACGTTGAAAAAAAAAATTAAAAAAAAAAAAAGTACCATTTGGTATAGCCAATGAAAAACATGTAGAATACAATTTTGTTAATTAGTCTTAAGGCATTTGAGTACTACAGAGTCTATCAAATTTTGAGTTTATATTGATAAAGGAAATTTTCAACCTTTAATGTTGTGGGCCCTGCTCCTGGGCTCCCAAGGAAGCTATGCTTCTATCAGCTTCCAAAGGATTTCACCAAACTTCAGGGTTTGGGCTCTATTTCTGCCCTGAGCACCTGCTTCGTTAGCAAATAACTTAAAGAAACAGTTCAGACTAAAGACAGGAGTAAAAAAATCTCCCGAAGTTCCATTTCCACACCTCTAAAGCCTGCAACTTTGCACATACTAACAGCACAAGATAAAGTCTGTAATTTTCTGAACCGTCCTTCATCATGATGATTTGTAACTCTTCATGAAACGAAAAACATACATAAGCCTGTATTAAACGTTCCTTCTCCAGAGCATTCTTTTCTTTGTGTAGAGTGTGTACCCTGGGCAGCTGTCCTCAAACTCTCTTCTTTTTCTTTTCTTTCTTCTTCTTCTTCTTTTTTTTTAGAAATTCTAAAAGGTTCGTTCATTTTGCATCAACAGTATTTATCAAAAAACAGCTCTGAACAGCTAAATCACCACTACTTGTTCTTAAACAGACACTTTGTAGTCACACAAAACTAGAAACTATTTCATGCATAAAAGTTCAAAATGTAATAGAAAAAGATAATTGTCAATGTCAATAAGAGCTTTCAGGGAACTTAGAATAAGTAGGAGCAGGCTTTCCTCCCACAACTGGTGATGTTTTGCTCTATTACAAAGAAGCAAAGGTTAATTTGACAGCTGGCTTTAATATATTCTTCATGAATATCAGTTGGCTTTTATACCATAGACAACCTTCTGTAATATGAATATGAAACAATCATGCCTCACACTGAAAATTAATACCGGTTCACCTGATTATATATTTTTTTACATTTGACTCAAGTGCATAGTTTTATAATGTCACAAATAAAAATGATTTTCAATTAATATGGAGTAATGATAAAGTATTTATCTCAAAATTGTAGATTTTTTCAGGAGCAATGCTAAATCCTCCCCTTATCACTTAATTAAATCAGGCTATTTTGCAATAGTTTCAGGGCTGTAATAATAGTAAGTCATTTGGATTACACTTTTGATTGACTTTTCTTAAAGTACTGAGTTAACGTTACTGCAAGTATGTTTTCCTAAGAAAATCCTGGAAAACGCTTTTCCTAACTATAACATATATCTGAGTTTTGAAAATGCCATAGGTTGATTTTAATTGTAAAAAAGAAAAAGACATTTATCTTTTGAATGTCAAGGATTATTAATAGTCCATTTTAAGAACTAAATGACAAATTAATGCCTTCATAAATCAACATGGAATCTGCAGGAAAAAAATTTCTTATACATTTTTTAATGCAGCTTTAGGCTCTGTGTTTTGAAGTTGCAAAGCTTTCAAGAGATGTTTACTTTGAATAACTTACATGATATTGTGCATGATTTTAATCAACCACCAGAGCTAAAAATTTAACTTAAAAATTGTAATCCTTATGTAAGTATGCTATCTCCAACAAAATTAAGTATGTAACCATAATTGCTAAAACATAGCACAGTGAATGTTTTTCAGCTAATCCATTATTCTAGTTCCCTTCCTCTTCTTGGCCAGGGAAGAATGGAACTTGCCTTCTCCATTAAAATAAGGCTATAGCTTGTTCCTGACAATGAATACGAACCAAAATAATAGCTCTTACTTCTGCGTAGAAGCATCTGATTCCTCATCATTGATTTTCTAGATTCAGCCCATGAAAGCATGTAAGGAAATATTTATAAGGAAGTATTCCCAAGACCAAGGCAGCATAAAATGCTAAAATAACCCCTGGAAGACTGAGAATGTTTGGGACTGAGAAATACATTCTATTCATTTGTTATTGTTTGTTATAACATAGCTAGCCTATCCTGACCAGTGTACATGACATCAGAGTAAATTCATGATTAATACATTTATCTCAGTTAATGTGTTGCAATTAAATCAATAGTCAAATTCCACTTAACAGTTAATCACAGATTTGCACATATCCTTGTCTTCCATTTTGTTTTCAGGGTTAATTTTTTTCCCCTAGGCTAATCTTTTTCACATGTGCATGATATTATATTTAGAGGAATAAACAAAATAGTATCTTTTTAAAAATTATCTGTCCTTTGCAAAGAAATAAAATCACTCTCTATAATCTTTCCTATTTTATAATCCATGATGAAGCATAAAAAACATGAAATTCTCTAAAATGTAACTGTCAGAGGAAAGAATTGACATATGTCTCATTAAATAACTAAGATACAATAGTTTCAAATGTATGTAGTTATTACATATTAGTAGCTACAATTATACCTCATATACATTATACCTCATATATATCTAGTGTATTTATAATATATATATAGCTCTCAAATAATTTTGTTAAAATGATGCTTCACATATAGTAAATTAGGCCTTCTTATGTTTTTAACAAATTTTTATTAGAATTACATAGTTTGGCACGTACGTATTTTAAAAAAAATTTTTTTTTCAACGTTTATTTTATTTTTGGGACAGAGAGAGACAGAGCATGAACGGGGGAGGGGCAGAGAGAGAGGGAGACACAGAATCAGAAACAGGCTCCAGGCTCTGAGCCATCAGTCCAGAGCCTGACGCGGGGCTCGAACTCACGGACCGCGAGATCGTGACCTGAGCTGAAATCGGACGCTTAACCGACTGCGCCACCCAGGTGCCCCTGGCACATATGTATTAAGAAAGTCAATAGAGTTTTATTTTTATAGACCTGTTTTTTATTTTTTAGGTAAACATAAATATTATACCAAGATAGAGATATACCTGCTTTATTTCAGATATAAATGATTTCTTTTTTTAATATTTTCAATTTTTTCTGTAAGTTACAGAATTTATAACATTCAAAACGGAAATCATATGATTATAGATAAGAGATATATTTTTTAGAAGTTGTTAGGGTAATTTTAAACAAAATTATGCTTTATCTTTTATGTAAGTATGATTTTTCTTGCTTGAATTTTTTATTTTATTTTTATTTATTTATTTTTAGAGTTTATTTATTTTGAGAGAGAGAGAGGGTGTGAGAGAGAATCCCAAGTAGGCTCGCACTGTCAGTACAGAGACTGATATGGGGCTTGAACTCACAAACCATGAGTTCACGACCTGAACCAAAGTCTGACACTTAACTGACTGAGCCACCCAGGTTTCCCTCTTGAACTTTTTAAAGAAATTGAATACATGAAGCAAATAATAAAAGTTTTCCTATTAAATTCTGTTTACTCGTTTCTGATCAGTTCAATAACTGCTGTAAAGATAGGTTTCAAATGACCATTTTAAGATGTCCAAAAATTCAACCAGTCAGAAATATTTTGTGATTTATTTTACTATTCTTAAATTATAATACCTGCATGTTTAAAATTAAAATATTCACAATGTAATTCATAATAACTGGTATACTTTCCCCAAACTGATACACACATGAATACACACATATCAACAAACACAGAGGAATGAGTTATTCTAGATCGCTGAATATTTTGATTAATGCAAAGTTATGTGTGACATATATAGCAACTAATTTCAAATGATAAACACATAGAAGATGATCATGGTAAAATAATAATTTTCATGTGTTAATACTTTATGACTACATTGTCACTAGCTCCCTAAAGTAATAAAAATATACTAGAAAATTGAAATTGCAAGAGATCTCAGAAAAAATTCTGAGTTAAACATTGAGTTTCAAGTAATAAGTTAAACATTGAGTATCAAGTAATTTGAATGGTTCTATGGAATAAAAAGTGATTGGGCCACGTTATCAGACAGATCTGGGCTTGAATAACAGTATCACTGCCTGTGGGTTAACCAAGTGTTCTCTTCTTTGTCATCTCTAGAAAGGGGGAAAATGGACCTACTTTAACAAGACATTTTATATAAGTGAGTTGCCATTAGTAAATTACCCAGGACTCACAAACTCTTCAATATCTTACAATCACTTATTAAAATAAACAAGCATTTACAGTGTTCCTGCTGCAGTCCAAGTACTGTGCTATTCAAGGCATATAAAAATAGTAGTGTAGAAAAGAAAAATGGGCAAATAAGGAAATTGCTGGTTTTTATTAATAACTAAGGTTAATAATGAAGACCACCACTTTTGTTCATTGCTTCATTTATATTATGAAGCAGTTTTAAATTGCTATTTATTTAGTTTACCAAGTGCCTGTAACTGTTCATTTATTTAAAAATATTTTATGCATATACATATACTAATCACTATGTTAGCTAATGGGAACACCAGTGTATGCAAATAAGTAAGTAAGTAAGTAAATAAATAAATAATAAATTTGGCTTTAGATAATGGCACTTACTGTCTGTCTGGTAATGTTATCAATCACTGCTGCATAACATACTGTACCAAACACATTGTGACTTCAAATAACCTGCATTTATTTTGCTCCCAAATCTTTAAGTCAGCTGGGACATGGCTGTACTGAGACAGTTTTGCTCCCTTTGTTGAAGTCAGCCAGAGGGTCAGCTGCAGATTGGTTTTGCTAATCTTGGCTGGGCTTTTTTATGTAACTGGGAACACGACAGAGATGAAACAGTAGACTCAAGTCGGCCCCACATGGTTTTTTATGCTCCAGCAGTCTTAACTAGGGCTTATTTATAAGCAGTCTTCAGGGAGTCCAAAACAAAGAGCAGAAATCCGCAAGGTAACTTAAGGAATAGGCTCCGAACGAACACACTCACTTTTGCACACTTGGCTGACCAAAGCATATTACAAGGCCAGTGCTGTGAGGGTGGAGTAGACTCAATTTGTTGGGAGGATTTCCAAAGTCACTTTGCAAGGCAAAGCAAATAATTGCAGCCATTAGTTTCCAAAATATTAAACGTTACAGTTGACACTGACATTAATGAATCATGGAAATAAATGTATACTTTGAATACACATAATAATGGTTTTCCATTTCATCGTTTGAAATCTAAGGCCTTACCGTGAGCACGGAAATTAAATGGGTTAAAATTTACAAATGCTGTGCATTTTGTGTAATTAATTTCTCAGTATAGTAAATACAACAAATGTCTGGGGGAACTATAAAAAATTGATAGGTACATCTCCAGGCCTGCTTTTTATTTTCCACAACATTATGCACCAAACCTAAGTACTCATTCTTCCTCTAATGGGCCTGGTGATTTCTCTCATTATTGCCTGACTTATGTTCTTCCTCATCTCCATAATGCATGGTGCCTGTATCAGCATAGCCAAGTCTTCCCCAGCCATCACATATTATTTCAAATTCTGTTTTTTCCATGACAAAATCTCATGTCCACACTCTCAATTGGACCTCTCTTTAATTTTCATCGACTATTAATTTATATAGCATATGATATGAAATCACTTTAATTTCAAATGTAATTCTTTATGTATGTATCTTCTCTTTGCTACTAAACAGGGAGGTCCTTAGTAGAAAGGAATATACTCACCAACCATGTATCACTAAAATAACAGAAAAGTAATTTATAAAAATCCTTAAAGACCTAAAAAGATAAGAGCATTAGTCAAAGAGGCAGAAGTTCAATATTTCAATATAATTTTCAAAGCTGAACAGTGTATGCAGAGAAATAAATGATTTAGGAGAATGGGATAAGCAGGCTAGGAAATGTCTACAGAGGTGCAGAGGGAGACTTTAATAGAAATAAACCAGAATCTCACCCCCTTCACCCAACACAGATAGAACTCCAGACAAATTAGGAAGTGGAGACATGAGGTACTTGGGGCTTCAAGGCTGACACAAACCTCATTATTATCTCAATTTAACAGATGACAGTGACTTTGAAGAGGTTAAGTAATTGCCTAAGGCTTCACACAACTATTAATTCATGAGACTTGTATTAGATCCCCAAACTCAACATCTTGACTTACATTTAAGAAAACCTTTCTTTTATTTAAAACTTGCATTCCATTCATAGCCAAATCCTGTTAATTTTATTTAAACAACCTGCTTAAAATACATTCTTTACAATCCTCTATTTCTGTTCCAAACTTTTTTATATATTCAATTATAATACACTTATGACAACAACAACAAGATGGAAGGGATTTAGAATGAGGATAAAATCTGTATGATCTAAACAAGTTAATTAATCATTATGATAATCAGTTTATTCATCTGTAAAATGGTGAAAATGAATCTGTTATAGACCGAAAGTTTGGGCCTTCCCCCTATTTCATATGTTGAACCCTGACCCCCTTAGGACAGTAGTTGAAGATGGGGCCATTGAGGGGTAATTAGAGTTAGATGAGGTCGTGGGGGTGGGGCCCTCATGATGGGATTAGTGCCCTGGTAAGAAGTGACTCCAAAAAGCTTCTGTTCCTCCACTCCCAAACAGAAGAAGTCACACAGAGTGAAGGCAGTGCCCTCTGCAATCCAGGGAGATAGTTCTCACCAGAACCAGATCGTGCTGACATCCTAATCTTGGATTCCTAGCCTTTAGAACTCTAAGAAAATAAATTTATCTTCTTTAAACCACCTAGTCTGTGATATTTATGTAAGGCAGCCTAATTTGACTCATACAGAAATATAATACATACATTTGTCCCTGCAAAACAAACAACACACACCCCCACTTTTTTTTAATTATAAAGAGAACGGAAAAGAGTTTTATTCGAGCCCAAGTTAGGACAGCTGCCCAGGATACACATTCTTCACCAAGAAGAGAGTGCTCTGGGGAAGTAACATATGGTACAGGGTTAAATATGCTTGTTTTTTTTTTTTGTCTTTTTTTTTTTTTTTACATAAAGATTTACAAATCTTCATGATGAAGGACATTCCAGAAAATTACAGACTTTATCCTATATTTTTAATAAGTACAAGCCTGTGTGACTTTAATCTTTTGGGAGCCATGGAAGTTGCTTTGTTTTTCTTTATGTTTGGCAAACTTAAAAAAAATTTTTTTTAATGTTTATTCATTTACTTTGAGAGAGAAAGAGCGAGAGCTGTGCACGTGCACACCCACATGACTAGGGGAGGGGCAGAGAGAGAGAGAGAAAGAGAGAATCCCAAGCAGGCGCAACACTGTCAGCTCAGAGCCCCACACTTGCTCTATCCCACCAACTGCAAGATCATGACCTGAGCCAAAATCAGGAGTCAGATGCCTAATCAACTGAGCCACCCAGGTGCCCCTAAAATTTATTTTATTTTATTCTTTGTATTTTTATTTATTTTTAATGAAGCAGACATACAACATATTTTCAGAACAGAAATACAGCCCATGCTTTGGGGTTTTGCCAAATCATTTTGACCTTGGTAAATGTTAAAGTACAGCTTCTCTGGGAGTCAAAGATCAGGGCCCATAAATGTTAAGAGTTGAAAATTTCATCCCAAATTGGTTATAAAAATTAATTGAGATAATATCATTCCAAAAGCATTGTAACAAGTGTATAGTAATTGATTTTATTTATTCTCTCACAGATAACTTTATACTCAGTATTCTGAAATAGATCCCCCTTATGATATCTGTTATCTGCCCAAAAGTTTCCAATGGCAACCTACCGCCCAAGGAAGAGTCCAACTTTTAATGGCTGGTAGGGCACACCAGGTGAGTTAACAGGTTTGAATACTGCAGTCTATAGGGCTATTTTTAGTACAAACTAGGCAATTATAGAGTTAGTGGTTTCCATACAGGAGGAGAGTTCTAATTTAATAAAAAAATTACCTATTTTTCTCTCTCTAAGCATATGAAGCCAAGCTATAACCTCAAATCTATTGCCAGGGTAGGTGCAGAGAGAAGACCTTCCTGGATTAATAAAAAAGTATTTGCAGTAACATAACCAATTCCAAACTATTTTGTTTTTACGTTTAACCCAAGTTTTATGTAAAAGAAGTTTTTGAAGTGCATGTAAAATAAGTTCCATCCATCTTAAAAGCAAATATCTCAGTTCTTAGAAAATAATATTGGAATACTAAAATATATTATGAAATATTTAAAATATGTATATATATTTATTGTAATTGAAATGACATTTTAATATATAAAGGAAAAAACTGAAATAATATGGAGGGAAAGTAAATAATAGGCTCTTATTTTTTTATTAAATGTTTCCAATTCTTTATTTATATATTCTTGGAAACAAAACTCTATTTATTTGATTCAAGTTTCATATAAGTTTTTTTCCCTTTTTTCATCTGGGAAGAACTTACAAAATTGTCCTGTGAGAGCTTTATTTTTGAAGATGTGAGAAAGTACTCTGATGAGGAAATTTTAGCCTGTGGAGCATAATCATCAAGGCTGCAGATTCCAGTATAAACTACACAAATACTAGCTCTGTGACTGTGGGAAATCATTAAAGGTGTTATCTCCATTTTATCCTGTATAAAATAGAGGTTAAATTAGTATTTATTACTTACAATTCAGTGAGAGTTTATATGTAAAGCCCTTTGGACTGTACCTACATGTGGTAACATGGCAATAAATGTTTACCTAGTGAAAAGTAATGGAATGACTCCATAGACATGTCCATTCTCACTTTAGTTAAATGTAAAAGCACATTTATTCATCAAAAAGTAGGAAATCCTAAGAATTTTCAAAATATCTAAAATAAAGTCAAAGTTAAAGTAGAGATGTAGAAACAGTCCTTTGTGTTCAAAGGCATTGTTTTAGTTATCTGTTGCAGTGAAATAAATCACACTAAAACTTAGCGGCTTACAAAATTTTCTCCTGATTTTCAGTATGGACTGGGATTTTCAGCTGAACTGATCAGCTTTAATGCTAGTATTGTGATGGTCACTTGTTCAGCGGGTGGGTGGATTGTGCTCAGCTAAGACTTAGGGATGTATGAACCTTTCTTCTCTTCCGTGTTTTCTTTTCCACATTGTGTCTCCCCATGGCCTCACCCACAGGGTAGCCAGACCAATTATGTAGGGGCTCATGCATTCCTAGAGCACAATAGCAGAAGCTCCTACGTCTTAGGTCTGACACTTGAACAATATCACTCTTGTAATGTTCTGACTCAGCAAACCACAGCCCAACCAGAGCTTGTATGACAACAATCTATAAAGGGGCTTAACTATCAGGATATGCAGCTCATTGACAGCCACTAAAATAATAATGTGCCGCAGACATACTGGAAAGGGCGGTAAATTTATAAAGTCAATCAATGAATCATAGGTATCACCTCAGGCACTACTTGGGGGAATTCTTGTTATTGTCAGATTTTTTTACATCATTACATAAACCTGATATGTCATCTTATTTGCCTTAAAAATCTCTCTGAAATATAATTTTTTATTAAAAGAATAAAAAAACTTGTACGAAGTAAATTTGAATACTAATTAAGTTGAAAAAGTTAATATATAAACTTTAAAGTATATGTTATAGATACTTTGTAAAGTGTATAAAAAATGAACTATATTCTATCTTATAAATGTATAAAATGAATTATATTATACCTTATAAAGGTAAAATGAAACTTCAATGAGCAAAGCCATGCAGATTTTTCCACTGCTAGAAAACAAATATTATCAGTTATTAATGTTTATAAATTGAGAAATGTCTTCTTATCCATTGGCTGAGGAAATCTCCCTCAAAATTCTGTATAGCATTATATTACTTGCATTTAACAAATTAAAAAAGTGAACTCAGTTCTAAAGATTACATGGGATAGCAGACCTGATATTATTAAAGACTGTCCTACAGCATACAGATAATGGATAATAACATCAAAATATATATTTTAATGCATTAGTGAAATTGCCAAAAAGCAAGAGAAAGAAGAGGAAGGAGAAGGAGGAGGAAGGGGAGCAGGAAAAGGTAAGAGATGGCAGATAAGGAAAAAGATAAAGAATGAGCTGAAACCTGAAAGGTTACCAGTAATTATTAATTGATTAATTAATTAATTGAATAAATACTTATCAATCATCTATTATTTTCCTACATACTATTCCAGACACTGAGGATCTATTGGTAGGAAAAAAAGATAAAGATCCCTGCTCCCATATTCTTTATATTTTAGTGAGGACAAACAAGCATTAAATACACAAATAAGTAAAACATATAATATGCCAACAGAGGTTCATCCTGACTAACACATTAGTGTAGCAATCTACAGTCTTCACATACCAATGCAAAGCTTGTTGGCCTGACCTTTCGAAAGCCAAAGAGTGCACTTTAAACCTATTTGACAAAATGCAAGGACAAGATCTATAAATACTGACAGGAAAAAAAAAAAGGTTAACTTTTTTCAATTCTTGTTAGACAAACTACACAAAGAAATGATTCATATTAATAATAAAACAGTTTCTAAAAATAACAGAGTGTAATAAACAGCCCTGCAACATGAAACATAATTTATAATATACTACATTTCGAAGGAAGCATTTATTCCCATTTTTCAAATGAAGATTATGCAGAAAAAACATAGCAGGTCTGAGATTATCCTCAGAAGGAACTGCTTGTGAGGCTGTTTGTTAGCTGGAATCTGGGGAACTTGGATTTCGAGGGAGTTCACCATTCTCAGAACTCATGAGGGGCTCATTGTACTTAAACTGTGTATGCAAACAATACGGTTTACAGTGAATACTAATTTATCATCTGAGAGTCTGGAATTTTGGTATGTGCAAAGTAGGACACATGTGCATTGAATAATGAGCTTTGTTGGTAGACAATATTTCACATGTTACAACTCACTGTTAGAGGAAATGGGCAAGTCTTGTGTGACTCCACTGGAAAAGGACTCTTGGAAGCTTATACCTGGTTTCCTCAGGAATTTGTCTCGTGTACCTTCTCCCTTTGTGTTTCCTTTGTACCCTCTTGCTGCAATTAGTCGTAACCATGCATGTGAGTGCATGCTGAGTCTGGTGAGTTCTTTTAGAAAATTCCCAAACCTGAGGTTGATCCTGGGGACCACTGACACAAAGACTCTGAGAGCTGAAGTTATTTGTCCTTCCCCATGGTATCTGATTTCAAAGATTTCAATAATATGAAAACTCCTAGTCAACTGAGAAAATAGGAAATAATACTGAACAGAGTGATGGTAATATTACTCTGAAGGAGAAAAACTAAGATTCTTACCAGAAGCAAGGTCATATCTATCATATACCTATTTCTCTGTAACAAATTTTTATTAAAAGAGTTTCTATCAATGAGGTGGACAACCATATCAATAAGTTATTATTTAAAAATCACAAGTCACAATCCCTCTTTCCTCACTTTCTCCAGAGTATTTAAAGAATTTTTAAGAGGAACTTAGCAGGTCCTGTTCCTGATTAATATAAAATTTAACGTCAGAAAAAGCAAAGACATTTTGCTTCTTGGTCTTCTCTTTTTAGTTTTCTAAAGAAATTCTCTGCAAACAGGAATAGGGAAGAGGATATGATGTAATCTTAGCCTCACGCTCAATGAAACACTTTCTTTCACTCCATTTTCTTCTTGAATCTATTTCTCTAGACAACATTTACCTCTATTTTATCCAAAGTCATTCATCTTCCCAGTATGCTAAGCTTGCATAGCCCTTTGTGTTGTGACCTACTGATATCGGCTAATCCCTGTAGATACAGAGATCAGAGGAATGGAGCTGTGTTGGCAAGACCCAATGTCAGCCCACTACCCATGGCACCTACTTAAGAATATCAGGTCTCATGGGGGTTGGGAGGGCACTTGTAATGACCACCTGGTGTTGTATGGAGGTGTTGAATACCTATATTGTGTACCTGAAATGGATATTACACTGTATGGTAATTAACTGGAATTCAAATAAAAATTTAAAAAAAGAAAAAGAATGTCAGGTCTCAGTAAATGCACTAATTGTATTGTATACTTGTGCTCTGGATGTCTGTGTGTCGAGGAGGATATAAGGGTGAAAGGAAACATGAAAATAATCTGTGGAAGAGGGAGATTAGTGAGAGTATGAGGAAAGTGAAATAAAAGAGAAAAAGAAACTTCTGCTTTGGAATTTGTCCTTGGACTAATTTCACCTCCTGTATGCTCATTTTGTCAATGATTAAAGAAGGTCTTTGATAATTAAATAACTATGGCCTAACAACTTAAATTAAAACTTGTTGACAGTTTAATATTTACTTTCAATTATGATTTATATAATTCTTCGTTAAACAAATATTTGTAATGTAACTACATTTTGCTAGGTATTAAAGAATACACTATTCAGCAGATAATATAATTCTCTTAACCATGTATTAACTTTAAAGAATTAAAATATATCATTTCGACATAAATTATTTGACTGTTACTAAAGCAGTCTCAGAAAAGTGTTTTGTTTTTTCTGGTGAATGTCGGTGAAGAAAAAAGTGACCTTTTCCTCATGAGAAAATTAACAATATATATTTTTATTTTATGTTATGCTTTTAGTATGCTAAAACAGCATTTTTAAGAAGAGAAGCAGTTTCTTTCTTTATGAAATGCGGAAATAAAGATGAATGATGTGAGAGTTTATAATTAAGATGACCTTGACTTAAAGTTATTAAGTAAGTGTTGAATTGTGTTCAGAAATTAAGACATAATACCAGGTCCTTGGATTAGGAGTGTTTGCAATCATTCATTATTCCATAATTGAGGTCACTGGACTTATAAAATGTACTATGTCAAAATTAATTCAGTAATTCATATCCAAAGTCCTTTATGCACTTAGAAGCTTGAATTAAAGTCTGTGAATTAACAACAAAAAATTTTGTTTACTTTCTTGGTTTTTCCTATAGCATTAATGCTATCTGAAACTTTATATCATTAAAACATATATTCTTATTTCTTGAAAGTTTTTGAGTATTATATTTGTATGTGTTAATGCAAATATATGAATTGTAAAGTTGAATATTAAACTCAGCTAGCATTTGAAGGACAAGATTAAATTATTCTGATAACTATTGATGATAATTTTACTCTTTGGCTATTGCAATTATAGAAAATAATTAGTTTAATTAAATCATTTTTATTTATAAACAAAGTATGGGATGATATTTTTTTCCTATGCTGTGCTTTTTATTCCCATGACTTATTCATTCCATAACTGGAAGGCTGTATGCCCCACTCAGTAAAGGAAATTTTTACGTCTTCTACTTTGTACTCAATTAAATTATGCATAATGGTTTTAAAAATTATGAACTAGTGTTAAAATAATGTGCTAATAAACCTTTTGATAAAGCCTTTATTGTTATTTATTATTTTATATAGTTATTAAAATATTCTTGCTCATTCTTATTTGATTAAAAAAACCCTTTAGACATGATTATAAATTTTACTAACACTGTGTTATATAGTAAACTTTGGTAACATTACCAGCTTTAGTAAACTCAGAATATGTCAAATATAAGCTAACATACTGGGTTGACTGGGAAAATTATCACTTTCTCTAATCATCCATATGCATGCAGTTTGCAGTGTGACTGCAAACCCTCCCATCAAAAAACGGAATCAATTTCCTCAGGCAGGCTTTGTGCTTTTCTTTGGCCAATAGAATTTTTCGAAGTGATGGTATATTAGTTCCAAGTTTAGGCCTCAAGAATCTTCGTACAATTCTACTTCCTATTGAAACTACCATAAGAACAAGCCTGAGCTAGCCTATTGGTAGATAAGAGTACAGGTGGGGATAGAGAGGAATCATCCAACTGAGAATGTCCTAGAACAGTCAACATACAACCAAGACATTACCTCATGACAAGGGTGAAGTCAGAAGAGATCAACAGTCAGCCCTAAGAATATTCACAAGCCTAGATGATCTGCAAACTAGTGCGAAATAATAAATGTTCTTATTTTAAGTAACTGAGATTTGTGGTAGTTTATTATAGAACAATAGTTAATTGAGGTGCCTAGGAATGTTTTTGTTTTTGTTATTCTTTTAAAGTTCATTTATTTTGAGAGAGACAGAGAGAGTGTGAGTGGGGGAAAGGCAGAGAAAGAGGGAGAATCTCAATCAAACTCTGTGCTGTCAGCACAGAGTCCAAGTGGGGCTTGAACTCATGAAACCATGAGATCATGACCTGAGCTGAAATCAAGAGCCGGACATTTAGTCAACTGAGCCACCCAGATGCCCCTAGAAAAATGTTTTTTGTATAAACATTATGTTTAGTATACAGTTTGGAATTTTTTAAATTTTATTTTAGACAGAGAGCACAAGCCAAGGAGAGGGGCAAAGGGGGGGGGAGAGAGAGAGAGAGAGAGAGAGAGAGAGAGAATCTTAAGCAGGCTCCATGCTCAGCATGGAGCCCAGTGTGGGGCTCAATCCCATGACCCTGGGACCATGACCTGAGCCAAAACCAAGAGCCAGAAGCTCAACCAACTGAGCCACCCAAGGTCCCTGAGAATTATTTTGGAAATAGATTTTTTAAGTGCTAGTGTGAGACCCTGCTGACACATTTGTTATACGACTAAAAAGGTGCAGATATTAATTCTTTTGATTTGGACTGCACTTTATTGGATTAGATTTCAAAGAAGGGAAAGAAAAGTGAAATACATTAAACAACTGAAATAAATAGATTTGGAAATTCCAAACTCAATAAATAAAACCAAGAATTCACTAGATGTGTTTAAAGGCTCACTGAACAAAATTGAAGAGATGATTGGTGAACTGAAAAATTGGAAGAAAGAAATATCCAAAATGAAAAGAAAAGTATTAGGAGTCATAGGAGGTAGAATAAAAAAGATGAACAGAGTAATGATTGGAGATCCAAAACGAGAGGAAGAAGAAAATATATCAGAACCAATATTTGAAGAGTCATTGCCTGGAATTTTCATGAAATTCATGAAAAATATCAAGATACAAATTAAAAATTACTATAAATCCTATCAGAAAATAGCACTCCCCCCAAAAATTCAGAAACACATAATTATAAAACTGTTACACATAAAATATAAAAACTAATTATTTTAACAGTAATTGACTTTAATTTTTTTTAATTTTAGTTAAAAATTTTTTTTAGAGACAGAGAGAGACAGAGCATGAGCCGGGAGGGGCAGAGTAAAAGGGAAACACAGAATCTGAAGCAAGCTCCAGGCTCTGAGCTGTCAGCACAGAACCCAACATAATGCTCAACCCACGAACCATGAGATCATGACCTGAGCTGAAGTGGATGCTTAACCAACTGAACCACCCAGGTGCCCCAACAGTAATTGACTTTAAAATGAAGAGGGGCGCCTGGGTGGCTCAGGCCATGATCACGATCTCGCGGTTCGTGGGTTCGAGCCCCACGTCGGGCTCTGTGCTGTCAGCTCAGAGCCTGGAGCCTGCTTCAGATTCTGTGTCTCCTGCTCTCTCTGCCCCTTCCCAGCACATGATCTCTCTCTCTCTCAAAGATAAATAAACATTAAAAATTTTTCTTTAAATAAATAAAATGAAGAAACCGATTTTTCAATTGTATATGTGATTTATCAAAGAAAATATTGTACATAGGGGAACCTGAATTGAAATACATTTGTACTTGACTCAAAAGTTTTTATGTTTTCCTCTGCATTGTATTTCTCCACTTCATATATTCCTAGCCTTTCCAGATGCATTGCCCCTAATTGGTTTCTTTAACTTCACCTAAGCTGAATAAATGACAATTTTACTTTCCTTGTTTTCATATTTTTTGGTTTTGTTGTTTGAAATTGTATCTTCTTATCTTAGTGATCATCACTTAACATAAATTGTATGCAGAAAGTCATCTAATAAGTGCTGTGGATGATTTTTTTGGCCAATTATAGAAGTTGTGTTTCTTTTTTTTTTAAGTTTATTTATTTATTTTGAAAAAGAGAGAGAGTGTGCATGAGTGGGGGGGGGGCAGAGAGAGAGAGGGTGAGAGAGAATCCCAAGCAGGGCTCCACACTCAGCATAGAGCCCAATGTGGGGCTTGATCTCATGACCGTGAGATCATGACCTGTGCCAATATCAAGAGTTGGATGCTTAACTGACTGAACCACCTAGACACCCCTAGAGGTTTTATATAACATGCAGTAAAAGTCCAAAAATGCTGATGTTTTCCCTAAGAATTAAAGGAAGTAGGGAGATGAAGTAACAAACTATCATCTTTATGGTTGGTAAAGCAGAACTGGAGGACACAGCTTGCATAAGCCTTCCTGCATTTTTCCCCTTGGGATATGCAAGTGGGGCAAATCATATCTGCCAAGCTGAAGTTTAAAACTAAAATGGTTTATATCACATAAGATTATCATTATGACCATAATTACCATCTTAATCCACAAAAATGCCTGTATCAACATGATGTATATTATTAGGATGATGGTGTGCAAAATTAGAATAACTTGATTTTTATTCTAGTTTTTCCTCTTACTGGATACAGCTCTGAGCAAGTCACATAACCCCTCTCTCACTGTCCTCCTCTATGAAATGGGAATAAGAAAGGCTTCCTTGTTGTATAATTTTGTTTAATAAACAAAGTATTCTGTATGAACCAATTTGTGAGACAAATTATCACAGTATCTTACATAGGAAAGCCACTCAATAATTGTTAATAAAAATTATTATTACTATTTAAATATAAAAATCTACCCATGAGAGATTATAAATGTATGAATACATAAATTCGTAATAACATATAAAGGGTTTTCGAAGAATTGAAAATAAAGTTTGAATAAATATAAAAATTAATGACAATTACATTGTATAGGCTATGCATTTTGGGGAATGAATCCATACTTAGAAAACTTGGGAAAGAAAGTCTTACAAAGTCATTTTTACCTTTGAGAATCTTTAGTATTGGCTCTCCAAAAGTGGTTCATCAGTTTCTGGTTTAATTGAGGAAATTTTTATCATAAACATTCTTGTGATAAATATAGGATGGATGATAGTTTGTTAATCATTTTGACACACTAAGATATATATATATATATATATATATATATATATATATATATATTAAATGTAGCAAACACTTTTGAATGTTAATGTATATATCATGTAGCAAAAGTATATATGACTGACTATCACATCTAACCCATTCATACCTAATAAACAATCATAAGATACTAACATATTTTGGAATGTTTAAAGATACAATCATTAAAGATAAACTTAAGAAAGCATATAAATAAATTAGATACTCTGAAGATAAATCAAATTATATCTACATAAAACACATGCTATATAAACTTTGCTGAACTAAGCACTTAAAATTAACATACACAAAAAATGAAAAAAATAGATGTAAGAAAGCATTATCCATGTTTATCTGACATTGCTTTACTAAGGCAGTAACTTTAATATTTAAAGAAAAATAACCCTGATTTTGGATTGTAATACACTACCTTCTCAAAGCTACGTTATTTAATTGAAAGAACAAATTTTATTTCAATTATTTTTGTCCCTGTGACGTAGTTACTCTATAAATCCTTAGTTTAGCAGTCACTATTTCAAAATCAGAAAAATCATGATCGCTTTTGTGCATCATTCTTGACAAGGTTTTAAGTAGCATTAGTAAAGACTATATTATAGAAAATAGAAGTCCAAAAAAATTCTCCGACAGATTTCAGCATAATTTCTCACCACTTGATATAAATAAAACACAGCAGAGGCATCCCTTTTTATTGCCTCAGGGAACAGAGAAGCCACACTCAAAAGGAACTCTTCTCTTGGGACTATATCCAAGAGTGGCAGACAAATCTTTTACACTAGTACGGAAAAAAACCAGTTCAGAGAACTCCTGCTTATGCATTCACACTTAATAAATCCAATTTTAGCAACATCCTTATTTAAATGAGAACAAATTCCCTGAAGCTTTTATTCCTCACCACTTTCCCTCTTCCATATCTTTATTTGAGACTTCCATTTAGATTTCTGGATAAAGTTCAACTTCAGCTAATTTAGTGTGCAGTGTTTGCCAAAACAAAACAAAACAAACAAAAAAAAACCCTTCCAATACATTAACACAGAAAGTATATTTGCAAGCATCCAATATACCCATCTTGTTTTCTGGCCCCCGGGCATAAGCACTACCTGAAAATTTTCTTTCCCAAGAGATATTGCTGGGTACATTTACTTGTCATTACAATGGATACTTCTTTAATAAAGAAATAGTTCAGAATATCTATTCAATCACATCAGTATGAGTTTCAGATATTTCTTACCTTCTAATTTGAGAGATTAAACCTCAATGACACAATAAAGTTCTTTAAAGAACAAATAAATATATTATTTTATTGTTCTATTTGAAAAAAAGCAATTACTTGGCATACATTTATAAGCTGGAACAAATTTCCATTCACTAAAAATGACAGTTTCTTAAAATAATAAGTTTAGCCCTCTATTTTCTATAATACAGTCTCTAATAATTCTTCCTTACTTAAGCTTTTATATATTCTAGCCCTTCCATTCCTAGGCATTTACACTCACACAAAAATTTATCCACAATTTTCATAGTTTTATTTTTAATAGCCTCAAATTGGGAACAACCTAATCATCCATCAACAATTGAGTAGATTTAAAAATTATGGTATATCCATAAAATGGAATGTGACTCAACAATGAAAAGAAATTAACTATTGATAAACACAAAAATGTGAAAAAATCTGAAAACAAACACAAGCTGAGTGGAAAAAAAAAAGACAAAAATGAGTACATGATGTACTATTTCACTTATATAAAATTCTAAACAATGTGAACTAAACTATAATGATGGGAAGATTAGTAGTTGTGAGTAAGAGAATTGGGAATGGTCTCAATATATTCATTTGGGGTTGGTGAATATATTCATTAATTCAATTGCAATGTTATTTTAGGGGTTTATAAATATATCAAACAATCAAATTGAAAAAAATAATCAAATAGTATACTAAATATGCACAGTTAATGGCACATCAATTATACTTCAGTAAAAATATTAAAATGGTGGGGCACCTGGATGTCTCAGTCAAGTAAGCATCCAACTTCAGCTCAGATCATGATCTTATAGTTCAAATCCCTCATCGGGCTCTGTGCTGACAGCTCAGAGCCTGGAGCCTGCTTCCGATTCTGGGTCTCCCTCTCTCTCTGCCCCTGCCCTGCTTGTACTCTGTCTCTCTCTCTCTCTCTCTCAAAAATTAAAAAAAAAGAAATTAAAAAAACATTAAAATTATTTTAAATATTAAAATGAGTCATTAATTAACATGCTAAATATTAGTCAATGGATGTACTTACAAATGAATAGGAGAAATTATGAACATGGATAATTTTAATTATAAGTTAATGTATAAAGGGAAGCTACAGTAAATCACAATATTAAATATTAATATTAATCGTATGTATATATATCCTATTTGCTAAAAATTATTTTGTTCTATTTTAATTTATATTTTTTTACTTTTTTTCTCTGCTTAATTAACCAGGTATGGGGGAGTTGTTATACATTTTTAAAACAGCTTCATAATTCCAGAATCAGTAATAAATGTGATACAAATGGAAACTCTTTGGGTTTTAAAAAATAGGTTGCCTTAGGAATTAAGGAATGTGCTTGCTGTGAATGATAAGCACCTGGTGTTGTATGAGGTGTACTATATTGTACATCTGAAACTCATATAACACTGTATGTTAACTAACTGGAATTAAAGTGAAAACTTAAAAAAATAAAATAATAAAATAAAATATCATTGGCCATAAAAAATAAAAATAAATAAAAATGCATTGCCTGTACATCTGTCATTATTTAAATATGGAATATATCATATAAACACAGTACATAAATGCCCATACTTTAGTTTTACTATCAGCAAACTACTTTATAAAAATCAACTTGACTATCATTGATACAGTCATATCATCTGCTCACAAGATACTTAACAAATTTATCTAAATGTAAACTCTTCAGTTTACTTGCTATCAATGGAGCATCTATACTGAAAAGTTAAAAATGGCATCAGAAAAGGCATATTGAAAGAACAGTGAAATATATGGTTACCAGGAAGAGAGAGTAACCTTTGTGTTTTAATAATAAGTATCCGATTAATTCCAGACCTCTATTTCAATTCATAGCTATAATCTTGTATATTTTGGCTTGATTAAAAAAAAGACTTAATGAAACATCAAATGGGGAGTAGAGAGACAATTTGCAATCAGAACTGAATTATCCACTAACGCAATTCATTCCACAGATTCTTAGGATAATGTACTCTTCAAAGCATATTTACTGATGTGTTGCTGATAAAAAAAAATCCACCTTCTGGAATAGCAAATTGTTTATCACCACAGGTAACAACAACAACAACAACAACAAACAACTTTTGCTGGAATTAAATAAAAATTTCTGAGCCAGGTTTGACAATATAAAAAATGTGAAAACTAGTGGACAATATGAAGATATAGATAAAATATTTCAGAAATAAATGCAGATTTGTAATCACTGTTTATTCCACTAGGAGAAATGCATTTAGAATAATGTAATATTAACCATAACTTATTTTAGAGAATAGTCAAAAAGCAAAGATACCAGGAAGAACTTATATTAAGTTGTAAAAAGTAGAGTCTGAGTTAACTAGGAGAGGAATTCTCTTACTGAGAGTTGTAGAAATAGTAGAATATTTAGACTTCCTTTTCTTCTCATGAGAGAATGAATGATCAATGGATTTAGTAGGAGTATTGTCTCTTACGTCCATCTTAGATGTATTTTTTTTTCATTTCCTAAAACTGATTTTTTTAAATGAAGTGTTTCTTTTTTTTTCCTTTTTTTTTTTTCAGTTTCTTTATTTCAAAGAGAGACAGAGATAGAGAGAGAGAGTGTGAAAGCGCATGAGCGGGGGAGGAGCAGAGAGAGGGAGACACAGAATCCAAAGCAGGCTCCAGGCTCTGAGCTGTCAGCACACAGCTGATGAGGGGCTCGAACTCACAAACTGCAGATCCTGACCTGGGCTGAAGTTGGCCGCTTAACCGACTGAGCCACCCAGACACCCCATGAAGTGTTTCTTGTAGTCAGCAATCATTTGCCAAAAACGATAATTTTGTCACTAGTAATTCTATTTACTTTAACACGTACACACACACACACACCCCCTATTGTTTAACTTGTATATTTTATTATCAGGTTAATTGCTGAGGCACTATAGGGACAATTAAAAATTAGAGACTCCCTTTTGATGTAGAAACATTCATGAGTTGTTGAAATTTTTGGTTTAATATTTATTATTATGAAATTGTGAGTAGAATATTTTCCTATGACAAATAAATAAATATTTGTAGATAACCTGTGCCTTTTCAAGTTCCCCCCCCCCTTTGTATTTTTAAATTAGTTTCCCAAGGATTTATCTGCAATATACTGTTATTCATCACTTGAGTAAGGAACTTTCTTAAAATTAAAATTTGCCTACAATCAATACTGAAATCCTAAACCTTGTGAGGAAAAATGCTTCTTACATTGTTGATACTATATGATAATTGCATAGTGATTATAATAAAATACACATTATGGAATTCCAAAAGAAAAACCAAACTTTAATTTAGAGGAGAACAAGGTATATGTGCAGCTGCTTATGTGGACAAATAGCTTGATATGTTATTTAAAGTTTGTTCACACATTCAAATATCTAGATCATATAGGGACAATAATAATTTATATCGCTTATTACATCTATTTTTGCTATATACAGAAAATAAATTTCACAACCCTATATTGACTGGGATGGACAATGCTTGTGCCATATTGAGAATGACAGCTGAGATGAATCAAGGACAACCGTGCAAGCCAAGTTCAAAAGGAACTGACTTGATGAAGAGCAATTTTACCACAGGCCACAGAGTGCACCAGATCATTGACTGCAAGCTCTTTAGAACTGCCTGTGTTCATCCACAATTATATAGGAGGGACAAAAGTTTGGGAGGTGGGAGGGAAGTCATCACATTTAGAACTCCAAAGCATATTAACACTCTTTCTGCAAAGCTCACCATATTTCATACATGCTTACCTCAATGCTTTTTGATAAATTGCTTAGTCAAAATAATACTTGAGAATGTGCTAAACAACTATAGTTGTACTTTAGTTGTCAGTAAATAGAAAACTTTGATCATTCCTTACTGCACAACTGTGCTCTGGGTGATGATGGAGTTAAAGAGGAAACAAATGCCTGATTACATGGTGATGGTGTAGAATGTGACACATTTTAACTGTGAGTGTTTGGGGGGAATAACTTTTCCACTCACCTTTTGAGTTTCCAGTTCAAAAGTGGGTTCTCAGTGTGGCTTTCTCTAAATTCAAAGATTAAAACAGGTCATGGAGAGCTAGGGTGGCTCAGCGGGTTCACTGTGCCCTAGAAAATTTGTTTGCCACATATTAGACACTCAGTACATATTTGCCAAATAGCTTTATGAATGGATTTTATAAGTGAAAAACTAGAAGGACCACTAGTTTAATATACAAACTATACATGTGCAATGCATTATAATTATGGAGCAACATATAGCCATTCATATTTCATAAATGTAAGTGTTAGAGTAAGTTGTCCAAAACCATAGAACCAGGAATCACAAGTTTAGGTTTATGCAAGAACTATCACTAAAATACGTGTGTCTCAGAAAATTTCTTATGGAATTATGGGGGGAATTCATTAAGATAATAGATGTAAGACATTGTGTACCATTCTTGGCAAGTATTTCATATAATATTTAGTAACAGACATAAGTAGCAAAAAAAAAAAATGTGGCAGTATAGTTTAACCTGCCCTTCCATAGATGTGACTGTGTTGGATTTGGAAGCATTCCATTTTCCCTGCTTGCATCACATTTCAGTATGGAAAGACTGCAATTTCTCACTGTTCAACTCAGGAATAGCATGTGACCACAGTGGCAATGCAATGTAAAAAGATGTGAGTTACTTTGAGGCAGAAACTTCAAGAATCAAGGGCAGATGTCCCTTCTCCTCTGCTATATTGTATAGAAGTATTCAAGATGGAAGCTGCTGTCATTTATCCTATAACTTAGATGACACTGAGAGGACCAACCAGTGACCCAAAATGGAAATGAACTAAAAACGGGAACTACTGTTTTTATAAACTTCTGTGATTGTTAGACTGTTTTCTAGAGCAGCATAATGTAATTTAATCTGACAGATTTAGCAACCCTCTTCTTATTTAATTAGAGGCATTCAAATTTTGGTGGCAAGATTACATAATGAAAAAAAAATAATGCTAGCTATAGAGTCTCAAAATATGATCTAGAAATCTTAGAAGAGCAATCTTGAATGTCCAGAATTTAAATTTTCAAAGCAGGCATTTTTTTCTAAACAGTGAAGTTTTGAAAAACCTCACCTTAAAGGAACCATATTATAAAAGTTTATACTGTAAACAATGGATGAGAAAGAAAGTAAATGAAGAGCCAGGCTAGCACAGGGAGGGACTCACCTAGAAGTGAAGACAGTGTATATATAGAAGCTAGTGAGGACTAGTGTTTAGTGTAGTGATTCTGCCAGGGTACATAGGAACACCCTTCCACTCAAGATAAATGCATAGATCTGAGATTAGAGATGTGCTCAGGGCATTTGAGGCGGTCTGAGCAGCATTGCGCCTTGTCTGCAATTAACCAGTACCAGAGTGATGCAACAGTGAGGGCTGGTACATGGTGAAGCTCTTCTAGGCTGACTCTCTGAGAAAACCTCTACTTCCAGCCTAGATGTCAGATGATTAGGGCCACAAAATTGACTACAGGTAGTACAAACAGAAGAACCATAAGGTTTTCAAAAGAACCGTGAGAAACAATAAATTGTTATTTTATATTTAGTACTATTTTGCTATGCTGTGTAGTTGTCAGCTAGGCCTGCCATAACAAAGTACCAAAAATTGGGTGGCTTAAACAGCAGAAATGTATTTTTTCATGGTTCTGAAGACTGGGAGTCCAAGATCAAGGTGCCATCGGGATTGGTTTTTCATAAAGTATTTCTTCTTGGCTTGTAGATGGCTACCTTCTAGTTGTGTCTTCAGTTTTGTTTTGTGGTTTTTCTGTTTCATTTTGTTTTTGTAGTATTCTACTTGTCAGTTTGTTTATGTCTTTGCCAAAATCACAGACTTAATTATTATAGCTTAATTGTTATAGCTTTATAAAAAAATGGTATCCATGCAATTTCCTCCTTTTGTTAGATTTTCTTTATTTTTTAATGTTGGCTTATTCAGAAGTAATGTTTTTAATTTCCAAAGCTATTTTTCCCCTGGGTTTCTTTAATTATTTTTGCTTAATTGCATTGTGGTCCTAGAATGTTATTTGTAAGATACAAGCCTTTCTGTATTTGATATGTGATCACTGACAGCTTTCAGGCCTCACAGCCCCCTTCCTGTGTTTGCACTGTATCTGGACAAGCAGATAAAACTTGCAGACTACTTGCAAACACTCATGCTTGGGTTCTTTCACAGGAATCCCTACCCCGATCCCCCATCCTAACCACTAAACCAGAAAGTCCCATTGTGTGAGTAGTAGATCTGTTCATGCCTTCTTGATGCATTGTGGCATCATTGGTCTTGACATCCAAATCATTTTGAATCCCTGATAATTATGTATCTTTTACAAATCATATTGTTTTTTACTTATAGTGTCCAGACCCCCTTTTTAAAAAATATTTTTTATTTTTGGAAAGAAAGAGAGAGAGAGAGAGGCAGGAGGAGGGGAAGAGAGAATCCCAAGCAGGTTCTGTGTTATTAGTGTAGAGCCCGACATAGGGCTTAGACTCACAAACCCTGAGATCATGACCTGAACCAAAACCAAGAGTTGGATGTTTAAGTGACTGAGCCACCCAGGTGCCCCTGTTTAGCCCTCTTTCAAAGCATTTCTTGAGACACACACACAAAAAAAAACCCAACAAACTATTAGAAATTATTGCATATCTGGTAATATTTATTTTATCCAGTTCTTTGATTTGCTGGTTCTCATAGTAAATACTTTTCTTAAAGTTAGGTTCCTCAATAAATAATTTGTGTTTGTACAATGTGATGAGTTTATATATATATATATATATATATGTATGTATATATATATAATCTAAAGGCATATTATATGCATATGTATTATATACATAGTGAAATAATTACCCCAATAAAGTTAGTTTGTCCATAACATATAACAGTGTTACCAATTTGTGTGTAAGATCTATTCTCTTAGCAACTTTCAAGTATACAGTATACAATACAGCATTGTTAACGATGGTCATCATGCTGTAAATCATATCCTCGGAACTTATTCATTTTACAGCTGGGAGCTTGTACTCTTTGACCACTTTCACCCATTTTCCCCCTCACATCCTCTTGCCCCTGTCAACAACCGAACTACACCCTGTTTCTGAGTTTTTTGTGTTTTTTTTTTATTTCACAAATAAGTGAGATCATACAGTATTGGTCTTTCTCTGACTGATTTTACTTATCATAATGCCCTCAGAGTCCATCCGTGTTTTCCCAAACAGTAGGATTTTCCTTCTTTTTATGTCTGAATAAATATTCCATTGTGTATATACCCAGAAATAGGATTAGTGGATCATAAGGAAGTTATACTTTTAATTTTTTATGCAACCTCCGTACAGTTTTCCATATGCCACTTTGAATTCCCACTACGGTATACAAGTCTCTTTTTCTTGACATCTTAACCTGCACTTTTGTCTCTTTCCTTTTTGATTATAGCCATTTTAATAGGTGTGAGGTGATGTCTCATTGTGGTTTTGATCTGCATTTCCCTGATAATTAGTGAAGGCCGCTCTTAAGCAGCCACCTAGTGGGGGGGAAACACTGCACGTGATGGTCTTTCCCTAAAACACAACTTAACCTTCTATTTGTAAGCTACCTTTTTACTTTCATTACCACATTACAAAATGTTGGAAAGCTCTCTATGCAGCACCCTGGACTCTTTCAGGAGAGTCATAATCATAATGTATCTCCTGCTGCAGCAACTAACAAAAGGCATATATCCTTTGGAGCAAGGTTATAAGGAAACATCGTTTCTTGTTTGTTGCACTACACCCACAGTGTCCTTAGGGGCTCCTAACAACATTTGTGATATGACTGCACTACCATTATACTCTAGATAACAGATTATAAGTCTAAGTATTTAAGAGGTATTCTTGTTGTGTTCAAATAACCTAGCAAATACGAAAGTCGCCAATATAATTGAGTATTTTTTCACTTGTGCTTTAAAAGGTGCTGCTTTGTTTTATATTTTCAATACCATTTGTTTGTTTGTTTGTTTGTTTGTTCGTTCGTTTGTTTGAAGTAGTCTCCACACCCAACACTGAGCCCATCACAGGTCTTGAACTCACGACCCTGAGATCCAGACCTGTGCTGAGATCCAGTTGGAAGCTTATCCAATTGAGCCACCCAGGCACCTCCCATTTGATTATTTTTATATAATGTTGAAAAAAAGAGATAACCAAACACTGAAAGGAATTTGGTTTAAAATAAGGCAGGGTTTAATTCTGACCACATTTTTTTTGCTATAATCTAAGTGATCATTTATATTCGATTTATAGCTATAATAATTATTTCAAAGAGCACCAGGTGTCAAAATGCATTTTAGAATGAGAAACATTTCATTGTTGATAAAATAAACAGGTTATAGCTGTAATTAATAGATGAAATATACAATCATTTAGTTATTTTATAATTTTATTTAATCCTATAGCACTAAAATATCTGACCAGACAGCTGCAGAGACTGAGAATATGACGGTTAGTAATATTCCTTTCCATCACTATGCAAAGCATTGTTATCTATTTTTATATACAAATTGATGTATGATAAAGTACATGTTTAATTTAAAATATAGAATAACAATGAGAACCTTGCAATTTTATAATTAAAATTGCAATAATAATTAAATAATTAAATAATTAAATTAATTATTAATATAATTTAATTAATATAATTTAAATAAATAATTAAATTAAATAATTAAATAATTAAATAATAATTAAAATTACAATAATATTGATTTTATTGGCCTTTTGAACAAAATATACAGAAGTAATTCTTTTGGTTAGAGGAAAACGTTGGATTAAAAAATTATCACATGGATGCCTGGGTGGCTCAGTTGGTTAATCATCTGACTTCAGCTCAGGTCGTGATCTCGCACTTCATGAGTTCCAGCCGCGCATCGGCCCTGTGCTGACAGCTCACAGCCAGGAGCCTGCTTCAGATTCTGTGTCTCCCTCTCTCTCTGCCCCTCCCCCGCTCAAGCTCTGTCTCTCTCTCTCTCTCTCTCTCCCAAAAATAAATAAACATTAAAACTTAAAAAATTATCACAGTAAATATTACCATGAGGTCATTTCTAAAATGTATAGAATACGCCTATATACTAATAAAAATAGATATTTTAATGGCTAAAAATGTGTACATATAGAAAATTTGCTCTATCATTTTCATAAGCATATCTGATACATTTAGTGCCTAAAAAAGATTGTGAAATCTTCACACACACACACACACACACACACAATGTCTTCTGAATTAGAAGTTAAAATAAAATATAATGCACTTAATAGGGATTTTTATAAGATTTATATTCTGGTGGGGGTATATTTAAGTAAACATATTTTTTCTTAAATCTTATGCTTTCAAAGATTTTCCTGAAAACAAATGAACATTGTTAAATAACTGAAGTTATTTATCTTAAGGGATTTCAGTCAACGTAATCTAGCCAACAAATGAGCCTAGGTATTGAAACTAGAAAAAGCTTAAGTGAACTACCGACTCAAGTTAAGCATAAAATCTTCGACAAGATAATATTTAGGCTTACTTACCTCAAATGAAAATGGGAAAAAATGCTTGTTTTAAAGGATATAAAGTAAAATTATATTCTGAGACAATATACATATGGAAAATATCATTTTCTTCTCTCTCTGTATATTTATATTTTCTCAAAAAATTACTATACCACTATAGCTATTTGGACACACTTCTAAACTGATACTTTTTTTCTTAAATAAAGTTTAATTATTTATTTTGAGAGAGAGAGAAAGAGGGAGTGTGTGTGCAAGCATGAGCAGGGGAGTGGCAAAGAGAGAGAATCCCAAGCAGGCTTCACACTGTCAGCACAGAGCCTGAATCGGGGCTTGATCCCACGAAACGTGAGATCATGACCTCGGCCAAATCAAGAGTCAGACCTTTAATCAATGGAGACACTCAGGCACCCCTAAACTGATACTTCTTACAATAAAATGAAACTATAGTGTTTTCCCTCACTTGAAAAATAATAATGATATATATATATATATATATATATATATTTACACAATCTCTGATAGCAAGATATCTATATCTGTATCTATTTATATCTATATCTATATCATCTATATCTAAAATCTCCAGTGCACCTTGCATGTTGAGGACAAATACAGCAAGCCTAATTTTATTTTAGTAAAACATTTCTTTATCTGAATTAAGGGTTAAATAAAACAAATTTGGATGACACTAAATTTTTTTCTAATGGAAAAAGCACACAAAAAAGTGAGAAAGTATTGGTTGCAATTCTTCAATATCGGTAACTTGGAATAATAATTCAAATCATGGCACATTTCCTTAAATAAAAACATTTTTGTTTGTATTTCGTACTAAAATTCATGTTTTGAATTAACTCACATCTTCATCTGTTTGGCTGAGAAATTTTCCAAGTTTGAGTGAAGCCTTGTCACATATTCAGATCATTCTCAGTGGTTTTCATCCTTGTCTAAATACTACAGTCATCTGGGAAGCTTTATAAATTACTGATGCCTGGGTCCTACCCCTCGAGATACTGATTTAATTGGACTGCTTTGCGTCCAGGGCATCTGGGTTTTTAAAAGCTCCCAAGTGATACAAAAGGGCAGCCAAGGGAGAGAAATACTGATCTAAGAGATTATTTTGTGCAAATAATAGGCATGTTCACGATATTTAAAACCTTCAAACTTACTGTATTTTTATCATCATTATTTCTACACAGCTGCATCAATATTTTAAAATCAATTAGCCAATAACCTTTAAGTCTACCAGGTAAAATAGATATATTTAACACACCTTCTCCCTGATCAAGGAGTATAATTTAAAACAAAACAGTTGATGATGATTTCCCTTCCCACCTCAAAACATAAGTATCGTGTATTTGTTTGTTCTTTATTAAAACACAAATCACTAAACAAGTTGGAACCGTTAGGACTGTACTATATGCTTTAAAACTACTTTGTGTGGAATTCTGTAGTGCTTAGTGAGCCATTTCCCAATGGGAGGCTCTCCAGTGGTTCATTATTATTAGGTGTTCTGTTAAAGTAAGTGTAACATCTACTCATTATGTAATGCTTCCTATGAAAGAACGCTGAGAGCCCCCAAATTAGTGTTCTACTAAGGTATTGTTTTAACGATGGCAATTATCACTGATGGCAATGTGACTTCTTTTCTGAGTGAGAGTAAATAGTCTTACTTTGAGGAATGTTAAGACAGAGCATAATGATTCATATTAATGAAATAGCCTGATAATCTTGTCAGATGAACTGTAACACCTTGTGGGACTATTAGAAACTGTGTTAACTTGTTTCTCTTCCTATTTCCTTAACGAGTTTTAATTTATGTCAAGTAAATTTCCCACACTCCGTTAGACTGAGGTCAGCTCTGGATATTCTCACTGTTGTAACAGAAGCATCAGGATTCAGAGCTCTGAAATTTGTCTCTAGCATACTCCCTAGACACATGCGCAAACACACAGACACACATGAACACCACAAAAGGGAAGCAACGGCAGCAGAAAAATTCAAAACCGAAGAAAAATCCCCACAAAACAACAAAATAAACCTCATTGCAAACAATAAAATCAGACACATATAGAAAAATGGGATACAAGTAAAGGTTAAAGAAGCACTACTGTTTCTAACAGATAGCTAAAAATAAACTCAGTCATGCATCAAAATGATTACTAAGGATAATGTTTCTCACCCGGCCCCCTCAGCTCGAGTATATGGGTACAGGAATGAAATAAAGGGGAGAACTTCTTCCTATATTCCAACCTTTTCATTGGTTTTTGATTCGGGAGTGGACAGGTATGTCTCCCTAGGGGTTTTTAGAATTGATTGCCATTTACTTGGGCTGGTCTACTGTAGCACTATGAAGATGAACCCTATATAGCCCATGATTCTACAATCAGATGATCATACTTTCAAATGAGTACAGCCACTTTCATCAATCTATATTTCCAAATGTAAATTCTTTAGAATGATGCATTTACATCCTTAGATAGTGGATTATAATTTACTCTTTTCAAGCACATCTTTTTTTCAAGGGTGAATGCACAGCATTTTATATTTCTAAAAACAAACAAAACCAAGTGAGCATGGATTTCAAAAATTTTACTCAAATTAGCATCAAATATTAAAATATTTTTATTTTATTATTATTATTTTAAACATTACCCTTTCATTCATTCAGCCTTAAGATGTTTACTCAAAGCTTCCTAGCAAGGTAACTTTGGGTGGTATTAATAGAAAGAGATTTTCTTTTACAGATATAAAAGATATATTTATTAATACACTCAAACTATTTACTAAGTGGCTACATTTCCCAGGAACTCTTCTAGCTTCTAAGAATACAGCGGTGAACAACACAGACATATTTCCTTGTCCTCGTGAATCTTACAATCTTTTGACATCCCAGTAGATAATTTTCAAAAACTTCTGAGGATAGAATTATTCTTAATGATGTCATTATTATTTAATCCTTACATTCCCCTAAAAATTTTCACTTAAAACAGTTATTGATATTAACCCTGAAAAATAAAAAATGCTTTATTTAACATAATTTCTCTAATGTAATATATAAAATAGAACTATTAAAAATAAATTGCAATATAACAGTTCTATTTTATAATTTACAACCATAATAGAGCTATTTGGAAAAGAATCTTACCATGTTCCCTATTTGTAACAAACGTAGTAAGTTTATTATCATTCCTAACATGCTTTGTTGCATATCACAACCTGCAAAAAATCAAGGACTAACATTGCCATTTTGAATTAAAAAAACAACAACAACAAAACAAAACTTTCCATTGTATGGTGTCAAATAAATTGCAACTGAAAAAAATCATTACATGGTTCCTTTACTTTTTTAATTTGAATTTTTTCATTTTCTTATTTTAAATGTAGTTGCAAGAACTAGTCGTGTTTATATAATGTGCCCACCATATAATTTTGTAAAAATAAGTAAGGTCTTATTATATTTCTGGCAGTTGATTTTTCTTACCTCTAACTAGTTATTTGAATTGCCATTGCCCCTTTTTTTGTAGCATCAAAACAGAAATGGTATCTGAGAGAGCAAGGAAACCTTACTAAGAGCATGGGACAAGGCACTGATCTGCCACTGTAATGGCATGATAATTTCCTTTTTTTAAAAAAATTATTTAATGTCTTATTTATTTTTTGAGAGGGCATAAGTTGGGGAGGGCAGAGAGAGAGAGGGAAAGAAGATCCGAAGTGGGCTCTGCACTGATAGGCTGATAGCAGTGAGCCCAATTTGGGGCTCGAACTCATGAACCACAAATCATGACCTGAGCTGAAGTTGGACTCTCAACTGCTGAGCCACCCAGGAGCCCCTAGCAGATAATTTCTTAAATACACAAGGACTAGGAAGACAACTATGGGATTCCAATGTAACAGATGAACCATATTTATAATCAGGGTGCTATTACCAAAGAATCTACCTAAGGGGTAGTATAAAGAGTGCCACCAGAGACTCTGGGGAAGTATTTAGGGCAGGACAGTTCACTAGCTCACCAAGCCCAGCTAATTTGGGATCAAGAAATACGTTTTGTAATACATCTGCCTTCTAACATCCATCCAAAAATTTAAAATTCATCCCATAATGATCTGTGGTCTAATTCATTTTTTTTTTGACACATTCTTATGACACATTAAACTTTTCATTTTATTTTAAATAATTTCTTGTCAGGTAAATTGTAATCATTGAGATCAGATGCCATATGTTCCTAAGCTGTACTCACAATACCTAGCACGGTAGTATGTATATAATATTAATTCTACATATACCCCATGCTTCCCACATGGTCTTTAAAATCATCTATCATCTCTCTTGCACCCATACTGTATGGTCTGGCGGTGGGCTAAATACACTCTTTTTCTCTCATCATAGCAAACAGACCAGTATACTCTACTTTACCCAAACCCTCAGCTACTTTGAAGCTCATGACAGTAATCTATGCCAAGTATTGTCACTTTTTTTGGTCCAGTTATTGATAGATTCCCCAGTCCAACTCCCCTCAGTCTCTGATAATTTGGTCACCCAGTTCATTGTGTATCTCCAACACTATTCTGTCACAATTTTCAAATCCACATCCACTGTGTTTTCCTTTCTTCTCTTTTTTTCTTTCTTTTCTGCTTTTGTTTTTATTTGAAAGTGAGTGAGCACGTACAAGTAAGCATGGTGCAGGGGCAGAAGGAGAGGGAGAGAGAGAATCTTAAGTAGGTTCCACGCCCAACGTAGAGCCCAAAGCACGACTTGATCTCACCACTGTGAGATCATGACCTGAGCCAAAATCAAGAGTTAGACACTCAACCCACCAAGCCACCCAGGCACCTCATACACTGTGTTTTCAATATCCAATTAGACACAACGTGTTTTTAAGAATTCTCCTTCAGCGACCACTCAGGGACATTAAATCAGTCAGTCCAGTAGCAGCTTATTCTTCCTCACTGTTTACTATATTGATTCCATCTTCCAGTCAATCAATTGATACTACCATTGTTTTCTCTATTCTCCATGGCCTCATACCTGTCTTCCTTACGTACCTGACTTAAATTCAATGATAACTCATTTCAATCTCTCATTAGTGCATAAAGTCTCAACACAATTACCCACTGCCTCTTCTGTTTTATTTGCTGAAAAAAAAGGGTGCTATTAAATTCAGTTATCTGCTCTAAGTCATCATTAAATAAGTGAACTTAAAAGATAAGAACTTATAACTATGTTGAGTGATCTTATTTTAACCTCCTGACCACAGAATTCAAGGGTGTCTGACGATCCCACCCTTTTTCCTACTCCATTCACTCTTCCGTTACTCTAGAAAACTATTCAAATTATTCTCTGTCCTATGTAACTACAGCATCTTCTTGCAGATATACATCCACGGTTATTTCTTATTTCATTGTCAAAGTAGAAGAGCTATGAAGAAAACTACTGCATTTTCCTTGTCTTCCTTTTCCATCATCAATATTCTTGCTACTTGGTCATTCTCACTTGCATAGAAACATATTATTGTTTCTCCTAGCATAAAAGCAAAATTAAAAACCACATAAATATATAAAATACTCTTTACCCTGCCTCTTCCTCTATCTAGTGCCTGATTTATCTGTCATGCTTTTCAGCAAAACCCATTGAAAGGATAACTGTACCTATTGTCTGAATTCCTCTCCATTCTCTTTCTAACCAACTCCAATCAGCTTTGCTTTTCTCACTCCAAAGAAATATCACATGCCATCGTCCCCTCCACTCATCCAAATTCAGTGGTCAATCATCAGTTCATATCTAAGTTGACTTAGTCAAATTATTTCACACACTGCTATCACTTCTACTCCTTCTAGAAACACTTAATTCCCTGGACTATGACACCATTATTCATCCACTTTGTTTCTATGACACTGGCAGCTGCTTCTCAGTCTCCTTTGCTTATCCTTCCTCATTTTATGGATCTCATACCTCTGGTATTATTATGTTATTTCTTCATTCACTTTCTAAATTATCCCAAACTGTCCACTGCCTATAAATGTCATCTGTAGATTTGATGGCCTTGATATATTCACTCTATTCCCAGTTCTGTCTCTGTGTCTGGCACATCATAAGTCCTTATTAAATACTTTTTGAATGAAAGTATAGATGAATGAAAAGTGCCTGGGTGGCTCAGTTGGTTAAGTGTCCGACTTCAGCTTAGGTCATAATCTCACTGCTCTTGAGTTCAAGCCCTATGTCGGGCTCTGTGCTGACAGCTCAGAGCCTGGAGCCTGCTTCGGAATCTGTGACTCCTCCTCTCTCTGCCCCTCCCCTGCTCACGCCCTGTCTCTCTCTCTTTCAAAAATGAATAAACATTAAAAAAAAAAAAGGAAGTATAGATGAATGAGACCTAAAATATCAGATATTTTGATAATAGGCATTTTTGAGACTCTTAGTGGCAGAGCCAGGGCCAGTGTTTTGACTTCTAATATCGTGATGAGTCGACATAAGGAAGTCATTCTTTTCATTCCAAATTTATTTTTTAAATGCATTTTTTTCTTTACAAAATGGCACTTGTCAGATGATTGATGCGCTGAAGCTTGAATGTCAGCCATAAAACATTCCATTTGTAGGCAATATAACACTTAGAAATATTAAATTTCTTTTTAATTTGGAGAATGGATTAAATGACTTACAGGGTCAGGATATTTTCCAATTTTGATATTGTAAGATATGAAGTTGATAGAAAGACATATAGATGATAAACAATATTACCTGTGCACAGGTTTAAACAATTAAAGTAGAGCTTTAATTTTTATTTTGGACTAAAACATAACTGTAGTCAAGTTGGGAAAATTATTTAAATCTAAGTCTCACTTTCCTCATTGATAAAAAAATATTATAGTAACTTTCTCAGTAGGTTGTGAGAATTAAACATATTAATGTACACAAAACAGAATAGTATCTGACATATTAAAAGTTCTTTAAAAGATATCATCATGATTCTATTATGTTATCAGCTAATCCAAGTTGACATTAAGTTAAAATTACATTTATTGAGTACATTGATGGCATCAAGATACCTTAATGTTGGAATATATTTAGATTTAAACTACATTACAGAGAGTAGCTGGACCAGATCTAAAGTATGCCTTTTCTGATATCTTTTCAATGTTCATTCTTTTAGTAGCAAGTATATGGTATTTATTTATTCTACTTATTTTTTTATGTTTTACTTGAATCATAAAATCACCATTTGACTTCAGAATACAGTATTCCTGGATTAATTCCTGTTTTATAGAACTGTCTGTATAAGGAAAGAATAACAATACACATTAAACATAATTATGTCGTAGTCTATCCAGATCAATCTGTCAGTTTCCAAGCTGCCTCCCTTGACCATTACTGTAACATGTTTCTGCAAATGTCAAGACATACCTACAGTTTCTTTAGTCACAAATCCATTTTTAGTTTTGACAGTAAAAATATTTGCTTATATTCAGGAGAATATTTGTCTTTTGATCCTCTATTCATTTACCTTCCATTCTTCAAGTTTATCTTGATTGATTTAATTAATTCTCTGTGAAATGAATCTTTTTTAAAGCCTGTAGCATTTTCCTGTGTTTGTTACAACTGTTTTAAGTGAATTTAAAATGTATGCTAAGTACATCAATTAGCAAGAATTCTGGTACAATATATGGTGACTTCTGGAGAATTACTTATTTTAGAAATATACTTTGTTTATTAATGCATGCTGACTTAGAAAAGCATTGCGTCATCTCAAGTGTTGCTTGAATAAAATTTATACAGTAATGAGTCACCTTGAAAAACTATGCCAGATGGTGAAGGAACTGAGAGATAGGAGCACCAGTTAGGTTAATGAGAAATGCATTGATGATTCGAGGACACTTGTCTGAATTCTTAGAGCAAGTTTAAACAGTACAAGTAAGAAGGAAAGCTTCACATTGGCAGGATAATTTTTTCTTTACGATCTACCAAGCAAATAACTATGCCGTTTCCAGTATCTTCCACTAAGAAAGCAGATCCATGTGATAACCATTTATCGTTTTCAGTGAATACAATAAGATAAAATATAGAGAGAATTAGCATAGCTATAAAGGGATGAGGTTAGCTATTAAAATATCAATTTATTTTAATATATCAGGGTTTCTTCTCAGTTGCTGGAAATTTCACCTCCTCTTTATCACAGCAAACTTAATAACTTGCTTGGTTCAAATGTGTTTTCCATATACTTAATTCAGTTCCCATGATATGTCTCCACATGTAAGGAGCCAGTTATCGGTAGATAGTTTAATTCAAATGAGAGTTCAGAAATTAGAAATTTAGCAAAATTTCCAAACAGCTTGCATCAGGGAGTCCTTCAAAGCCAGCATTAAATAAATCAACTCATCAAGCTATGTCAACAACTTTTGTTCTCCTCATTTATTCCATGAGGAGATTGAAAATCCATGAGATTTGTAAGGTTTTGACCATGTTTGCATCTTCTATATTTTAATGAAATCTTTTCCCCTTTCACACGAGTACTTCCAAAACAAATTCATCATATTTTAAGTGTCCAATACATCTGGTTTTAGTAAGTGAAAATTATTTTGTTTTTTTCTTAAAGTTCTTAAAATATTTATTCAATAATTCTAGGTACAATGATATATGCAAGCATATTTATATACTGAAAACTCCCAGTACCTTTCCTTGCCTTATTTTGTGGGAAAATGTACTGTTTTGAAATTTTTCTTGAGATCTTCATGAAAAATAAATCACTACTCAGCCATAGGAAAGAATGAAATCTTGCCATTTGCGACGATGTAGATGGAACTAGAGAATATTATGGTAAGTAAAATAAGTCAGTCAGAGAAAAACAAATACCATATGACTTCACTCATATGTGGAATTTAGGAAATAAAACAAATGAACAAAGGGGAAAAAAGAGAGAGGCAAACCAGGAAACAGACTCTCAGCTATAGAACAAACTGATGGTTACCAGAGGGGAGGTGGGTGGGGAAGGGATGGGTAAAATCGGTGATGAGGATTAAAGAGGGCACTTGTCGTGATGACCACCAGGTGATGTATGGCAGTGTAGAACCACTATATTGTACACCTGAAAAATAATATCATACTGTATGTTAACTAACCAGAATTTAAACAAAAACCTAAAAAAAATAACTAGTAGGTTATGTAGCAAAATTCCTTTTCCTGTCATCTTTATATAACAGGAATTGAATGATAAAAGTAATTTTTCCTATGGATTCAACAACTCTTTTTATATCTTTCTCCACTATTATCAATATAGTCACTAAGCAAATTATTCAACTTACTTCTTTCCTCTAGGAGTGATGGTTCCAAATTTTAGGAACCATGGCCTTTCTAGGAAAATGTGGAAATTTAGTCAGGATACTAAAATAAACAATTCCTATTATACCAACGGGGGTGGGGGGGGGACAAGCCATGTTTCCATAACTCAATTTTTAAGTTAAAGAAAAAGCTATGGATTTGGGGTATCATGGGAAGTGTGGAGAAAGATTAGAAAGTTGAGGAAATACCCTGAAGAAGTAAAAAGCAGGACAGAGATGGGTCAAGGTAGGCTTATTTTTTTTGTTTGTTTGTTTTCTCTCCTAAGCTGTTAAAAGCCTCTAAACTTGTATATTTAATATAGACCTACATTTCCCCTAATGCCTTGGAGCATGATTTTATTCTGCCATAGTTTGTTTGGAGAAAAAGTGATTTGAAATAATGAGCTCTTTTACATGTGACAGTATTCTATGGATAATTAAAGTTTGTACTATTCGATTTTTAAGTAAGCAAAGAAAACTGCTGTGAGCTGCTGTAATTTACAATTTCATATAATGGTGCTTTCACAGATATAGTTTGGGTTCTACTTTTAGAATATCCAGGAAGGTGGATATGTTATGTTTATATAGAAAATGGCAGACCATTACTTGAAGAAATGGAAGAATATGACAAATGAAGAATTAAAGAACCTCATTTTCGAGCTCCTAATGTTTCCTTGAAGATTATGCCTAAAGTAAAAAAGCAATATTAGTTTTTCACCTCATTTCACTGATGCAGTGGTAATTCACAAAAGTGCTTCTATGAATTGTGAAAGTATGTCCAGGTGTATGAATTTGAAGGCATCCAAGCATTCAGATTTTGCTTCAAACTGCATTTTTTGTTTATGTCAGAAAACCTTTGAGACACAAGTGATTAAATGAAGAATAATTAGAAGCAAGGTGAGATTGAATAAGCATAATAGAAGTACAGAATGATGCCTCAACACTTTCTGGTAATGAATATTTATTATGTTCTTTTACTGCTTGTACAAACATGTATTTCCGTGTACGTTTGGTTAGCTCTAGTATTAGAAATAAGTTTTTAAAAGCTTTAATGTTAATACCTAACTTCCATTTAAAATATATCTTTATTTAAATGATTCATTCCATTGTAGACATTATAACCTTTGACTATAGACCCCGGGCTCTTCTACAACGTTTAGTTAATTTTTTTTTTTGTTTTTCTAGAATGCTGAATAGTTCACCAATTTAAATGAGAAATATCAAATTTTAATCTTGGTTTCCCTAAACTTGCAATATCACAGTTATTCTTTTTTAAGTTTATTTATTTATTTATTTTCAGAGAGAGAGGAGAGTGAGAGAGTGTGTGGGGCAAAGCATAGAGAGAAGGAGAGAGAGAATCCCAAGCAGGCTCCTCACCATCGTCAGGGAGCCTGGCCACTGTGTGTGTGGGGGGGGGAGATCATGACCAGAGCCAAAATCAGGAGTCAGAGGTTAATTGACTGAGCCACCCAGATGCCTCCACAGTTAATCTTAAGATAGCAACACAATGAAAAAGAATAAAAAAAATATTAAAATGGCACTATTTGAATTTAAATTCCATCTTTTTTTTAAAATTTTTTTTTTCAACGTTTATTTATTTTTGGGACAGAGAGAGACAGAGCATGAACGGGTGAGGGGCAGAGAGAGAGGGAGACACAGAATCGGAAACAGGCTCCAGGCTCTGAGCCATCAGCCCAGAGCCCGACGCGGGGCTCGAACTCACGGACCGCGAGATCGTGACCTGGCTGAAGTCGGACGCCCAACCGACTGCGCCACCCAGGCGCCCCTAAATTCCATCTTTATAGCATAAAAGGAAAGTAATGGTTCTCATATCTTGATAATATATTTGATGATCCTCAAAGTTTTCTAAAATACAAAATAACCCTTCCTACCTTCTTTGTTTACTTCTTTAACCTATTACCATTATTCTTGCTTTGTGACTTTATTTATTCTGAAACCTTAGTCATCACACAATGGGAAATATTTTTTTTCAAACCTGTATTGCATTAATATACTTTAAATTCCATTGTATGTTGTGGGTAGCCTCTGCACATATATATGCCCTTATATTTACTTTATGTTTATTTATTTTTGAGAGAGAGAGAGACAAAGATACAAGGTGTGAGCAGGGAAGGGGGGCAGAGAGAGAGAGGGAGACACAGAATCTGAAGCAGGTTCCAGGCTCTGAGCTGTCAGCACAGAGCCCAACGTGGGGCTCGAACTCACAAACCAGGAGATCATGCCCTGAGCTGAAGTCGGACGCTCAACTGACTAAGCCACCATATAGTTGCCCCTATATATGCCTTTATCTTAATGGAAGTTTGTTTTAATAGCTTTATGATTAGATTTTCTAAATATTTACCTATTTATTTTTTTCTCAAAGTTTTTGCATTAATATCTATGGGTTACTGTCTTTTCCAATTAATTTGCTTTTTTGCCTTTGCTGTTCCTCCTTGTATAATATTGTCATTATCCTTTCCTTTGAGTTATGCTAAGTCTTTAATTTATTCATTGTATTTCTAAATGAAATAATTCAAATATTGACTTCATAAATGTGCACAGTTCTGTGTACTTTCTCTATATTCTCCACATGTTATATGACACAGAGAGTTTTCTTTTTAAAAAAAACTTGTCAGGTTGTATTTTAATTTTTTGTGGAATTTTCAAACAGATTCTAAAGAATTAGAAGAGCCAAGTTAATTTAAAATTTGAGACCATACATTACCATATATCAAGGCTTTCTATAATGCTATGAAAATTAAGTGTAATATTAGACAAAATAATAGACAATAATGGAGGAGGAAGTCCAGAAACAGACTCACCCCTATATGCTTATATGAAATATGAAAAGAAAAGAGAAAGCATCACTTATTTTTTATTAAGCGGTACTGAAGAAATTTAATATTCATATTAGACAAAAGGTAAACTTTGCACACTAGCTCATACCATAAAAAATGTTCAGGTATATCATAAACTTAAATATGGAAGCTAACATATAAAGCTTCTAGAGGAAAACATAGGAAAATATCTTCACATCTTTGGGGTAAAGAGATTTATTAAATAGTACACAGAAAAGATTAAGCCTTAAAGAAAATATTGGAATATTTGGATACAATTAAAATTAAAAGTTGTTTCATCAAAAGAACTTTGAAGAGAATTAAAAGATGGGGTGCCTGGGTGGCTCAGTCAGTTAAGTGTCCAACTCTTGATTTTGGCTCAGTCCTTGATCTCGCAGTTCATGGGATAGAGCCCCATGCTGGGTTCTGTACTGACATCACAGAGCCTGCCTGAGATTCTCTTTCTCCCTCTCTCTCTGCCCCTCCCCTGCTCACATACTCTGTCTATCAAAAGAAACATACTTTAAAAAGAGGGTGAGAGAATTAAAAGACAAGCCACAACTGAGAGGTGATATTTGCAATGCACATATCTGACAAAATGTGGGTAGGCATAACCTCAAAATAAGACAAAGACATATAACCTTCTGAATATATATGTTAGAATGGGGGCGCCTGGGTGGCGCAGTCGGTTAAGCGTCCGACTTTAGCCAGGTCACGATCTCGCGGTCCGTGAGTTCGAGCCCCGCGTCGGGCTCTGGGCTGATGGCTCAGAGCCTGGAGCCTGTTTCCGATTCTGTGTCTCCCTCTCTCTCTGCCCCTCCCCCGTTCATGCTCTGTCTCTCTCTGTCCCAAAAATAAATAAACGTTGAAAAAAAAATTTAAAAAAAAAAAAAGAAAAATATATATGTTAGAAGGATATCTCCACAAATTTAAATAATTTAAAGTGCAGTGAGATACTTTAAAAATATGCTGCAACTTAATATTAATAAATAAATATCAGGGAAAAATACGGAATACTTGTTTTCTTTATTATTTAGGCTTTCTATAAGTTTTAGTTAACATTACCTTAAGGTAAACAGAGTATTTATAAAAGAGTGCATTATGTTTAATCTGGAAGCCTCAATGAGCATTAATAAATAGTGGCTAACATAATTACAATGTAAATAGATGACTCAAAGATAGAAAACATATATATATATATATATATCCAAATTCACAAATACCTATAAAACAAACACATTTGCATATATTCTAAGAAGGATGCAATAATAAGAAGAAAAGTAAAACTATTACAGGAGTATTGCAGCTACTGGCTCATTGTGTTAATGAATAAAATAATTATAATTTAAGATTGGAAAATACTTGTGTTGTTAAACCTAACTTGAAGGAAAAGTCAGTAATAAAATGCAATGAATAGAAGAGATAACAAAAAGATGACAGGTCCATTTCAAAGATAAGTCACCTTTGCTTAAATGACAAATGAAAATAAACTAACATTATTAGCTTTTCACTGATTTCACTGAAGTTGTAATTTCCTTTTTCATGAAAATGTTATATTCCTTTTTCTTACTTTGTTTTATTGGCTCTTTATGGAGGTGTATATATGTATTTGCTGTATATTATACCCATACTGATATTTTATGTATAAATTTAAAACATTTAATTTTGTTATAATCTTAGAAATTAAATTGTTTACTCTTATAACTGCAAACAGTTGTAGATGAAGGAGGAAACTTCCTTATTATTATGTGTTTATTAGCTATTAGATATTGTGTAACAGGGGGGAATTTTTTTTAAGATTTATTTATTTTTGAGAGAGAGACCGACAAAGTGAGAAGGGAGAAGGGAAGAGAGAGAGGGAGACACAGAATCTAAAGCAGGCTCCAGGCTCTGAGGTGTCAGCACAGAGCCTGACACAGGACTCACACCCACCAACCCAGAGATCCTGACCTGAGCCCAAATCGTACGCTTAACCAATGGAACCACCCAGGCTTCCCAGCATGAGGGGGTTAATAAGACTGAGAGACTGAGAAGCTTTGCAGACCTTTTCGATGGTTAATAAATATAAAGGGAGAAAGAAAGGAGATAAGCAAGTGCTAAGGAGAAGAGGCCAATGTAAAATTCCCCAGCTTTTGGTTGGAACCCAGAAGGTCTATAATGTACAAGTAAACACGAATCAGAAATAGCCTTCACAGGAACAAAGATTTAACTTTGAATCATCTCAATCTCTGTTTGATTCCTGTGATCTGTGAAGGCCATGTGATTGAGAAAAGCTAAAGTAGTCTTTAACTTTAAAGGTACAATGTTTACCATTCCATCATGTATATTTAGACATGCAAGGAAGACAAATGCAACCAAAATCATCAAAAACAAAACAAAATGTAAAGATAGATGAACAGTTGTACAAAGCATTTATATTTTTTTCAGATGTGAAAATTAAAACAGATATGAATAAAATTCAAAGGAGGGGCACCTGGGTGACTCAGTAGGTTAAGCATCCAACTCTTGCTTTTGGCTCAGGTCAGGATCTCACCATTTGTGAGCTCCGTACTGACAGCATGGAGCCTTCTTGGGATTCTCTCTCCCTCTCTTTGCCTCTACCCTGCTCATGCCCTCTCTCTCTTTCTCAAAATAAATAAACATTTTTTAAAAAGTTAGCATTGGTAAAGTCTTACTAATTCTACCTGAGATTCACTCTTTTACCAATCACGTTTTCTTCTTTTTACATATGCTTCTTAACCTCCCCCATGGTCCTCCGCCAAGTTTCCAGGATCCACATAAGAGTAAAAACATATGGCATCTGTTTTTCTCTGTATGACTTATTTCGCTTAGCATAACACTCTCCAGTTCCACCATGGGGGAGGGAAAGGAAAAAAAAAGTTAGAGTTGGAGGGAGGCAAACATAAGAGACTCTCAAAAACTGAGAATAAACTGAGGGCTGACGGGGGGTGGGAGGGAGGGGAAAGTGGGTGATGGGCATTGAGGAGGGCACCTGTTGGGATGAGCACTGGGTGTTGTATGGAAACCAATTTGACCATAAATTCCATATTAAAAAAAAACAAAACAAAAAAATTAAAAAAAAATATGCTTCTTAGAATCCACACAACTATTTCCCATTTTAATCCACTTTACCTTTTAGTTTAACTCTAGACTTTCCTTTTTATTTGAAAAGGGCTTCCTTGGGGAAAATAATTTTTAAATACTGTAAAATTTACAAAATTCACTAGAAGTGTTTTAAAATGACGGGATATTTTATTTGCATGCTATACAGAGTGATGAAGATCTCTTAAAAATAAAATACAATAATTTGCATAAGTTCTCAATATTTGTAAAATAAGCAGATTTTGCATGTTTTTTTCCTAGTTTGCATACACTTAATTATTTTTAAATTATTAACATATGTTTTGAAATGGATAACACTCAGCATTTGATATCTATGGACTCAATCATTTTAGCACAGGCAACGCAAGAGAAGGTTCTTTTTTATGCCTACACTGCAGACCTTTTATGTCTGTGACACACTCTGAGTCAGCCCCCACTGCTGTATTCACCACACCACATTTTAAATGACTGTTTCCATGTATAGCTTTCTTCAGTTCATTTAGTGTGGTGCACACAAGTGCTCTCTCTCTCTAAGTAAATAAACATTAAAAAAAAGATATTTAATATTATACAATTATTAAGCAAAAATAAATAAAAATTCGTTTTCCCTTTAAGTGAAAGGATTTACCAAGAACATTGATAGGAAAAATGCTTTTTAATTTCTTCCCAAGTCAATCTTCATAATTTATACATTTAAAAAGTAGAAATTGAATTGATAATCTTAAAAGGTATGTGGAGGGTTGCCTGGGTTGCTGGGCTCAGTCAGTTGAGCATCCGACTTTGGCTCGGGTCACGACCTCAGAGTTTGTGCATTCAAGTCCTCCATCAGGCTCTATACTGATGGCTCAGAACCCGGAGCCCGCTTCAGATTAAGTGTCCGTTTCTCTCTCTTCCCCTCTCCCACTCATGCTCTGTGTCTCTGTCAAAACTAAACAAAACCATTTTTTAAAAATTTCAAAAAAAGGTATGTGGAGAGACACCTGGTGCATGTGAGTGTTCTCTCTCTCTCAAAGTAAATAAACATTTTTTTAAAAGATATGTAGCATTATACAATTATTGAGCAAAAATAAATTTAAAAAGTTTATTGGGGGGCGCCTGGGTGGCGCAGTCGGTTAAGCGTCCGACTTCAGCCAGGTCATGATCTCACGGTCTGGGAGTTCGAGCCCCGTGTCGGGCTCTGGGCTGATGGCTCGGAGCCTGGAGCCTGTTTCCGATTCTGTGTCTCCCTCTCTCTCTGCCCCTCCCCCGTTCATGCTCTGTCTCTCTCTGTCCCAAAAATAAATAAACGTTGGAAAAAAAAATTAAAAAAAAAAAAGTTTATTGGCCCAATCTGGAACAGGGGCCCAAAAAACATACCAGGGACAAAAACCCAGTCCAGCCTGAACTGCTAGTGACCAGGAGCTGGGTGTGTTCATCTGGGCATCCCCAGCTCCCAGCATGCACTGTGCACCCTTCAGGGACTAAAGGGAACATGCAGTGAACTGTACATCTAAAGTCAGAGGACACTGGGTGTGAATCTTGGTTTCGCCTCTTTCTCAATGGTGGTCTCTGAGAAGCCCTCAAACCCCTGGAGCCTCAGGCGACTCATCTTTTATTTTAATATTTTGCATTTGTAATATTTATATTGAACCTTATTTTTTGGCATGTGAGAAGCTGTACTTACTTATGGAAAAACTTGCGACTCTTGGTGGTGGTGATAGTTTCACGGGTGTATACTGACTCCCAAACTCATTCAGTTGTGTAGGTTAAATAGAGACAGCTTTTTACGTATCACATTAAACATTTTTGTTACATTTTTATGTTCTCAGGAAAAGACTGGTTATTTTGTAGCCATGATTACAAATAACCACCAGATTCCATTTTAAACCTGTTTATTTAATTGGTGACCAGACTCAGTGTGATCATTGGGTGCTTTGACCAGATAACACACTTCTAATGTTTATTTTTGAGAGAGAGAGACAGAGACAGAGAGTGAGTGCGGGAGGGGCCGAGAGACAGAGAGAGAGAGAGAGAGAGAGAGAGAGAGAGAGAGAGAGAATCCAGAAGCAGGCTCCAGGCTCTGAGCTGTCAGCATAGAGCCCGACTCAGGGCTAGAACTCACGAACCATGAGATAATGACCTGAGCCGAAGTCAGAAGTTCAACTGAGGGCACTCCCCACCCCCAATCCCACTCCCTGATAACACACTTCTAAAAGTGACAGCACCATACTTTTGAAAGTGAGTCATTTTGTTACAACTTCACTGTGGTGAATACACTGCCAACCAATCAACAGTCTCATCTGAATAACCACACCTCCATAGCTGACATTAACCAACACTCCCCTTTGAAAGGCCACCAATCCCTAAACTTGCTTCTCAAACCCTATGTTATATTACATCCCCACTTTGCAAAGAGAGACTTCATTGACAAAGAAGTAGAACTCTCTTCTACTTGAGTAGGTAGTGCATTTAGGGTTTGTTTTCCTATATTGCTACTGCCTCCTACTCTTTCACCTTTCAATGATATGACTCATGATTTTTTAAGTACAGTTAAGATTTCTCCACTTTTTGGTATACACATTTCAATAAAAGTTTGTAGGACAAATGATACCCCCTTAAGCTTCCGGGAATTTTCCAGGAATACTTAAGGACTCAAGGTAAGGAACACCTTAGTGCAGTCCAAAATTACTAGGAAGCTTCTGATAACAAAAAGTGAAGTTAGATATGACATTGGTTTGATATATTATGTCACTGTATTTTCTGTTAAATAAAGATAATTTCTCACAGAGCAGGTTTGTTAAGAGCTGGAAATAGTAACAAAAGTTATACAACAACAGCATTGATGAAACACAATAATGTTAGCCTTCCTTATAAAGGGTCAGTTTCATTGCTCTCAGGGTTTGGATGGATGTGTCTACCATCATAAGTAGACCCTAAATATCCTAAGTAAGTCTATGATAAATGATTACATACCCAAGGTTTGCTGTGTGTCATTTCTTACTGGATGTTGTCAAAATCATTCCAGTTGTCCAAACTGAAAAACCATAAGCAGATTTGACAATCCCTCACCTCTTTCCCTCACAAATCAAATCCCAGTAACCTATCTTTTGTAAGTGTAATTTATAAATGTCTCCCAAGTCTATTCATTTATTTTGAATCACATTGCCACCATGCACAACTGAATTCACCATCATTTTATGCCTTGGTATAGCCACAATTTTCCTGTTTTCCATCTTTTCTTTAGTATACAAATATTCCTGAAAAAATAATTACTTATATTGTAGTCAGTGTTTTATTGAAACAGACACGTCATTCTCCTGTCCAAAACCCACAGGTTGGGGGCGCCTAGGTGACTCAGTCAGTTAAGCATCTGACTCTTGATTTTGGCTCAGGTTGTGATTTCATGGTTCTGTAAGATTGAGCCCCACATCAGGCTCTGTGCTAACAGTGTGAAGCCTGCTTGGGATTCTCTCCCCCCCCCCCAGTTCACGTGCTCTTTCTCTCAAAATAAATAAATAAACATTAAAAAAATCTTTATTTTATCCATCGGATAAAGTAAAATATATTTAATAGCATATGAAAGCATAATGTGGGGTTGCCAGAGGCTGGGGGAGGGGATGGACAAAATGAGTGAAGGGGCTAAAAGTACAGTCTTCTAGTTATATATGTCATGGGGGTGCAATGTACAGCATGTATAGTTAGTAATACTATAACCACTATATAAATAGTATGATATAATCATACTATAGTTAATAATACTATATTGCATATTTGAGAGTAACTAAGAGAATAGTTTCTAAAAGTTCTCCTTTATGAGAAAAAATAAATGTATACGCACAGTGTCAGATGATAACTGGACTTACTGTGGTGATCATTTTGCAACATATACAAATATGGAATCATTACATAGCATACCTGAAACGAATATAATACCACAGGTCAATTATATCTCAATAAAACAATATTAAAGCATGATGCTATGTAACTCCCCCTTTTTATATGAATCAAGATCCTTTGAACATAGTTACTTTGTTTAATTCCTTCCTACTATATGCCATCTTCATCATGTGCTTTAATACTGCACCTGCTTTAAACACACAATAAGTTCTCATTACTGGTTTATTCATTCAATAGCCATTTAGACTGTGAAAGCATTTATGTTATTCTTTTTTTTCTTGTTATATCACAGAACTTTATTTTATACCTTATATCTGAAAAATACTGTGGGTTTGTGTATTAGTCTGCTAGGGCTACCATTACAAAGTACCACAAACTAAGTGACTTCAACAATAGAAATTTATTTCTCACAGTTCTGAAGACCAGAAGTTCAAGATCAAAGTGTTAGCAGATCTGGTTTATCCTAGGACCTCTTTCTTTGGCTTTCAGATGATTACCTTTCCCTCTGTGTCCTTATTTGACCTTTCTTCTACGCATGTAAACCCTTGGTGCCCCTCCCTATTCTTATGGGGATACCATGTATATTGGAATAGGGTCCACCTCTCGTGCCTCATCTAATTTTAGTTATCTCTTTAAAGGCCCTATTTCCAAATTCAGTCCCATTCTAGGGTACTAGTCATGTTTCCAACATATAAAGTTGAGGGAGATAAAATTCAGTCCATAAGAGGGAAAAATTCTATCAATTTTTATTTACCTGAAAATATCTTTGTTTCTGGGCACTTGGGTGGCTCAGTCCGTTAAGCATCCAACTTCAGCTCAGGTCATGATCTTGTGGTTCACAGATTCGAGCCCTGCTTCAGGCTCTGTGCTGACAGCCCAGAGCCTGGAGCCTGCTTCAGATTCTCTCTCTCTCTCTCTCTCTCTCTCTCTCTCTCTCTCCACAGTATATAAAAACATTAAAAATAAAGCAAATATCTTTGTTTCAGTTTTATTATTGAAGGAAATTTTCCTCCACTGATGAATTCTAGGTTGCCATTCATTTTTATTCTGCTATTCCAGGGTATATGACTCTGTTTTCTGTCTTCCTTTCTATTTGTTTGTTTAGTTTTTATCTTTCTTTTGAGAAGTTGGTGGTAGGTGTCGCTGTTGCTTACTTCAAGATAATGCCTTTTGCTTTATTATCCTCTGTTTTCCATACGGTGAGGAAACCTGTAGTTTCCCTTGCATTTATCTTGAATGGGGTTCACAAAACTTCTCGAACACAAGTCTTAACACCTTTTCATCAACTTGGCAGAATTTTACTATATATCTCTTCACACATGTCATCCGTTCCATTCCGTTTCTCTTTTTACTCTTAGATTTCAGTTTCACATGTATCATACCTTTAATCTATCCTTCTCCATCTCATATTTTTCAATATTTTTGTACCTCAGTGCATCGTTCTCTGTATATGTAAGTCTGGGAATCTTCCAATTCACTAATCCTTTCTTTGACTATGTATACCATGCTGTTAAACATGTTCATTATATTTCTTTAAATGTCATTTATGGCTTTTTGATTTCTGGAAATTTTATTTGGCTTTATTTTGATTTGGTAACTTTAAAAGCCACCATTTTACCATTTATTTTTTTATTTGTTCTGTTTATATTTTCCCCCAAATTGTTCTCTTTTTATGTCTTCTTTTGAGTTAATGGAGTGGGTTTTTTTTGTTTTTTTGGTTTTTTGCTTGTTTGATTGTATATTATTTTGAGATGCCATTTCATCTCTGTATTGGCTTTTTAAGTTATCCTTTCCAGGGGAGGGAGGGTTGAAGGAATGAGCTTTAGAGTATGCATAGAATACCTTCAAGTGGTATTTCACCCCACATGCAGTATTAGAACTCTACAATGGTATACTTCTGTTCCCCATCTCCCAGCCTTTATGCTGCCTTTGCCATAAATTTACTTATACAAATGTTGTAAACTTCATAATACATTATTATTGCTGCCTAAAACAGTCAATTACTTTGTAGACATACTTTTAAAGTACTTTATAGTCCTAGATATGGCAATTTTAATTTTGAATCAAACAATTTTTTTAATAAAGGTAAAATAACACTTTTCACGAATAGCATAAGATCTAAGTATTATAATCACTATAATTTTACCTGTTTATTGTATGTTTATTTACACTGTTTATTTACACTGTTATTGTATGTGATATATTTACATTAAATAACATAGTAATTAATCTTAAAGTGTTACTAAAATTCTACTGGCCATCTAGGGGAGCCTGGGTGGTTCAGTCGGTTAAGCGTCCAACTTCAGCTCAGGTCATGATCTTGCAGTTCACATATTTGAGCCCCACGTTGGGCTCTGTGCTGACAGCTCAGAGCCTGAAGCCTCCTTCAGATTCTGTGTCTCCCTCTCTCTGCCCCTCCCATGTTCCCTTTCTCTCTCTCTCTCTCTCTCTCTCTCTGTCTCTCAAAAATAAATAAACACAAAAAAATAAAAAATAAAAAAAATTCTACTGGCCATCTAAAAGATTGTCAGTACACTTAAACATTAGGTTTTAATAATTCTGCTATAGGAATAAATACAATTAAATTTAGCAACAATAGCCTTATTGACTTTATTTTCATAAGTTTCAAACTGTCAAGGGGTACAATCTTTTACTTACAAGGTAAATAAGGTAGGGATCTACTACCCAGCATAGTGGCTACAGTTAATAATACTCTTCTGTATATCTGAAATTTGCTAAGAGAGATCTTAAGTGTTATCACTGATAAGCGATTGAAGCAGGAAAATGATCACCTTTAACCCAGAAGACTGACCTACTGCTTGCATAGTTTCAATAAGGATCAAATACATGCTGGTTACTATATTCTTACAGGGTCTCATGACTATCTTTAAATCTCATCAACAGTTAACATCAAACTGAATGGTAAACACCAGAGAAATCTTGCGAAAGTAGTTTTAGGGGTAGAAATTTGAAGAAGACATTTATGATCTAACACTCTCTGCATGTCCCCTCCTTCTTGAGCATGAAGCACATAACTACCATCTTCATAAAGCAACAGTGCAGCTCTTTCTGCCCATGGGTCCTGTCCCAGTGTTATTCTGATAAACTTACTTAGCTGCACCATAAAATATCTCAAGAATTCTTTCTGGACTATTGAGCTCAACATCCTGCAACATTACTACACGCACAACATAACAATGATAACTATATGAAGTGGTGGATGTGTTAATTAACTCGATGGTGGTAATCATTTTATAATGTATGTCAATCATCCACATTTTATACTTTAAAAGACAAATTTAGAATTTCAAAAATATTTTTCTGTGTAGAGCAAATTATCAAATGCTCACTTGCATCTGTGTCAAAGATAATTTTGATTCAATTGTTATTTATTTATAAAATAGTATATGTGCAATACGCATCTCACCATTTGCATCGTTTTAAAGAACAGGGTATAATATTATGTCTATTCAATAGTCTAGGTACAATTTTATTAGTTACTTTTCTAGTACAAAATTGAACCACTAACCTTAAAATTTATGGATACACAGAATATGAAATGAAGAGCATGAATGAAAAGAATACTCGGGGCGGCTGGGTGGCTCAGTCAGTTGAGTGTCTGACTTCGGCTCAGGTCATGATCTCACAGTTTGTGAGTTCGAGCCCCGTGTCCGGCCCTGTGCTGACAGCCCAGAGCCTGGAGCCTGTTTTGGATTCTGTGTCTCCCTCTCTGTCTGCCCCTCCCCAGCTCATGCTCTGTCTCTCTCTCTCTCTCTGTCAAAAATAAACACTAAAAAAATTTAAAAAAAGAAAGAAAAGAAAAGAATACCCAAGAAACAATTGCAGAAACATGACTCTAGTACCTAACTTTTACTTAGTTAACCATAATAATAGTCTTAAATCAGCAAAAAGTTTGGCTTCAGAAAAGGGGGAAAGGAATACCATTAGCTCCTCTCTGTATCCCTTCTCCAACACAATTTAGCCTGACATTTTATTCACAATCATTATTTCTTGTTCTACCATTGGGTAAGTAATCATGTAAAGAATGGCAAAATGTTCTTGCCAATGAAGATCATACAACACCAAGATGGGCACAAAACTAATCTATTGCTGAGATGCTTTTGGTAGTGTATTATGGAAATGTATCTAGGTTACTTGAAAATCTCCTTTTTGAATGTTGATTTTCATATTTTAATACATATAGAATATATTAATAACTATCTTGCCTAGAAGAGGAATAACAGAAGACCTATAGACATGAAATCATTAAACATTAAAACATCAAGGCCCAATATAGATACCATGTTTACCAGTGTCTCTAAATATCCCCGAAATCCAGAGAATGACTACGAATGGGATGATTAAGAATGTTTAAAGTTATTTAAGAATGATTAATAATGTTTCATGATTAAGACTATTTAAACATGATTAACAATGATTGAGGATTAAGGAGAAAAAAGATTAATTGTAATCTAACTTAAAAAGTCACTTGTATTAAGTAGGGGCTCAAAAATAAATTTAGACTAATACAGTAATTACATTTTAGCATCCCTATAATGAATTCACTGGGGATAATATAAGAGGGCACATTTACAATGAAACATTCTAGGGGTAAAAGAAAACAAAGATATGGAGACAAAAAAAATGTTGACTCAATTTTTATAGACACACATTTTAGCATAGTTTGGACAATAAATGCTTACATGTAATTAATCAGTTCCTCTATAGAGTATTATAATATTAAGACAAGTTTAACCATCTGAAAACACTTTCAGAGATTTGCGTCTTATATTGACAAGTGTAAGATAAAATTTAACAATGTGAAACTAGTATAAGCTCTCTACCTGAGATTTACTCTTTTGTCAAGGGCACAGAAATGTGACTGTAGATATATTGGATAGTCTCACAACTGTTATAGAAGTGAACCTTGAGCACATCATACAAGATTGTTTTGCTACTAGTTTACATTAAATTGAGTATTGGTGGTATGCCCAGTACTATGTTGAAGCCTTAATACTGCAAGGCATTGTTCTTGCCCTAGAGAGATTTACAGTTTGGAAGATAATCTGTCCATACTATGAAAAAGAGGGAATAAGAGAGAATAAAGTGCTGAATTCCAAGTTAATTTCTAAGATGGCTTTTTTAAATACTTTATTTTTCTGTAATAACTTCATGTGTTTATACTATTTGGAACTCTTGTTAATCTACTAGGGCAAGTTATATGATAAAATTATATGAAATATATGATATATTATAAAGCCTGAGATTCCTATAGATAATTTAAAGAGGAAAGTAGGGTAACAAATTCACCATTGTGAACTTTATAAATTAAGAACAGAGATGCTTTAGAAAAACAGTACAATGCTTTACCTCTGTAGATTTTTAAAGGAAGTGTAGATTTGTTTGTGGCAGCTATATTTTGATTCCTGCCTCTTCCATGAATCGGATTATAATAGCAATTTACTCATATTGGTAAAACAGTAGTATTCCCTTGATTAGAGTTTAGATATAATTATTTTCTATTGTGGTAATCAAATTTTATTTTAAATGTCTCTCATTTTAAAATGAAATTCAAACAAAATTTATGATTTAATATGGGCATACATCAAACTATATTTTAGGCTTTTATGTTTAAAACTTAAAATTGGTAGCACTGACTTGAATAAAAAATATTTTATGTACATGCAGAAAAAATATTCTCATTTCATTTGTCATGTAGAATATATTTTAGGAAATAAAATCATTTATTTAAAAATATACATTTTCTTTACAGAATATCACAGGAATTTCATCTCATGTAAATTTGTCCATTTCTTATCCCTATTGCATCTAATTACTCTTCAAGCATTGAATTAATTACTGAAATTTCTGTGAAAAATTAGAAGTGCAAATTATTCCTTTAATCATTTATTATTAATTTTGTATTGTATTCTAATTTTTTTGTTTGTGTTGATACACATTTAAAGTACACCAAGTATGGTTGAATTTCGAAGGCGTCTTCTTTATATCTGGGCCACTGTCCAGACCTAAAGCTGCTCAGCGTTTCCACCTCTGCCCAGAACTCCACACAAATTCCATCTGGATTGTCTTATTTGGCCCATGGACCTAAATGTTTTGGAGCATCATGAGAGATAATGTGTTACATTCTGAATATAGATTTTAGTTTTCTGCAGAATTTCCGCTTAGTGGACATACCATTATGATTCTGGATATACCAGCTTCTGGTTCAGAAGAGAATTCACAGACAAAAATAGGGAAATGAGGCTTATTTATCAAAATTTAGGCAATAGTTCAATTCACTGTCATAGTTTAGAACTCTCAGGGAAGAATGCAAAAAAAAAAAAAGAAGAAGAAATCTAGGTTCAGAAAGAATAAATTCCACAGGAATACTTAAAATCAATAATGTAAATTAAAGGAAATATTTATTTTGGTAGCAGAAAAAGACAGGAGTTACAAGAAATATGTGTAAATATGTTTGCTGCTATCGGACTTTTATTATCTCATTCACTAGAATTTTGCTAGTTAAATCAGTAACTTTAAGAATAACAAGTAAAGTACAACTCTATTAACCCAGACTATTTTTATTTGAAAAGCTAATGTACTGAATGATATAGTTGAATAAGCTTGCTTGAAAACAAACAGACTAATAAAAACATAAAATTAATATAAAATGACTCCTGGCTTGATTCTCAGTCCCACCTCTTAAGTTCTATGTACATTGGTTAGCAAAATCTCTTTAACAATTCTGACCCACTTCTTTAACTGCAGAATAAGGGGAAATAGGGCCTATCTCATAATGTATTCTGAAGGCTAAATGAAACACATAAATGTTCGCTTCAGCAGTTCCAGATTCAGTATAAAATTATTTTATTTACATACCAATGAGGCAATATACATTTAAAAAGATATAGACATTTATATTCTACTCTAATTTCTTCAAATTGAGGTTGAAAACCTTCTTCTATAAACGGCCAGGCAGCAAATAATCTGAGTCACAACTACTTATTTCTGTCATTGTTACATAAAAGTTGCCACAGGCTGTAGTTAAATAAATGAGTGACTGTGTTGCAATAAAGCTTTATTTACCCAAAAAAAAAAAAAAAACAAAAAAAAACTGTGAGCCTGATTTAGCCCACAATCATTGTTTGCTTATTCCTGGAGTAGGGAATTATATTTAGTATTAGAAATAAAGCACAGAATAAAAAGAAGAAAAGAAATTTAATAAATAGAACAAAAATTTTTCCTCTCCTGTTACCACTCTGTATTTGTTGTCCTGAGTGATACTGTTTTACCATGGCTTAATTTATATGATTCTCAACTTCCAATGTTTAATTCTATGCTTTCCAGTTTCGTATGTTCAAGTGTCTTTTTTTTAATGTCTCTATATCAAACTGATTATATAAAACAAATTCAAAACAAATTCTCTCATAAAGCAAATAAGATTCCTCTTCCCTATTCCTACGAATGGCATTGCCATTCTTGAAACTGTATGGCTATGAAATCTTAACATCGTTATGATATACAATATTCGTTGACTGATATAATCCTAATTCCCAATCCTTGTCTTCCTAAGCATTTTTTCAGCCTACCATAGCTGTGTCACAGAGTTCTATCCATTGAGGTATATGATGCATGTAGTGAGTATTTTAGAAGAGAATTCTGTCCTTTTTCTTTCTTCCTGAAAGATAGATAGGATAACTTGGGGGCAGAAGCTATCCAGTGACCATGAAGACAAGGCCATAAGAATAACAAATACATCAGCTGTAATAGAATTATGCCTCTAAAGACTAAGCCAATGCTGGCAGCCTTAACCTCTAAACTTAAGTGAGGAACAATCCCGAATCTGTTTAAGCTACTGTATTCAGGTTTTCTATCCTGTACAGTGAAAGCATCCTGATTAAGTTATCTTTGATTTTTTTTTCAACTCTTTAACTCCCAGCCCTGTTATATTGTTGGTTTCCAAATTCTGTTGATTCTTTACTGAGAAAAATGTTTCTATTATTATTCCCAAACATTGCATTCTGATTCACCTATTTAGATGAAACTTTAAATTATCCAGAGTAAAAAGATATGGAAGAAAAAACTCTAATGTTCTATTATTAGGGCGCCCACATGTCCTAATTTTCTTCGACAGTTAACACCTGGTGTACTGGTGTAATTATTAATAGCATTCTTTTCAACAGTGTCTAGATTTAACAATAAACTATAAGTTGTCTATAATCAATCTATTATTGATTCATGTAGATCAGTTTAGTTAATAATCTAAATAGCGGAATCTTAAAAACTGGACAGACTGACATTTAGTGGATCTGGAAGAACATAATGACATTGATTGCTCATTTATCTCAGTGTCAAGTTTTGATTTCTGCATTGGATATTTCAGCATCCTCTGTGATACATATTAGGCTAGACTTAAATGGTTTGGGTATAATTGAAAGCTGTTGTTTTGTTTTGTGGGAAAGTCAAGCATGAAACTGTATCGTTTGAAAAAGCAGGATTCATATCGCAATGACTCATTTTCTAAACAGACCTCAGACCTTTTATAGAATCTCCCACTCCTGTTGCTGTCACCAAAAGCAGGTACTGTTCTTCACTTTTGCATCAACATCAGATGTGGATGACTCAACAGAGGCTTATTTTACTCCTAGCACACTCTCATTAAAAACTGAAGTTTACTTAAGGTTGGCTCAACTGCTTTAAGTTACATAGATAAAGTTTGCATCACTGGGATTTAGAAAATCTTGCCGGTCGAATCAGCAAAGTCCAGAGGTTACTGTTGTGCTTGTCACAGTAAAAGTAGTTAATGAATAAACAACTTTTTCTTTCTTCCCCCTTCACAGTGAGCCATGTGAGTTATCATACACAGAAGTTTAAGAAACTCTCAATACAACCTAATTGACCTGGTCCTATTTTTTTTCCCTTTAAAAAACCACTCCAGGGTGCCTGGGTGACTCAGTCTGTTGAGTGTCTGACTCTTGGTTTCAAGTCAGGTCATGACCCCACAGTCATGGGAGTGAGCCCTGCATCTGGCTCTGTGCTGAGTGTGGAGCCATTCTCTCTCTCTCTCTCCCCTTGCCCTTTTCCCCCACTAGAGTTCCCTCTCTCTCTCCCCAAAATTAAAAAAAATACCATTCCATTTTCACTTTAGTTTCTATTCTGAATAACTCAGTAAACTCTCTTCTAAGTTTAAGCTACATTTTGGAGACTATCTTTCTGAATACTGTCCTACCAGCAGTTGCCTCTATATATTTGCTGTCACCCTAATCATCAGATGTTGAACTTTTCTTTTATGTATTGTCACATGAACACTGCATTTTTTCATTTAATATCTAGAAAAATCAAATTATTTAAAATAAATTAATTTGGATTTTTGTACAGCTCTCAAAGTCTTTAGATTCCCCTCTGAAGTAAGCTCAAACACCTTACCTTGACATTTGCGGTCATGAACAATAAACTCCATTTGTTGTATCATCTTTGCCTCTTCAAGCCCCTAACACAAACCCTTGTTCAAAGAGAAGCTCATAGTCCATTTTCATTTCTTAGTTTAAAGTTTTACTCAAACCTTCTCCCTAACCGTAATATGTTCCTCTCTTATTCCTAAAAGAAATCTAAATAACTATTTGTGTCATAATGGAAAAACTTCTTGTTCAAATGAGATCATCTGAATTTCTTTCTTCTCTGACTCTACATAGGACCGGCATTTGTGAGATATGTTTTGGCACTTCAGTATGTCTTACTTGAATTAATAAGTACTTTTTGATGTTTCCTGTATGTGTTTCCCAAATAGTTCCTTGAGAGAAATTATGTATTTGATTTATATCCCATTTTTGCCAATTATTACAGAACCATAAATGTGTAAAATTTTAAATGAGCAACTTTTGGTAAAAATTGAGTGAATGGGTATAATGTTGACCAAATTTAATAATATGTGGACATATAAAGACTCTTTGTCTTACTCTTGTGCTAGCTTATATTTAAATATGCTCTTCAGGTTATTTCCCCAATTTTTAACCTCTTCCTGCAAATTACAGTATCTGTAAAATGGAGGAACTATGTTCTCTACACTATTTGTATTATAGGCAATAGTAAAGCGTACTATAGACATGAGCTCTTCCTAAATATTCTATGACCTTCCCTCAGTAACTTTCTTCCGTATTATGTTCCCTGAAGAGTCAGAATCAGGTTCCCAATCCAGCAGTTCCTACTTGAGAAAGAAGAGCGCACGATGATTTGATAACTGCTAGATTAGAAAGTGAATATGCCTTTCTCACTGCCAGAGACGTTGTCTGTGGCCAAAGGTGTCCCCATTTCCTATCGATGTACACATAGAACTCTCATTAAAACTGTGGAAGTTTTGAATGCACTTCTCCAAGGGTATGTACCCCTTTGTGCTAAAAGATGAACATTCCTAAAATAAACTCCTTTTACATCTAAATTGCAACTTGCAGGAGGTCTCACTCCTGAGCTGTGCACAAATAAAGAGGAGGAAGACTCTCCTGTGGATAATGAGTATATGCAGAATTCTTTAGTGAATAATCACAGACACTGGTTAAGGCAAAATGCAGCTGTGCATGCATAATAAGAGTCACAAAAAGCTGTGCTGTTAGGAGCATGATTCGCTGCTGTGGGTAAAAGAAATTAATCTGGAGATGAAAATGTTATTATGGCACTGGCTTAAGAAACTATACGATAAACTTAATGTAATTACATTTAATATAAATTTAAGAATGTAGCATAGTCACTGGATTTGAAAAAGATGATTCTAAGAGAATATGAAAGACCCATGATGGTAATTATTTAATAATGCCTCAGGAAACATCTATTTAGAAAGTTGGATATGCTTTTCAAAAACAAAGAAAATAAAGTTGAATATGCTCAAAAAGTTAAATACAAACAATAAATTATTTACATTTAGGATGGGTAGGTTTTGAAAACTATCATTTTGCAGACTAAGATCACACTCTAATCTGGATTTGCCAAAATTGGGGCTTGGGACCAAAATCAGGCTTGCATAGAAGAAAAGGAGAAAAGGGATTGGCCCTTTGACCCTCATCTTGCCCCTTACTCTCTTGTTTACTTTGTCACTGTTCTTTCTTTTTTGTCTCTGCACTTCTGCTTTTCTACATTCTTACTCCCCCCCCCCCGCCGCTCCATTTATATTTGACCTTTTCCTGTTCACCTGCATCCTTTTCACCCTTAATAGCATCCCTCCTCTTTTCCTATATCCTTACCCATGATATTCAGGGAGTTAAAGTTTTTATGTTATTTCATGTAGATGAAAAACAGGAGAATGCAAAACCTGTATGCCAACCCTCCTCCATCTTCTACCATCTTCAAGGATTATTGGTAGGTAAGCAATAGGTAAATAAACACCAAAATTTAGCAAAAATTGGCTAAATTGGCTGTTGTATGTTATATAATCAATTAGTCAAGAGAGAAAAACTGGGAAAAACTATCATGATGGTGTGTTTTTTTTTTTTAATGTTTATTTATATTTGAGAGAGAGAGAGAGAGCATGAGCAGGGGAGGGGCAGAGAGGGAGGGAGACACAGAATCTGAAGCAGGCTCCAGGCTCTGCAGCACAGAGCCCAACACAGGGCTCAAACCCATGAACCGTGAGATCACTACCTGAGCTGAAGTTGGTCGCTTAACCACCTGAGCCACCCAGGCACCCCATGAAGGTTTTTATAAGTATCTTTTCCTCTGAATGTGAGTCTTGAACTCAGGACCCCAAGATCAAGAGTCACCTGATCTACCACCTGAATCAGCCAGTCACCCCAAACTATTATGAGGTTGATGAAACAGCAGGGACTCAACAGAGCTGAGGGCGAACCTTAACTCTGCGATATACAGTACTAATTTGTAATTTATGCTAAAAATAGCTGTTGGACTTAGCCTTAACATATTCTACAGTCTATTTCTCTCTTACTCGATTATCTTTTAGTTTTGTTTTTTAATTAAAAAAATTAATGTCTATTTATTTTTGAGAGACAGAGAGAGCGAGACAGACAGAAAGAGAGAGAGAGAGAGAGGATAAGCATGGGACAGGCAGACAGAGGGGGAGACACAGAATCTGAAGTAGGCTCCAGGCTCTGAGCTGTCAGCACAGAGCCCGACTTGGGGCTTGAACTCACTATCCATGAGATCATGACCTGAGCCAGAATCAGAAGCTTAACCGACTGAGGGTTAAGGGTTAAGGTTAAGGGTTAAGGGCACCCAGGTGCCCCTATTATCTTTTATTTTTTAAAAATAAAAGATATGTTTTTAAAAGGGTATGTAGTTTTTAAAAGGGTATGTAGTTCCCTAACTAAGAAGTACAACTAACTATAAGCCCACAGAACTTCCATAAGAAGTATTCTGCCCACGGAAATATACTAATTCTGGGAACTGGAAGCCCCATTATGTAACTTTAGTTGATAAATTCATCCCATCAACATAGAGTTCTACTATAAATGTTTGAGTATGCATGTCTCATTACCATCAGCCAGTGAACTTGGTTTCAGAAGACTGGGATGTGTAACTCAACACAAGAACAGAGAAAGCGTCTTTTAGGTAAATGTTTCTCAAGCCTGGCCACATATTTGAATTACCTGGGGATCTTTTAAAAAGTACATGTTTTGTCCCCACCTCAAAGTTGTCAAGGATGGGGTCTGGGCATCAGTATATTTTAAAAACTTCCCATGTCTTTCTAAAAAGTGCCCCTTGATATATGACCATCTGCTATAAGTAATCGGGTTACATTTATGGTTGGAAGCTCCAGGGAGGTCATAACCCTACAATTCGTTTTTCAATAGGCAAGTTGAGAGATGTAATCATTCAATTTCTGTATTAAAAATTTTGGGGCTCGGGGCGCCTGGGTGGCTCAGTCGGTTAAGCGGCCGACTTCGGCTCAGGTCACGATCTCACAGTCCGTGAGTTCGAGCCCCGCGTCGGGCTCTGTGCTGACCGCTCAGAGACTGGAGCCTGTTTCAGATTCTGTGTCTCCCTCTCTCTCTGACCCTCCCCCGTTCATGCTCTGTCTCTGTCTCAAAAATAAGTAAACGTTAAAAAAAAATTAAAAAAAAATTTGGGGGCTTTAAGTTGTTGGTGTGAGATGTCAACTACATGAGCAACATACTGTCGGTCCCAGTACCTGTCATAATTGTTTGGATACCAGTCTACCTTCATAATTCTCCCTAAAAGCATTTGAGCCCATATAATGCCTTTATTGTGTTTTAAAAAGCTTTCCTCAACCACCATTTTAGCTTTAATTATTCCATCTTCTTTCTGTCAGTTCTGTCTGTTGGCAAGGTCTGTCTGTTGGTGAAGCATCATCCCTGCTATATGAAAAAGATGGTCGTTAAGGAAACTGACTATTATTATAATGCTTTTGAGTTGTGTTCCCTCCAAGGTTACCAGGTTGTCTTCTGGAACTGATAAAGTTACCATTAATCATGACAGAAGAAAGTTACTATTTCCCCAATCTATGCTGCTGCCACCACTCAAAGCATTATTAGCACAATTGAATAAACCACTACCACTTTCTCAAGCTTTGCTATGCAGCTGGGTCAATTTAGTGTTTCATTTACTGTACAAATATTTAATTAAACTTTAATAGGTGTCAGGTTCTCTGCTAGAAGCGAGAAGTAACTGTTTCTGTAGTTGACAATACTTTTAGTGCAGTTTCTGCCTTCTGTTGACATCCACAGAAATAACATGGCAACCAAAATCATTGCCCTGCCCTAACTTCAGCTCACCCAAGGAGAGAAAATTCCTATTTCCACTTTTGTGACACCTTCTTTTATTTTGGTACAAAAGCGCTATTGGCTTGTTATTGGACTCTTCTCACAGCTTTTTCATTTGAAAATGTTTTTGACTGGTTCTTTTTGTTTGTTTGTTTGATTGAAGGGTCAACTTTATTCCCTAGGGAACTTGAAGAGCTGTGTGCTTATGTGTGAAATGGGAAAGGGACTTTTATTCTGAATGACATGCACCATGTTCTGTTAAATAATGTTTGTTTGTTTGTTTTCCTTTTCCCCACAAGCTGAAGACATTGGTCTTGGAAAAATTCCTCACCATCTGTTCCTCAATCCTTTATGCTGACAAACTCTGAGAGACATTTTGTGGACATAGGGGAATTATATGTAGGCTCATGATATGACACTTATAATTAGATATAATTATTTCATTGATCATTTATTACACATTTGTAACTTTAAATTTTATTACTATTTACCGTGCTTTAATAATATACATTTGTTTTTATAAGAAACTATTTAAGAGGCACCTGGGTGGCTCAGTTGGTAAAGTGTCCAACTGCAGCTCAGGTCATGATCTCACGGTTTGTGAGTTCAAGCCCCACGTCGGGCTCTGGGCTGACAGCTCAGAGCCTGGATCCTGCTTCAGATTCTGTGTTCCTCTCTCACTCTGCCCCCCCCCCCCAACTCGTGCTCTCTCTCTCTCTCTTAAGAACAAATAAAACGTTAAAATTTTTTTTAAAAAAGAAACTATTTAAAATGGTTATATAGTACATTCCATATAACACACCTCTTAGTAACCAGTGAGAATTTTGTAGGGAAGGGTGTTTGATTTCTTGTCTGAAGTATACGATGTCTGCAGACCAGTTGTTGGAATGTATCGGAAAAAGCTTTTGTGTCTCACTTGAGAAAAGTAACAAAAATGAATATGCAAAATAAACAATAGCTTATCAACACATCTTATTCAATATTCTAGAAAAGTAGTTTGTAGTCATTATCTAGTCTGTATCAGTATTATCAAACTTGGCAATACATTATGTATACAATCTCTACATTTTTACTATTAGGATCTATATAAACAGAAAACACTATGGAAAGAGTAAAGTCTTTTATTTTGAAACCCAAGAAGTGCAATGTATGAACAGCAAAAGGCAGTGGGAGACTGCCAGCCTCTCCATTGATATAGCTCTTTTCATTTTCTCCTGGGGTCTTGCTGGTCATGGGATTGTATCAAATATTCTTAACAGCATGAAATAATCAACAAACCGGAACTAGAGAAAGAGCAAGATCAGTAGGTAGGAAAATGTTCTGATGGATTAAAAAAAAATAGTTATGAAATTTGGGGATACAAAAATCTCTCTTATAGTTCTATTAAAAATATGTACTTATAAAATGATTTTTAAAAGCATCATGTGGGTACCTTAAAAAAAATCCTACCCTTGCTCATACTTTCCTGGATGTGATTTATAACACAGGAGCTTCTCAAGTCTAAAACTAGACAAAAAAAAATTATGTTTAGGAAAAGCAGCTATTTTAGTAACACTTTTCATTTGCCTTTAAATCTAACATCTTAGAATTATAACCAAGAGGAATAATACAAAATATAATAAACCTCATACTTCCCAAAAGTTTCTCCAATTCACTTCAAATTCTCTTTCATGAAAGTTCTTTCTTCTCACTCATATATCACATATTATAGTCTCAGCACTCTGCCTACATGCACTTTCTAGGGAAATGTTCCATGTGATACATTTGTATCATGGGGGTCTACAGACTTAATGTAAATTTGTAGTTCCCAGTGAGAAATTTTTAATTTTATACTTTCACTTTTATAATAATTTATTATTAAAACAGTATGGATAACCCAAATAGAAGATTTTTTAAATGCTACATGATTTTAGTGGGGCAGGTGGTGGTGGGGGGGCTTGTATTTGTCTTTGTTTTTCGATTTTGGTGTTAGTTCCAAATGATGATTTTCACCATTAAGAAATTAGTAGCAAGAAATAGCATTACCTTTCAGTTTATGTTAAAGGTATGGTTAGATCAAATTTTACCATTGATTATCTCAAATTAAATAATACTCTTTGCATTGCAATAGATTTTCATGACAATGGTCTTGAATGAATCACCTCTTTGCGTGTTCACACCCTTACAGCATGACTTCAATGTGACTAGCAATCCATTTATGCACCTCTAAGAACAGAACTGGCTTCTGTCTCACGCTGGCCAACAGAATGTGGCAAAAATGATATTGTGTGAGTTTGACTCAAGAGGTCTTGCGGTTTCCATCCCTGCCCTCTCAGAATGCTTCACCATCATGAAAGAAAGAGTCTAGCCTGACAGTATATAAAAAGCCATGTGGATAGGAACTAAGACATCTCAGCTGAAGCTGGTACCAACCACCAGACTTTGTAAATGAGGCCATGTTGGGCAATCCTACCCAATTGCCTTGTTGATGCATAAAATTCTGAGGAAACTGTTTTTAAGTCATTGAGTATAGAAGATAACTCATGTAGCCGTATCCTATTTTTAAATATTAATATATTTTCCATTGTTATATGAACATCATATTGTTAAACGTCATATCATTAAAACATCACATCTTTAAAATTCCCTAATCCAAAGTTCCCTAAAAGTACTTAATTATAAGAAATAAAATATAATTTTTATTGAAAAAATGATAAAGAATAATTAATATTTTTCCATCTCAATATTACAGTTCACCCCGCCAATATTTGGGGGAAAGTTTTTGACTCTTAAATATTTTGGGGGGCTCAGAGGTTGGAAAAATAGTTTTATCTTGAACTCTGCCTAAGAAACTAGTATTGGGTGTTTCATGACAGAGAGAAAAACAAAATCTTCCATGATTCTTTCCATTTCTGGAGGAAGATATTTGAAGACATATTTTGCTCACCATAAGAATGCATTTTAGGGTGGCCTGGGTGACTCAGTCAGTTAAGCCTCCGACTCTTGTTTTGGGCCCAGGTCATGATCTCACAGTTCCCGAGATCGGGCCCTGTGTCCAGCTGGGCTCTGACAGTGCAGAGCCTGCTTGGGATTCTCTCTCCTTACCCTCTGCCCCACCCCATGAGCATGCACTCTTTCTCTCTCTCTCTCAAAATAAATAAATAAACAACAACAAAAAAAAGAATGCATTTTAGGGAGAAACATTGATCCTCCACTTTCATATTGGCTTTTTACTATATAGTATCTTTGTTTATTTGACTATAAAATCAATAATCTTTAATAAAATATTTTAGACAAATGGAACTAGATTGAAAAAAAATAATTATCTAACAGTTTGAATTGCGTTTCAGTAGAAGTTTAGAATGGTAGATATCAGAATATTATTAGAAATCAAAATGACCTCTCTTGTTTTGCTCTGGAAAAATATTGATGAGCTGGAGAGCTAATTGGGAGGGGGAAAGTTATCAAATACATTCTGTATGGGAAGTGATGTGGATAATGTAAATCAAAGACTAACAAGCAAGTAACTCCTTCAAGGAAAGAGCTTGGTTATAACCTATTGGAACCCTGAAAACTAGTGTTTGTTTTATCGTTATTTGCTTTCTCCTCTTTTAGATCTGCATTAAGAGATGCCTCTTTTGCATGACTATTTATGTGTTCTGTATTAGGAACAATGATCTTTATACATATCCCATGTTAGTTTTTAATATGGGATATGTATAAAACAGTCTCAGCAAATAGGACAAGTTATCATTAGTGGGAAAGACTACTTTCATACTAGTTTACAATTTAAGTTTAGGTAAAGTATAGGTAAAGGTATGCAGAATGAGATGCCCCAGAATGTGCATAAAGATTATTTTGAGTTAAAAGAAATCAAACCCAGCAGATACAGGAAAGGCTTGCTGCCTTCTCCATTTACATTGGAAAGAAGAGCCTGTAACAGAAAGACAACTACTAACAGACTCTCCTTTACCTAAGGAACTGACCTGCATACCAGGGCAAATTTGTTTTTCCAAACATTTTTCACCTTCCTACAAATGAGTTTTCTCCCCTCTGAATCCCCAGCCTCTACCCCTCTCCTTAGCTCATATGAGCCTCCTCTTGTCTCACTGTCTTTGGACTCTCATGCCTGTGTGGATTCCCCGTAGATACACCTATTAAATTTGATTTTCTCCTGCTAACTGTCTCATGTCAAAATGATCCTAAGTCCAGCTAGAAGGACCACAGGGCAGAGGAAGTTCTTCTTCCTCCACGATAGGTAAAACTCCGTTTAGTTTTAAGTTTATTCTGTAAATAAATTATGAAAGGATACAGACATGATGTCTTAGACATAACATCATGTAAACATAAAATGATTATTTAGAAACAAAATAATAAAATTTAAATATAGACATGATGTCTTAGACAATAACATAATGGAAACATAAAATTAAAATGATTATTTAAAAATAAAATAGTAAGAGTAGAAATATAAAAATACAAAATATTAAGTTCACTTAACATTTTAAAGCTACGTATGATCTCCCAAGTGACACACAGCAAAACTATAGAGTGCTTTCTTGTCCTTGAGCTGAATTATCTCCATGTTATATAAAGAGTAAATATTTATACCCTCAGTTCCTACAATAAATATAGGCATGCCATAGGAGACATGATGTGAAAGCATTTGTTTATAACTACCTTAATAAATATTCTCCTGACTAATCTTTATACTGTAATGCACTTTGACAATAGAATTGACTATCTCTTTCCTGAATTTAAAGGTATGTAAATGATGCAATTTTCACCTCAGCCAGAGACCTTTATTTTTCTTTGATTGTGTCAATGACACAGGCAGAACATAGCCAAAGCTTCAAAAACTTTAATAGTTAACCATTTATAAGAAGTGGCACCTTTTAAATTAGCAAGACACCAAAAAGCATCTGTGTAAGAAATGTCAGAATGAAATACAGCAAAGCTGGCTTCATACTGAGAATCTTTATCAGAGTGCATAAGTCTTTTCCCTTGTGGTCCTTATCCTAGCACGAAGATCATAGGGGAAATAATTGCTAAAGGGTGCAGCCAGCTGAGTTTCTATTTTATCTTTACATTTACGAGAAAGAAGATAAAGGGCAGTGCTCAATCTAGCAAGATTAGAGTTTATGGTTCCCCTTGGATGTTAGTCTTGAACTTGGGTAATACAGGTTGCATTTCCTAATGAACTGACGATGTGTGAAGATGAACAACTTAAACCTTCTCTAAACAAAAAATATTTCCAGTGGAATACAAAGGCTCCACAATTAATTAGTCTTTTTAAGAAATTTTTTATGGCTTTATTTACTCTCAGGTTATTAGGATATGCAGTCATATTCCATGTTTAACAAATGGGAAAAAAAGGAGACAGTGTATTTCAACCTAATAGAGAATGAAGATCAAGGTAATTAAAACAAAATTGAATAAGGAAGACCAGAGACTCAGGGTGTGAGAGCACCTTTAATAGAATTATTTGATTGACCTGCTTCAGGAACAATATAACACAGTGTTTACTCAGAAAACTTTAGGTGTTTGGCAGAATTTGTCATTTTTGTTTTGGAATAGGGAATTTCAATGGTGGTATATACTAATAGGAAATAAACCAAAATAAACTCTAAGTATGCTCGAGCACATAGCTATATCATTAAAAACAAATAGTTTCAAAGAGCTTACCTTCCTTGTACTTTAATTAATGGTCTCCTGCACAGCAAAAACTAAAGAAATCTGCACTTCATATTTATGTATTCATTTATTTATAGTCTGCTCTGGTATAGAAATGTTATAAGGTAGTTCAATATTATGTTAGTGTGTATATCTTTCGTATTTTTGAGTACACAAAGATATCCTAAATTATCTAAGATTTCTCAAAATCAAAGAGTGTGTTAATCATTAGTTTATCAATGATTGTTGACTATTAATGGTTACACACCAGTACAGTGCAGATCAATACTTTAAGTTTTACATTCTTTGATCAACAGCATGTAAAGAAGATAGTCTAAATAATATTACCTTAGATAGGTGGGTTTTACAAAATCCCACTGTATTGAAATATAAATATTCTTAGTTTAAGATGCAACTATTTGAAAGTGTGGAAAAAGATTTACTTGTGGTTTTTCAAAGTTACCAGTTAATTTCTATTGATCAGCTGTAACTGACATGGATATAAATTCAATTGTTTCTATGAATTGATTGATATCTAGATTAACATTCTTAAAACTGTCAATAAGAATTTGTTCTTTAAGACAGATAATCTAAAATTTTACCTGAATTTCACTGAAAAATAAAAAGTTTAGAGAAGTACATGAACACATCAATGACTGCAATACTCAAAGGGAATCTTTCTAGAGTATTAACTGTCAACTGTTTTAATCAGTGCAGCATAAAATCTTGACAAGGTCAGTTAAAATGACTTTCCAAGTATTTAGTATCTATGTCATATGCATCAATAATTAATTCTGGATAATTTTATGTTTTAGAAGACAGGCTTGGATAATAGGAACAGTACAGACTTCAAAGAAAAAGAAAAAAAATTGTTCTCATCCCAAATGAACTCTCAACTAGGTGTGAAATCTAAGGACTAATGACCTACCTTCATTAAAGACTTATTTTCTTATTTGTAAAATAGAGGTAACATTTTACACATGGCTGTTAAGGAACATTTAACACATTGATTCTTACATAGCTTACATTGCTAAATAGCAAATAAAATGGCCATTTACCAATTTTCTTTCTTTTGTTTCTAAGAAAGTGGCTTTCTGTAAGTTTTTTTTTTCCAATTCAAATGTTAAGACAGAAATTAGTCAAGCATAAAAATATTCACAATTTTACTTGTATCCATATAGTATTACATTTGTAAACCTGGTAATATTGACAGTCGAGTTTTATGTCAGCATAAAGTGTGTAATTGTCACTGTGAATGCAAAGCAAGTAAAAATTAGGGGCTTAAATAGGAGAACTAAATAGGACTGTTAATGTGCCATCAAGTTCATGTTCGCTGTGTCCTAGATGCTTAGATGCTAAGGGCTGAGAAAGGAGTTTGCACACACACCCACACACACACACAACCTGTCTTCTGCCTAATCTTTCCATGATTTTCTCTTCCCTGAATTTTCACTCTGAAAATGCAGTTTAATACATACTTATGATCAGAAAGTGTCAAGATGTACTAAGCGTAAATGTATGAAAGCAGGTTTTAGAGACCTAGTGAACAGGTGAAAAATGCTAAAAGCACTACAACCTACTGTGTTGTCTTTGAATCTTGTTTATTTCATTTCACTCTTCCACACTCAAGTGAAATCTTTCCCCTCTGATTTCGTTTGTTCTTCCACTCATCCAGAATGAGTCTCCCATGAATTCTTTAATCATGAAAGCATAGCTTGGATTCCTTATATTAAGTCCTTGGTTACAACTCAAATTTACATATGAAAAAAAGCTATCCATGTTTCTTTATTTACACATTTTTGGCAAAAATATAAGATGTTTAAAGCACTTGGGTGCTGTGTGTATACTGTTTATTTCATATATATGTATTCTTTGGAATATATCTGCCCTTAAAATAGTTTTAAGATTAATATTCTTCCTCAAATCATAAAGAAGCTTAAGACTTGCTAATTTATATTACAATTATGAAAAGTAAAGAGAGAATCCCTATATAACATTTTATCAGTGACATCTAAGCATGAGTGTTTGTGTTTACAATTTTTTCCTGAGAATTATATTATTAAATAATTATTATTAACAGAATGTCTGTTAATGATGATACTTTTGTGTTTACTAATTAACAAAATGTGTAAAAGTTGAATGCATTACGTAAATTCCAGTTAAATACTTTTCTATTCAGTGACTATTCAATGCAATAAAACTCACTGCAATATTATTTGACAATATGAAATAGTTCTAAATATAACAATGTTGTAGGCATATAATATCAACTTATAAAATAAAAATGAAATATTGATATTTGTATATATTAATATATTAGAAAATATATTGGTAATCTAACAAAAGAGAGCAGTATTTTGACTTTAAACAGAAAGAAAACATATAATAATCATGCCAGATAGTCAAAATGAAATGTATAACACTATATTATTATTATTTTTTTTTTAAATTTTTTTTTCAACGTTTTTTTATTTATTTTTGGGACAGAGAGAGACAGAGCATGAACAGGGGAGGGGCAGAGAGAGAGGGAGACACAGAATCGGAAACAGGCTCCAGGCTCTGAGCCATCAGCCCAGAGCCTGACGCGGGGCTCGAACTCACGGACCGCGAGATCGTGACCTGGCTGAAGTGGGACGCTTAACCGACTGCGCCACCCAGGCGCCCCATAACACTATATTATTATTAATTCAAACAATATCTTAGTTCTATTTTCTCTAATAATAAAAGTGAAATCCTAAGATTTACCATCCTGAGAACTCGTGGATTAAGTATTACTAGACATATAAGGATAATTCTGTTGGGTACTTTTTTTTGAATAAAAGAACTTTTCAAAAATTCCCTCAAATGATTTTTGATTTGAAAAATAATTTTATTCATTTAAACAAATTTAATGCTTATTTATTTTTGAGAGACAGAGCATGAGTGGGGGAGAGCAGAGAGAGAGGGAGACACAGAATCTGAAGCAGGCTCCAGGCTTTGAGCTGTCAGCACAGAGCCCAATGCAGGGCTTGAACTCATGAACTATAAGATTGTGACCTGAGCCAAACTCTGACACTTAACCAACTGAGCCACCCAGGCAACCCTATTCATTTTAAATGAACAGTTTAGTGCAGTCATATAACTGTAGAAAGAGAAAAAAATAAAAAAAAAATTAGATTTCAGTGTAGGATAGTTATTGTGCAATATTTTATTTGTGTTTGCTTTCCCCACATATGTTACCTTCCCTAGCTTGGTGAAATCGCCTGGGACTATCTACTGACTGACTTCCTGACCCCAGTCTTAGTTCCTTTTCAGCTACTATGACATCTTGGCCAACATATTAATATGTGTCTCCCCTATCTATTTTTAAATCCTTACTCATGATTTGCTTTTTTAAAAGACTTTTTAAAACGTTGATTTATTTTTGAGAGAGAGTGTGGACACATGTGTGGGGGGGAGGGGCATAGAGAGAAGGGAAAAGAAGATCTGAAGCAACTCTGTGCTGACAGCAAAGAGCCCATTGCAGGGCTTGAATTCAGGAACCAGGAGATCATGACGTGAGCCAAAGTTGGATGCTTCACCAACTGAGCCACCCAGGTGCCCTTACACATGAATTGTTTTTATAAGATTTGGAAGTATGACTTCATTTCATCTGCATGGTAACTTTAGACAGTAAGATATTAATTCCCATTTTATAAATGCAGGCATTGACTAACAGAGAATTTAAATAGCTTAGTTAGGAGCACCTGAGTGGCTCAGTTGTTGTGTGTCTGACTCTTGATTTCAGCTCAGTTTGTGATCCTAGGGTCCTGGGATTGAGCTCTGCGTTGGGCTCTGTGCTGAGTGTGGAACCTGCTTGGGATTCTCTCTCTCCCCTCTCTCTCTCTCTCTCTCTCTCCCTCTGCCCTCTCCCCCTCCTGTGCTCTTTCTCTAAAAATAAAATATTTTTTTAATGTTGTTTACTTTTGAGAGACAGAGAGAGACAGAGCGCGAGTTGGCGAGGAGGAGAGAGAGAGGGAGACAGAATCTGAAGCAGGCTCCAGGCTCTAAGCTGACAGCAGAGAGCCTGATGTGGGGCTCAAACTCACTAACCGCGAGATCATGTCATGACCTAAGCCGAAGTCAGACACTTAACCGGCTGAGTCACCCAGTCCCCCCAAAATAAAATAAATCTTTAAATAAATAGCTTAGTCAGAGTTTTTCCAAAAATAAAATATGCAGAGACAGAGTACACTTTTCTTTGTTCGAGCTATAATCTCTCCCTATGTATGGGTTCAATTCTATCTGCCTGTTGCACACTTTCATTTCAGCAATTGATCATTCACGGTCTTTTAAAAAGAAGGAAAGGAGGAAATGAGGAGGAAATGAGATAAAAGAAACTGTAACTCTCTTCTACTATCATATGTTTTCCTATCCTACATCAACTTTAAAGGGCTGCATATTGCAGAATTTATAAATTCAAATGCCTAGAAAGGTCTTTTGGAAATATTATAAGCAAAGCAGTTCTGTATTGAGAAAGATGCATAGCAAGTTCATGGCGGAGATGACCTCAAGCAGGGGTCTACAGTTCTGTCAAATATTGTTTCAAGGAAATGTGTGCAGAAATGGCTAAATCTTCCAATTTTTCAAAGAAAGCCATATATCCAAATTTTTATGCAAAACCTCCTAATTATAAATTTCACAGTGAGTTGTAAATACAACCAATTTATAACTTCCCATCTATGGTCTCTACCTTCACTTTTCCCAGAGTGTTTACTGTTTAACTCTGATTTCTGGAACCTGCCACTACCACTCCATAACGATGGAGGTTGGCAATGCCTTCGTGTCATCTTTTGAACACATTTTAATTCACATCTTAAACAATCACTAGCAGTTCAGAAGTGTGTTTATTGAAAGATTCCTTAATTATTACAATCACTCAAAATAAATGGTGATTATGTGATATGATAGAGATGGTAATTATAATTAAAATGACAACCATATTTAATATATAAATATATCAAATTAACTCAATACTAATTTCCTTAAATTTACACAATGTTATATGTCAAGTATATTTCAATAAAAATTTTAAAAAAGAGATTCCTTCATTTGCCTTTGTATCCTTGTCTACTCTCTCCCTTGTCAGTCTCGTCTATTACCACATTTCAGTTATTATCTGTCATGCCAATAAACTCTCAACCTTAAGCATTTAACATAGATCCCTGTTCATTCCTTATAGGAGTATTGGTATATCCTCATATTCCTATATCCAGGGGACAGCAAAAGTGTTAATTTCCCAAACATACGCCTGGTGGTTATTTTTTTTTAACCTCACTAAATATCATTATACTTTTATAGCACTATTTTTGTTTCCTAGACCTTTATTGTTTTATTGTACCTTTAATTATACATTCATGTCTGGATAATGTAATGTATCCCCTACTAGACATAATTTCTATAGGGACAATAATTTTTTCTTTTATCTTTATTGTGATATCTTAGTACCTAATATACTGCCTAGCATGCCATACACTTGTCAGTAAACAATTTACTGCCTCTCAGCTCCAAATTTCCCCTTCAGTGTATGCTCTGCCATAATGGGGGGAATTCCTTCTTTCTGTATTTCTTTCACAGTGAGCAAGATGTTAATTAAGGCTTCTCAGTAGAATATGCTGGAAGGACATTGCAGGAAAAAGGCCTGGCCTAAAACTTCTGACCACTCAACAGCAGGTGCACAGTCGTGGGTGTGGGAACATGCTGCCATGTTCTTTCCCAGACAGGAGTTTCTTCAGCAACCTTACAATCTGGGCCTGGCCTGGTGACAACCTTCCCACAGGATTTTCTACACTGACACCATGAAGAACTCCACGCTTCCTGTCTGCACAGGTGCCCCAATTTTCCACTGGTACCCCAGTACCTTCGTTTGCCCTTAGCCCAGTCTTTCCACACACTGGCACTTGGGTCACGTGAATGAGATTCCACCGTGTGCCACCTGTGCAGAGGATACTGCTCTCTGCTTGTCCAACAATTAACAGACTGGCTCTGACCCAGCAAATCTGTTAACTTCTCTGCTATTTTGTGGGCTGCAACTGCCACCTTTTCCAACAATGGTTGGGGAGGGAGACTCTGGGAGTAGCCTTATTTAATTGGTAAAGTTTAGGTCATTTGCCCAAACAGATACAGGCACACCTTGGAGATACTGCTTGTGGGTTCAGTTCCAGACCACAGCAACAACACGAATATTGCAGTAAAGCAAGTCAAATGAGGTTTTTGGTGCATATAAAGTGCATATAAAAATTGTATTTACACTACACTGTAGTCTAGTAATTGTGCAATAGCATGCCTTTTAAAAATGTACGTATCTTAATTAAAAATACTTCATCGCTAAAAAATGCTAACCATCAACTGAACTTTCAGCAAGTCATAATCACTGATCACAGATCATCATAACAGATATAATAATAATGAAAAAGTTTGAAATATTGAGAGAAGGATCAAAATGTGACACAGAGACACAAAGTAAATAAGTGCTATTGGAAAAGTGGTGACAATAGACCTGCTCAACTTGCCACAAACCTTCCATTTGTAAAAAATATGCAGTATCGGTGAAGAGGAATGAGGTGAGGCACAATAAAATGAAGCTTATATTTATACTGATTATCTGTCATTGTCAGCTTTTGTAGTGGGCAGCAAGCTCTACACTGCACCTGCAATCGTAAAGTGGAAAGTTTCTTAATTGTATGAACAGGATTCATACACTGGGCAGCCAAAATACATACACGTACACATACATATGTTCTCACTACATATATGCCCAAAGGTGTTTGTTTCAGCATTCCATGCAGTAGTAAAAACTCGAAAAAAAGTCTAAATGTTGATCAATAGAAGAATGTTTGAATAAATTGTGACTTGTCATTGGTAGACACTATTTTTGGCTACCCACATGCTAATCTCAATAAGCTACTGTCATTGGCATTCTACTGTAAAGAATAAACACCATAAATAATTCTGAAGTATGTTTTTTGTCTTGGAGTGACCATGTGAATTACATATTAGCCAATGACATTTGAAGACTGTTACTGAATTTAAAGAGGTCTGCTGTGTAGCTTCTGAGAAAGCTATTTCTCTCCCTATATAAAGGCTTGTGTCTGTGTTTGTGTGTGTGTGTGTGTGTGTGTGTGTGTGTGAGAGAGAGAGAGAGAGAGAGAGAGAGAGAGAAAGAGAACGAAAGAGAAATACGGAGGGAGAGAGAGAGAGAGAGAGAGAGAGAGAGAGACAGATAGGTTCTACCTACCTACTTCCTGCTTAAGAATGAGGGCATGATGCAGTTAATTTCAGCCAACTAGCTTCTAATTATGAGGTTACAAACCTAAGGATAAATGCTAAGGATCAGTGATGGAAAGAGGTGAGACTGGATTATGACATTACTTAGCATTGGCCTCTACTGTCAAATTCTTATTATTTGAGAAAATAATCACCATATTTAAATAGGGAATTGCTGAGAATTTCTAATAAGTAAAAACTGAATGAATCCTTAATTTATTCCATATTTATCCGATAGACTATGAAACAGCCCTTAAAGATTGGATCAATGTCAATAAAACTTAACAGTAAAATATTGAGTAAAAAAGTACTGTGTTTGATTTGTATGATAGATTTAGTAATTAAGAAAAGTAAAAAAAAGCAGCACTACATATTTTTATGGGTGCATATGTAATAACTACATGAAATATGAGTAAGAGGGGCGCCTGGGTGGCGCAGTCGGTTAAGCGTCCGACTTCAGCCAGGTCACGATCTCGCGGTCCGTGAGTTCGAGCCCCGCGTCAGGCTCTGGGCTGATGGCTCGGAGCCTGGAGCCTGTTTCCGATTCTGTGTCTCCCTCTTTCTCTGCCCCTCCCCCGTTCATGCTGTCTCTCGCTGTCCCAAAAATAAATAAACGTTGAAAAAAATTAAAAAAAAAAAAGAAATATGAATAAGAAAGTTGCACAGAAGGTGAGAGAGAAAATTGAATATCAGTGGATAGGATGGAAAGATCTGACATTGTCTTTCATATTTTATTTAGGAATAATATGAAGGAAACATAAAAATATTTAAATTCGTTGAATCTGGAAAATAGGTACATTGGTGTCTATTATGCTGTTTTTCTATATGTTTGATATAGTTCACTTAAATATTTTTATCTTAAGGTGTTTGCAAAAAAGTGTTCAATTTAATTCCTAATGTAACTTTGTAGAGAAAATATTATCTTTATATTACAGAATAAAATACTGAGATTCATTAAAATGATATGATATGTCTGTCAGTATTCCAATTACAGTCCCCCCCACCCCCCGCCTCCCAACTTGTTAATGTGACAGCATGGTGTATTTCCCATGGGAAATATTTACCTATCACTTAATAAAATTTTGTCCAAAGAATTCACTAAAAACATTTCATAGCCTACATTCTTCTAAGAGTCATATATAATTTGGAGATCCACTATTGCTTATAAAATACTCTAGTATCGGTAGTTTAACTGATATTTCAAAGGTCACCCCATACTTAACTCCATTTCACAGATGTAAGGGATTGCTTAAGCTTTTTAAGAAAAGGAAGTTTCTTCCTGGTTTACTGCTGTACAAAAATGCTGCTGAAGAAGAAAAGTGCACCAACAATTATGTATTTCAAGGCAGACCCAAGATTTGAAGGGACAAATTAAGTGGCAACGATTAGAGTGGGGTGGGGATATAAAATAATAACAAATATAATTCTTTTCAAATGATATTATATAACCTGACCTGTATTTACCACAAATCAAACATACATTAAGTATTTGATAGAAATCAGAAAACAAATGTTGCATGACCTTATTGAATTTGTAGAAGCACAGCGCTGGTGGCAGGGGTTGTGGGGGGAAATGAAGAGATAATGGAAAAGGGGTACAAAGTTTCAGTTAGGAAAGATGAGTTAGCTCTGGAGAGCTAATATACAGCATAGTGACCATAGTTAACAACACTGCATCATACACTTAAACGTGGGAAGAGGGTAAATCTTAAGAGTTCTCCCCATGGACAAAAAAAGGTAACTATATGAGATGAAAGATGTGTTAATCTGTTTGATTATGGTGGTCCTTTTACAACACTTATGTATTTCAAAACATCAGCTTGTACATCTTAAACATATACAATTTAAATTTGTCAATTATATCACAAAAAAGCCAAAAAAAGAAAAAGGGAAAAAAAGGCAGTGAAATGTCAGAACATAAATATTCACACAAATTAAGAGATGTGTAATAACCCATTATATCTAAGTGCCAATTAAGAGGGAAAACATGGAATATAGGTGAAAGCTAAGTGAAGAAATGAAAAGAAGAAATTTTAATTTTACTTCACTAAAGAAAATAGAAGTAGCAAACGAAGAATTTTAATGTGTTGCTGTGCTAACCCAGAGTTGTCCCTCCTTTGGATTTGCAGGATATTTAATAATAGTGCCAACGAATTGCTTCTGTACTACTTGGAAAAGGCTGTGGCAATACTTTTCAGCTTAATTAAGATGGCGTTAATGTGGGTAAAATGCAAACTACTACAAGTGCAAAATTTTTCCGTAAATTTTGGCTGCATATTCTGTGTCAGACTCTAATCCTTAACATTGCACAGGTAGAAAAGTGAGGAAATATAAATTGAAGTATCTTTTGTGGTTCAAACATTGCCAAAGGTGAGGGCTGGTCATTGTTAATTCTATCAAAAGTGAGAATTGTCTTACTGTATTACATGTATTTACTATATATTTACATAAAAATTATCTCATATTTTAGTTCTTTGTAATAAGCTAATGTATGTGGGGATATAGGCATATGTATATATACACATACATATATATATATGTATGTATATATATCCGTTGTATAGGTAAGTGTATGTATTCGTGCGCGCGCACACACACACACACACACACACACACTTGCATACATATACACCACGGGAGGAGATTACTTGAAAGAGAAATGAAATTAAGATTTATTGAGTCTGCACTAAATGCCACATGACATACTGGATATTATATATTATTTCAAGTAATTTCATAATATCTGTAAGGTAGGTTGCCATTATTATCCCAATTCTGCTGATAAGAAAACTGAGTTACAGTTTTATCAAGTACTATGGGAAGCATAGCCAATAACAGCAGAAGTATATTTAAAGCAAGATGCAAAGTTTCTAAAGTTCATAATTCTGACATATCATAATGTTTTAGGTTTGGCAAAACCACAAGTATTAGAATGTCATGGCATTCATCCACGTTCATATCCTCACAACTTATTAACTTGTTTCCTATACTTGCCTATACTTCTGAGCTTGTTTTCTCATCTCAAAATGAGAGTCTTAATATAGGTTTTATTAGAGTGATTCTACCTTTCTCCAAAAATTATCACTAGAGGGACAAAAAAGCCTAACAGCTATATATAAATGTATTAAAATTAAAGTATACCCATTGTTAATGATTTTATGTTATTTATGTACTTTTCTTATGTGAACTTCATTTTTTTTTCCACAGGAAAAAGAATTCAAGTTAATTTGAAGATGTTTGCTTAATCAATGTCCTATACACTTATTTTATGAATATAGTTGGCCATTTTACTTTATGTTATATTAAGATTTATGTATAACCATGCAATATGCACTAAGTGCAGACTCTTCTTTTTGATAACAGGAATGATACCAAAAAAGGAAAGTTAGAGTTTCATGGATTAAACTTAATATAAATAATATTTTTATTCTTTCTTGGAACTAAGATATCCGATATTTTCAACTAGATAAAGATTCTTCTCATTTTTTATAGTTTTCAACTAAATGTTACATTCAGTTTAACTATAAAAATGTTAAACTTCAAATACTCCACTATATTGCCTACAAGCCATGCATGAGTACACTTGACATGATGGTCAGAAAAACAAGTCTTTTCAAGTGGATACAGATGCCAGCTGAACCTGCCACAAGGTTACCTCTGGTAATAAATTTACTTTCCTTGAAGTAAAGAGATCGAAACACTAAATGGCATAAAGATAAAAGGTTGTCTGTGGAAGGCTTCATCTGATCAAGGTAAATACAGTCTATTCTTGACAGCAGGTCAAAATATGGCAATCTGGTATCTCAAAAAGTTTTGTATAATCTACTGTCATTTGTTTGTTATAGGCTTATGAGAGGCACGATGGGTGAAAGCTAGCTGTACTCTGTCTATACAAAAGAAGTAAACAAATCAAAGAAAAAGAAACTAAAATATTCCTACTTTCTGGCAATCAAATATATATCATGTTATATTCAATGTCTTTGATCATATTCCTTCAATTTGGGGTAAATATATATTTAACCCAATTATCATAGATGTAGTCATGAAGAAGCCCAGCTTTAATCAAATGTCCAAACCAAAAGAGAAATATTGAATGGTTAGATTCAAGTCCTAAAAAAAAAAGACATAAATGGAAGAAAAACCCTGAAACTAATTTAAAAAAATTTTTAATGTTTGTTTATTTTTGAGAGTGAGAGAGACAGAGCATGAGCGGGGGAGGGGCAGAGAGAGAGAGGGAGACACAGAATCCTAAGCAGGCTCCAGGCTCTGAGCTGTCAGCACAAAGCCTAATGCGGGGCTCGAACTCATGAACTGCAAGATCATGACCTGAGCCAAAGTCGGATGCTCAACCAACTGAGCCACACAGGTGCCCCCTAAATTGTTTGCACTTTGGCAGAGCAAATAAAATCCTTTGTTTCTATAAAAGAAAAACAAAATATTTCTGGAATTGTAATATAACTGGTATGTAAGAATTATCTGTATCTCAAGGCAGATTAAAGACTGAATTAGGGAAGATATGACTAAAGGAAACAAAAAAAGTGGTAGAATAAGGAATTAATAGTTTAGATTTAAGTGGGAATAACCTCATAGTGTTGGAGAAGGGATATATTAGAAGGGATTATATTGTAGATTCGACAAGATTTGGACAAGGGTTTGGCTGAGTTAGATTGTAGAACTGAGCACAATTTGGAGATTTCCAAATTCCATCCCAGAAGATGGTGATACAAATAAACCCAATGGGTAAACAATTTGCTACAGACCTGCACAGCATTCATTCTCATGAATTCATAGTTGTTATTTTTTTCATGTATCTTTATGCCATATTGCCTCAGTCTTTTTGTTTCTTACCTTTTGTCCTTCAGTGCCTAGCACAATTTACATCTATTACAAAGCATTTCTTGGGGGAAATTAGTTGCATCTTTCCTGTTGGTACAGGACATCTTTAGACCACTTATTGCTGAAATTATGTTATTAGTCCCCAAACTGATGGTCGGTCAGCTTCATGAAGGATCAGTAGTAGGTATTTTTTTCATTGTTGCAAATAGAAAACTATTTGTTTCGGTGTCCCATGTGTGAAATTTATTGTTGGTAAATGTGTGTTCAAATACCTGGTTAATAAATAAAATTAATAAATAAAGGGCATTAATTAACTTCTACGAAATTTAAGTATGTACTGCCTGAGTTATTACTGTGTGTAATGCAGCTGACAGCCTTTCTGGAGAAAGCTGAAATGGAAACACCCGGTGATTGAGTAATAAAGTCAGCTTAGATCTTTCTTTCATTTTTCTTCTGATTGCTTTTAAAGTTATTTTATTTTTTATATTTTCATAGAGTAAAAATTGAACTTTTAGCATCAATTTATATGAAAATCAATACATTCATGGGTTCATGTGACAACCAGAGCACTCTGGGTGCAGAACAGTTCCATCACCCCCAAAACACCCTCCTGATACCCCCTTTAAAGTCACACCCTTCTCCCACCTCTAAGTCTTACTGGCCACTGATCTGTTCTCCATCACTTTAATTTTGTTTCTTTGTTGTTGTCTTTTTACTTTCATATAAATGGAATCAAATATTATGTAACATTTTGAGTCTTGCTTCTTTTGTTCAGCAAAACGTGTCGATCGTCAATTCTTTTTTATTGATAGACAGTAGTTCGTTGTATGGATACCACTGTCTCTTTGCCAATTCACTCACTAAAATACACTTGGTTATTTCCAGTGCTTGTCAATCAAGGAGAGAGCTGCTGTAAACACATTTGTACAGGCTGTATGTGTTTCACTATTTCTAAGCAAGGTTTTTTTCTTTTTCCTTTCCTAGGAACTTTTGGGTAGAGTCACATTTTTTAAAAAACCATAACTCTTTCATAATGACCAGCAATTGTTTGACCGATACACCTATTTATTTATCAAATAATTTTTGCTGTATCTACCACAAGCATGTAAATCCCATGAGATCAAGTGTTTTGTGCAGTGCTATATCACTAATAGTTCAGAAAGTGCCTGGAACTGAGTGAGCACTAAGTAAATGTATATTTGTGAACGAATGTGTGCATGTGTGTGTCTGTGTGTGATAGAGAGAGAACGAGAGGGAGACATCTTAAACTTCCAGCTCATTATTCCAGAGAAGAGTAACCATAAACAAGGTATGCTAGTTTACAGGAAGGAATGCAAGAGTAGCTTTATTTGGAGAATCTGTATTTCCTGATATTCAATGTTATCTAATATATAGAATTTTAATAGGAAGTTAATAAATCAGAAGTAAAACAAATTAGAGTATCAGGGAAAGTATTTATCTGCTTACATTTCAAAACCCCAGGAAAACAAAACAGCAGCTTATATATTTCAGAGTTTAGCTGTTTTTCAATTTAATTTATGTATTTCATTAATGTATGAAACATATGTATTATCCTTAAATACTTATATATTTGCTTAAATTTTCAGAGCAACTTAAAACCATCTAAAATTGTTGTTAACAGAGCTGAGAAATGGGAAAAAGCAATATGAACAAGGTTAACCAAAAAGCTAAGGATGATTTTTTTAAACACGCTAATAAAATGTTTAAATCTGTCGTTTAAAAGAGGAAAAGAAGTGATTGATATCCGTACTTAATAGAAGTTAAGTGAATGAGAATTTTCTAACAATTTCACATTAATAACCATATAAATACAGTATTAGATATTTATAACATGTATGTCATAAGGGTTTTGACAAGTGGTTGAAATTTACTGTCTATCTTGATGAACCAAAGCAGGAAAATGTTTCAGGAGTTCATCAGTGCTGAGTGGCTGCTATCATCTTCTAATGTGGGGAAATATTTGCTGTTTACTAACTTACGGGATACCTGGGAATAGCTTTCATCAGGTTAACATTAACAAATCAGAATAAAAAAGAGTATATTCTTTAATTTGATCAAGGCCTAAGCTTGTTGTCTTATTCAGTCAAAGGAATGTGTTAACAAGGAAAATCTTTTTTTCCCCTCTGAAATACATTTTAAAAAGTAGATGCCCATATCATATGTCCCATTATTTTCCAAATACTAGGATTTAAACTAGGATATACTCTTAATTTTAAACTCCTTTAATGCCCATGATGTTAGAGATTTCTTTCAGAATCACCCTTGTAATTTCTTAGGACATTTATCAAAATCTTAGCATATTGCTTTAGGTTGAAAATATATTAGTACAAATGTAACCGTAGTTCTGCGGCACAAGGTAGAAATACCCCAGAGTCTATGACTGGTCATTCTTATTCATGAGTATATCATAATAGGCTGATAGGCTACTTTTCCCAGGAAACAAATGTCCTTTTCCACGTGGTCCTTCTGATTAACTTCTATCTTAGCACAAATAATGATACCAATAGCAGAAATTTGAGGTCCTAGACATTTAATCACTGACATAACCTAAGTGTGAAGCATTATTGGGGAAAATAGTAGGCTTCCGAGTTATTCATTAATTGATCAACAAGTATTTATAACTTTTATCGTTTGCTTGATACTGTGTGATGCTGCAGTGGGGGGAAGACCTCAACTGTGCTTCCGCTCCTGAAGGCAATTTCAATTTAGCAATATCTGTTATACCAGGGCCACTGAATGAATAAAATTATTCAACTGTGCTCTAACTGTTTAATTCTCCAAGAGTGCCCCCCTTGGACACCATCGTTTTTATTTTTTTATACTAGTTTCCCTACCTGTAAACTGCTTCTCTCGTTCTTTTAACCAGGCTTTGAAGAGTAATGACCTTGAGTGACGTTCCAATTTCTGAGCTCAGAGTGAGAAGTGGCAGCTTTCACTTCCTGCCTCCTGAGCCACCCCATTAAGAACCCTGCCAGAGAGAATCCTGCTAGAATGCGAGAGACCACAGTGAAGTGCAGTAAGGCTCCAGACTGGTTAAGTGGAGAAGTGACGAGGTGAGATCTGCTGGGCAGACCTCAAATGAGGCCAACAGAAGAACCATTTAGGTATGGCCCAGCCAACTTAGAGAATCAAGAGAAACCATCAAATGGTTGTTGTTTCAAACAAGTAACTTTGGATGAGGTTTCTTATGCAGCAATATGCAGCAAAAGATAACCGAAACAATAAACTGGCACATTGACATAAAAGAAGAGTAAGGAACAATTAGATTGTTTTCAAATTCAGCTTATGTCCTAAAGATATTGGATTTCTGAAATCATGATGGCAGCACATTAGTGCCTTTTGCAGTGCACTCTCAGAGCAAATAAAGCTGCTGTGATTTGCCATTTCATTGACACAGGTGTCTCATCACAAAGAGAGGGAATAATAGTCTCTTTCTCACGATTCAGCTGAGATAATTGGTATATTCTTGTCAGTTAGGGTCAGCTTGTTACTGTAAAGATAAAGATTAAATGGAAGAATTTAGAACACCTACTTAGAGGCAAGAATCACTGGCTTATAAAGCCAGAATAGAAGAGCAAATTTCTTACGTTGTTTTACAAAAAACTATGAAACTCAGGTGTAAGCCTCGCTTATTAATAGGGTGGATTTAGAAAAAGGTAATGCTTTTTAAACCAGCCTATCAGAAATTTTGCTACCATCTCTAAAACAATGAGAATCACAGTGATTTTTCAGTGCCATTACAAAAGCATGGCATATAGGGAAATAAATCCATATTCAAAATAAATGACTATTCGATAAGGAGAAATTACTGTCCATCCAAGCAGGAAGGTTTCCAATGTAATCAACTATTAGCCTGGTAGCTAGCTGACTCCCCTTAGGAGAGGTTGTATCAGAGATTCAATATTAGCCTCTCTATTACAGATAAGATAGGAACTCATAACTTTTCATTTTGAAATTCAGACCCTTGACTTGCCCCTTCTCTCAAATTGATAAACAATTGCTCTGCCACAGAGTATGTATGCTGTGTGACATTTAATTCAGGAATTCTGCCGAGTGCTTTCATTCACATGGAAGGTTCAGTATTTTGTCTAAATTTTGAATACCTTTTGTATGGTATTTATGTTTATTACAGGAACAGCCTTTATAATGGCAGTGATAGAATTTTAAAACAAAACTATTCTGTTTTTTCTCAAGCTTCTCAAGAACTGGTTAAGATCGCAAGTTAAGCTCTAAAACCTATTACTAGCATTTACCTCTATGAATGAGGATTTTGTCTTCCAGTATAATTATAATAAAAGGTAAAATAAACTTGAAACTAGGGTTAGCTAAAGATTGCAAACTTCGCCTCTGATCCACAATGCAATGCTTATCATAGATGGTTTTTGTTTTAACACAATGTACATATTACAACTCTGAATTTATTAAACAGATATATAGAGTACCATACAATTTGAGAGACAATTATCTGTGTAAATTATAAGCTGCAGATCCTTTGAGCAAAGGCATTATGTTATGTATAAGGAGATTTTCCAAAATAGTAAAGTATAAAGACATCATTGACCTCAAAGATGTTCCAGAATGTAAAGACCTTTCCTTCCCTTCAAGAAAGATTTGCTTACATTGATAAGCAAAATAAAGATAAGGAAATGAGTGTACATTTTTTAATTTTATTTTTTTAAATTTACATCCAAATTAGTTAGCATATAGTGCAACGATGATTTCAGGAGTAGATTCCTTAGTGCCCCTGACCCATTTAGCCCATCCCCCCTCCCACAACCCCTCCAGTAACCCTCAGTTTGTTCTCCATATTTATGAGTTTCTTCTGTTTTGTCCCCTTCCCTGTTTTTATATTATTTTTGTTTCCCTTCCCTTATGTCATCTGTTTTGTCTCGTAAAGTCTTCATATGAGTGAAGTCATGTGACTTTTGTCTTTCTCTGACTGACTAATCTCACTTAGCATAATCCCCTCCAGTTCCATCCACATAGTTGCAAATGGCAAGATTTCATTCTTTTTGATTGCCGAGTAATACTTCATTGTATATATATACCACATCTTCTTTAACCATTCATCTATCGATGGACATTTGGGTTCTTTCCATATTTTGGCTACTGTTGATAGTGGTGCTATAAACATGGGGGTGAATGTGTCCCTTCGAAACAGCACACCTGTATTCCGTGGATAAATGCCTAGTAGTGCAATTGCTGGTCGCAGGGTAGTTCTATTTTTAGATTTTGGGGGAACCTCCATACTGTTTTCCAGAGTGGCTGCATCAGCTTGTACTCCCAGAGATGAATGTACTCTTAACCCCCTTTACTTATTTCACTATTCCCCCCCCATGCACCTTCTTTCTGGCAACCACCAGATTCTTCTCTATATTTAAGGGTCTGTTTTTTTGTCTCTTATTTTCATTGTTTGTTTGCTGCGTTTCTTAAATTCCACATATGAGTGAAATCATACATTTGTCTTTCCAGAATGATTATTCAAAACATAGTTTTTCCTATATTTAACT